>NW_026988520.1:1336884-2673768 GCF_030222135.1 Aotus nancymaae | reverse complement strand
CAATACATTATCAGAGCGCAATTTGCAGGTATAATGAGCAATTTCTCTTACCCCAATTTGTGTCACATCTACTGGAGCATCGCATGTATTATGTCGTCACAGTATATGATGACATCATAATTAGTATGCACTATGACGTCGTAATGTATTATGACGTCACAATGTATCCGCTGTATGACATCACAATATATAATGAGAGCGCAATTTGCAGGAATTATGAGCAATTTCTCTTACCCCAATTAGTGTCACATTTACTGGAGCATCATGAGCATATATTATGACGTCACAGTATACGATGACATCATAATTAATATGCACTATGACATCACAATGTAGTATGACGTCATAATGTATCCGCATTATGACATCACAATATATTATGAGAGCGCAATTTGCAGGTATTATGACCAATTTCTCTTACCCCAATTTTTTTCACATCTACTGGAGCATCATGAGCATGTATTATGACGTCACAGTATATGATGACATCACTGTTAGTATGCACTATGACGTCACAATGTATTATGACGTCATAATGTATCCGCATTATGACATCTCAATATATTATGAGAGTGCAATTTGCAGGTATTTTTACCAATATCTCTTACCCCAATTTTTGTCACATCTACTGGAGCATCATGAGCATGTATCATGACGTCACACTATATGATGACATCATAATTAGTATGCACTATGACGTCACAATGTATTATGACGTCATAATGTATCCGCATTATGACATGACAATATATTATGAGAGCGCAATTTGCAGGTATTATGACGAATTTCTCTCACCGCATTTTGTGTCACATCTACTGGAGCATCATGAGCATGTATTATGACGTCACAGTATATGATGACATCATAATTAGTATGCACTATGACGTCACAATGTATTATGACGTCATAATGTATCCGCATTATGACATCACAATATATTATGAGAGCGCAATTTGCAGGTATTATGAGCAATTTCTCTTACCCCAACTTGTGTCACATCTACTGGAGCAACATGAGCATGTATTATGACGTCACAGCATATGAAGACATCATAACTAGTATGCACTATGATGTCACAATGTATTATGACGTCATAATGTATCCGTATTATGACCTCACAATATATTATGAGAGTGCAATTTGCAGGTATTATAAGCAATTTCTCTTACCCCAATTTTTGTCACATCTACTGGAGCATCATGAGCATGTATTATGACGTCACAGTATATGATGACATCATAATTAGTATGCACTATGACGTCACAATGTATTATGACGTCGAAATGGATCCGCATTATGACATCACAATATACTATGAGAGCGCCATTTTCAGGTATTATGACCAATTTCTCTTACCCAAATTTGTCTCACATCTACTGGAGCATCATGAGCATGAATTATGACGTCACAGTATATGATGACATCATAATTAGTATGCACTATGACATCACAATGTATTATGATGTCATAATGTATCCGCATTATGACATCACAACATATTAGGAGAGCACAACTTGCAGGTATTATGACCAATTTCTCTTACCCCAATTTGTGTCACATCTACTGGAGCATCAGGAGCATGTATTATGACGTCACACTATGTGTTGACATAATAATTAGTATGCACTATGACGTCACAATGTATTATGATGTCGTAATGTATCCGCATTATGACTTCACAATATATTATGAGAGCGCAATTTGCAGGTATTATGAACAATTTCTCTTACCCCAATTTGTGTCACAAATACTGGAGCATCATGAGCATGTATTATGACGTCACAGTATATGATGACATCAACCTTAGTTTGCATTATGACGTCACAATATATAATGACGTCATAATGTATCCGCATTATGACATCACAATATATTATGAGAGCGCAATTTACAGGTATTATGAGCAATTTCTCTTACCCCAATTTGTGTCACATCTACTGGAGCATCATGAGCATGTAATATGACGTCACAGTATATGATGACATCATAATTAGTATGCACTATGACGTCACAATGTATTATGACTTCATAATGTATCCGCATTATGACATGGCAAAATATTATGAGAGCGCAATTTGCAGGTATTATGACCAATTTCTCTTACCCCAATTTGTGTCACATCTACTGAAGCAACATGAGCATGTATTATGACGTCACAGCATATGATAACATCATAACTAGTATGCACTATGATGTCACAATGTATTATGAAGTCATAATGTATCCGCATTATGACATCACAATATATTATGAGAGCGCAATCTGCAGGTATTGTGACCAATTTCTCTTACCCCAATTTGTGTCACATCTACTGGAGCATGATGAGCATGTATTATGACCTCACAGTATATGATGACATCATAATTAGTATGCACTATGACGTCACAATGTATTATGACGTCATAATATATCTGCATTATGACATCACAATATATTATGAGAGCGCAATTTGCAGGTTTTATGAGCAATTTCTCTTACCCCAGTTTGTGTCACATCTACTGGAGCTTCATGAGCATGTATTATGAGGTCACAGCATATGAAGTCATCATAACTAGTATGCACTATGACATCACAATGTAGTATGACGTCATAATGTATCTGCATTATGACATCACAATATATTATGAGAGCGCAATTTGCAGGTATTTTGAGCAATTTCTCTTACCCCAATTTCTGTCACATCTATTGGAGCATCATGAGCATGTATTATGACGTCACAGTATATGATGACATCATAATTAGTATGCACTATGACGTCACAATGTATTATGACATCATAATGTATCTGCATAATGACATCACAATATATTATGAGAGCGCAATTTGCAGGTATTATGAGCAATTTCTCTTACCCCAATTTGTGTCAGATCTACTGGAGCATCGCATGTATTATGACATCACAGTTTATGATGACATCATAATTAGTATGCGCTATGAGGTCACAATGTATTATGGCGTCATAATGTATCTGCAGTATGACATCACAATACATTATCAGAGCGCCATTTGCAGGTATAATGAGCAATTTCTCTTACCCCAATTTGTGTCACATCTACTGGAGCATCATGAGCATGTATTATGTCGTCACAGTATATGATGACATCATAATTAGTATGCACTATGACGTCGAAATGTATTATGACGTCACAATGTATCCGCTGTATGACATCACAATATATAATGAGAGCGCAATTTGCAGGAATTATGAGCAATTTCTCTTACCCCAATTTGTGTCAAATTTACTGGAGCATCATGAGCATATATTATGACGTCACAGTATACGATGACATCATAATTAGTATGCACTATGACGTCACAATGTAGTATGACGTCATAATGTATCCGCATTATGACATCACAATATATTATGAGAGCGCAATTTGCAGTTATTATGACCAATTTCTCTTACCCCAATTTTTGTCACATCTACTGGAGCATCATGAGCATGTATTATGACGTCACAGTATATGATGACATCACTGTTAGTATGCACTATGACGTCACAATGTATTATGACGACATAATGTATCCGCATTATGACATCTCAATACATTATGAGAGTGCAATTTGCAGGTATTTTTACCAATATCTCTTACCCCAATTTTTGTCACATCTACTGGAGCATCATGAGCATGTATCATGACGTCACAGTATATGATGACATCATATTTAGTATGCACTTTGACGTCACAATGTATTATGACGTCATAATGAATCTGCATTATGACATCACAATATATCATGAGAGCGCAATTTGCAGGTATTTTGAGCAATTTCTCTTACCAGAACTTGTGTCACATCTACTGGAGCATCATGAGCATGTATTATGACGTTACAGTATATGATGACATCATAATTAGTATGCACTATGATGTCACAATGTATTATGACGTCATAATATATCCGCATTATGACATCACAATATATTATGAGAGCGCAATTTGCAAGTATTATGAGCAATTTCTCTTACCACAATTTGTGTCACATCTACTGCAGCATCATGAGCATGTATTATGACGTCACAGTATATGATGACATCACAATTAGTATGCACTATGATGTCACAATGTATTATAACGTCATAATGTATCCTCATTATATCATCACAGTTTATTATGAGACCACAATTTGCAGGTATTATGAGAAATTTCTCTTACCCCAATTTGTGTCACATCTACTGAAGCATCGCATGTATTATGACATCACAGTGTATGATGACACCATAATTAGTATGCGCTATGACGTCACAATGTATTATGAAGTCATAATGTATCCGCAGTATGACCTCACAATATATTATCAGAGCGCAATTTGCAAGTATTATGAGCAATTTGTCTTACCCCAATTTGTGTCACATCTACTGGAGAATCATGAGCATGTATTATGACGTCACAGTATATGATGACATCATAAATAGTATGCACTATGACGTCAAAATGTATTATAACGTCATAATGTATCCGCAGTATGACATCACAATACATTATGAGAGCGCAATTTGCAGGAATTATGAGCAATTTCTCTTACCGCAATTTTTGTCACATCTACTGGAGCATCATGAGCATGTATTACGACGTCACAGTATACGATGACATCATACTTAGTATGCACTATGACGTCACAATGTATTATGACGTCATAATGTATCCGCATTATGACATCACAATATATCATGAGAGTGCAATTAGCAGATATTATGAGCAATTTCTCTTACCCCAATTTGTGTCACATCTACTGGAGCATCATGAGCATGTATTATGACGTCACAGTATATGATTATATCACAATTAGTATGCACTATGACGTCAGAATGTATTATGACGTCATAATGTATCCGCATTATATCATCACAATATATTATGAGAGCACAATTTGCAGGTATAATGAGCAATTTCTCTTACCCCAACTTGTGTCACATCTACTGGAGCATCATGAGCATGTATTATGCCGTCAGAGTATATGATGACATCATTATTAGTATGCAATATGACGTCACAATATATTATGACGTCATAATGCATCCGCATTATGACATCACAATATATTATGAGAGCGCAAAGTGCAGGTATTACGAGCAGTTTATCTTACCCCAATTTGTGTCACATCTACTGGAGCATCATGAGCATATATTATGACATCACAGTATATGATGACATCGTAATTAGTATGCACTATGATGTCACAATGTATTATGACATCATAATGTATCTGCATAATGACATCACAATATATTATGAGAGCGCAATTTGCAGGTATTATGAGCAATTTCTCTTACCCCAATTTGTGTCAGATCTAATGGAGCATCGCATGTATTATGACATCACAGTGTATGATGACATCATAATTAGTATGCGCTATTACGTCACAATGTATTATGGCGTCATAATGTATCTGCAGTATGACATCACAATACATTATCAGAGCGCAATTTGCAGGTATAATGAGCAATTTCTCTTACCCCAATTTGTGTCACATCTACTGGAGCATCGCATGTATTATGTCGTCACAGTATATGATGACATCATAATTAGTATGCACTATGACGTCGTAATGTATTATGACGTCACAATGTATCCGCTGTATGACATCACAATATATAATGAGAGCGCAATTTGCAGGAATTATGAGCAATTTCTCTTACCCCAATTAGTGTCACATTTACTGGAGCATCATGAGCATATATTATGACGTCACAGTATACGATGACATCATAATTAATATGCACTATGACATCACAATGTAGTATGACGTCATAATGTATCCGCATTATGACATCACAATATATTATGAGAGCGCAATTTGCAGGTATTATGACCAATTTCTCTTACCCCAATTTTTTTCACATCTACTGGAGCATCATGAGCATGTATTATGACGTCACAGTATATGATGACATCACTGTTAGTATGCACTATGACGTCACAATGTATTATGACGTCATAATGTATCCGCATTATGACATCTCAATATATTATGACAGTGCAATTTGCAGGTATTTTTACCAATATCTCTTACCCCAATTTTTGTCACATCTACTGGAGCATCATGAGCATGTATCATGACGTCACAGTATATGATGACATCATAATTAGTATGCACTATGACATCACAATGTATTATGACGTCATAATGTATCCGCACTATGACATGACAATATATTATGAGAGCGCAATTTGCAGGTATTATGAGCAATTTCTCTTACCCCAACTTGTGTCACATCTACTGGAGCATCATGAGCATGTATTATGACGTCACAGCATATGAAGACATCATAACTAGTATGCACTATGATGTCACAATGTATTATAACGTCATAATGTATCCGTATTATGACATCACAATATATTATGAGAGTGCAATTTGCAGGTATTATAAGCAATTTCTCTTACCCCAATTTTTGTCACATCTACTGGAGCATCATGAGCATGTATTATGACGTCACAGTATATGATGAAATCATAATTAGTATGCACTATGACGTCACAATGTATTATGACGTCGAAATGGATCCACATTATGACATCACAATATACTATGAGAGCGCCATTTTCAGGTATTATGACCAATTTCTCTTACCCACATTTGTCTCACATCTACTGGAGCATCATGAGCATGTATTATGACGCCACAGTATATGATGACATCATAATTAGTATGCACTATGACATCACAATGTATTATGATGTCATAATGTATCCGCATTATGACATCACAACATATTAGGAGAGCACAGCTTGCAGGTATTATGACCAATTTCTCTTACCCCAATTTGTGTCACATCTACAGAAGCAAAGTGAGCATGTATTATGACGTCACAGCATATGATAACATCATAACTAGTATGGACTATGAGGTCACAATGTATTATGAGGTCATAATGTATCCGCATTATGACATCACAATATATTATGAGAGCGCAATTTGCAGGTATTATGAGCAATTTCTCTTACCCCAATTTGTGTCACATCTACTGGAGCATCATGAGCATGTATTATGACGTCACAGTATATGATGACATCATAATTACTATGCACTATGACGTCACAATGTATTATGACGTCATAATGTATCTGCATTATGACATCACAATATATTATGAGAGCGCAATTTGCAGGTATTATGAGCAATTTCTCTTACCCCAACTTGTGTCACATCTACTGGAGCATCATGAGCATGTATTATGACGTCACAGCATATGAAGACATCATAACTAGTATGCACTATGACGTCACAATGAATTATGACGTCATAATATATCTGCATTATGACATCACAATATGTTATGGGAGCGCAATTTGCAGGTATTAAGACCAATTTCTCTTACCCCAATTTGTGTCACATCTACTGGAGCATCATGAGCATGTATTATGATGTCACAGTATATGATGCCATCATAATGAGTATGCACTATGACGTCAAAATGTATTATGACGTCATAATGTATCTGCATTATAGCATCACAATATATTATAAGAGTGCGCAATTTGCAGGTATTATCAGCAATTTCTCTTACCCCAACTTGTGTCACATCTACTGGAGCATCATGAGCATGTATTATGACGTCACAGTATATGATGATATCATAATTAGTATGCACTATGACGTCACAATGTATTATGACGTTATAATGAATCTGCATTATGACATCACAATATATCATGAGAGCGCAATTTGCAGGTATTTTGAGCAATTTCTCTTACCAGAACTTGTGTCACATCTACTGGAGCATCATGAGCATGTATTATGACGTTACAGTATATGATGACATCATAATTAGTATGCACTATGATGTCACAATGTATTATGACGTCATAATATATCCGCATTATGACATCACAATATATTATGAGAGCGCAATTTGCAAGTATTATGAGCAATTTCTCTTACCACAATTTGTGTCACATCTACTGCAGCATCATGAGCATGTATTATGACCTCACAGTATATGATGACATCACAATTAGTATGCACTATGATGTCACAATGTATTATGACGTCATAATGTATCCTCATTATATCATCACAGTTTATTATGAGACCACAATTTGCAGGTATTATGAGAAATTTCTCTTACCCCAATTTGTGTCACATCTACTGGAGCATCGCATGTATTATGACATCACAGTGTATGATGACACCATAATTAGTATGCCCTATGACGTCACAATGTATTATGATGTCATAATGTATCCGCAGTATGACATCACAATATATTATCAGAGCGCAATTTGCAAGTATTATGAGCAATTTGTCTTACCCCAATTTGTGTCACATCTACTGGATAATCATGAGCATGTATTATGACGTCACAGTATATGATGACATCATAATTAGAATGTACTATGACGTCAAAATGTATTATGACGTCATAATGTATCCGCAGTATGACATCACAATACATTATGAGAGCGCAATTTGCAGGAATTATGAGCAATTTCTCTTACCCCAATTTGTGTCACATTTACTGGAGCATCATGAGCATATATTATGACGTCACAGTATACGATGACATCATAATTAGTATGCACTATGACGTCACAATGTAGTATGACGTCATAATGTATCCGCATTATGACATCACAATATATTATGAGAGCGCAATTTGCAGGTATTATGACCAATTTCTCTTACCCCAATTTATGTCACATCTACTGGAGCATCATGAGCATGTATTATGACGTCACAGTATATGTTGACATCACTGTTAGTATGCACTATGACGTCACAATGTATTATGATGTCATAATGTATCCGCATTTTGACATCACACTATATTATGAGAGCGCAGTTTGCAGGTATTATGACCAATTTCTCTTACACCAATTTGCGTCAAATCTACTGGAGCATGATGAGCATGTATTATGACGTCACAGTATATGATGACATCACTGTTAGTATGCACTATGACGTCACAATGTATTATGACGTCATAATGTATCCGCATTATGACATCTCAATATATTATGAGAGCGCAATTTGAAGGTATTATGACCAATTTCTCTTACCCCAATTTGTGTCACATCTACTGGAGCATCATGAGCATGTATTATGACGTCACAGTATATGATGACATCATAATTAGTATGCACTATGACGTCACAATGTATTATGACGTCATAATGTATCCGCCTTATGACATCACAATATATTATGAGAGCGCAATTTGCAGGTATTATGAGCAATTTCTCTTACCCCAACTTGTGTCACATCTACTGGAGCATCATGAGCATGTATTATGACGTCACAGCATATGAAGACATCATAACTAGTATGCACTATGATGTCACAATGTATTATGACGTCATAATGTATCCGTATTATGACATCACAATATATTATGAGAGTGCAATTTGCAGGTATTATAAGCAATTTCTCTTACCCCAATTTCTGTCACATCTACTGCAGCATCATGAGCATGTATTATGACGTCACAGTATATGATGACATCATAATTAGTATGCTCTATGACGTCACAATGTATTATGACGTCGTAATGGATCCGCATTATGACATCACAATATACTATGAGATCGCCATTTTCAGGTATTATGACCAATTTCTCTTACCCAAATTTGTGTCACATCTACTGGAGCATCATGAGCATGTATTATGACGTCACAGTATATGATGACATCATAATTAGTATGCACTATGACATCACAATGTATTATGATGTCGTAATGTATCCGCATTATGACATCACAACATATTAGGAGAGCACAACTTGCAGGAATTATGACCAATTTCTCTTACCCCAATTTGCGTCACATCTACTGGAGCATCAGGAGCATGTATTATGACGTCACACTTTGTGATGACATAATAATTAGTATGCACTATGACGTCACAATGTATTATGATGTCATAATGTATCCGCATTATGACTTCACAATATATTATGAGAGCGCAATCTGCAGGTATTGTGACCAATTTCTCTTACCCCAATTTGTGTCACATCTACTGGAGCATCATGAGCATGTATTATGACGTCACAGTATATGATGACATCATAATTAGTATGCACTATGACGTCACAATGTATTATGACGTCATAATGTATCTGCATTATGACATCACAATATATTATGAGATCGCAATTTGCAGGTTTTATGAGCAATTTCTCTTACCCCAACTTGTGTCACATCTACTGGAGCATCATGAGCATGTATTATGACGTCACAGCATATGAAGTCATCATAACTAGTATGCACTATGACGTCACAATGTATTATGACGTCATAATGTATCTGCATAATGACATCACAATATATTATGAGAGCGTAATTTGCAGGTATTATGAGCAATTTCTCTTACCCCGATTTCTGTCACATTTTTGGAGCATAATGAGCATGTATTATGACGTCACAGTATATGATGACATCATAATTAGTATGCACTATGACTTCACTATGTATTATGACGTCATAATATTTCCACATTATGACATCACAATATATTATGAGAGCGCAATTTGCAGGTATTATGACCAATTTCTCTTACCACATTTTGTGTCACATCTACTGGAGCTTCATGAGCATGTATTATGACGTCACAGTATATGATGACATCATAATTAGTATGCACTATGACGTCACAATATATTATGACTTCAAAATATATCCATATTATGACATCACAATATATTATGAGAGCGCAATTTGAAGGTATTATCAGCAATTTCTCTTACCCCAATTTGTGTCACATCTACTGGAGCATCATGAGCATGCATTATGACGTCACAGTATATGATGACGTCATAATTAATATGCATTATGACGTCACAATGTATTATGTCGTCATAATTTATCCGCATTATGACATCACAATATATTATGAGAGTGCAATTTGCAGGTATTATGAGCAATTTCTCTTAACCCAATTTGTGTCACATCCACTGGAGCATCATCAGCATGTATTATGACGTCAGAGTATATGATGACATCATAAGTAGTATGCACTATGACGTCACAATGCATTATGACGTCATAATGTATCCTCATTATGACATCACAATATATTATGAGAGCGCAATTTGCAGGTATTATCAGTAATTTGCCTTACCGCAATTTGTGTCACATCTACTGGAGCATCATGAGCATGTATTATGATGTCACAGTATATGATGACATTATAATTAGTATGAACTATGACGTCACTATGTATTATGACGTCATAATGAATCCGCATTGTGACAACACAATATATTATGAGAGCGCAATTTGCAGGTAGTATGAGCAATTTCTCTTCCCCAATTTTTGTCACATCTACTGGAGCATCAGGAGCATGTATTATGACGTCACAGTATATGATGACATCATAATTAGTATGCACTATGACATCACAATGTATTATGACGTCATAATGTATCCGCATTATGACATCGCAAAATATTATGAGAGCGCAATTTGCAGGTATTATCAGCAATTTTTCTTACCCCAATTTGTGTCACATCTACAGAAGCAAAGTGAGCATGTATTATGATGTCACAGCATATGATAACATCATAACTAGTATGGACTAAGAGGTCACAATGTATTATGACGTCATAATGTATCCGCATTATGACATCACAATATATTATGAGAGCGCAATTTGCAGGTATTATGAGCAATTTCTCTTACCCCAATTTGTGTCACATCTACTGGAGCATCATGAGCATGTATTATGCCGTCAGAGTATATGATGACATCATAATTACTATGCACTATGACGTCACAATGTATTATGACGTCATAATGTATCTGCATTATGACATCACAATATATTATGAGAGCGCAATTTGCAGGTATTATGAGCAATTTCTCTTACCCCAACTTGTGTCACATCTACTGGAGCATCATGAGCATGTATTATGACGTCACAGCATATGAAGACATCATAACTAGTATGCACTATGACGTCACAATGAATTATGACGTCATAATATATCTGCATTATGACATCACAATATGTTATGGGAGCGCAATTTGCAGGTATTAAGACCAATTTCTCTTACCCCAATTTGTGTCACATCTACTGGAGCATCATGAGCATGTATTATGATGTCACAGTATATGATGCCATCATAATGAGTATGCACTATGACGTCAAAATGTATTATGACGTCATAATGTATCTGCATTATAGCATCACAATATATTATAAGAGTGCGCAATTTGCAGGTATTATCAGCAATTTCTCTTACCCCAACTTGTGTCACATCTACTGGAGCATCATGAGCATGTATTATGACGTCACAGTATATGATGATATCATAATTAGTATGCACTATGACGTCACAATGTATTATGACGTCATAATGAATCTGCATTATGACATCACAATATATCATGAGAGCGCAATTTGCAAGTATTATGAGCAATTTCTCTTACCACAATTTGTGTCACATCTACTGCAGCATCATGAGCATGTATTATGACCTCACAGTATATGATGACATCACAATTAGTATGCACTATGATGTCACAATGTATTATGACGTCATAATGTATCCTCATTATATCATCACAGTTTATTATGAGACCACAATTTGCAGGTATTATGAGAAATTTCTCTTACCCCAATTTGTGTCACATCTACTGGAGCATCGCATGTATTATGACATCACAGTGTATGATGACACCATAATTAGTATGCCCTATGACGTCACAATGTATTATGACGTCATAATGTATCCGCAGTATGACATCACAATATATTATCAGAGTGCAATTTGCAAGTATTATGAGCAATTTGTCTTACCCCAATTTGTGTCACATCTACTGGAGAATCATGAGCATGTATTATGACGTCACAGTATATGATGACATCATAATTATTATGTACTATGACGTCAAAATGTATTATGACGTCATAATGTATCCGCAGTATGACATCACAATACATTATGAGAGCGCAATTTGCAGGAATTATGAGCAATTTCTCTTACCGCAATTTTTGTCACATCTACTGGAGCATCATGAGCATGTATTACGACGTCACAGTATACGATGACATCATAATTAGTATGCACTATGACGTCACAATGTATTATGACGTCATAATGTATCCGCATTATGACATCACAATATATCATGAGAGTGCAATTTGCAGATATTATGAGCAATTTCTCTTACCCCAATTTGTGTCACATCTACTGGAGCATCATGAGCATGTATTATGACGTCACAGTATATGATTATATCACAATTAGTATGCACTATGACGTCAGAATGTATTATGACGTCATAATGTATCCGCATTATATCATCACAATATATTATGAGAGCACAATTTGCAGGTATAATGAGCAATTTCTCTTACCCCAACTTGTGTCACATCTACTGGAGCATCATGAGCATGTATTATGCCGTCAGAGTATATGATGACATCATAATTAGTATGCAATATGACGTCACAATGTTTTATGACGTCATAATGTATCCGCATTATGACATCACAATATATTATGAGAGCGCCATTTTCAGGTATTATGACCAATTTCTCTTACCCCAATTTGTGTCACATCTACTTGAGCATCATGAGCATGTATTATGACGTCACAGTAAGTGATGACATCATAAGTAGTATGCAGTATGACGTCACAATGTATTATGACGTCATAATGTATCCGCATTATGACATCGCAAAATATTATAAGAGCGCAATTTGCAGGTATTATGAGCAATTTCTCTTACCCCAATTTTTGTCACATCTACTGAAGCAACATGAGCATGTATTATGACGTCACAGCATATGATAACATCATAACTAGTATGCACTATGACGTCACAATGTATTATGACGTCATAATGTGTCCGCATTATGACATCACAATATATTATGAGAGCGCAATCTGCAGGTATTGTGACTAATTTCTCTTACCCGAATTTGTGTCACATCTACTGGAGCATCATGAGCATGTATTATGACGTCACAGTATATGATGACATCATAATTAGTATGCACTATGACGTCACAATGTATTATGACGTCATAATGTATCTGCATTATGTCATCACAATATATTATGAGAGCGCAATTTGCAGGTTTTATGAGGAATTTCTCTTACCCCAACTTGTGTCACATCTACTGGAGCATCATGAGCATGTATTATGACGTCACAGCATATGAAGTCATCATAACTAGTATGCACTATGACGTCAAAATGTATTATGACGTCATAATGTATCTGCATTATGACATCACAATATATTATGAGAGCGTAATTTGCAGGTATTATGAGCAATTTCTTTTACCCCAATTTCTGTCACATTTTTGGAGCATCATGAGCATGTATTATGACGTCACAGTATATGATGACATCATAATTAGTATGCACTATGACTTCACTATGTATTATGACGTCATAATATTTCTACATTATGACATCACAGTATATTATGAGGGCGCAATTTGCAGGTATTATGACCAATTTCTCTTACAACATTTTGTGTCACATCTACTGGAGCTTCATGAGCATGTATTATGACGTCACAGTATATGATGACATCATAATTAGTATGCACTATGACGTCACAATATATTATGACTTCATAATATATCCATATTATGACATCACAATATATTATGAGAGCGCAATTTGAACGTATTATGAGCAATTTCTCTTACCCCAATTTGTGTCACATCTACTGGAGCATCATGAGCATGCATTATGACGTCACAGTATATGATGACGTCATAATCAATATGCATTATGACGTCACAATGTATTATGTCGTCATAATTTATCCGCATTATGACATCCCAATATATTATGAGAGCGCAATTTGCAGGTATTATGAGCAAATTCTCTTACGCCAATTTGTGTCACATCTACTGGAGCATCATCAGCATGAATTATGACGTCACACTATATGATGACATCATAAGTAGTATGCACTATGACGTCACAATGCATTATGACGTCATAATTTATCCTCATTATGACATCACAATATATTATGAGAGCGCAATTTGCAGGTATTATCAGTAATTTGCCTTACCGCAATTTGTGTCACATCTACTGGAGCATCATGAGCATGTATTATGACGTCACAGTATATGATGATATTATAATTAGTATGAACTATGACGTCACTATGTATTATGACGTCATAATGAATCCGCATTGTGAAAAAACAATATATTATGAGAGCGCAATTTGCAGGTATTATGAGCAATTTCTCTTCCCCAATTTGTGTCACATCTACTGGAGCATCATGAGCATGTATTATAACGTCAGAGTATATGATGACATCATAATTAGTATGCACTATGACATCACAATGTATTATGACGTCATAATGTATCCGCATTATGACATCACAAAATATTATGAGAGCGCAATTTGCAGGTATTATCAGCAATTTCTCTTACCACAATTTGTGTCACATCTACTGAAGCGAAGTGAGCATGTATTATGACGTCACAGCATATGATAACGTCATAACTAGTATGGACTATGACGTCACAATGTATTATGACGTCATAATGTATCCGCATTATGACGTCACAATATATTATGAGAGCGCAATTTGCAGGTATTATGAGCAATTTCTCTTACCCCAATTTCTGTCACATCTACTGCAGCATCATGAGCATGTATTATGACGTCACACTATATGATGACATCATAATTAGTATGCACTATAACGTCACAATGTATTATGACGTCATAGCGTATCTGTTTTATGACATCACAATGTATTATGAGAGCGCAATTTGCAGGTATTATGAGCAATTTCTCTTACCCCAATTTGTGTCACATCTACTGGAGCATCATGAGCATGTATTATGACGTCACAGTATATGATGACATCATAATTAGTATGCACTATGACGTCCCAATGTATTATGACGTCATAATGTATCCGCCTTATGACATCACAATATATTATGAGAGCGCAATTTGCAGGTATTATGAGCAATTTCTCTTACCCCAACTTGTGTCACATCTACTGGAGCATCATGAGCATGTATTATGACGTCACAGCATATGAAGACATCATAACTAGTATGCACTATGATGTCACAATGTATTATGACGTCATAATGTATCCGTATTATGACATCACAATATATTATGAGAGTGCAATTTGCAGGTATTATAAGCAATTTCTCTTACCCCAATTTTTGTCACATCTACTGGAGCATCATGAACATGTATTATGACGTCACAGTATATGATGACATCATAATTACTATGCACTATGACATCACAATATATTATGATGTCACAACATATTAGGAGAGCACAACTTGCAGGTATTATGACCAATTTCTCTTACCCCAATTTGTGTCACATCTACTGGAGCATCATGAGCATGTATTATGACGTCACAGTATATGATGACATCATAATTAGTGTGCACTAGGACGTCACAATGTATTATGACGTCATAATGTATCCACATTATGACATCACAATATATTATGAGAGCGCAATTTGCAGGTATTATGAGCAATTTTTCTTACCCCAATTTCTGTCACATCTACTGGAGCATCATGAGCATGTATTATGACGTCACAGTATGCGATGACATCATAATTAGTATGCACTATGACGTCACAATGTATTATGACGTCATATTGTATCTGCATTATGACATCACAATATACTATGAGAGCGCAATTTGCAAGTATTATGAGCAATTTCTCTTACCACAATTTGTGTCACATCTACTGGGGCATCATGAGCATGTATTCTGACGTCACAGTATATGATAACATCATAAATAGTATGCACTATGACGTCACAATGTATTGTGACGTCATAATGTGTCCGCATTATGACATCACAATATATTATGAGACAGCAATTTGCAGGTATTATGAGCAATTTCTCTTACCGCAATTTGTGTCACATCTACTGGATAATCATGAGCATGAATTATGACATCACAGTGTATGATGACATCATAATTAGTATGCACTATAACGTCACAATGTATTATGACGTCATATTGTATCCGCACTATCACATCACAATATATTATGAGAGCGCAATTTGCAGGTAATATGAGCAATTTATCTTACCCCAATTTGTGTCACATCTACTGGAGCATCATGAGCATGTATCATGACGTCACAGTATATGATGACATCATAATTAGTATGCACTATGACGTCACAATGTATTATGACGTCATAATGTATCTGCATTATGACATCACAATATATTATGAGAGCGCAATTTGCAGGTATTATGAGCAATTTGTCTTACCCCAATTTGTGTCACATCTACTGGAGCATCATGAGCATGTATTATGACGTCACAGTATATGATGACGTCATAATTAGTATGCACTATGACGTCACAATGTATAATGTCGTCATAATGTATCCGCATTATGATATCACAATATATAATGAGAGCGCAATTTGCAGGTATTATGAGCAATTTGTCTTACCCCAATTTATGTCACATCTACTGGAGCATCATCAGCATGTATTATGACGTCACTGTATATGATGACATCATAAGTAGTATGCACTATGACGTCACAATGCATTATGACATCACAATATATTATGAGAGCGCAGTTTGCAGGTATTATAAGCAATTTGTCTTACCGCAATCTGAGTCACATCTACTGGAGCGTCATGAGCATGTATTATGACGTCACAGTATATGATGACATTATAATTAGTATGTACTATGACGTCGCAATGTATTATGACGTCATAATGTATCCGCTTATGACATCACAATATATTATGAGAGCGCAATTTCCAGGTATTATGAGCAATTTCTCTTACCCCAATTTGTGTCACATCTACTGGAGCATCATGAGCATGTATTCTGATGTCACAGTATATGATAACATCATAAATAGTATGCACTATGACGTCACAATGTATTGTGACGTCATAATGTATCCGCATTATGACATCACAATATATTATGAGACGGCAATTTGAAGGTATTATGAGCAATTTCTCTTACCACAATTTTTGTCACATCTACTGGAGAATCATGAGCATGAATTATGACATCACAGTATATGATGACATCATAATTAGTATGCACTATGACGTCACAATGTATTATGACGTCATATTGTATCCGCACTATCACATCACAATATATTATGAGAGCGCAATTTGCAGGTATTATGAGCAATTTCTCTTACCCCAATTTGTGTCACATCTACTGAAGCATCATGAGCATGTATTATGACGTCACGGTATATGATGACATCATAATTAGTATGCACTATGACATCACAATGTATTATGACGTCATAATGTATCCGCATTATGACATCACAATATATTATGAGAGCGCAATTTGCAGGTATTATGAGCAATTTCTCTTACCCCAATTTGTGTCACATCTACTGGAGCATCATGAGCATGTATTATGACGTCACAGTATATGATGTCATCATAATTAGTATGCACTATGACGTAACAATGTAGTATGACGTCGTAATGTATCCGCTTTATGACATCACAATATATTATGAGAGCGCAATTTGCAGGGTTTATGAGCAATTTCTCTTACCCCAATTTGTGTCACATCTACTGGAGCATCATGAGCATGTATTATGACGTCACAGTATATGATGACATCATAATTAGTATGCACTATGACGTCACAATGTAGTATGACGTCATAATGTATCCGCATTATGACATCACAATATATTATAAGAGCGCAATTTGCAGGTATTATGAGCAATTTCTCTTACCACCATTTGTGTCACATCTACTGGAGCATCATGAACATGTATTATGACGTCACAGTATATGATGACATCATAATTAATATGCAATATGACATCACAACGTGTTATGACGTTATAATGTATCCTCATTATGACATCACAATTTATTATGAGAGCGCAATTTGCAGGTATTATGACCAATTTCTCTTACCCCAATTTGTGTCACATCTACTGGAGCATCATGAGCATGTATTATGATGTCACAGTATATGATGACATCATAATTAGTATGCACTATGACGTCACAATGTATTATGACGTCATAATGTATCCACATTATGACATCACAATATATTATGAGAGCGCAATTTGCAGGTATTATGAGCAATTTCTCTTACCACAATTTGTGTCACATCTACTGGAGCATCATGTGCATGTATTATGACGTCACAGTATATGATGACATCATAATTACTATGCACTATATCGTCACAATGTATTATGATGTCATAATGTATCCGCATTATGACATCACAATATATTATGAGAGTGCAGTTTGCAGGTATTATGAGCAATTTCTCTTACCCCAATTTGTGTCACATCTACTGGAGCAACATGAGCATGTATTATGACGTCACATTATATGATGACATCATAATTAGTATACAGTATGACGTCACAATGTATTATGACGCCATAATGTATCCACATTATGACATCACAATATATTATGAGAGCGCAATTTGCAGGTATTATGACCAATTTCACTTACCCCAATTTCTGTCACATCTACTGGAGCATCATGAGCATGTATTATGACGTCACACTATATGATGACATCATAATTAGTATGCACTATGACGTCACATTGTATTATGACGTCATAATGTATCCGCATTATGGCATCAGAATATATTATGAGAGCGCAATTTGCAGGTATTATGAGCAACTTCTCTTACCCCAATTTGTGTCATATCTACTGGAGCATCATGAGCATGTATAATGACGTCACAGCGTATGATGACATTATAATTACTATGCACGATGACATCACAATGTGTTATGACGTCATAATGTATCCGCATTATGACATCACAATATATTATGAGAGCGCAATTTGCAGGTATTATGAGCAATTTCTCTTACCCCAATTTGTGTCACATCTACTGGAGCATCATGAGCATGTATTATGACGTCACAGTATATGATGTCATCATAATTAGTATACACTATGACGTAACAATGTAGTATGATGTCGTAATGTATCCGCTTTATGACATCACAATATATTATGAGAGCGCAATTTGCAGGGTTTATGAGCAATTTCTCTTACCCCAATTTGTGTCTCATCTACTGGAGCATCATGAGCATGTATTATGACGTCACAGTATATGATGACATCATAATTAGTCTACAGTATGACGTCACAATGTATTATGACGCCATTATGTATTTACATTATGACATCACAATATATTATGAGAGCGCAATTTGCAGGTATTATGACCAATTTCTCTTACCCCAATTTCTGTCACATCTACTGGAGCATCATGAGCATATATTATGACGTCACAGTATATGATGACATCATAATTAGTATGCACTATGACGTCACAATGTATTATGACGTCATAATGTATCCGCATTATGGCATCACAATATATTATGAGAGCGCAACATGAAGGTATTATGAGCAATTTCTCTTACCCCAATTTCTGTCACATCTACTGGAGCATCATGAGCATGTATTATGACATCACAGTATATGATGACATCATAATTAGTATGCACTATGACGTCACAATGTATTATGACGTCATAATGTATCTGCATTATGACATCACATTATATTATGAGAGCGCAATTTGCAGGTATTATGAGCAATTTCTCTTACCCCAATGTGTGTCACATCTACTGGAGCATCATGAGCATGTATTCTGACGTCACAGTATATGATAACATCATAAATAGTATGCACTATGACGTCACAATGTATTGTGACGTCATAATGTATCCGCATTATGACATCACAATATATTATGAGAGGACAATTTGCAGGTATTATGAGCAATTTCTCTTACCACAATTTGTGTCACATCTATTGGAGAATCATGAGCATGTATTATGACATCACAGTATATGATGACATCGTAATTAGTATGCACTATGACATCACAATGTATTATGACGTCATATTCTATCCGCACGATGACATCACAATATATTATGAGAGCGCAATTTGCAGGTATTATGAGCAATTTCTCTTACCCCAATTTATGTCACATCTTCTGGAGCATCATGAGCATTTATTATGACGTCACAGTATATGATGACATCATAATTAATATGCACTATGACGTCACAATGTATTATGACGTCATAATATATCCGCATTATCTCATCACAACATATTATGAGAGCGCTATTTGCAGGTATTATGAGCAATTTCTCTTAACCCAATTTGTGTCACTTCTACTGAAGCATCATGAGCATGTACTATGACGTCACAGTATATGATAACATCATAATTAGTATGCACTGTGACGTCACAATGTATTATGTCGTCATAATGTATCCGCATTGTGACATCACAATATATAATGAGAGCGCAATTTCCAGGTATTATGAGAAATTTGTCTTACCCCAATTTGTGTCACACCGACTGGAGCATCATCAGCATGTATTATGACGTCACAGTATATGATGACAGCATAATTAGTATACACTATGATGTCACAATGCATTATGACGACATAATGTATCCGCATTATGACATCACAATATATTATGAGAGCGCAATTTGCAGGTATTATGAGCAACTTCTCTTACCCCAATTTGTGTCACATCTACTGGAGCATCATGAGCATGTATTATGACGTCACAGTATATGATGACATAATTAGTATGCATTATGACGTCACTATGTATTATGACGTCATAATGAATCTGCAGTGTGACAACACAATAAATTATGAGAGCGCAATTTGCAGGTATTATGAGCAATTTCTTTTACCCCAATTTGTGTCACATCTACTGGAGCATCATGAGCATGTATTATGACGTCACAGTATATGATGACATCATAATTAGTATGCACTTTGACGTCACAATGTATAATGACGTCATAATGTATCCAAATTATGACATCCCAAAATATTATGAGAGCGCAATTTGCAGGTATTATGAGCAATTTCTCTTACCCCAAATTGTGTCACATCTACTGGAGCATCATGAGCATGTATTATGACGTCACAGTATATGATGACATCATAATTAGTATGCACTATGACATCACAATGTATTATGACGTCATAATGTATCCGCATTATGACATCACAATATATTATGAGAGCGCAATTTCCAGGTATTATGAGCAATGTCTCTTACCCCAATTTGTGTCACATCTACTGGAGCATCATGAGCATGTATTATGACGTCACAGTATATGATGACATCATAATTAGTATGCACTATGACGTCACAATGTATTATGACGTCATAATGTATCCGCATTATGACATCACAATATATTATGAGAGCGCAATTTGCAGGTATTTTGAGCACTTTCTCTTACACCAATTTGTGTCACATCTACTGGAGCATCATGAGCATGTATTATGATGTCACAGTGTATGATGACATCATAATTAGTATGCACTATGACGTCACAATGTATTATGACGTCATAATGTATCCGCAATATGACATCACAATATATTATGAGAGCGCAATTTGGAGGTATTGTGAGCAATTTCTCTTACCCCAATTTGTGTCACATCTACTGGAGCATCATCAGCATGCATTATGACGTCACAGTATATGATGACATGATAATTAGTATGCACTGTGACGTCACAATGGATTTTGACGTCATAATGTATCCGCATTATGACATCACAATATATTATGAGAGCGCAATTTGGAGGTATTATGAGCAATTTCTCTTACACCAATTTGTGTCACATCTACTGGAGCATCATCAGCATGTATTATGACGTCACAGTATATGATGACATCATAATTAGTATGCACTATGACGTCACAATGTATTATGTCGTCATAATATATCCGCATTATGACATCACAATATATTATGAGAGCGCAATTTCCAGGTATTATGAGCAATTTCTCTTACCCCAATTTGTGTCACATCTACTGGAGCATCATGAGTATGTATTATGACGTCACAGTATATGATGTCATCATAATTAGTATGCACTATGACGTAACAATGTAGTATGACGTCGTAATGTATCCGCTTTATGACATCACAATATATTATGAGAGCGCAATTTGCAGGTTTTATGAGCAATTTCTCTTTCCCCAATTTGTGTCACATATACTGGAGCATCCTGAGCATGTATTATGACGTCACAGTATATGACGACATCATAATTAGTATGCACTATGATGTCACAATGTAGTATGACGTCATAATGTATCCGCATTATGACATCACAATATATTATAAGAGCGCAATTTGCAGGTATTATGAGCAATTTCTCTTACCACCATTTGTGTCACATCTACTGGAGCATCATGAACATGTATTATGACGTCACAGTATATGATGGCATCATAATTAATATGCAATATGACATCACAATGTGTTATGACGTCATAATGTATCCGCATTATGACATCACAATATATTATGAGAACGCAATTTGCAGGTATTATGACCAATTTCTCTTACCCCAATTTGTGTCACATCTACTGGAGCATCATGATCATGTATTATGATGTCACAGTATATGATAAGATCATAAATAGTATGCACTATGACGTCACAATGTATTATGACGTCATAATGTATCTGCATTATGACATCACAATATATTATGAGAGTGTAATTTGCAGGTATTATGAGCAATTTCTTTTACCACAATTTGTGTCACATCTACTGGAGCACCATGAGCATATATTATGACGTCACAGTACATGATGACATCATAATTAGTATGCACTATGACGTCACAATGTATTATGACGTCATAATGTATCTGCATTATGACATCACAATATATTATGAGAGCGCAACATGCAGGTATTATGAGCAATTTCTCTTACCCCAATTTGTGTCACATCTACTGGAGCATCATGAGCATGTATTATGACGTCACAGTGTATGATGACATCATAATTAGTATGCACTATGACGTCACAATGTATTATGACGTCATAATGTATCCGCATTATGACAGCACAATATATTATGAGAGTGCAATTTGCAGTTATTATGAGCAATTTCTCTTACCCAATTTGTGTCACATCTACTGGAGCATCAATTGCATGTATTATGACGTCACAGTATTTGATGACATCATAATTAATATGCACTATGACGTCATAATGTATTATGACGTCATAATGTATCCGCATTATGACATCTCAATATATTATGAGAGTGCAATGTGCAGGAATTATGAGCAATTTCTCTTACCCCAATTTGTGTCACATCTACTGGAGCATCATGAGCATGTATTATGACGTCACAGTATATGATGACATCATAATTAGTATACAGTATGACGTCACAATGTATTATGACGCCATAATGTATCCACATTATGACATCACAATATATTATGAGAGCGCAATTTGCAGGTATTATGACCAATTTCATTTACCCCAATTTCTGTCACATCTACTGGAGCATCATGAGCATGTATTATGACGTCACACTATATGATGACATCATAATTAGTATGCACTATGACGTCACATTGTATTATGACGTCATAATGTATCCGCATTATGGCATCAGAATATATTATGAGAGCGCAATTTGCAGGTATTATGAGCAACTTCTCTTACCCCAATTTCTGTCATATCTACTGGAGCATCATGAGCATGTATAATGACGTCACAGCGTATGATGACATTATAATTACTATGCACGATGACATCACAATGTGTTATGACGTCATAATGTATCCGCATTATGACATCACAATATATTATGAGAGCGCAATTTGCAGGTATTATGAGCAATTTCTCTTACCCCAATTTGTGTCACATCTACTGGAGCATCATGAGCATGTATTATGACGTCACAGTATATGATGTCATCATAATTAGTATACACTATGACGTAACAATGTAGTATGACGTCGTAATGTATCCGCTTTATGACATCACAATATATTATGAGAGCGCAATTTGCAGGGTTTATGAGCAATTTCTCTTACCCCAATTTGTGTCTCATCTACTGGAGCATCATGAGCATGTATTATGACGTCACAGTATATGATGACATCATAATTAGTCTACAGTATGACGTCACAATGTATTATGACGCCATTATGTATTTACATTATGACATCACAATATATTATGAGAGCGCAATTTGCAGGTATTATGACCAATTTCTCTTACCCCAATTTCTGTCACATCTACTGGAGCATCATGAGCATATATTATGACGTCACAGTATATGATGACATCATAATTAGTATGCACTATGACGTCACAATGTATTATGACGTCATAATGTATCCGCATTATGGCATCACAATATATTATGAGAGCGCAACATGAAGGTATTATGAGAAATTTCTCTTACCCCAATTTCTGTCACATCTACTGGAGCATCATGAGCATGTATTATGACATCACAGTATATGATGACATCATAATTAGTATGCACTATGACGTCACAATGTATTATGACGTCATAATGTATCTGCATTATGACATCACATTATATTATGAGAGCGCAATTTGCAGGTATTATGAGCAATTTCTCTTACCCCAATGTGTGTCACATCTACTGGAGCATCATGAGCATGTATTCTGACGTCACAGTATATGATAACATCATAAATAGTATGCACTATGACGTCACAATGTATTGTGACGTCATAATGTATCCGCATTATGACATCACAATATATTATGAGAGGACAATTTGCAGGTATTATGAGCAATTTCTCTTACCACAATTTGTGTCACATCTATTGGAGAATCATGAGCATGTATTATGACATCACAGTATATGATGACATCGTAATTAGTATGCACTATGACATCACAATGTATTATGACGTCATATTCTATCCGCACGATGACATCACAATATATTATGAGAGCGCAATTTGCAGGTATTATGAGCAATTTCTCTTACCCCAATTTATGTCACATCTTCTGGAGCATCATGAGCATTTATTATGACGTCACAGTATATGATGACATCATAATTAGTATGCACTATGACGTCACAATGTATTATGACGTCATAATATATCCGCATTATCTCATCACAACATATTATGAGAGCGCTATTTGCAGGTATTATGAGCAATTTCTCTTAACCCAATTTGTGTCACTTCTACTGAAGCATCATGAGCATGTACTATGACGTCACAGTATATGATAACATCATAATTAGTATGCACTGTGACGTCACAATGTATTATGTCGTCATAATGTATCCGCATTGTGACATCACAATATATAATGAGAGCGCAATTTCCAGGTATTATGAGAAATTTGTCTTACCCCAATTTGTGTCACACCGACTGGAGCATCATCAGCATGTATTATGACGTCACAGTATATGATGACAGCATAATTAGTATACACTATGATGTCACAATGCATTATGACGACATAATGTATCCGCATTATGACATCACAATATATTATGAGAGCGCAATTTGCAGGTATTATGAGCAACTTCTCTTACCCCAATTTGTGTCACATCTACAGGAGCATCATGAGCATGTATTATGACGTCACAGTATATGATGACATAATTAGTATGCATTATGACGTCACTATGTATTATGACGTCATAATGAATCTGCAGTGTGACAACACAATAAATTATGAGAGCGCAATTTGCAGGTATTATGAGCAATTTCTTTTACCCCAATTTGTGTCACATCTACTGGAGCATCATGAGCATGTATTATGACGTCACAGTATATGATGACATCATAATTAGTATGCACTTTGACGTCACAATGTATAATGACGTCATAATGTATCCAAATTATGACATCCCAAAATATTATGAGAGCGCAATTTGCAGGTATTATGAGCAATTTCTCTTACCCCAAATTGTGTCACATCTACTGGAGCATCATGAGCATGTATTATGACGTCACAGTATATGATGACATCATAATTAGTATGCACTATGACATCACAATGTATTATGACGTCATAATGTATCCGCATTATGACATCACAATATATTATGAGAGCGCAATTTCCAGGTATTATGAGCAATGTCTCTTACCCCAATTTGTGTCACATCTACTGGAGCATCATGAGCATGTATTATGACGTCACAGTATATGATGACATCATAATTAGTATGCACTATGACGTCACAATGTATTATGACGTCATAATGTATCCGCATTATGACATCACAATATATTATGAGAGCGCAATTTGCAGGTATTTTGAGCACTTTCTCTTACACCAATTTGTGTCACATCTACTGGAGCATCATGAGCATGTATTATAATGTCACAGTGTATGATGACATCATAATTACAATGCACTATGACGTCACAATGTATTATGACGTCATAATGTATCCGCAATATGACATCACAATATATTATGAGAGCGCAATTTGGAGGTATTGTGAGCAATTTCTCTTACCCCAATTTGTGTCACATCTACTGGAGCATCATCAGCATGCATTATGACGTCACAGTATATGATGACATGATAATTAGTATGCACTGTGACGTCACAATGGATTTTGACGTCATAATGTATCCGCATTATGACATCACAATATATTATGAGAGCGCAATTTGGAGGTATTATGAGCAATTTCTCTTACACCAATTTGTGTCACATCTACTGGAGCATCATCAGCATGTATAATGACGTCACAGTATATGATGACATCATAATTAGTATGCACTATGACGTCACAATGTATTATGTCGTCATAATATATCCGCATTATGACATCACAATATATTATGAGAGCGCAATTTCCAGGTATTATGAGCAATTTCTCTTACCCCAATTTGTGTCACATCTACTGGAGCATCATGAGTATGTATTATGACGTCACAGTATATGATGTCATCATAATTAGTATGCACTATGACGTAACAATGTAGTATGACGTCGTAATGTATCCGCTTTATGACATCACAATATATTATGAGAGCGCAATTTGCAGGTTTTATGAGCAATTTCTCTTTCCCCAATTTGTGTCACATATACTGGAGCATCCTGAGCATGTATTATGACGTCACAGTATATGATGACATCATAATTAGTATGCACTATGATGTCACAATGTAGTATGACGTCATAATGTATCCGCATTATGACATCACAATATATTATAAGAGCGCAATTTGCAGGTATTCTGAGCAATTTCTCTTACCACCATTTGTGTCACATCTACTGGAGCATCATGAACATGTATTATGACGTCACAGTATATGATGACATCATAATTAATATGCAATATGACATCACAATGTATTATGACTTCATAATGCATCCGCATTATGACATGGCAAAATATTATGAGAGCGCAATTTGCAGGTATTATGACCAATTTCTCTTACCCCAATTTGTGTCACATCTACTGAAGCAACATGAGCATGTATTATGACGTCACAGCATATGATAACATCATAACTAGTATGCACTATGATGTCACAATGTATTATGAAGTCATAATGTATCCGCATTATGACATCACAATATTTTATGAGAGCGCAATCTGCAGGTATTGTGACCAATTTCTCTTACCCCAATTTGTGTCACATCTACTGGAGCATGATGAGCATGTATTATGACGTCACAGTATATGATGACATCATAATTAGTATGCACTATGACGTCACAATGTATTATGACGTCATAATATATCCGCATTATGACATCACAATATATTATGAGAGCGCAATTTGCAGGTTTTATGAGCAATTTCTCTTACCCCAGCTTGTGTCACATCTACTGGAGCTTCATGAGCATGTATTATGAGGTCACAGCATATGAAGTCATCATAACTAGTATGCACTATGACGTCACAATGTAGTATGACGTCATAATGTATCTGCATTATGACATCACAATATATTATGAGTGCGCAATTTGCAGGTATTATGAGCAATTTCTCTTACCCCAATTTCTGTCACATCTATTGGAGCATCATGAGCATGTATTATGACGTCACAGTATTTGATGACATCATAATTAGTATGCACTATGACGTCACAATGTATTATGACATCATAATGTATCTGCATAATGACATCACAATATATTATGAGAGCGCAATTTGCAGGTATTATGAGCAATTTCTCTTACCCCAATTTGTGTCAGATCTACTGGAGCATCGCATGTATTATGACATCACAGTGTATGATGACATCATAATTAGTATGCGGTATGACGTCACAATGTATTATGGCGTCATAATGTATCTGCAGTATGACATCACAATACATTATCAGAGCGCAATTTGCAGGTATAATGAGCAATTTCTCTTACCCCAATTTGTGTCACATCTACTGGAGCATCATGAGCATGTATTATGTCGTCACAGTATATGATGACATCATAATTAGTATGCACTATGACGTCGAAATGTATTATGACGTCACAATGTATCCGCTGTATGACATCACAATATATAATGAGAGCGCAATTTGCAGGAATTATGAGCAATTTCTCTTACCCCAATTTGTGTCAAATTTACTGGAGCATCATGAGCATATATTATGACGTCACAGTATACGATGACATCATAATTAGTATGCACTATGACGTCACAATGTAGTATGACGTCATAATGTATCCGCATTATGACATCACAATATATTATGAGAGCGCAATTTGCAGGTATTATGACCAATTTCTCTTACCCCAATTTTTGTCACATCTACTGGAGCATCATGAGCATGTATTATGACGTCACAGTATATGATGACATCACTGTTAGTATGCACTATGACGTCACAATGTATTATGACGTCATAATGTATCCGCATTATGACATCTCAATATATTATGAGAGTGCAATTTGCAGGTATTTTTACCAATATCTCTTACCCCAATTTTTGTCACATCTACTGGAGCATCATGAGCATGTATCATTACGTCACAGTATATGATGACATCATATTTAGTATGCACTTTGACGTCACAATGTATTATGACGTCATAATGAATCTGCATTATGACATCACAATATATCATGAGAGCGCAATTTGCAGGTATTTTGAGCAATTTCTCTTACCAGAACTTGTGTCACATCTACTGGAGCATCATGAGCATGTATTATGACGTTACAGTATATGATGACATCATAATTAGTATGCACTATGATGTCACAATGTATTATGACGTCATAATATATCCGCATTATGACATCACAATATATTATGAGAGCGCAATTTGCAAGTATTATGAGCAATTTCTCTTACCACAATTTGTGTCACATCCACTGCAGCATCATGAGCATGTATTATGACGTCACAGTATATGATGACCTCACAATTAGTATGCACTATGATGTCACAATGTATTATAACGTCATAATGTATCCTCATTATATCATCACAGTTTATTATGAGACCACAATTTGCAGGTATTATGAGAAATTTCTCTTACCCCAATTTGTGTCACATCTACTGAAGCATCGCATGTATTATGACATCACAGTGTATGATGACACCATAATTAGTATGCGCTATGACGTCACAATGTATTATGACGTCATAATGTATCCGCAGTATGACCTCACAATATATTATCAGAGCGCAATTTGCAAGTATTATGAGCAATTTGTCTTACCCCAATTTGTGTCACATCTACTGGAGAATCATGAGCATGTATTATGACGTCACAGTATATGATGACATCATAAATAGTATGCACTATGACGTCAAAATGTATTATGACGTCATAATGTATCCGCTGTATGACATCACAATACATTATGAGAGCGCAATTTGCAGGAATTATGAGCAATTTCTCTTACCGCAATTTTTGTCACATCTACTGGAGCATCATGAGCATGTATTACGACGTCACAGTATACGATGACATCATAATTAGTATGCACTATGACGTCACAATGTATTATGACGTCATAATGTATCCGCATTATGACATCACAATATATCATGAGAGTGCAATTAGCAGATATTATGAGCAATTTCTCTTACCCCAATTTGTGTCACATCTACTGGAGCATCATGAGCATGTATTATGACGTCACAGTATATGATTATATCACAATTAGTATGCACTATGACGTCAGAATGTATTATGACGTCATAATGTATCCGCATTATATCATCACAATATATTATGAGAGCACAATTTGCAGGTATAATGAGCAATTTCTCTTACCCCAACTTGTGTCACATCTACTGGAGCATCATGAGCATGTATTATGCCGTCAGAGTATATGATGACATCATTATTAGTATGCAATATGACGTCACAATATATTATGACGTCATAATGCATCCGCATTATGACATCACAATATATTATGAGAGCGCAAAGTGCAGGTATTACGAGCAGTTTATCTTACCCCAATTTGTGTCACATCTACTGGAGCCTCATGAGCATATATTATGACATCACAGTATATGATGACATCATAATTAGTATGCACTATGATGTCACAATGTATTATGACATCATAATGTATCTGCATAATGACATCACAATATATTATGAGAGCGCAATTTGCAGGTATTATGAGCAATTTCTCTTACCCCAATTTGTGTCAGATCTAATGGAGCATCGCATGTATTATGACATCACAGTGTATGATGACATCATAATTAGTATGCGCTATTACGTCACAATGTATTATGGCGTCATAATGTATCTGCAGTATGACATCACAATACATTATCAGAGCGCAATTTGCAGGTATAATGAGCAATTTCTCTTACCCCAATTTGTGTCACATCTACTGGAGTATCGCATGTATTATGTCGTCACAGTATATGATGACATCATAATTAGTATGCACTATGACGTCGTAATGTATTATGACGTCACAATGTATCCGCTGTATGACATCACAATATATAATGAGAGCGCAATTTGCAGGAATTATGAGCAATTTCTCTTACCCCAATTAGTGTCACATTTACTGGAGCATCATGAGCATATATTATGACGTCACAGTATACGATGACATCATAATTAATATGCACTATGACATCACAATGTAGTATGACGTCACAATGTATCCGCACTATGACATGACAATATATTATGAGAGCGCAATTTGCAGGTATTATGAGCAATTTCTCTTACCCCAACTTGTGTCACATCTACTGGAGCATCATGAGCATGTATTATGACGTCACAGCATATGAAGACATCATAACTTGTATGCACTATGATGTCACAATGTATTATAACGTCATAATGTATCCGTATTATGACATCACAATATATTATGAGAGTGCAATTTGCAGGTATTATAAGCAATTTCTCTTACCCCAATTTTTGTCACATCTACTGGAGCATCATGAGTATGTATTATGACGTCACAGTATATGATGACATCATAATTAGTATGCACTATGACGTCACAATGTATTATGACGTCGAAATGGATCCGCATTATGACATCACAATATACTATGAGAGCGCCATTTTCAGGTATTATGACCAATTTCTCTTACCCACATTCGTCTCACATCTACTGGAGCATCATGAGCATGTATTATGACGCCACAGTATATGATGACATCATAATTAGTATGCAGTATGACATCACAATGTATTATGATGTCATAATGTATCCGCATTATGACATCACAACATATTAGGAGAGCACAGCTTGCAGGTATCATGACCAATTTCTCTTACCCCAATTTGTGTCACATCTACTGGAGCATCAGGAGCATGTATTATGACGTCACACTATGTGATGACATAATAATTAGTATGCACTATGACGTCACAATGTATTATGATGTCGTAATGTATCCGCATTATGACTTCACAATATATTATGAGAGCGCAATTTGCAGGTATTATGAACAATTTCTCTTACCCCAATTTGTGTCACAAATACTGGAGCATCATGAGCATGTATTATGACGTCACAGTATATGATGACATCAACCTTAGTATGCATTATGACGTCACAATATATAATGACGTCATAATGTATCCGCATTATGACATCACAATATATTATGAGAGCGCAATTTGCAGGTATTATGAGCAATTTCTCTTACCCCAATTTGTGTCACATCTACTGGAGCATCATGAGCATGTATTATGACGTCACAGTATATGATGACATCATAATTAGTATGCACTATGACGTCAAAATGTATTATGACGTCATAATGTATCCGCATTATGACATCGCAAAATATTATGAGAGCGCAATTTGCAGGTATTATGACCAATTTCTCTTACCCCAATTTGTGTCACATCTACTGAAGCAACATGAGCATGTATTATGACGTCACAGCATATGATAACATCATAACTAGTATGCACTATGATGTCACAATGTATTATGAAGTCATAATGTATCCGCATTATGACATCACAATATATTATGAGAGCGCAATCTGCAGGTATTGTGACCAATTTCTCTTACCACAATTTGTGTCACATCTACTGGAGCATCATGAGCATGTATTATGACGTCACAGTATATGATGCCATCATAATTTGTATGCACTATGACGTCACAATGTATTATGACGTCATAATATATCTACATTATGACATCACAATATATTATGAGAGCGCAATTTGCAGGTTTTATGAGCAATTTCTCTTACCCCAACTTGTGTCACATCTACTGGAGCATCATGAGCATGTATTATGACGTCACAGCATATGAAGTCATCATAACTAGTATGCACTATGACGTCACAATGTATTATGACGTCATAATGTATCTGCATTATGACATCACAATATATTATGAGAGCGTAATTTGCAGGTATTATGAGCAATTTCTCTTACCCCAATTTCTGTCACATCTATTGGAGCATCATGAGCATGTATTATGACGTCACAGTATATGATGACATCATAATTAATATGCACTATGACGTCACAATGTATTATGACATCATAATGTATCTGCATAATGACATCACAATATATTATGAGAGCGCAATTTGCAGGTATTATGAGCAATTTCTCCTACCCCAATTTGTGTCAGATCTACTGGAGTATCGCATGTATTATGACATCACAGTGTATGATGACATCATAATTAGTATGCGCTATGATGTCACAATGTATTATGGCGTCATAATGTATCTGCAGTATGACATCACAATACATTATCAGAGCGCAATTTGCTGGTATAATGAGCAATTTCTCTTACCCCAATTTGTGTCACATCTACTGGAGCATCATGAGCATGTATTCTGTCGTCACAGTATATGATGACATCATAATTAGTATGCACTATGACGTCGAAATGTATTATGACGTCACAATGTATCCGCTGTATGACATCACAATATATAATGAGAGCGCAATTTGCAGGAATTATGAGCAATTTCTCTTACCCCAATTTGTGTCACATTTACTGGAGCATCATGAGCATATATTATGACGTCACAGTATACGATGACATCATAATTAGTATGCACTATGACGTCACAATGTAGTATGACGTCATAATGTATCCGCATTATGACATCACAATATATTATGAGAGCGCAATTTGCAGGTATTATGACCAATTTCTCTTACCCCAATTTATGTCACATCTACTGGAGCATCATGAGCATGTATTATGACGTCACAGTATATGATGACATCACTGTTAGTATGCACTATGACGTCACAATGTATTATGATGTCATAATGTATCCGCATTTTGACATCACACTATATTATGAGAGCGCAGTTTGCAGGTATTATGACCAATTTCTCTTACACCAATTTGCGTCAAATCTACTGGAGCATGATGAGCATGTATTATGACGTCACAGTATATGATGACATCACTGTTAGTATGCACTATGACGTCACAATGTATTATGACGTCATAATGTATCCGCATTATGACATCTCAATATATTATGAGAGCGCAATTTGAAGGTATTATGACCAATTTCTCTTACCCCAATTTGTGTCACATCTACTGGAGCATCATGAGCATGTATTATGACGTCACAGTATATGATGACATCATAATTAGTATGCACTATGACGTCACAATGTATTATGACGTCATAATGTATCCGCCTTATGACATCACAATATATTATGAGAGCGCAATTTGCAGGTATTATGAGCAATTTCTCTTACCCCAACTTGTGTCACATCTACTGGAGCATCATGAGCATGTATTATGACGTCACAGCATATGAAGACGTCATAACTAGTATGCACTATGATGTCACAATGTATTATGACGTCATAATGTATCCGTATTATGACATCACAATATATTATGAGAGTGCAATTTGCAGGTATTATAAGCAATTTCTCTTACCCCAATTTCTGTCACATCTACTGCAGCATCATGAGCATGTATTATGACGTCACAGTATATGATGACATCATAATTAGTATGCTCTATGACGTCACAATGTATTATGACGTCGTAATGGATCCGCATTATGACATCACAATATACTATGAGATCGCCATTTTCAGGTATTATGACCAATTTCTCTTACCCAAATTTGTGTCACATCTACTGGAGCATCATGAGCATGTATTATGACGTCACAGTATATGATGACATCATAATTAGTATGCACTATGACATCACAATGTATTATGATGTCATAATGTATCCGCATTATGACATCACAACATATTAGGAGAGCACAACTTGCAGGAATTATGACCAATTTCTCTTACCCCAATTTGTGTCACATCTACTGGAGCATCAGGAGCATGTATTATGACGTCACACTTTGCGATGACATAATAATTAGTATGCACTATGACGTCACAATGTATTATGATGTCATAATGTATCCGCATTATGACTTCACAATATATTATGAGAGCGCAATCTGCAGGTATTGTGACCAATTTCTCTTACCCCAATTTGTGTCACATCTACTGGAGCATCATGAGCATGTATTATGACGTCACAGTATATGATGACATCATAATTAGTATGCACTATGACGTCACAATGTATAATGACGTCATAATGTATCTGCATTATGACATCACAATATATTATGAGATCGCAATTTGCAGGTTTTATGAGCAATTTCTCTTACCCCAACTTGTGTCACATCTACTGGAGCATCATGAGCATGTATTATGACGTCACAGAATATGAAGTCATCATAACTAGTATGCACTATGACGTCACAATGTATTATGACGTCATAATGTATCTGCATTATGACATCACAATATATTATGAGAGCGTAATTTGGAGGTATTATGAGCAATTACTCTTACCCCGATTTCTGTCACATTTTTGGAGCATAATGAGCATGTATTATGACGTCACAGTATATGATGACATCATAATTAGTATGCACTATGACTTCACTATGTATTATGACGTCATAATATTTCCACATTATGACATCACAATATATTATGAGAGCGCAATTTGCAGGTATTATGACCAATTTCTCTTACCACATTTTGTGTCACATCTACTGGAGCTTCATGAGCATGTATTATGACGTCACAGTATATGATGACATCATAATTAGTATGCACTATGACGTCACAATATATTATGACTTCAAAATATATCCATATTATGACATCACAATATATTATGAGAGCGCAATTTGAAGGTATTATGAGCAATTTCTCTTACCCCAATTGGTGTCACATCTACTGGAGCATCATGAGCATGCATTATGACGTCACAGTATATGATGACGTCATAATTAATATGCATTATGACGTCACAATGTATTATGTCGTCATAATTTATCCGCATTATGACATCACAATATATTATGAGAGTGCAATTTGCAGGTATTATGAGCAATTTCTCTTAACCCAATTTGTGTCACATCCACTGGAGCATCATCAGCATGTATTATGACGTCACAGTATATGATGACATCATAAGTAGTATGCACTATGACGTCACAATGCATTATGACGTCATAATGTATCCTCATTATGACATCACAATATATTATGAGAGCGCAATTTGCAGGTATTATCAGTAATTTGCCTTACCGCAATTTGTGTCACATCTACTGGAGCATCATGAGCATGTATTATGATGTCACAGTATATGATGACATTATAATTAGTATGAACTATGACGTCACTATGTATTATGACGTCATAATGAATCCGCATTGTGACAACACAATATATTATGAGAGCGCAATTTGCAGGTAGTATGAGCAATTTCTCTTCCCCAATTTTTGTCACATCTACTGGAGCATCAGGAGCATGTATTATGACGTCACAGTATATGATGACATCATAATTAGTATGCACTATGATATCACAATGTATTATGACGTCATAATGTATGCGCATTATGACATTGCAAAATATTATGAGAGCGCAATTTGCAGGTATTATCAGCAATTTTTCTTACCCCAATTTGTGTCACATCTACAGAAGCAAAGTGAGCATGTATTATGACGTCACAGCATATGATAACATCATAACTAGTATGGACTATGAGGTCACAATGTATTATGACGTCATAATGTATCCGCATTATGACATCACAATATATTATGAGAGCGCAATTTGCAGGTATTATGAGCAATTTCTCTTACCCCAACTTGTGTCACATCTACTGGAGCATCATGAGCATGTATTATGACGTCACAGCATATGAAGACATCATAACTAGTATGCACTATGACGTCACAATGAATTATGACGTCATAATATATCTGCATTATGACATCACAATATGTTATGGGAGCGCAATTTGCAGGTATTAAGACCAATTTCTCTTACCCCAATTTGTGTCACATCTACTGGAGCATCATGAGCATGTATTATGATGTCACAGTATATGATGCCATCATAATGAGTATGCACTATGACGTCAAAATGTATTATGACGTCATAATGTATCTGCATTATAGCATCACAATATATTATAAGAGTGCGCAATTTGCAGGTATTATCAGCAATTTCTCTTACCCCAACTTGTGTCACATCTACTGGAGCATCATGAGCATGTATTATGACGTCACAGTATATGATGATATCATAATTAGTATGCACTATGACGTCACAATGTATTATGACGTCATAATGAATCTGCATTATGACATCACAATATATCATGAGAGCGCAATTTGCAGGTATTTTGAGCAATTTCTCTTACCAGAACTTGTGTCACATCTACTGGAGCATCATGAGCATGTATTATGACGTTACAGTATATGATGACATCATAATTAGTATGCACTATGATGTCACAATGTATTATGACGTCATAATATATCCGCATTATGACATCACAATATATTATGAGAGCGCAATTTGCAAGTATTATGAGCAATTTCTCTTACCACAATTTGTGTCACATCTACTGCAGCATCATGAGCATGTATTATGACCTCACAGTATATGATGACATCACAATTAGTATGCACTATGACGTCACAATGTATTATGACGTCATAATGTATCCTCATTATATCATCACAGTTTATTATGAGACCACAATTTGCAGGTATTATGAGAAATTTCTCTTACCCCAATTTGTGTCACATCTACTGGAGCATCGCATGTATTATGACATCACAGTGTATGATGACACCATAATTAGTATGCCCTATGACGTCACAATGTATTATGACGTCATAATGTATCCGCAGTATGACATCACAATATATTATCAGAGCGCAATTTGCAAGTATTATGAGCAATTTGTCTTACCCCAATTTGTGTCACATCTACTGGAGAATCATGAGCATGTATTATGACGTCACAGTATATGATGACATCATAATTAGTATTTACTATGACGTCAAAATGTATTATGACGTCATAATGTATCCGCAGTATGACATCACAATACATTATGAGAGCGCAATTTGCAGGAATTATGAGCAATTTCTCTTACCCCAATTTGTGTCACATTTACTGGAGCATCATGAGCATATATTATGACGTCACAGTATACGATGACATCATAATTAGTATGCACTATGACGTCACAATGTAGTATGACGTCATAATGTATCCGCATTATGACATCACAATATATTATGAGAGCGCAATTTGCAGGTATTATGACCAATTTCTCTTACCCCAATTTATGTCACATCTACTGGAGCATCATGAGCATGTATTATGACGTCACAGTATATGATGACATCACTGTTAGTATGCACTATGACGTCACAATGTATTATGATGTCATAATGTATCCGCATTTTGACATCACACTATATTATGAGAGCGCAGTTTGCAGGTATTATGACCAATTTCTCTTACACCAATTTGCGTCAAATCTACTGGAGCATGATGAGCATGTATTATGACGTCACAGTATATGATGACATCACTGTTAGTATGCACTATGACGTCACAATGTATTATGACGTCATAATGTATCCGCATTATGACATCTCAATATATTATGAGAGCGCAATTTGAAGGTATTATGACCAATTTCTCTTACCCCAATTTGTGTCACATCTACTGGAGCATCATGAGCATGTATTATGACGTCACAGTATATGATGACATCATAATTAGTATGCACTATGACGTCACAATGTATTATGACGTCATAATGTATCCGCCTTATGACATCACAATATATTATGAGAGCGCAATTTGCAGGTATTATGAGCAATTTCTCTTACCCCAACTTGTGTCACATCTACTGGAGCATCATGAGCATGTATTATGACGTCACAGCATATGAAGACATCATAACTAGTATGCACTATGATGTCACAATGTATTATGACGTCATAATGTATCCGTATTATGACATCACAATATATTATGAGAGTGCAATTTGCAGGTATTATAAGCAATTTCTCTTACCCCAATTTCTGTCACATCTACTGCAGCATCATGAGCATGTATTATGACGTCACAGTATATGATGACATCATAATTAGTATGCTCTATGACGTCACAATGTATTATGACGTCGTAATGGATCCGCATTATGACATCACAATATACTATGAGATCGCCATTTTCAGGTATTATGACCAATTTCTCTTACCCAAATTTGTGTCACATCTACTGGAGCATCATGAGCATGTATTATGACGTCACAGTATATGATGACATCATAATTAGTATGCACTATGACATCACAATGTATTATGATGTCATAATGTATCCGCATTATGACATCACAACATATTAGGAGAGCACAACTTGCAGGAATTATGACCAATTTCTCTTACCCCAATTTGTGTCACATCTACTGGAGCATCAGGAGCATGTATTATGACGTCACACTTTGTGATGACATAATAATTAGTATGCACTATGACGTCACAATGTATTATGATGTCATAATGTATCCGCATTATGACTTCACAATATATTATGAGAGCGCAATCTGCAGGTATTGTGACCAATTTCTCTTACCCCAATTTGTGTCACATCTACTGGAGCATCATGAGCATGTATTATGACGTCACAGTATATGATGACATCATAATTAGTATGCACTATGACGTCACAATGTATTATGACGTCATAATGTATCTGCATTATGACATCACAATATATTATGAGATCGCAATTTGCAGGTTTTATGAGCAATTTCTCTTACCCCAACTTGTGTCACATCTACTGGAGCATCATGAGCATGTATTATGACGTCACAGCATATGAAGTCATCATAACTAGTATGCACTATGACGTCACAATGTATTATGACGTCATAATGTATCTGCATTATGACATCACAATATATTATGAGAGCGCAATTTGCAGGTATTATGACCAATTTCACTTACCCCAATTTCTGTCACATCTACTGGAGCATCATGAGCATGTATTATGACGTCACAGTATATGATGACATCATAATTAGTATGCACTATGACGTCACAATGTATTATGACGTCATAATGTATCTGCATTATGACATCACAATATATTATGAGATCGCAATTTGCAGGTTTTATGAGCAATTTCTCTTACCCCAACTTGTGTCACATCTACTGGAGCATCATGAGCATGTATTATGACGTCACACTTTGTGATGACATAATAATTAGTATGCACTATGACGTCACAATGTATTATGATGTCATAATGTATCCGCATTATGACATCACAATATATTATGAGAGCGTAATTTGCAGGTATTATGAGCAATTTCTCTTACCCCGATTTCTGTCACATTTTTGGAGCATAATGAGCATGTATTATGACGTCACAGTATATGATGACATCATAATTAGTATGCACTATGACTTCACTATGTATTATGACGTCATAATATTTCCACATTATGACATCACAATATATTATGAGAGCGCAATTTGCAGGTATTATGACCAATTTCTCTTACCACATTTTGTGTCACATCTACTGGAGCTTCATGAGCATGTATTATGACGTCACAGTATATGATGACATCATAATTAGTATGCACTATGACGTCACAATATATTATGACTTCAAAATATATCCATATTATGACATCACAATATATTATGAGAGCGCAATTTGAAGGTATTATGAGCAATTTCTCTTACCCCAATTTGTGTCACATCTACTGGAGCATCATGAGCATGCATTATGACGTCACAGTATATGATGACGTCATAATTAATATGCATTATGACGTCACAATGTATTATGTCGTCATAATTTATCCGCATTATGACATCACAATATATTATGAGAGTGCAATTTGCAGGTATTATGAGCAATTTCTCTTAACCCAATTTGTGTCACATCCACTGGAGCATCATCAGCATGTATTATGACGTCACAGTATATGATGACATCATAAGTAGTATGCACTATGACGTCACAATGCATTATGACGTCATAATGTATCCTCATTATGACATCACAATATATTATGAGAGCGCAATTTGCAGGTATTATCAGTAATTTGCCTTACCGCAATTTGTGTCACATCTACTGGAGCATCATGAGCATGTATTATGATGTCACAGTATATGATGACATTATAATTAGTATGAACTATGACGTCACTATGTATTATGACGTCATAATGAATCCGCATTGTGACAACACAATATATTATGAGAGCGCAATTTGCAGGTAGTATGAGCAATTTCTCTTCCCCAATTTTTTTCACATCTACTGGAGCATCAGGAGCATGTATTATGACGTCACAGTATATGATGACATCATAATTAGTATGCACTATGACATCACAATGTATTATGACGTCATAATGTATCCGCATTATGACATCGCAAAATATTATGAGAGCGCAATTTGCAGGTATTATCAGCAATTTTTCTTACCCCAATTTGTGTCACATCTACAGAAGCAAAGTGAGCATGTATTATGACGTCACAGCATATGATAACATCATAACTAGTATGGACTATGAGGTCACAATGTATTATGACGTCATAATGTATCCGCATTATGACATCACAATATATTATGAGAGCGCAATTTGCAGGTATTATGAGCAATTTCTCTTACCCCAATTTGTGTCACATCTACTGGAGCATCATGAGCATGTATTATGACGTCACAGCATATGAAGACATCATAACTAGTATGCACTATGACGTCACAATGAATTATGACGTCATAATATATCTGCATTATGACATCACAATATGTTATGGGAGCGCAATTTGCAGGTATTAAGACCAATTTCTCTTACCCCAATTTGTGTCACATCTACTGGAGCATCATGAGCATGTATTATGATGTCACAGTATATGATGCCATCATAATGAGTATGCACTATGACGTCAAAATGTATTATGACGTCATAATGTATCTGCATTATAGCATCACAATATATTATAAGAGTGCGCAATTTGCAGGTATTATCAGCAATTTCTCTTACCCGAACTTGTGTCACATCTACTGGAGCATCATGAGCATGTATTATGACGTCACAGTATATGATGATATCATAATTAGTATGCACTATGACGTCACAATGTATTATGACGTCATAATGAATCTGCATTATGACATCACAATATATCATGAGAGCGCAATTTGCAGGTATTTTGAGCAATTTCTCTTACCAGAACTTGTGTCACATCTACTGGAGCATCATGAGCATGTATTATGACGTTACAGTATATGATGACATCATAATTAGTATGCACTATGATGTCACAATGTATTATGACGTCATAATATATCCGCATTATGACATCACAATATATTATGAGAGCGCAATTTGCAAGTATTATGAGCAATTTCTCTTACCACAATTTGTGTCACATCTACTGCAGCATCATGAGCATGTATTATGACCTCACAGTATATGATGACATCACAATTAGTATGCACTATGATGTCACAAGGTATTATGACGTCATAATGTATCCTCATTATATCATCACAGTTTATTATGAGACCACAATTTGCAGGTATTATGAGAAATTTCTCTTACCCCAATTTGTGTCACATCTACTGGAGCATCGCATGTATTATGACATCACAGTGTATGATGACACCATAATTAGTATGCCCTATGACGTCACAATGTATTATGACGTCATAATGTATCCGCAGTATGACATCACAATATATTATCAGAGCGCAATTTGCAAGTATTATGAGCAATTTGTCTTACCCCAATTTGTGTCACATCTACTGGAGAATCATGAGCATGTATTATGACGTCACAGTATATGATGACATCATAATTAGTATGTACTATGACGTCAAAATGTATTATGACGTCATAATGTATCCGCAGTATGACATCACAATACATTATGAGAGCGCAATTTGCAGGAATTATGAGCAATTTCTCTTACCCCAATTTGTGTCACATCTACTGGAGCATCATGAGCATGTATTATGACGTCACAGTATATGATTATATCACAATTAGTATGCACTATGACGTCAGAATGTATTATGACGTCATAATGTATCCGCATTATATCATCACAATATATTATGAGAGCACAATTTGCAGGTATAATGAGCAATTTCTCTTACCCCAACTTGTGTCACATCTACTGGAGCATCATGAGCATGTATTATGCCGTCAGAGTATATGATGACATCATAATTAGTATGCAATATGACGTCACAATGTTTTATGACGTCATAATGTATCCGCATTATGACATCACAATATATTATGAGAGCGCCATTTTCAGGTATTATGACCAATTTCTCTTACCCCAATTTGTGTCACATCTACTTGAGCATCATGAGCATGTATTATGACGTCACAGTAAGTGATGACATCATAAGTAGTATGCACTATGACGTCACAATGTATTATGACGTCATAATGTATCCGCATTATGACATCGCAAAATATTATAAGAGCGCAATTTGCAGGTATTATGAGCAATTTCTCTTACCCCAATTTTTGTCACATCTACTGAAGCAACATGAGCATGTATTATGACGTCACAGCATATGATAACATCATAACTAGTATGCACTATGACGTCACAATGTATTATGACGTCATAATGTGTCCGCATTATGACATCACAATATATTATGAGAGCGCAATCTGCAGGTATTGTGACTAATTTCTCTTACCCGAATTTGTGTCACATCTACTGGAGCATCATGAGCATGTATTATGACGTCACAGTATATGATGACATCATAATTAGTATGCACTATGACGTCACAATGTATTATGACGTCATAATGTATCTGCATTATGTCATCACAATATATTATGAGAGCGCAATTTGCAGGTTTTATGAGGAATTTCTCTTACCCCACCTTGTGTCACATCTACTGGAGCATCATGAGCATGTATTATGACGTCACAGCATATGAAGTCATCATAACTAGTATGCACTATGACGTCACAATGTATTATGACGTCATAATGTATCTGCATTATGACATCACAATATATTATGAGAGCGTAATTTGCAGGTATTATGAGCAATTTCTTTTACCCCAATTTCTGTCACATTTTTGGAGCATCATGAGCATGTATTATGACGTCACAGTATATGATGACATCATAATTAGTATGCACTATGACTTCACTATGTATTATGACGTCATAATATTTCTTCATTATGACATCACAGTATATTATGAGGGCGCAATTTGCAGGTATTATGACCAATTTCTCTTACCACATTTTGTGTCACATCTACTGGAGCTTCATGAGCATGTATTATGACGTCACAGTATATGATGACATCATAATTAGTATGCACTATGACGTCACAATATATTATGACTTCATAATATATCCATATTATGACATCACAATATATTATGAGAGCGCAATTTGAACGTATTATGAGCAATTTCTCTTACCCCAATTTGTGTCACATCTACTGGAGCATCATGAGCATGTACTATGACGTCACAGTATATGATGACGTCATAATTAATATGCATTATGACGTCACAATGTATTATGTCGTCATAATTTATCCGCATTATGACATCCCAATATATTATGAGAGCGCAATTTGCAGGTATTATGAGCAAATTCTCTTACGCCAATTTGTGTCACATCTACTGGAGCATCATCAGCATGAATTATGACGTCACACTATATGATGACATCATAAGTAGTATGCACTATGACGTCACAATGCATTATGACGTCATAATTTATCCTCATTATGACATCACAATATATTGTGAGAGCGCAATTTGCAGGTATTATCAGTAATTTGCCTTACCGCAATTTGTGTCACATCTACTGGAGCATCATGAGCATGTATTATGACGTCACAGTATATGATGACATTATAATTAGTATGAACTATGACGTCACTATGTATTATGACGTCATAATGAATCCGCATTGTGAAAAAACAATATATTATGAGAGCGCAATTTGCAGGTATTATGAGCAATTTCTCTTCCCCAATTTGTGTCACATCTACTGGAGCATCATGAGCATGTATTATAACGTCAGAGTATATGATGACATCATAATTAGTATGCACTATGACATCACAATGTATTATGACGTCATAATGTATCCGCATTATGACATCACAAAATATCATGAGAGCGCAATTTGCAGGTATTATCAGCAATTTCTCTTACCACAATTTGTGTCACATCTACTGAAGCGAAGTGAGCATGTATTATGACGTCACAGCATATGATAACGTCATAACTAGTATGGACTATGACGTCACAATGTATTATGACGTCATAATGTATCCGCATTATGACGTCACAATATATTATGAGAGCGCAATTTGCAGGTATTGTGAGCAATTTCTCTTACCCCAATTTCTGTCACATCTACTGCAGCATCATGAGCATGTATTATGACGTCACACTATATGATGACATCATAATTAGTATGCACTATAACGTCACAATGTATTATGACGTCATAGCGTATCTGCTTTATGACATCACAATGTATTATGAGAGCGCAATTTGCAGGTATTATGAGCAATTTCTCTTACCCCAATTTGTGTCACATCTACTGGAGCATCATGAGCATGTATTATGATGTCACAGTATATGATGACATCATAATTAGTATGCACTATGACGTCCCAATGTATTATGACGTCATAATGTATCCGCCTTATGACATCACAATATATTATGAGAGCACAATTTGCAGGTATTATGGGCAATTTCTCTTACCCCAACTTGTGTCACATCTACTGGAGCATCATGAGCATGTATTATGACGTCACAGCATATGAAGACATCATAACTAGTATGCACTATGATGTCACAATGTATTATGACGTCATAATGTATCCATATTATGACATCACAATATATTATGAGAGTGCAATTTGCAGGTATTATAAGCAATTTCTCTTACCCCAATTTTTGTCACATCTACTGGAGCATCATGAACATGTATTATGACGTCACAGTATATGATGACATCATAATTACTATGCACTATGACATCACAATATATTATGATGTCACAACATATTAGGAGAGCACAACTTGCAGGTATTATGACCAATTTCTCTTACCCCAATTTGTGTCACATCTACTGGAGCATCATGAGCATGTATTATGACGTCACAGTATATGATGACATCATAATTAGTGTGCACTAGGACGTCACAATGTATTATGACGTCATAATGTATCCACATTATGACATCACAATATATTATGAGAGCGCAATTTGCAGGTATTATGAGCAATTTTTCTTACCCCAATTTCTGTCACATCTACTGGAGCATCATGAGCATGTATTATGACGTCACTGTATATGATGACATCATAAGTAGTATGCACTATGACGTCACAATGCATTATGACATCACAATATATTATGAGAGCGCAGTTTGCAGGTATTATAAGCAATTTGTCTTACCGCAATCTGAGTCACATCTACTGGAGCGTCATGAGCATGTATTATGACGTCACAGTATATGATGCCATTATAATTAGTATGTACTATGACGTCGCAATGTATTATGACGTCATAATGTATCCGCTTATGACATCACAATATATTATGAGAGCGCAATTTCCAGGTATTATGAGCAATTTCTCTTACCCCAATTTGTGTCACATCTACTGGAGCATCATGAGCATGTATTCTGACGTCACAGTATATGATAACATCATAAATAGTATGCACTATGACGTCACAATGTATTGTGACGTCATAATGTATCCGCATTATGACATCACAATATATTATGAGACGGCAATTTGCAGGTATTATGAGCAATTTCTCTTACCACAATTTTTGTCACATCTACTGGAGAATCATGAGCATGAATTATGACATCACAGTATATGATGACATCATAATTAGTATGCACTATGACGTCACAATGTATTATGACGTCATATTGTATCCGCACTATCACATCACAATATATTATGAGAGCGCAATTTGCAGGTATTATGAGCAATTTCTCTTACCCCAATTTGTGTCACATCTACTGGAGCATCATGAGCATGTATTATGACGTCACGGTATATGATGACATCATAATTAGTATGCACTATGACATCACAATGTATTATGACGTCATAATGTATCCGCATTATGACATCACAATATATTATGAGAGCGCAATTTGCAGGTATTATGAGCAATTTCTCTTACCCCAATTTGTGTCACATCTACTGGAGCATCATGAGCATGTATTATGACGTCACAGTATATGATGTCATCATAATTAGTATGCACTATGACGTAACAATGTAGTATGACGTCGTAATGTATCCGCTTTATGACATCACAATATATTATGAGAGCGCAATTTGCAGGGTTTATGAGCAATTTCTCTTACCCCAATTTGTGTCACATCTACTGGAGCATCATGAGCATGTATTATGACGTCACAGTATATGATGACATCATAATTAGTATGCACTATGACGTCACAATGTAGTATGACGTCATAATGTATCCGCATTATGACATCACAATATATTATAAGAGCGCAATTTGCAGGTATTATGAGCAATTTCTCTTACCACCATTTGTGTCACATCTACTGGAGCATCATGAACATGTATTATGACGTCACAGTATATGATGACATCATAATTAATATGCAATATGACATCACAACGTGTTATGACGTTATAATGTATCCGCATTATGACATCACAATTTATTATGAGAGCGCAATTTGCAGGTATTATGACCAATTTCTCTTACCCCAATTTGTGTCACATCTACTGGAGCATCATGAGCATGTATTATGATGTCACAGTATATGATGACATCATAATTAGTATGCACTATGACGTCACAATGTTTTATGACGTCATAATGTATCCACATTATGACATCACAATATATTATGAGAGCGCAATTTGCAGGTATTATGAGCAATTTCTCTTACCACAATTTGTGTCACATCTACTGGAGCATCATGTGCATGTATTATGACGTCACAGTATATGATGACATCATAATTACTATGCACTATATCGTCACAATGTATTATGATGTCATAATGTATCCGCATTATGACATCACAATATATTATGAGAGTGCAGTTTGCAGGTATTATGAGCAATTTCTCTTACCCCAATTTGTGTCACATCTACTGGAGCAACATGAGCATGTATTATGACGTCACATTATATGATGACATCATAATTAGTATACAGTATGACGTCACAATGTATTATGACGCCATAATGTATCCACATTATGACATCACAATATATTATGAGAGCGCAATTTGCAGGTATTATGACCAATTTCACTTACCCCAATTTCTGTCACATCTACTGGAGCATCATGAGCATGTATTATGACGTCACACTATATGATGACATCATAATTAGTATGCACTATGACGTCACATTGTATTATGACGTCATAATGTATCCGCATTATGGCATCAGAATATATTATGAGAGCGCAATTTGCAGGTATTATGAGCAACTTCTCTTACCACAATTTGTGTCATATCTACTGGAGCATCATGAGCATGTATAATGACGTCACAGCGTATGATGACATTATAATTACTATGCACGATGACATCACAATGTGTTATGACGTCATAATGTATCCGCATTATGACATCACAATATATTATGAGAGCGCAATTTGCAGGTATTATGAGCAATTTCTCTTACCCCAATTTGTGTCACATCTACTGGAGCATCATGAGCATGTATTATGACGTCACAGTATATGATGTCATCATAATTAGTATACACTATGACGTAACAATGTAGTATGACGTCGTAATGTATCCGCTTTATGACATCACAATATATTATGAGAGCGCAATTTGCAGGGTTTATGAGCAATTTCTCTTACCCCAATTTGTGTCTCATCTACTGGAGCATCATGAGCATGTATTATGACGTCACAGTATATGATGACATCATAATTAGTCTACAGTATGACGTCACAATGTATTATGACGCCATTATGTATTTACATTATGACATCACAATATATTATGAGAGCGCAATTTGCAGGTATTATGACCAATTTCTCTTACCCCAATTTCTGTCACATCTACTGGAGCATCATGAGCATATATTATGACGTCACAGTATATGATGACATCATAATTAGTATGCACTATGACGTCACAATGTATTATGACGTCATAATGTATCCGCATTATGGCATCACAATATATTATGAGAGCGCAACATGAAGGTATGATGAGCAATTTCTCTTACCCCAATTTCTGTCACATCTACTGGAGCATCATGAGCATGTATTATGACGTCACAGCATATGAAGACATCATAACTAGTATGCACTATGACGTCACAATGAATTATGACGTCATAATATATCTGCATTATGACATCACAATATGTTATGGGAGCGCAATTTGCAGGTATTAAGACCAATTTCTCTTACCCCAATTTGTGTCACATCTACTGGAGCATCATGAGCATGTATTATGATGTCACAGTATATGATGCCATCATAATGAGTATGCACTATGACGTCAAAATGTATTATGACGTCATAATGTATCTGCATTATAGCATCACAATATATTATAAGAGTGCGCAATTTGCAGGTATTATCAGCAATTTCTCTTACCCCAACTTGTGTCACATCTACTGGAGCATCATGAGCATGTATTATGACGTCACAGTATATGATGATATCATAATTAGTATGCACTATGACGTCACAATGTATTATGACGTCATAATGAATCTGCATTATGACATCACAATATATCATGAGAGCGCAATTTGCAGGTATTTTGAGCAATTTCTCTTACCAGAACTTGTGTCACATCTACTGGAGCATCATGAGCATGTATTATGACGTTACAGTATATGATGACATCATAATTAGTATGCACTATGATGTCACAATGTATTATGACGTCATAATATATCCGCATTATGACATCACAATATATTATGAGAGCGCAATTTGCAAGTATTATGAGCAATTTCTCTTACCACAATTTGTGTCACATCTACTGCAGCATCATGAGCATGTATTATGACCTCACAGTATATGATGACATCACAATTAGTATGCACTATGACGTCACAATGTATTATAACGTCATAATGTATCCTCATTATATCATTACAGTTTATTATGAGACCACAATTTGCAGGTATTATGAGAAATTTCTCTTACCCCAATTTGTGTCACATCTACTGGAGCATCGCATGTATTATGACATCACAGTGTATGATGACACCATAATTAGTATGCCCTATGACGTCACAATGTATTATGACGTCATAATGTATCCGCAGTATGACATCACAATATATTATCAGAGCGCAATTTGCAAGTATTATGAGCAATTTGTCTTACCCCAATTTGTGTCACATCTACTGGAGAATCATGAGCATGTATTATGACGTCACAGTATATGATGACATCATAATTAGTATTTACTATGACGTCAAAATGTATTATGACGTCATAATGTATCCGCAGTATGACATCACAATACATTATGAGAGCGCAATTTGCAGGAATTATGAGCAATTTCTCTTACCCCAATTTGTGTCACATTTACTGGAGCATCATGAGCATATATTATGACGTCACAGTATACGATGACATCATAATTAGTATGCACTATGACGTCACAATGTAGTATGACGTCATAATGTATCCGCATTATGACATCACAATATATTATGAGAGCGCAATTTGCAGGTATTATGACCAATTTCTCTTACCCCAATTTATGTCACATCTACTGGAGCATCATGAGCATGTATTATGACGTCACAGTATATGATGACATCACTGTTAGTATGCACTATGACGTCACAATGTATTATGATGTCATAATGTATCCGCATTTTGACATCACACTATATTATGAGAGCGCAGTTTGCAGGTATTATGACCAATTTCTCTTACACCAATTTGCGTCAAATCTACTGGAGCATGATGAGCATGTATTATGACGTCACAGTATATGATGACATCACTGTTAGTATGCACTATGACGTCACAATGTATTATGACGTCATAATGTATCCGCATTATGACATCTCAATATATTATGAGAGCGCAATTTGAAGGTATTATGACCAATTTCTCTTACCCCAATTTGTGTCACATCTACTGGAGCATCATGAGCATGTATTATGACGTCACAGTATATGATGACATCATAATTAGTATGCACTATGACGTCACAATGTATTATGACGTCATAATGTATCCGCCTTATGACATCACAATATATTATGAGAGCGCAATTTGCAGGTATTATGAGCAATTTCTCTTACCCCAACTTGTGTCACATCTACTGGAGCATCATGAGCATGTATTATGACGTCACAGCATATGAAGACATCATAACTAGTATGCACTATGATGTCACAATGTATTATGACGTCATAATGTATCCGTATTATGACATCACAACATATTATGAGAGTGCAATTTGCAGGTATTATAAGCAATTTCTCTTACCCCAATTTCTGTCACATCTACTGCAGCATCATGAGCATGTATTATGACGTCACAGTATATGATGACATCATAATTAGTATGCTCTATGACGTCACAATGTATTATGACGTCGTAATGGATCCGCATTATGACATCACAATATACTATGAGATCGCCATTTTCAGGTATTATGACCAATTTCTCTTACCCAAATTTGTGTCACATCTACTGGAGCATCATGAGCATGTATTATGACGTCACAGTATATGATGACATCATAATTAGTATGCACTATGACATCACAATGTATTATGATGTCATAATGTATCCGCATTATGACATCACAACATATTAGGAGAGCACAACTTGCAGGAATTATGACCAATTTCTCTTACCCCAATTTGTGTCACATCTACTGGAGCATCAGGAGCATGTATTATGACGTCACACTTTGTGATGACATAATAATTAGTATGCACTATGACGTCACAATGTATTATGATGTCATAATGTATCCGCATTATGACTTCACAATATATTATGAGAGCGCAATCTGCAGGTATTGTGACCAATTTCTCTTACCCCAATTTGTGTCACGTCTACTGGAGCATCATGAGCATGTATTATGACGTCACAGTATATGATGACATCATAATTAGTATGCACTATGACGTCACAATGTATTATGACGTCATAATGTATCTGCATTATGACATCACAATATATTATGAGATCGCAATTTGCAGGTTTTATGAGCAATTTCTCTTACCCCAACTTGTGTCACATCTACTGGAGCATCATGAGCATGTATTATGACGTCACAGCATATGAAGTCATCATAACTAGTATGCACTATGACGTCACAATGTATTATGACGTCATAATGTATCTGCATTATGACATCACAATATATTATGAGAGCGTAATTTGCAGGTATTATGAGCAATTTCTCTTACCCCGATTTCTGTCACATTTTTGGAGCATAATGAGCATGTATTATGACGTCACAGTATATGATGACATCATAATTAGTATGCACTATGACTTCACTATGTATTATGACGTCATAATATTTCCACATTATGACATCACAATATATTATGAGAGCGCAATTTGCAGGTATTATGACCAATTTCTCTTACCACATTTTGTGTCACATCTACTGGAGCTTCATGAGCATGTATTATGACGTCACAGTATATGATGACATCATAATTAGTATGCACTATGACGTCACAATATATTATGACTTCAAAATATATCCATATTATGACATCACAATATATTATGAGAGCGCAATTTGAAGGTATTATGAGCAATTTCTCTTACCCCAATTTGTGTCACATCTACTGGAGCATCATGAGCATGCATTATGACGTCACAGTATATGATGACGTCATAATTAATATGCATTATGACGTCACAATGTATTATGTCGTCATAATTTATCCGCATTATGACATCACAATATATTATGAGAGTGCAATTTGCAGGTATTATGAGCAATTTCTCTTAACCCAATTTGTGTCACATCCACTGGAGCATCATCAGCATGTATTATGACGTCACAGTATATGATGACATCATAAGTAGTATGCACTATGACGTCACAATGCATTATGACGTCATAATGTATCCTCATTATGACATCACAATATATTATGAGAGCGCAATTTGCAGGTATTATCAGTAATTTGCCTTACCGCAATTTGTGTCACATCTACTGGAGCATCATGAGCATGTATTATGATGTCACAGTATATGATGACATTATAATTAGTATGAACTATGACGTCACTATGTATTATGACGTCATAATGAATCCGCATTGTGACAACACAATATATTATGAGAGCGCAATTTGCAGGTAGTATGAACAATTTCTCTTCCCCAATTTTTTTCACATCTACTGGAGCATCAGGAGCATGTATTATGACGTCACAGTATATGATGACATCATAATTAGTATGCACTATGACATCACAATGTATTATGACGTCATAATGTATCCGCATTATGACATCGCAAAATATTATGAGAGCGCAATTTGCAGGTATTATCAGCAATTTTTCTTACCCCAATTTGTGTCACATCTACAGAAGCAAAGTGAGCATGTATTATGACGTCACAGCATATGATAACATCATAACTAGTATGGACTATGAGGTCACAATGTATTATGACGTCATAATGTATCCGCATTATGACATCACAATATATTATGAGAGCGCAATTTGCAGGTATTATGAGCAATTTCTCTTACCCCAATTTGTGTCACATCTACTGGAGCATCATGAGCATGTATTATGACGTCACAGCATATGAAGACATCATAACTAGTATGCACTATGACGTCACAATGAATTATGACGTCATAATATATCTGCATTATGACATCACAATATGTTATGGGAGCGCAATTTGCAGGTATTAAGACCAATTTCTCTTACCCCAATTTGTGTCACATCTACTGGAGCATCATGAGCATGTATTATGATGTCACAGTATATGATGCCATCATAATGAGTATGCACTATGACGTCAAAATGTATTATGACGTCATAATGTATCTGCATTATAGCATCACAATATATTATAAGAGTGCGCAATTTGCAGGTATTATCAGCAATTTCTCTTACCCCAACTTGTGTCACATCTACTGGAGCATCATGAGCATGTATTATGACGTCACAGTATATGATGATATCATAATTAGTATGCACTATGACGTCACAATGTATTATGACGTCATAATGAATCTGCATTATGACATCACAATATATCATGAGAGCGCAATTTGCAGGTATTTTGAGCAATTTCTCTTACCAGAACTTGTGTCACATCTACTGGAGCATCATGAGCATGTATTATGACGTTACAGTATATGATGACATCATAATTAGTATGCACTATGATGTCACAATGTATTATGACGTCATAATATATCCGCATTATGACATCACAATATATTATGAGAGCGCAATTTGCAAGTATTATGAGCAATTTCTCTTACCACAATTTGTGTCACATCTACTGCAGCATCATGAGCATGTATTATGACCTCACAGTATATGATGACATCACAATTAGTATGCACTATGATGTCACAAGGTATTATGACGTCATAATGTATCCTCATTATATCATCACAGTTTATTATGAGACCACAATTTGCAGGTATTATGAGAAATTTCTCTTACCCCAATTTGTGTCACATCTACTGGAGCATCGCATGTATTATGACATCACAGTGTATGATGACACCATAATTAGTATGCCCTATGACGTCACAATGTATTATGACGTCATAATGTATCCGCAGTATGACATCACAATATATTATCAGAGCGCAATTTGCAAGTATTATGAGCAATTTGTCTTACCCCAATTTGTGTCACATCTACTGGAGAATCATGAGCATGTATTATGACGTCACAGTATATGATGACATCATAATTAGTATGTACTATGACGTCAAAATGTATTATGACGTCATAATGTATCCGCAGTATGACATCACAATACATTATGAGAGCGCAATTTGCAGGAATTATGAGCAATTTCTCTTACCCCAATTTGTGTCACATCTACTGGAGCATCATGAGCATGTATTATGACGTCACAGTATATGATTATATCACAATTAGTATGCACTATGACGTCAGAATGTATTATGACGTCATAATGTATCCGCATTATATCATCACAATATATTATGAGAGCACAATTTGCAGGTATAATGAGCAATTTCTCTTACCCCAACTTGTGTCACATCTACTGGAGCATCATGAGCATGTATTATGCCGTCAGAGTATATGATGACATCATAATTAGTATGCAATATGACGTCACAATGTTTTATGACGTCATAATGTATCCGCATTATGACATCACAATATATTATGAGAGCGCCATTTTCAGGTATTATGACCAATTTCTCTTACCCCAATTTGTGTCACATCTACTTGAGCATCATGAGCATGTATTATGACGTCACAGTAAGTGATGACATCATAAGTAGTATGCACTATGACGTCACAATGTATTATGACGTCATAATGTATCCGCATTATGACATCGCAAAATATTATAAGAGCGCAATTTGCAGGTATTATGAGCAATTTCTCTTACCCCAATTTTTGTCACATCTACTGAAGCAACATGAGCATGTATTATGACGTCACAGCATATGATAACATCATAACTAGTATGCACTATGACGTCACAATGTATTATGACGTCATAATGTGTCCGCATTATGACATCACAATATATTATGAGAGCGCAATCTGCAGGTATTGTGACTAATTTCTCTTACCCGAATTTGTGTCACATCTACTGGAGCATCATGAGCATGTATTATGACGTCACAGTATATGATGACATCATAATTAGTATGCACTATGACGTCACAATGTATTATGACGTCATAATGTATCTGCATTATGTCATCACAATATATTATGAGAGCGCAATTTGCAGGTTTTATGAGGAATTTCTCTTACCCCAACTTGTGTCACATCTACTGGAGCATCATGAGCATGTATTATGACGTCACAGCATATGAAGTCATCATAACTAGTATGCACTATGACGTCACAATGTATTATGACGTCATAATGTATCTGCATTATGACATCACAATATATTATGAGAGCGTAATTTGCAGGTATTACGAGCAATTTCTTTTACCCCAATTTCTGTCACATTTTTGGAGCATCATGAGCATGTATTATGACGTCACAGTATATGATGACATCATAATTAGTATGCACTATGACTTCACTATGTATTATGACGTCATAATATTTCTTCATTATGACATCACAGTATATTATGAGGGCGCAATTTGCAGGTATTATGACCAATTTCTCTTATCACATTTTGTGTCACATCTACTGGAGCTTCATGAGCATGTATTATGACGTCACAGTATATGATGACATCATAATTAGTATGCACTATGACGTCACAATATATTATGACTTCATAATATATCCATATTATGACATCACAATATATTATGAGAGCGCAATTTGAACGTATTATGAGCAATTTCTCTTACCCCAATTTGTGTCACATCTACTGGAGCATCATGAGCATGTACTATGACGTCACAGTATATGATGACGTCATAATTAATATGCATTATGACGTCACAATGTATTATGTCGTCATAATTTATCCGCATTATGACATCCCAATATATTATGAGAGCGCAATTTGCAGGTATTATGAGCAAATTCTCTTACGCCAATTTGTGTCACATCTACTGGAGCATCATCAGCATGAATTATGACGTCACACTATATGATGACATCATAAGTAGTATGCACTATGACGTCACAATGCATTATGACGTCATAATTTATCCTCATTATGACATCACAATATATTGTGAGAGCGCAATTTGCAGGTATTATCAGTAATTTGCCTTACCGCAATTTGTGTCACATCTACTGGAGCATCATGAGCATGTATTATGACGTCACAGTATATGATGACATTATAATTAGTATGAACTATGACGTCACTATGTATTATGACGTCATAATGAATCCGCATTGTGAAAAAACAATATATTATGAGAGCGCAATTTGCAGGTATTATGAGCAATTTCTCTTCCCCAATTTGTGTCACATCTACTGGAGCATCATGAGCATGTATTATAACGTCAGAGTATATGATGACATCATAATTAGTATGCACTATGACATCACAATGTATTATGACGTCATAATGTATCCGCATTATGACATCACAAAATATCATGAGAGCGCAATTTGCAGGTATTATCAGCAATTTCTCTTACCACAATTTGTGTCACATCTACTGAAGCGAAGTGAGCATGTATTATGACGTCACAGCATATGATAACGTCATAACTAGTATGGACTATGACGTCACAATGTATTATGACGTCATAATGTATCCGCATTATGACGTCACAATATATTATGAGAGCGCAATTTGCAGGTATTATGAGCAATTTCTCTTACCCCAATTTCTGTCACATCTACTGCAGCATCATGAGCATGTATTATGACGTCACACTATATGATGACATCATAATTAGTATGCACTATAACGTCACAATGTATTATGACGTCATAGCGTATCTGCTTTATGACATCACAATGTATTATGAGAGCGCAATTTGCAGGTATTATGAGCAATTTCTCTTACCCCAATTTGTGTCACATCTACTGGAGCATCATGAGCATGTATTATGATGTCACAGTATATGATGACATCATAATTAGTATGCACTATGACGTCCCAATGTATTATGACGTCATAATGTATCCGCCTTATGACATCACAATATATTATGAGAGCGCAATTTGCAGGTATTATGAGCAATTTCTCTTACCCCATCTTGTGTCACATCTACTGGAGCATCATGAGCATGTATTATGACGTCACAGCATATGAAGACATCATAACTAGTATGCACTATGATGTCACAATGTATTATGACGTCATAATGTATCCATATTATGACATCACAATATATTATGAGAGTGCAATTTGCAGGTATTATAAGCAATTTCTCTTACCCCAATTTTTGTCACATCTACTGGAGCATCATGAACATGTATTATGACGTCACAGTATATGATGACATCATAATTACTATGCACTATGACATCACAATATATTATGATGTCACAACATAATAGGAGAGCACAACTTGCAGGTATTATGACCAATTTCTCTTACCCCAATTTGTGTCACATCTACTGGAGCATCATGAGCATGTATTATGACGTCACAGTATATGATGACATCATAATTAGTGTGCACTAGGACGTCAAAATGTATTATGACGTCATAATGTATCCACATTATGACATCACAATATATTATGAGAGCGCAATTTGCAGGTATTATGAGCAATTTTTCTTACCCCAATTTCTGTCACATCTACTGGAGCATCATGAGCATGTATTATGACGTCACAGTATACGATGACATCATAATTAGTATGCACTATGACGTCACAATGTATTATGACGTCATATTGTATCTGCATTATGACATCACAATATATTATGAGAGCGCAATTTGCAAGTATTATGAGCAATTTCTCTTACCCCAATTTGTGTCACATCTACTGGAGCATCATGAGCATGTATTCTGACGTCACAGTATATGATAACATCATAAATAGTATGCACTATGACGTCACAATGTATTGTGACGTCATAATGTATCCGCATTATGACATCACAATATATTATGAGACGGCAATTTGCAGGTATTATGAGCAATTTCTCTTACCACAATTTGTGTCACATCTACTGGATAATCATGAGCATGAATTATGACATCACAGTGTATGATGAAATCATAATTAGTATGCACTATAACGTCACAATGTATTATGACGTCATATTGTATCCGCACTATCACATCACAATATATTATGAGAGCGCAATTTGCAGGTAATATGAGCAATTTATCTTACCCCAATTTGTGTCACATCTACTGGAGCATCATGAGCATGTATCATGACGTCACAGTATATGATGACATCATAATTAGTATGCACTATGACGTCACAATGTATTATGACGTCATAATGTATCTGCATTATGACATCACAATATATTATGAGAGCGCAATTTGCAGGTATTATGAGCAATTTGTCTTACCACAATTTGTGTCACATCTACTGGAGCATCATGAGCATGTATTATGACGTCACAGTATATGATGACGTCATAATTAGTATGCACTATGACGTCACAATGTATAATGTCGTCATAATGTATCCGCATTATGATATCACAATATATAATGAGAGCGCAATTTGCAGGTATTATGAGCAATTTGTCTTACCCCAATTTATGTCACATCTACTGGAGCATCATCAGCATGTATTATGACGTCACTGTATATGATGACATCATAAGTAGTATGCACTATGACGTCACAATGCATTATGACGTCATAATGTATCCGCTTATGACATCACAATATATTATGAGAGCGCAATTTCCAGGTATTATGAGCAATTTCTCTTACCCCAATTTGTGTCACATCTACTGGAGCATCATGAGCATGTATTCTGACGTCACAGTATATGATAACATCATAAATAGTATGCACTATGACGTCACAATGTATTGTGACGTCATAATGTATCCGCATTATGACATCACAATATATTATGAGACGGCAATTTGCAGGTATTATGAGCAATTTCTCTTACCACAATTTTTGTCACATCTACTGGAGAATCATGAGCATGAATTATGACATCACAGTATATGATGACATCATAATTAGTATGCACTATGACGTCACAATGTATTATGACGTCATATTGTATCCGCACTATCACATCACAATATATTATGAGAGCGCAATTTGCAGGTATTATGAGCAATTTCTCTTACCCCAATTTGTGTCACATCTACTGGAGCATCATGAGCATGTATTATGACGTCACGGTATATGATGACATCATAATTAGTATGCACTATGACATCACAATGTATTATGACGTCATAATGTATCCGCATTATGACATCACAATATATTATGAGAGCGCAATTTGCAGGTATTATGAGCAATTTCTCTTACCCCAATTTGTGTCACATCTACTGGAGCATCATGAGCATGTATTATGACGTCACAGTATATGATGTCATCATAATTAGTATGCACTATGACGTAACAATGTAGTATGACGTCGTAATGTATCCGCTTTATGACATCACAATATATTATGAGAGCGCAATTTGCAGGGTTTATGAGCAATTTCTCTTACCCCAATTTGTGTCACATCTACTGGAGCATCATGAGCATGTATTATGACGTTAAAGTATATGATGACATCATAATTAGTATGCACTATGACGTCACAATGTAGTATGACGTCATAATGTATCCGCATTATGACATCACAATATATTATGAGAGCGCAATTTGCAGGTATTATGAGCAATTTCTCTTACCACAATTTGTGTCACATCTACTGGAGCATCATGTGCATGTATTATGACGTCACAGTATATGATGACATCATAATTAATATGCAATATGACATCACAACGTGTTATGACGTTATAATGTATCCGCATTATGACATCACAATTTATTATGAGAGCGCAATTTGCAGGTATTATGACCAATTTCTCTTACCCCAATTTGTGTCACATCTACTGGAGCATCATGAGCATGTATTATGATGTCACAGTATATGATGACATCATAATTAGTATGCACTATGACGTCACAATGTATTATGACGTCATAATGTATCCACATTATGACATCACAATATATTATGAGAGCGCAATTTGCAGGTATTATGAGCAATTTCTCTTACCACAATTTGTGTCACATCTACTGGAGCATCATGTGCATGTATTATGACGTCACAGTATATGATGACATCATAATTACTATGCACTATATCGTCACAATGTATTATGATGTCATAATGTATCCGCATTATGACATCACAATATATTATGAGAGTGCAGTTTGCAGGTATTATGAGCAATTTCTCTTACCCCAATTTGTGTCACATCTACTGGAGCAACATGAGCATGTATTATGACGTCACATTATATGATGACATCATAATTAGTATACAGTATGACGTCACAATGTATTATGACGCCATAATGTATCCACATTATGACATCACAATATATTATGAGAGCGCAATTTGCAGGTATTATGACCAATTTCACTTACCCCAATTTCTGTCACATCTACTGGAGCATCATGAGCATGTATTATGACGTCACACTATATGATGACATCATAATTAGTATGCACTATGACGTCACATTGTATTATGACGTCATAATGTATCCGCATTATGGCATCAGAATATATTATGAGAGCGCAATTTGCAGGTATTATGAGCAACTTCTCTTACCCCAATTTGTGTCATATCTACTGGAGCATCATGAGCATGTATAATGACGTCACAGCGTATGATGACATTATAATTACTATGCACGATGACATCACAATGTGTTATGACGTCATAATGTATCCGCATTATGACATCACAATATATTATGAGAGCGCAATTTGCAGGTATTATGAGCAATTTCTCTTACCCCAATTTGTGTCACATCTACTGGAGCATCATGAGCATGTTTTATGACGTCACAGTATATGATGTCATCATAATTAGTATACACTATGACGTAACAATGTAGTATGACGTCGTAATGTATCCGCTTTATGACATCACAATATATTATGAGAGCGCAATTTGCAGGGTTTATGAGCAATTTCTCTTACCCCAATTTGTGTCTCATCTACTGGAGCATCATGAGCATGTATTATGACGTCACAGTATATGATGACATCATAATTAGTCTACAGTATGACGTCACAATGTATTATGACGCCATTATGTATTTACATTATGACATCACAATATATTATGAGAGCGCAATTTGCAGGTATTATGACCAATTTCTCTTACCCCAATTTCTGTCACATCTACTGGAGCATCATGAGCATATATTATGACGTCACAGTATATGATGACATCATAATTAGTATGCACTATGACGTCACAATGTATTATGACGTCATAATGTATCCGCATTATGGCATCACAATATATTATGAGAGCGCAACATGAAGGTATTATGAGCAATTTCTCTTACCCCAATTTCTGTCACATCTACTGGAGCATCATGAGCATGTATTATGACATCACAGTATATGATGACATCATAATTAGTATGCACTATGATGTCACAATGTATTATGACGTCATAATGTATCTGCATTATGACATCACATTATATTATGAGAGCGCAATTTGCAGGTATTATGAGCAATTTCTCTTACCCCAATGTGTGTCACATCTACTGGAGCATCATGAGCATGTATTCTGACGTCACAGTATATGATAACATCATAAATAGTATGCACTATGACGTCACAATGTATTGTGACGTCATAATGTATCCGCATTATGACATCACAATATATTATGAGAGGACAATTTGCAGGTATTATGAGCAATTTCTCTTACCACAATTTGTGTCACATCTATTGGAGAATCATGAGCATGTATTATGACATCACAATATATGATGACATCGTAATTAGTATGCACTATGACATCACAATGTATTATGACGTCATATTCTATCCGCACGATGACATCACAATATATTATGAGAGCGCAATTTGCAGGTATTATGAGCAATTTCTCTTACCCCAATTTATGTCACATCTTCTGGAGCATCATGAGCATTTATTATGACGTCACAGTATATGATGACATCATAATTAGTATGCACTATGACGTCACAATGTATTATGACGTCATAATATATCCGCATTATCTCATCACAACATATTATGAGAGCGCTATTTGCAGGTATTATGAGCAATTTCTCTTAACCCAATTTGTGTCACTTCTACTGAAGCATCATGAGCATGTACTATGACGTCACAGTATATGATAACATCATAATTAGTATGCACTGTGACGTCACAATGTATTATGTCGTCATAATGTATCCGCATTGTGACATCACAATATATAATGAGAGCGCAATTTCCAGGTATTATGAGAAATTTGTCTTACCCCAATTTGTGTCACACCGACTGGAGCATCATCAGCATGTATTATGACGTCACAGTATATGATGACAGCATAATTAGTATACACTATGATGTCACAATGCATTATGACGACATAATGTATCCGCATTATGACATCACAATATATTATGAGAGCGCAATTTGCAGGTATTATGAGCAACTTCTCTTACCCCAATTTGTGTCACATCTACTGGAGCATCATGAGCATGTATTATGACGTCACAGTATATGATGACATAATTAGTATGCATTATGACGTCACTATGTATTATGACGTCATAATGAATCTGCAGTGTGACAACACAATAAATTATGAGAGCGCAATTTGCAGGTATTATGAGCAATTTCTTTTACCCCAATTTGTGTCACATCTACTGGAGCATCATGAGCATGTATTATGACGTCACAGTATATGATGACATCATAATTAGTATGCACTTTGACGTCACAATGTATAATGACGTCATAATGTATCCAAATTATGACATCCCAAAATATTATGAGAGCGCAATTTGCAGGTATTATGAGCAATTTCTCTTACCCCAAATTGTGTCACATCTACTGGAGCATCATGAGCATGTATTATGACGTCACAGTATATGATGACATCATAATTAGTATGCACTATGACATCACAATGTATTATGACGTCATAATGTATCCGCATTATGACATCACAATATATTATGAGAGCGCAATTTCCAGGTATTATGAGCAATGTCTCTTACCCCAATTTGTGTCACATCTACTGGAGCATCATGAGCATGTATTATGACGTCACAGTATATGATGACATCATAATTAGTATGCACTATGACGTCACAATGTATTATGACGTCATAATGTATCCGCATTATGACATCACAATATATTATGAGAGCGCAATTTGCAGGTATTTTGAGCACTTTCTCTTACACCAATTTGTGTCACATCTACTGGAGCATCATGAGCATGTATTATGATGTCACAGTGTATGATGACATCATAATTAGTATGCACTATGACGTCACAATGTATTATGACGTCATAATGTATCCGCAATATGACATCACAGTATATTATGAGAGCGCAATTTGGAGGTATTGTGAGCAATTTCTCTTACCCCAATTTGTGTCACATCTACTGGAGCATCATCAGCATGCATTATGACGTCACAGTATATGATGACATGATAATTAGTATGCACTGTGACGTCACAATGGATTTTGACGTCATAATGTATCCGCATTATGACATCACAATATATTATGAGAGCGCAATTTGGAGGTATTATGAGCAATTTCTCTTACACCAATTTGTGTCACATATACTGGAGCATCCTGAGCATGTATTATGACGTCACAGTATATGATGACATCATAATTAGTATGCACTAAGACGTCACAATGTATTATGTCGTCATAATATATCCGCATTATGACATCACAATATATTATGAGAGCGCAATTTCCAGGTATTATGAGCAATTTCTCTTACCCCAATTTGTGTCACATCTACTGGAGCATCATGAGTATGTATTATGACGTCACAGTATATGATGTCATCATAATTAGTATGCACTATGACGTAACAATGTAGTATGACGTCGTAATGTATCCGCTTTATGACATCACAATATATTATGAGAGCGCAATTTGCAGGTTTTATGAGCAATTTCTCTTTCCCCAATTTGTGTCACATACACTGGAGCATCCTGAGCATGTATTATGACGTCACAGTATATGATGACATCATAATTAGTATGCACTATGATGTCACAATGCAGTATGACGTCATAATGTATCCGCATTATGACATCACAATATATTATAAGAGCGCAATTTGCAGGTATTATGAGCAATTTCTCTTACCACCATTTGTGTCACATCTACTGGAGCATCATGAACATGTATTATGACGTCACAGTATATGATGACATCATAATTAATATGCAATATGACATCACAATGTGTTATGACGTCATAATGTATCCGCATTATGACATCACAATATATTATGAGAACGCAATTTGCAGGTATTATGACCAATTTCTCTTACCCCAATTTGTGTCACATCTACTGGAGCATCATGATCATGTATTATGATGTCACAGTATATGATAAGATCATAAATAGTATGCACTATGACGTCACAATGTATTATGACGTCATAATGTATCTGCATTATGACATCACAATATATTATGAGAGTGTAATTTGCAGGTATTATGAGCAATTTCTTTTACCACAATTTGTGTCACATCTACTGGAGCACCATGAGCATATATTATGACGTCACAGTACATGATGACATCATAATTAGTATGCACTATGACGTCACAATGTATTATGACGTCATAATGTATCTGCATTATGACATCACAATATATTATGAGAGCGCAACATGCAGGTATTATGAGCAATTTCTCTTACCCCAATTTGTGTCACATCTACTGGAGCATCATGAGCATGTATTATGACGTCACAGTGTATGATGACATCATAATTAGTATGCACTATGACGTCACAATGTATTATGACGTCATAATGTATCCGCATTATGACAGCACAATATATTATGAGAGTGCAATTTGCAGTTATTATGAGCAATTTCTCTTACCCAATTTGTGTCACATCTACTGGAGCATCAATTGCATGTATTATGACGTCACAGTATTTGATGACATCATAATTAATATGCACTATGACGTCATAATGTATTATGACGTCATAATGTATCCGCATTATGACATCACAATATATTATGAGAGTGCAATGTGCAGGAATTATGAGCAATTTCTCTTACCCCAATTTGTGTCACATCTACTGGAGCATCATGAGCATGTATTATGACGTCACAGTATATGATGACATCATAATTAGTATACAGTATGACGTCACAATGTATTATGACGCCATAATGTATCCATATTATGACATCACAATATATTATGAGAGCGCAATTTGCAGGTATTATGACCAATTTCACTTACCCCAATTTCTGTCACATCTACTGGAGCATCATGAGCATGTATTATGACGTCACACTATATGATGACATCATAATTAGTATGCACTATGACGTCACATTGTATTATGACGTCATAATGTATCCGCATTATGGCATCAGAATATATTATGAGAGCGCAATTTGCAGGTATTATGAGCAACTTCTCTTACCCCAATTTGTGTCATATCTACTGGAGCATCATGAGCATGTATAATGACGTCACAGCGTATGATGACATTATAATTACTATGCACGATGACATCACAATGTGTTATGACGTCATAATGTATCCGCATTATGACATCACAATATATTATGAGAGCGCAATTTGCAGGTATTATGAGCAATTTCTCTTACCCCAATTTGTGTCACATCTGCTGGAGCATCATGAGCATGTATTATGACGTCACAGTATATGATGTCATCATAATTAGTATACACTATGACGTAACAATGTAGTATGACGTCGTAATGTATCCGCTTTATGACATCACAATATATTATGAGAGCGCAATTTGCAGGGTTTATGAGCAATTTCTCTTACCCCAATTTGTGTCTCATCTACTGGAGCATCATGAGCATGTATTATGACGTCACAGTATATGATGACATCATAATTAGTCTACAGTATGACGTCACAATGTATTATGACGCCATTATGTATTTACATTATGACATCACAATATATTATGAGAGCGCAATTTGCAGGTATTATGACCAATTTCTCTTACCCCAATTTCTGTCACATCTACTGGAGCATCATGAGCATATATTATGACGTCACAGTATATGATGACATCATAATTAGTATGCACTATGACGTCACAATGTATTATGACGTCATAATGTATCCGCATTATGGCATCACAATATATTATGAGAGCGCAACATGAAGGTATTATGAGCAATTTCTCTTACCCCAATTTCTGTCACATCTACTGGAGCATCATGAGCATGTATTATGACATCACAGTATATGATGACATCATAATTAGTATGCACTATGACGTCACAATGTATTATGACGTCATAATGTATCTGCATTATGACATCACATTATATTATGAGAGCGCAATTTGCAGGTATTATGAGCAATTTCTCTTACCCCAATGTGTGTCACATCTACTGGAGCATCATGAGCATGTATTCTGACGTCACAGTATATGATAACATCATAAATAGTATGCACTATGACGTCACAATGTATTGTGACGTCATAATGTATCCGCATTATGACATCACAATATATTATGAGAGGACAATTTGCAGGTATTATGAGCAATTTCTCTTACCACAATTTGTGTCACATCTATTGGAGAATCATGAGCATGTATTATGACATCACAGTATATGATGACATCGTAATTAGTATGCACTATGACATCACAATGTATTATGACGTCATATTCTATCCGCACGATGACATCACAATATATTATGAGAGCGCAATTTGCAGGTATTATGAGCAATTTCTCTTACCCCAATTTATGTCACATCTTCTGGAGCATCATGAGCATTTATTATGACGTCACAGTATATGATGACATCATAATTAGTATGCACTATGACGTCACAATGTATTATGACGTCATAATATATCCGCATTATCTCATCACAACATATTATGAGAGCGCTATTTGCAGGTATTATGAGCAATTTCTCTTAACCCAATTTGTGTCACTTCTACTGAAGCATCATGAGCATGTACTATGACGTCACAGTATATGATAACATCATAATTAGTATGCACTGTGACGTCACAATGTATTATGTCGTCATAATGTATCCGCATTGTGACATCACAATATATAATGAGAGCGCAATTTCCAGGTATTATGAGAAATTTGTCTTACCCCAATTTGTGTCACACCGACTGGAGCATCATCAGCATGTATTATGACGTCACAGTATATGATGACAGCATAATTAGTATACACTATGATGTCACAATGCATTATGACGACATAATGTATCCGCATTATGACATCACAATATATTATGAGAGCGCAATTTGCAGGTATTATGAGCAACTTCTCTTACCCCAATTTGTGTCACATCTACTGGAGCATCATGAGCATGTATTATGACGTCACAGTATATGATGACATAATTAGTATGCATTATGACGTCACTATGTATTATGACGTCATAATGAATCTGCAGTGTGACAACACAATAAATTATGAGAGCGCAATTTGCAGGTATTATGAGCAATTTCTTTTACCCCAATTTGTGTCACATCTACTGGAGCATCATGAGCATGTATTATGACGTCACAGTATATGATGACATCATAATTAGTATGCACTTTGACGTCACAATGTATAATGACGTCATAATGTATCCAAATTATGACATCCCAAAATATTATGAGAGCGCAATTTGCAGGTATTATGAGCAATTTCTCTTACCCCAAATTGTGTCACATCTACTGGAGCATCATGAGCATGTATTATGACGTCACAGTATATGATGACATCATAATTAGTATGCACTATGACATCACAATGTATTATGACGTCATAATGTATCCGCATTATGACATCACAATATATTATGAGAGCGCAATTTCCAGGTATTATGAGCAATGTCTCTTACCCCAATTTGTGTCACATCTACTGGAGCATCATGAGCATGTATTATGACGTCACAGTATATGATGACATCATAATTAGTATGCACTATGACGTCACAATGTATTATGACGTCATAATGTATCCGCATTATGACATCACAATATATTATGAGAGCGCAATTTGCAGGTATTTTGAGCAATTTCTCTTACCCCAAATTGTGTCACATCTACTGGAGCATCATGAGCATGTATTATGACGTCACAGTATATGATGACATCATAATTAGTATGCACTATGACATCACAATGTATTATGACGTCATAATGTATCCGCATTATGACATCACAATATATTATGAGAGCGCAATTTGGAGGTATTACGAGCAATTTCTCTTACACCAATTTGTGTCACATCTACTGGAGCATCATCAGCATGTATTATGACGTCACAGTATATGATGACATCATAATTAGTATGCACTATGACGTCACAATGTATTATGTCGTCATAATATATCCGCATTATGACATCACAATATATTATGAGAGCGCAATTTCCAGGTATTATGAGCAATTTCTCTTACCCCAATTTGTGTCACATGTACTGCAGCATCATGAGTATGTATTATGACGTCACAGTATATGATGTCATCATAATTAGTATGCACTATGACGTAACAATGTAGTATGACGTCGTAATGTATCCGCTTTATGACATCACAATATATTATGAGAGCGCAATTTGCAGGTTTTATGAGCAATTTCTCTTTCCCCAATTTGTGTCACATATACTGGAGCATCCTGAGCATGTATTATGACGTCACAGTATATGATGACATCATAATTAGTATGCACTATGATGTCACAATGTAGTATGACGTCATAATGTATCCGCATTATGACATCACAATATATTATAAGAGCGCAATTTGCAGGTATTATGAGCAATTTCTCTTACCACCATTTGTGTCACATCTACTGGAGCATCATGAACATGTATTATGACGTCACAGTATATGATGACATCATAATTAATATGCAATATGACATCACAATGTATTATGACTTCATAATGCATCCGCATTATGACATGGCAAAATATTATGAGAGCGCAATTTGCAGGTATTATGACCAATTTCTCTTACCCCAATTTGTGTCACATCTACTGAAGCAACATGAGCATGTATTATGACGTCACAGCATATGATAACATCATAACTAGTATGCACTATGATGTCACAATGTATTATGAAGTCATAATGTATCCGCATTATGACATCACAATATATTATGAGAGCGCAATCTGCAGGTATTGTGACCAATTTCTCTTACCCCAATTTGTGTCACATCTACTGGAGCATGATGAGCATGTATTATGACGTCACAGTATATGATGACATCATAATTAGTATGCACTATGACGTCACAATGTATTATGACGTCATAATATATCTGCATTATGACATCACAATATATTATGAGAGCGCAATTTGCAGGTTTTATGAGCAATTTCTCTTACCCCAGCTTGTGTCACATCTACTGGAGCTTCATGAGCATGTATTATGAGGTCACAGCATATGAAGTCATCATAACTAGTATGCACTATGACGTCACAATGTAGTATGACGTCATAATGTATCTGCATTATGACATCACAATATATTATGAGAGCGCAATTCGCAGGTATTATGAGCAATTTCTCTTACCCCAATTTCTGTCACATCTATTGGAGCATCATGAGCATGTATTATGACGTCACAGTATATGGTGACATCATAATTAGTATGCACTATGACGTCACAATGTATTATGACATCATAATGTATCTGCATAATGACATCACAATATATTATGAGAGCGCAATTTGCAGGTATTATGAGCAATTTCTCTTACCCCAATTTGTGTCAGATCTACTGGAGCATCGCATGTATTATGACATCACAGTGTATGATGACATCATAATTAGTATGCGGTATGACGTCACAATTATGGCGTCATAATGTATCTGCAGTATGACATCACAATACATTATCAGAGCGCAATTTGCAGGTATAATGAGCAATTTCTCTTACCCCAATTTGTGTCACATCTACTGGAGCATCATGAGCATGTATTATGTCGTCACAGTATATGATGACATCATAATTAGTATGCACTATGACGTCGAAATGTATTATGACGTCACAATGTATCCGCTGTATGACATCACAATATATAATGAGAGCGCAATTTGCAGGAATTATGAGCAATTTCTCTTACCCCAATTTGTGTCAAATTTACTGGAGCATCATGAGCATATATTATGACGTCACAGTATACGATGACATCATAATTAGTATGCACTATGACGTCACAATGTAGTATGACGTCATAATGTATCCGCATTATGACATCACAATATATTATGAGAGCGCAATTTGCAGGTATTATGACCAATTTCTCTTACCCCAATTTTTGTCACATCTACTGGAGCATCATGAGCATGTATTATGACGTCACAGTATATGATGACATCACTGTTAGTATGCACTATGACGTCACAATGTATTATGACGTCATAATGTATCCGCATTATGACATCTCAATATATTATGAGAGTGCAATTTGCAGGTATTTTTACCAATATCTCTTACCCCAATTTTTGTCACATCTACTGGAGCATCATGAGCATGTATCATGACGTCACAGTATATGATGACATCATATTTAGTATGCACTTTGACATCACAATGTATTATGACGTCATAATGAATCTGCATTATGACATCACAATATATCATGAGAGCGCAATTTGCAGGTATTTTGAGCAATTTCTCTTACCAGAACTTGTGTCACATCTACTGGAGCATCATGAGCATGTATTATGACGTTACAGTATATGATGACATCATAATTAGTATGCACTATGATGTCACAATGTATTATGACGTCATAATATATCCGCATTATGACATCACAATATATTATGAGAGCGCAATTTGCAAGTATTATGAGCAATTTCTCTTACCACAATTTGTGTCACATCTACTGCAGCATCATGAGCATGTATTATGCCGTCACAGTATATGATGACATCACAATTAGTATGCACTATGATGTCACAATGTATTATAACGTCATAATGTATCCTCATTATATCATCACAGTTTATTATGAGACCACAATTTGCAGGTATTATGAGAAATTTCTCTTACCCCAATTTGTGTCACATCTACTGAAGCATCGCATGTATTATGACATCACAGTGTATGATGACACCATAATTAGTATGCGCTATGACGTCACAATGTATTATGACGTCATAATGTATCCGCAGTATGACCTCACAATATATTATCAGAGCGCAATTTGCAAGTATTATGAGCAATTTGTCTTACCCCAATTTGTGTCACATCTACTGGAGAATCATGAGCATGTATTATGACGTCACAGTATATGATGACATCATAAATAGTATGCACTATGACGTCAAAATGTATTATGACGTCATAATGTATCCGCTGTATGACATCACAATACATTATGAGAGCGCAATTTGCAGGAATTATGAGCAATTTCTCTTACCGCAATTTTTGTCACATCTACTGGAGCATCATGAGCATGTATTACGACGTCACAGTATACGATGACATCATAATTAGTATGCACTATGACGTCACAATGTATTATGACGTCATAATGTATCCGCATTATGACATCACAATATATCATGAGAGTGCAATTAGCAGATATTATGAGCAATTTCTCTTACCCCAATTTGTGTCACATCTACTGGAGCATCATGAGCATGTATTATGACGTCACAGTATATGATTATATCACAATTAGTATGCACTATGACGTCAGAATGTATTATGACGTCATAATGTATCCGCATTATATCATCACAATATATTATGAGAGCACAATTTGCAGGTATAATGAGCAATTTCTCTTACCCCAAATTGTGTCACATCTACTGGAGCATCATGAGCATGTATTATGCCGTCAGAGTATATGATGACATCATTATTAGTATGCAATATGACGTCACAATATATTATGACGTCATAATGCATCCGCATTATGACATCACAATATATTATGAGAGCGCAAAGTGCTGGTATTACGAGCAGTTTATCTTACCCCAATTTGTGTCACATCTACTGGAGCCTCATGAGCATATATTATGACATCACAGTATATGATGACATCATAATTAGTATGCACTATGATGTCACAATGTATTATGACATCATAATGTATCTGCATAATGACATCACAATATATTATGAGAGCGCAATTTGCAGGTATTATGAGCAATTTCTCTTACCCCAATTTGTGTCAGATCTAATGGAGCATCGCATGTATTATGACATCACAGTGTATGATGACATCATAATTAGTATGCGCTATTACGTCACAATGTATTATGGCGTCATAATGTATCTGCAGTATGACATCACAATACATTATCAGAGCGCAATTTGCAGGTATAATGAGCAATTTCTCTTACCCCAATTTGTGTCACATCTACTGGAGCATCGCATGTATTATGTCGTCACAGTATATGATGACATCATATTTAGTATGCACTTTGACGTCACAATGTATTATGACGTCCTAATGAATCTGCATTATGACATCACAATATATCATGAGAGCGCAATTTGCAGGTATTTTGAGCAATTTCTCTTACCAGAACTTGTGTCACATCTACTGGAGCATCATGAGCATGTATTATGACGTTACAGTATATGATGACATCATAATTAGTATGCACTATGATGTCACAATGTATTATGACGTCATAATATATCCGCATTATGACATCACAATATATTATGAGAGCGCAATTTGCAAGTATTATGAGCAATTTCTCTTACCACAATTTGTGTCACATCTACTGCAGCATCATGAGCATGTATTATGACCTCACAGTATATGATGACATCACAATTAGTATGCACTATGACGTCACAATGTATTATGACGTCATAATGTATCCTCATTATATCATCACAGTTTATTATGAGACCACAATTTGCAGGTATTATGAGAAATTTCTCTTACCCCAATTTGTGTCACATCTACTGGAGCATCGCATGTATTATGACATCACAGTGTATGATGACACCATAATTAGTATGCCCTATGACGTCACAATGTATTATGACGTCATAATGTATCCGCAGTATGACATCACAATATATTATCAGAGCGCAATTTGCAAGTATTATGTGCAATTTGTCTTACCCCAATTTGTGTCACATCTACTGGAGCATCATGAGCATGTATTATGACGTCACAGTATATGATGACATTATAATTAGTATGAACTATGACGTCACTATGTATTATGACGTCATAATGAATCCGCATTGTGAAAAAACAATATATTATGAGAGCGCAATTTGCAGGTATTATGAGCAATTTCTCTTCCCCAATTTGTGTCACATCTACTGGAGCATCATGAGCATGTATTATAACGTCAGAGTATATGATGACATCATAATTAGTATGCACTATGACATCACAATGTATTATGACGTCATAATGTATCCGCATTATGACATCACAAAATATTATGAGAGCGCAATTTGCAGGTATTATCAGCAATTTCTCTTACCACAATTTGTGTCACATCTACTGAAGCGAAGTGAGCATGTATTATGACGTCACAGCATATGATAACGTCATAACTAGTATGGACTATGACGTCACAATGTATTATGACGTCATAATGTATCCGCATTATGACGTCACAATATATTATGAGAGCGCAATTTGCAGGTATTATGAGCAATTTCTCTTACCCCAATTTCTGTCACATCTACTGCAGCATCATGAGCATGTATTATGACGTCACACTATATGATGACATCATAATTAGTATGCACTATAACGTCACAATGTATTATGACGTCATAGCGTATCTGCTTTATGACATCACAGTGTATTATGAGAGCGCAATTTGCAGGTATTATGAGCAATTTCTCTTACCCCAATTTGTGTCACATCTACTGGAGCATCATGAGCATGTATTATGATGTCACAGTATATGATGACATCATAATTAGTATGCACTATGACGTCCCAATGTATTATGACGTCATAATGTATCCGCCTTATGACATCACAATATATTATGAGAGCGCAATTTGCAGGTATTATGAGCAATTTCTCTTACCCCAACTTGTGTCACATCTACTGGAGCATCATGAGCATGTATTATGACGTCACAGCATATGAAGACATCATAACTAGTATGCACTATGATGTCACAATGTATTATGACGTCATAATGTATCCATATTATGACATCACAATATATTATGAGAGTGCAATTTGCAGGTATTATAAGCAATTTCTCTTACCCCAATTTTTGTCACATCTACTGGAGCATCATGAACATGTATTATGACGTCACAGTATATGATGACATCATAATTACTATGCACTATGACATCACAATATATTATGATGTCACAACATATTAGGAGAGCACAACTTGCAGGTATTATGACCAATTTCTCTTACCCCAATTTGTGTCACATCTACTGGAGCATCATGAGCATGTATTATGACGTCACAGTATATGATGACATCATAATTAGTGTGCACTAGGACGTCACAATGTATTATGACGTCATAATGTATCCACATTATGACATCACAATATGTTATGAGAGCGCAATTTGCAGGTATTATGAGCAATTTTTCTTACCCCAATTTCTGTCACATCTACTGGAGCATCATGAGCATGTATTATGACGTCACAGTATACGATGACATCATAATTAGTATGCACTATGACGTCACAATGTATTATGACGTCATATTGTATCTGCATTATGACATCACAATATATTATGAGAGCGCAATTTGCAAGTATTATGAGCAATTTCTCTTACCCCAATTTGTGTCACATCTACTGGAGCATCATGAGTATGTATTCTGACGTCACAGTATATGATAACATCATAAATAGTATGCACTATGACGTCACAATGTATTGTGACGTCATAATGTATCCGCATTATGACATCACAATATATTATGAGACGGCAATTTGCAGGTATTATGAGCAATTTCTCTTACCACAATTTGTGTCACATCTACTGGATAATCATGAGCATGAATTATGACATCACAGTGTATGATGAAATCATAATTAGTATGCACTGTAACGTCACAATGTATTATGACGTCATATTGTATCCGCACTATCACATCACAATATATTATGAGAGCGCAATTTGCAGGTATTTTGAGCAATTTATCTTACCCCAATTTGTGTCACATCTACTGGAGCATCATGAGCATGTATCATGACGTCACAGTATATGATGACATCATAATTAGTATGCACTATGACGTCACAATGTATTATGACGTCATAATGTATCTGCATTATGACATCACAATATATTATGAGAGCGCAATTTGCAGGTATTATGAGCAATTTGTCTTACCCCAATTTGTGTCACATCTACTGGAGCATCATGAGCATGTATTATGACGTCACAGTATATGATGACGTCATAAGTAGTATGCACTTTGACGTCACAATGTATAATGTCGTCATAATGTATCCGCATTTTGATATCACAATATATTATGAGAGCGCAATTTGCAGGTAATATCAGCAATTTATCTTACCCCAATTTGTGTCACATCTACTGGAGCATCATGAGCATGCATTCTGACGTCACAGTATATGATAACATCATAAATAGTATGCACTATGACGTCACAATGTATTGTGACGTCATAATGTATCCGCATTATGACATCACAATATATTATGAGAGGACAATTTGCAGGTATTATGAGCAATTTCTCTTACCACAATTTGTGTCACATCTATTGGAGAATCATGAGCATGTATTATGACATCACAATATATGATGACATCGTAATTAGTATGCACTATGACATCACAATGTATTATGACGTCATATTCTATCCGCACGATGACATCACAATATATTATGAGATCGCAATTTGCAGGTATTATGAGCAATTTCTCTTACCCCAATTTATGTCACATCTTCTGGAGCATCATGAGCATTTATTATGACGTCACAGTATATGATGACATCATAATTAGTATGCACTATGACGTCACAATGTATTATGACGTCATAATATATCCGCATTATCTCATCACAACATATTATGAGAGCGCTATTTGCAGGTATTATGAGCAATTTCTCTTAACCCAATTTGTGTCACTTCTACTGAAGCATCATGAGCATGTACTATGACGTCACAGTATATGATAACATCATAATTAGTATGCACTGTGACGTCACAATGTATTATGTCGTCATAATGTATCCGCATTGTGACATCACAATATATAATGAGAGCGCAATTTCCAGGTATTATGAGAAATTTGTCTTACCCCAATTTGTGTCACACCGACTGGAGCATCATCAGCATGTATTATGACGTCACAGTATATGATGACAGCATAATTAGTATACACTATGATGTCACAATGCATTATGACGACATAATGTATCCGCATTATGACATCACAATATATTATGAGAGCGCAATTTGCAGGTATTATGAGCAACTTCTCTTACGCCAATTTGTGTCACATCTACTGGAGCATCATGAGCATGTATTATGACGTCACAGTATATGATGACATAATTAGTATGCATTATGACGTCACTATGTATTATGACGTCATAATGAATCTGCAGTGTGACAACACAATAAATTATGAGAGCGCAATTTGCAGGTATTATGAGAAATTTCTTTTACCCCAATTTGTGTCACATCTACTGGAGCATCATGAGCATGTATTATGACGTCACAGTATATGATGACATCATAATTAGTATGCACTTTGACGTCACAATGTATAATGACGTCATAATGTATCCAAATTATGACATCCCAAAATATTATGAGAGCGCAATTTGCAGGTATTATGAGCAATTTCTCTTACCCCAAATTGTGTCACATCTACTGGAGCATCATGAGCATGTATTATGACGTCACAGTATATGATGACATCATAATTAGTATGCACTATGACATCACAATGTATTATGACGTCATAATGTATCCGCATTATGACATCACAATATATTATGAGAGCGCAATTTCCAGGTATTATGAGCAATGTCTCTTACCCCAATTTGTGTCACATCTACTGGAGCATCATGAGCATGTATTATGACGTCACAGTATATGATGACATCATAATTAGTATGCACTATGACGTCACAATGTATTATGACGTCATAATGTATCCGCATTATGACATCACAATATATTATGAGAGCGCAATTTGCAGGTATTTTGAGCACTTTCTCTTACACCAATTTGTGTCACATCTACTGGAGCATCATGAGCATGTATTATGATGTCACAGTGTATGATGACATCATAATTAGTATGCACTATGACGTCACAATGTATTATGACGTCATAATGTATCCGCAATATGACATCACAATATATTATGAGAGCGCAATTTGGAGGTATTGTGAGCAATTTCTCTTACCCCAATTTGTGTCACATCTACTGGAGCATCATCAGCATGCATTATGACGTCACAGTATATGATGACATGATAATTAGTATGCACTGTGACGTCACAATGGATTTTGACGTCATAATGTATCCGCATTATGACATCACAATATATTATGAGAGCGCAATTTGGAGGTATTATGAGCAATTTCTCTTACACCAATTTGTGTCACATCTACTTTAGCATCATCAGCATGTATTATGACGTCACAGTATATGATGACATCATAATTAGTATGCACTATGACGTCACAATGTATTATGTCGTCATAATATATCCGCATTATGACATCACAATATATTATGAGAGCGCAATTTCCAGGTATTATGAGCAATTTCTCTTACCCCAATTTGTGTCACATCTACTGGAGCATCATGAGTATGTATTATGACGTCACAGTATATGATGTCATCATAATTAGTATGCACTATGACGTAACAATGTAGTATGACGTCGTAATGTATCCGCTTTATGACATCACAATATATTATGAGAGCGCAATTTGCAGGTTTTCTGAGCAATTTCTCTTTCCCCAATTTGTGTCACATCTATTGGAGAATCATGAGCATGTATTATGACTTCACAGTATATGATGACATCGTAATTAGTATGCACTCTGACGTCACAATGTATTATGACGTCATATTCTATCCGCAAGATGACATCACAATATATTATGAGAGCGCAATTTGCAGGTATTATGACCAATTTCTCTTACCCCAATTTCTGTCACATCTACTGGAGCATCATGGGCATATATTATGACGTCACAGCATATGATGACATCATAATTAGCATGCACTATGACGTCACAATGTATTATGACGTCATAATGTACCCGTATTATGGCATCACAATATATTATGAGAGCGCAGCATGAAGGTATTATGAGCAATTTCTCTTACCCCAATTTCTGTCACATCTACTGGAGCATCATGAGCATGTATTATGACATCACAGTATATGATTACATCATAATTAGTATGCACTTTGACGTCACAATGTATTATGACGTCATAATGTATCTGCATTATGACATCACAATATATTATGAGAGCGCAATTTGCAGGTATTATGAGCAATTTCTCTTACCCCAATTTGTGTCACATCTACTGGAGCATCATGAGCATGTATTCTGACGTCACAGTATATGATAACATCATAAATAGTATGCACTATGACATCACAATGTATTGTGACGTCATAATGTATCAGCATTATGACATCACAATATATTATGAGAGGACAATTTGCAGGTATTATGAGCAATTTCTCTTACCACAATTTGTGTCACATCTATTGGAGAATCATGAGCATGTATTATGACTTCACAGTATATGATGACATCGTAATTAGTATGCACTATGACGTCACAATGTATTATGACGTCATATTCTATCCGCACGATGACATCACAATATATTATGAGAGCACAATTTGCAGGTATTATGAGCAATTTCTCTTACCCCAATTTATATCACATCTTCTGGAGCATCATGAGCATGTACTATGACGTCAGAGTATATGATAACATCATAATTAGTATGCACTGTGACGTCACAATGTATTATGTCGTCATAATGTATCCGCATTGTGACATCACAATATATAATGAGAGCGCAATTTCCAGGTATTATGAGAAATTTGTCTTACCCCAATTTGTGTCACACCGACTGGAGCATCATCAGCATGTATTATGACGTCACAGTATATGATGACAGCATAATTAGTATGCACTATGATGTCACAATGCATTATGACGACATAATGTATCCGCATTATGACATCACAATATATTATGAGAGCGCAATTTGCAGGTATTATGACCAATTTGTCTAACTGCAACTTGTGTCACATCTACTGGAGCATCATGAGCATGTATTATGACGTCACAGTATATGATGACATCATAGTTAGTATGCATTATGACGTCACTATGTATTATGACGTCATAATGAATCTGCAGTGTGACAACACAATATATTATGAGATCGAAATTTGCAGGTATTTTGAGCAATTTCTCTTACCAGAACTTGTGTCACATCTACTGGAGCATCATGAGCATGTATTATGACGTTACAGTATATGATGACATCATAATTAGTATGCACTATGATGTCACAATGTATTATGACTTCATAATATATCCGCATTATGACATCACAATATATTATGAGAGCGCAATTTGCAAGTATTATGAGCAATTTCTCTTACCACAATTTGTGTCACATCTACTGCAGCATCATGAGCATGTATTATGACGTCACACTATATGATGACATCACAATTAGTATGCACTATGATGTCACAATGTATTATAACGTCATAATTTATCCTCATTATATCATCACAGTTTCTTATGAGACCACAATTTGCAGGTATTATGAGAAATTTCTCTTACCCCAATTTGTGTCACATCTACTGAAGCATCGCATGTATTATGACATCACAGTGTATGATGACACCATAATTAGTATGCGCTATGACGTCACAATGTATTATGACGTCATAATGTATCCGCAGTATGACCTCACAATATATTATCAGAGCGCAATTTGCAAGTATTATGAGCAATTTGTCTTACCCCAATTTGTGTCACATCTACTGGAGAATCATGAGCATGTATTATGACGTCACAGTATATGATGACATCATAAATAGTATGCACTATGACGTCAAACTGTATTATGACGTCATAATGTATCCGCAGTATGACATCACAATACATTATGAGAGCGCAATTTGCAGGAATTATGAGCAATTTCTCTTACCGCAATTTTTGTCACATCTACTGGAGCATCATGAGCATGTATTACGACGTCACAGTATACGATGACATCATAATTAGTATGCACTATGACGTCACAATGTATTATGACGTCATAATGTATCCGCATTATGACATCACAATATATCATGAGAGTGCAATTAGCAGATATTATGAGCAATTTCTCTTACCCCAATTTGTGTCACATCTACTGGAGCATCATGAGCATGTATTATGACGTCACAGTATATGATTATATCACAATTAGTATGCACTATGACGTCAGAATGTATTATGACGTCATAATGTATCCGCATTATATCATCACAATATATTATGAGAGCACAATTTGCAGGTATAATGAGCAATTTCTCTTACCCCAACTTGTGTCACATCTACTGGAGCATCATGAGCATGTATTATGCCGTCAGAGTATATGATGACATCATTATTAGTATGCAATATGACGTCACAATATATTATGACGTCATAATGCATCCGCATTATGACATCACAATATATTATGAGAGCGCAAAGTGCAGGTATTACGAGCAGTTTATCTTACCCCAATTTGTGTCACATCTACTGGAGCATCATGAGCATATATTATGACATCACAGTATATGATGACATCATAATTAGTATGCACTATGATGTCACAATGTATTATGACATCATAATGTATCTGCATAATGACATCACAATATATTATGAGAGCGCAATTTGCAGGTATTATGAGCAATTTCTCTTACCCCAATTTGTGTCAGATCTAATGGAGCATCGCATGTATTATGACATCACAGTGTATGATGACATCATAATTAGTATGCGCTATTACGTCACAATGTATTATGGCGTCATAATGTATCTGCAGTATGACATCACAATACATTATCAGAGCGCAATTTGCAGGTATAATGAGCAATTTCTCTTACCCCAATTTGTGTCACATCTACTGGAGCATCGCATGTATTATGTCGTCACAGTATATGATGACATCATAATTAGTATGCACTATGACGTCGTAATGTATTATGACGTCACAATGTATCCGCTGTATGACATCACAATATATAATGAGAGCGCAATTTGCAGGAATTATGAGCAATTTCTCTTACCCCAATTAGTGTCACATCTACTGGAGCATCGCATGTATTATGTCGTCACAGTATATGATGACATCATAATTAGTATGCACTATGACGTCGTAATGTATTATGACGTCACAATGTATCCGCTGTATGACATCACAATATATTATGAGAGCGCAATTTGCAGGTATTATGACCAATTTCTCTTACCCCAATTTTTTTCACATCTACTGGAGCATCATGAGCATGTATTATGACGTCACAGTATATGATGACATCACTGTTAGTATGCACTATGACGTCACAATGTATTATGACGTCATAATGTATCCGCATTATGACATCTCAATATATTATGAGAGTGCAATTTGCAGGTATTTTTACCAATATCTCTTACCCCAATTTTTGTCACATCTACTGGAGCATCATGAGCATGTATCATGACGTCACAGTATATGATGACATCATAATTAGTATGCACTATGACATCACAATGTATTATGACGTCATAATGTATCCGCACTATGACATGACAATATATTATGAGAGCGCAATTTGCAGGTATTATGAGCAATTTCTCTTACCCCAACTTGTGTCACATCTACTGGAGCATCATGAGCATGTATTATGACGTCACAGCATATGAAGACATCATAACTAGTATGCACTATGATGTCACAATGTATTATAACGTCATAATGTATCCGTATTATGACATCACAATATATTATGAGAGTGCAATTTGCAGGTATTATAAGCAATTTCTCTTACCCCAATTTTTGTCACATCTACTGGAGCATCATGAGCATGTATTATGACGTCACAGTATATGATGACATCATAATTAGTATGCACTATGACGTCACAATGTATTATGACGTCGAAATGGATCCGCATTATGACATCACAATATACTATGAGAGCGCTATTTTCAGGTATTATGACCAATTTCTCTTACCCACATTTGTCTCACATCTACTGGAGCATCATGAGCATGTATTATGATGCCACAGTATATGATGACATCATAATTAGTATGCACTATGACATCACAATGTATTATGATGTCATAATGTATCCGCATTATGACATCACACATATTAGGAGAGCACAGCTTGCAGGTATTATGACCAATTTCTCTTACCCCAATTTGTGTCACATCTACTGGAGCATCAGGAGCATGTATTATGACGTCACACTATGTGATGACATAATAATTAGTATGCACTATGACGTCACAATGTATTATGATGTCGTAATGTATCCGCATTATGACTTCACAATATATTATGAGAGCGCAATTTGCAGGTATTATGAACAATTTCTCTTACCCCAATTTGTGTCACAAATACTGGAGCATCATGAGCATGTATTATGTCGTCACAGTATATGATGACATCATAATTAGTATGCACTATGACGTCAAAATGTATTATGACGTCATAATGTATCCGCATTATGACATCGCAAAATATTATGAGAGCGTAATTTGCAGGTATTATGACCAATTTCTCTTACCCCAATTTGTGTCACATATACTGAAGCAACATGAGCATGTATTATGACGTCACAGCATATGATAACATCATAACTAGTATGCACTATGATGTCACAATGTATTATGAAGTCATAATATATCCGCATTATGACATCACAATATATTATGAGAGCGCAATCTGCAGGTATTGTGACCAATTTCTCTTACCACAATTTGTGTCACATCTACTGGAGCATCATGAGCATGTATTATGACGTCACAGTATATGATGCCATCATAATTAGTATGCACTATGACGTCACAATGTATTATGACGTCATAATATATCTGCATTATGACATCACAATATATTATGAGAGCGCAATTTGCAGGTTTTATGAGCAATTTCTCTTACCCCAACTTGTGTCACATCTACTGGAGCATCATGAGCATGTATTATGATGTCACAGCATATGAAGTCATCATAACTAGTATGCACTATGACGTCACAATGTATTATGACGTCATAATGTATCTGCATTATGACATCACAATATATTATGAGAGCGTAATTTGCAGGTATTATGAGCAATTTCTCTTACCCCAATTTCTGTCACATCTATTGGAGCATCATGAGCATGTATTATGACGTCACAGTATATGATGACATCATAATTAATATGCACTATGACGTCACAATGTATTATGACATCATAATGTATCTGCATAATGACATCACAATATATTATGAGAGCGCAATTTGCAGGTATTATGAGCAATTTCTCCTACCCCAATTTGTGTCAGATCTACTGGAGTATCGCATGTATTATGACATCACAGTGTATGATGACATCATAATTAGTATGCGCTATGACGTCACAATGTATTATGGCGTCATAATGTATCTGCAGTATGACATCATAATACATTATCAGAGCGCAATTTGCAGGTATAATGAGCAATTTCTCTTACCCCAATTTGTGTCACATCTACTGGAGCATCAGGAGCATGTATTATGACGTCACACTTTGTGATGACATAATAATTAGTATGCACTATGACGTCACAATGTATTATGATGTCATAATGTATCCGCATTATGACTTCACAATATATTATGAGAGCGCAATCTGCAGGTATTGTGACCAATTTCTCTTACCCCAATTTGTGTCACATCTACTGGAGCATCATGAGCATGTATTATGACGTCACAGTATATGATGACATCATAATTAGTATGCACTATGACGTCGAAATGTATTATGACGTCACAATGTATCCGCTGTATGACATCACAATATATAATGAGAGCGCAATTTGCAGGAATTATGAGCAATTTCTCTTACCCCAATTTGTGTCACATTTACTGGAGCATCATGAGCATATATTATGACGTCACAGTATACGATGACATCATAATTAGTATGCACTATGACGTCACAATGTAGTATGACGTCATAATGTATCCGCATTATGACATCACAATATATTATGAGAGCGCAATTTGCAGGTATTATGACCAATTTCTCTTACCCCAATTTATGTCACATCTACGGGAGCATCATGAGCATGTATTATGACGTCACAGTATATGATGACATCACTGTTAGTATGCACTATGACGTCACAATGTATTATGATGTCATAATGTATCCGCATTTTGACATCACACTATATTATGAGAGCGCAGTTTGCAGGTATTATGACCAATTTCTCTTACACCAATTTGCGTCAAATCTACTGGAGCATGATGAGCATGTATTATGACGTCACAGTATATGATGACATCACTGTTAGTATGCACTATGACGTCACAATGTATTATGACGTCATAATGTATCCGCATTATGACATCTCAATATATTATGAGAGCGCAATTTGAAGGTATTATGACCAATTTCTCTTACCCCAATTTGTGTCACATCTACTGGAGCATCATGAGCATGTATTATGACGTCACAGTATATGATGACATCATAATTAGTATGCACTATGACGTCACAATGTATTATGACGTCATAATGTATCCGCCTTATGACATCACAATATATTATGAGAGCGCAATTTGCAGGTATTATGAGCAATTTCTCTTACCCCAACTTGTGTCACATCTACTGGAGCATCATGAGCATGTATTATGACGTCACAGCATATGAAGACATCATAACTAGTATGCACTATGATGTCACAATGTATTATGACGTCATAATGTATCCGTATTATGACATCACAATATATTATGAGAGTGCAATTTGCAGGTATTATAAGCAATTTCTCTTACCCCAATTTCTGTCACATCTACTGCAGCATCATGAGCATGTATTATGACGTCACAGTATATGATGACATCATAATTAGTATGCTCTATGACGTCACAATGTATTATGACGTCGTAATGGATCCGCATTATGACATCACAATATACTATGAGATCGCCATTTTCAGGTATTATGACCAATTTCTCTTACCCAAATTTGTGTCACATCTACTGGAGCATCATGAGCATGTATTATGACGTCACAGTATATGATGACATCATAATTAGTATGCACTATGACATCACAATGTATTATGATGTCATAATGTATCCGCATTATGACATCACAACATATTAGGAGAGCACAACTTGCAGGAATTATGACCAATTTCTCTTACCCCAATTTGTGTCACATCTACTGGAGCATCAGGAGCATGTATTATGACGTCACACTTTGTGATGACATAATAATTAGTATGCACTATGACGTCACAATGTATTATGATGTCATAATGTATCCGCATTATGACTTCACAATATATTATGAGAGCGCAATCTGCAGGTATTGTGACCAATTTCTCTTACCCCAATTTGTGTCACATCTACTGGAGCATCATGAGCATGTATTATGACGTCACAGTATATGATGACATCATAATTAGTATGCACTATGACGTCACAATGTATTATGACGTCATAATGTATCTGCATTATGACATCACAATATATTATGAGATCGCAATTTGCAGGTTTTATGAGCAATTTCTCTTACCCCAACTTGTGTCACATCTACTGGAGCATCATGAGCATGTATTATGACGTCACAGCATATGAAGTCATCATAACTAGTATGCACTATGACGTCACAATGTATTATGACGTCATAATGTATCTGCATTATGACATCACAATATATTATGAGAGCGTAATTTGCAGGTATTATGAGCAATTTCTCTTACCCCGATTTCTGTCACATTTTTGGAGCATAATGAGCATGTATTATGACGTCACAGTATATGATGACATCATAATTAGTATGCACTATGACTTCACTATGTATTATGACGTCATAATATTTCCACATTATGACATCACAATATATTATGAGAGCGCAATTTGCAGGTATTATGACCAATTTCTCTTACCACATTTTGTGTCACATCTACTGGAGCTTCATGAGCATGTATTATGACGTCACAGTATATGATGACATCATCATTAGTATGCACTATGACGTCACAATATATTATGACTTCAAAATATATCCATATTATGACATCACAATATATTATGAGAGCGCAATTTGAAGGTATTATGAGCAATTTCTCTTACCCCAATTTGTGTCACATCTACTGGAGCATCATGAGCATGCATTATGACGTCACAGTATATGATGACGTCATAATTAATATGCATTATGACGTCACAATGTATTATGTCGTCATAATTTATCCGCATTATGACATCACAATATATTATGAGAGTGCAATTTGCAGGTATTATGAGCAATTTCTCTTAACCCAATTTGTGTCACATCCACTGGAGCATCATCAGCATGTATTATGACGTCACAGTATATGATGACATCATAAGCAGTATGCACTATGACGTCACAATGCATTATGACGTCATAATGTATCCTCATTATGACATCACAATATATTATGAGAGCGCAATTTGCAGGTATTATCAGTAATTTGCCTTACCGCAATTTGTGTCACATCTACTGGAGCATCATGAGCATGTATTATGATGTCACAGTATATGATGACATTATAATTAGTATGAACTATGACGTCACTATGTATTATGACGTCATAATGAATCCGCATTGTGACAACACAATATATTATGAGAGCGCAATTTGCAGGTAGTATGAGCAATTTCTCTTCCCCAATTTTTTTCACATCTACTGGAGCATCAGGAGCATGTATTATGACGTCACAGTATATGATGACATCATAATTAGTATGCACTATGACATCACAATGTATTATGACGTCATAATGTATCCGCATTATGACATCGCAAAATATTATGAGAGCGCAATTTGCAGGTATTATCAGCAATTTTTCTTACCCCAATTTGTGTCACATCTACAGAAGCAAAGTGAGCATGTATTATGACGTCACAGCATATGATAACATCATAACTAGTATGGACTATGAGGTCACAATGTATTATGACGTCATAATGTATCCGCATTATGACATCACAATATATTATGAGAGCACAATTTGCAGGTATTATGAGCAATTTCTCTTACCCCAAATTGTGTCACATCTACTGGAGCATCATGAGCATGTATTATGACGTCACAGTATATGATGACATCATAATTACTATGCACTATGACGTCACAATGTATTATGACGTCATAATGTATCTGCATTATGACATCACAATATATTATGAGAGCGCAATTTGCAGGTATTATGAGCAATTTCTCTTACCCCAACTCGTGTCACATCTACTGGAGCATCATGAGCATGTATTATGACGTCACAGCATATGAAGACATCATAACTAGTATGCACTATGACGTCACAATGAATTATGACGTCATAATATATCTGCATTATGACATCACAATATGTTATGGGAGCGCAATTTGCAGGTATTAAGACCAATTTCTCTTACCCCAATTTGTGTCACATCTACTGGAGCATCATGAGCATGTATTATGATGTCACAGTATATGATGCCATCATAATGAGTATGCACTATGACGTCAAAATGTATTATGACGTCATAATGTATCTGCATTATAGCATCACAATATATTATAAGAGTGCGCAATTTGCAGGTATTATCAGCAATTTCTCTTACCCCAACTTGTGTCACATCTACTGGAGCATCATGAGCATGTATTATGACGTCACAGTATATGATGATATCGTAATTAGTATGCACTATGACGTCACAATGTATTATGACGTCATAATGAATCTGCATTATGACATCACAATATATCATGAGAGCGCAATTTGCAGGTATTTTGAGCAATTTCTCTTACCAGAACTTGTGTCACATCTACTGGAGCATCATGAGCATGTATTATGACGTTACAGTATATGATGACATCATAATTAGTATGCACTATGATGTCACAATGTATTATGACGTCATAATATATCCGCATTATGACATCACAATATATTATGAGAGCGCAATTTGCAAGTATTATGAGCAATTTCTCTTACCACAATTTGTGTCACATCTACTGCAGCATCATGAGCATGTATTATGACCTCACAGTATATGATGACATCACAATTAGTATGCACTATGATGTCACAATGTATTATGACGTCATAATGTATCCTCATTATATCATCACAGTTTATTATGAGACCACAATTTGCAGGTATTATGAGAAATTTCTCTTACCCCAATTTGTGTCACATCTACTGGAGCATCGCATGTATTATGACATCACAGTGTATGATGACACCATAATTAGTATGCCCTATGACGTCACAATGTATTATGACGTCATAATGTATCCGCAGTATGACATCACAATATATTATCAGAGCGCAATTTGCAAGTATTATGAGCAATTTGTCTTACCCCAATTTGTGTCACATCTACTGGAGAATCATGAGCATGTATTATGACGTCACAGTATATGATGACATCATAATTAGTATGTACTATGACGTCAAAATGTATTATGACGTCATAATGTATCCGCAGTATGACATCACAATACATTATGAGAGCGCAATTTGCAGGAATTATGAGCAATTTCTCTTACCCCAATTTGTGTCACATTTACTGGAGCATCATGAGCATATATTATGACGTCACAGTGTACGATGACATCATAATTAGTATGCACTATGACGTCACAATGTAGTATGACGTCATAATGTATCCGCATTATGACATCACAATGTATTATGAGAGCGCAATTTGCAGGTATTATGACCAATTTCTCTTACCCCAATTTATGTCACATCTACTGGAGCATCATGAGCATGTATTATGACGTCACAGTATATGATGACATCACTGTTAGTATGCACTATGACGTCACAATGTATTATGATGTCATAATGTATCCGCATTTTGACATCACACTATATTATGAGAGCGCAGTTTGCAGGTATTATGACCAATTTCTCTTACACCAATTTGCGTCAAATCTACTGGAGCATGATGAGCATGTATTATGACGTCACAGTATATGATGACATCACTGTTAGTATGCACTATGACGTCACAATGTATTATGACGTCATAATGTATCCGCATTATGACATCTCAATATATTATGAGAGCGCAATTTGAAGGTATTATGACCAATTTCTCTTACCCCAATTTGTGTCACATCTACTGGAGCATCATGAGCATGTATTATGACGTCACATTATATGATGACATCATAATTAGTGTGCACTATGACGTCACAATGTATTATGACGTCATAATGTATCCGCCTTATGACATCACAATATATTATGAGAGCGCAATTTGCAGGTATTATGAGCAATTTCTCTTACCCCAACTTGTGTCACATCTACTGGAGCATCATGAGCATGTATTATGACGTCACAGCATATGAACACATCATAACTAGTATGCACTATGATGTCACAATGTATTATGACGTCATAATGTATCCGTATTATGACATCACAATATATTATGAGAGTGCAATTTGCAGGTATTATAAGCAATTTCTCTTACCCCAATTTCTGTCACATCTACTGCAGCATCATGAGCATGTATTATGACGTCACAGTATATGATGACATCATAATTAGTATGCTCTATGACGTCACAATGTATTATGACGTCGTAATGGATCCGCATTATGACATCACAATATACTATGAGATCGCCATTTTCAGGTATTATGACCAATTTCTCTTACCCAAATTTGTGTCACATCTACTGGAGCATCATGAGCATGTATTATGACGTCACAGTATATGATGACATCATAATTAGTATGCACTATGACATCACAATGTATTATGATGTCATAATGTATCCGCATTATGACATCACAACATATTAGGAGAGCACAACTTGCAGGAATTATGACCAATTTCTCTTACCCCAATTTGTGTCACATCTACTGGAGCATCAGGAGCATGTATTATGACGTCACACTTTGTGATGACATAATAATTAGTATGCACTATGACGTCACAATGTATTATGATGTCATAATGTATCCGCATTATGACTTCACAATATATTATGAGAGCGCAATCTGCAGGTATTGTGACCAATTTCTCTTACCCCAATTTGTGTCACATCTACTGGAGCATCATGAGCATGTATTATGACGTCACAGTATATGATGACATCATAATTAGTATGCACTATGACGTCACAATGTATTATGACGTCATAATGTATCTGCATTATGACATCACAATATATTATGAGATCGCAATTTGCAGGTTTTATGAGCAATTTCTCTTACCCCAACTTGTGTCACATCTACTGGAGCATCATGAGCATGTATTATGACGTCACAGCATATGAAGTCATCATAACTAGTATGCACTATGACGTCACAATGTATTATGACGTCATAATGTATCTGCATTATGACATCACAATATATTATGAGAGCGTAATTTGCAGGTATTATGAGCAATTTCTCTTACCCCGATTTCTGTCACATTTTTGGAGCATAATGAGCATGTATTATGACGTCACAGTATATGATGACATCATAATTAGTATGCACTATGACTTCACTATGTATTATGACGTCATAATATTTCCACATTATGACATCACAATATATTATGAGAGCGCAATTTGCAGGTATTATGACCAATTTCTCTTACCACATTTTGTGTCACATCTACTGGAGCTTCATGAGCATGTATTATGACGTCACAGTATATGATGACATCATCATTAGTATGCACTATGACGTCACAATATATTATGACTTCAAAATATATCCATATTATGACATCACAATATATTATGAGAGCGCAATTTGAAGGTATTATGAGCAATTTCTCTTACCCCAATTTGTGTCACATCTACTGGAGCATCATGAGCATGCATTATGACGTCACAGTATATGATGACGTCATAATTAATATGCATTATGACGTCACAATGTATTATGTCGTCATAATTTATCCGCATTATGACATCACAATATATTATGAGAGTGCAATTTGCAGGTATTATGAGCAATTTCTCTTAACCCAATTTGTGTCACATCCACTGGAGCATCATCAGCATGTATTATGACGTCACAGTATATGATGACATCATAAGTAGTATGCACTATGACGTCACAATGCATTATGACGTCATAATGTATCCTCATTATGACATCACAATATATTATGAGAGCGCAATTTGCAGGTATTATCAGTAATTTGCCTTACCGCAATTTGTGTCACATCTACTGGAGCATCATGAGCATGTATTATGATGTCACAGTATATGATGACATTATAATTAGTATGAACTATGACGTCACTATGTATTATGACGTCATAATGAATCCGCATTGTGACAACACAATATATTATGAGAGCGCAATTTGCAGGTAGTATGAGCAATTTCTCTTCCCCAATTTTTGTCACATCTACTGGAGCATCAGGAGCATGTATTATGACGTCACAGTATATGATGACATCATAATTAGTATGCACTATGACATCACAATGTATTATGACGTCATAATGTATCCGCATTATGACATCGCAAAATATTATGAGAGCGCAATTTGCAGGTATTATCAGCAATTTTTCTTACCCCAATTTGTGTCACATCTACAGAAGCAAAGTGAGCCTGTATTATGACGTCACAGCATATGATAACATCATAACTAGTATGGACTATGAGGTCACAATGTATTATGACGTCATAATGTATCCGCATTATGACATCACAATATATTATGAGAGCGCAATTTGCAGGTATTATGAGCAATTTCTCTTACCCCAATTTGTGTCACATCTACTGGAGCATCATGAGCATGTATTATGACGTCACAGTATATGATGACATCATAATTACTATGCACTATGACGTCACAATGTATTATGACGTCATAATGTATCTGCATTATGACATCACAATATATTATGAGAGCGCAATTTGCAGGTATTATGAGCAATTTCTCTTACCCCAACTCGTGTCACATCTACTGGAGCATCATGAGCATGTATTATGACGTCACAGCATATGAAGACATCATAACTAGTATGCACTATGACGTCACAATGAATTATGACGTCATAATATATCTGCATTATGACATCACAATATGTTATGGGAGCGCAATTTGCAGGTATTAAGACCAATTTCTCTTACCCCAATTTGTGTCACATCTACTGGAGCATCATGAGCATGTATTATGATGTCACAGTATATGATGCCATCATAATGAGTACGCACTATGACGTCAAAATGTATTATGACGTCATAATGTATCTGCATTATAGCATCACAATATATTATAAGAGTGCGCAATTTGCAGGTATTATCAGCAATTTCTCTTACCCCAACTTGTGTCACATCTACTGGAGCATCATGAGCAAGTATTATGACGTCACAGTATATGATGATATCATAATTAGTATGCACTATGACGTCACAATGTATTATGACGTCATAATGAATCTGCATTATGACATCACAATATATCATGAGAGCGCAATTTGCAGGTATTTTGAGCAATTTCTCTTACCAGAACTTGTGTCACATCTACTGGAGCATCATGAGCATGTATTATGACGTTACAGTATATGATGACATCATAATTAGTATGCACTATGATGTCACAATGTATTATGACGCCATAATATATCCGCATTATGACATCACAATATATTATGAGAGCGCAATTTGCAAGTATTATGAGCAATTTCTCTTACCACAATTTGTGTCACATCTACTGCAGCATCATGAGCATGTATTATGACCTCACAGTATATGATGACATCACAATTAGTATGCACTATGATGTCACAATGTATTATGACGTCATAATGTATCCTCATTATATCATCACAGTTTATTATGAGACCACAATTTGCAGGTATTATGAGAAATTTCTCTTACCCCAATTTGTGTCACATCTACTGGAGCATCGCATGTATTATGACATCACAGTGTATGATGACACCATAATTAGTATGCCCTATGACGTCACAATGTATTATGACGTCATAATGTATCCGCAGTATGACATCACAATATATTATCAGAGCGCAATTTGCAAGTATTATGAGCAATTTGTCTTACCCCAATTTGTGTCACATCTACTGGAGAATCATGAGCATGTATTATGACGTCACAGTATATGATGACATCATAATTAGTATGTACTATGACGTCAAAATGTATTATGACGTCATAATGTATCCGCAGTATGACATCACAATACATTATGAGAGCGCAATTTGCAGGAATTATGAGCAATTTCTCTTACCGCAATTTTTGTCACATCTACTGGAGCATCATGAGCATGTATTACGACGTCACAGTATACGATGACATCATAATTAGTATGCACTATGACGTCACAATGTATTATGACGTCATAATGTATCCGCATTATGACATCACAATATATCATGAGAGTGCATTTTGCAGGTATTATGAGCAATTTCTCTTACCCCAATTTGTGTCACATCTACTGGAGCATCATGAGCATGTATTATGACGTCACAGTATATGATTATATCACAATTAGTATGCACTATGACGTCAGAATGTATTATGACGTCATAATGTATCCGCATTGTATCATCACAATATATTATGAGAGCACAATTTGCAGGTATAATGAGCAATTTCTCTTACCCCAACTTGTGTCACATCTACTGGAGCATCATGAGCATGTATTATGCCGTCAGAGTATATGATGACATCATAATTAGTATGCAATATGACGTCACAATGTTTTATGACGTCATAATGTATCCGCATTATGACATCACAATATATTATGAGAGCGCCATTTTCAGGTATTATGACCAATTTCTCTTACCCCAATTTGTGTCACATCTACTTGAGCATCATGAGCATGTATTATGATGTCACAGTAAGTGATGACATCATAAGTAGTATGCACTATGACGTCACAATGTATTATGACGCCATAATGTATCCGCATTATGACATCGCAAAATATTATAAGAGCGCAATTTGCAGGTATTATGAGCAATTTCTCTTACCCCAATTTTTGTCACATCTACTGAAGCAACATGAGCATGTATTATGACGTCACAGCATATGATAACATCATAACTAGTATGCACTATGACGTCACAATGTATTATGACGTCATAATGTGTCCGCATTATGACATCACAATATATTATGAGAGCGCAATCTGCAGGTATTGTGACTAATTTCTCTTACCCGAATTTGTGTCACATCTACTGGAGCATCATGAGCATGTATTATGACGTCACAGTATATGATGACATCATAATTAGTATGCACTATGACGTCACAATGTATTATGAAGTCATAATGTATCTGCATTATGTCATCACAATATATTATGAGAGCGCAATTTGCAGGTTTTATGAGGAATTTCTCTTACCCCAACTTGTGTCACATCTACTGGAGCATCATGAGCATGTATTATGACGTCACAGCATATGAAGTCATCATAACTAGTATGCACTATGACGTCACAATGTATTATGACGTCATAATGTATCTGCATTATGACATCACAATATATTATGAGAGCGTAATTTGCAGGTATTATGAGAAATTTCTTTTACCCCAATTTCTGTCACATTTTTGGAGCATCATGAGCATGTATTATGACGTCACAGTATATGATGACATCATAATTAGTATGCACTATGACTTCACTATGTATTATGACGTCATAATATTTCTACATTATGACATCACAGTATATTATGAGGGCGCAATTTGCAGGTATTATGACCAATTTCTCTTACCACATTTTGTGTCACATCTACTGGAGCTTCATGAGCATGTATTATGACGTCACAGTATATGATGACATCATAGTTAGTATGCACTATGACGTCACAATATATTATGACTTCATAATATATCCATATTATGACATCACAATATATTATGAGAGCGCAATTTGAACGTATTATGAGCAATTTCTCTTACCCCAATTTGTGTCACATCTACTGGAGCATCATGAGCATGTACTATGACGTCACAGTATATGATGACGTCATAATTAATATGCATTATGACGTCACAATGTATTATGTCGTCATAATTTATCCGCATTATGACATCCCAATATATTATGAGAGCGCAATTTGCAGGTATTATGAGCAAATTCTCTTACGCCAATTTGTGTCACATCTACTGGAGCATCATCAGCATGAATTATGACGTCACACTATATGATGACATCATAAGTAGTATGCACTATGACGTCACAATGCATTATGACGTCATAATTTATCCTCATTATGACATCACAATATATTATGAGAGCGCAATTTGCAGGTATTATCAGTAATTTGCCTTACCGCAATTTGTGTCACATCTACTGGAGCATCATGAGCATGTATTATGACGTCACAGTATATGATGACATTATAATTAGTATGAACTATGACGTCACTATGTATTATGACGTCATAATGAATCCGCATTGTGAAAAAACAATATATTATGAGAGCGCAATTTGCAGGTATTATGAGCAATTTCTCTTCCCCAATTTGTGTCACATCTACTGGAGCATCATGAGCATGTATTATAACGTCAGAGTATATGATGACATCATAATTAGTATGCACTATGACATCACAATGTATTATGACGTCATAATGTATCCGCATTATGACATCACAAAATATTATGAGAGCGCAATTTGCAGGTATTATCAGCAATTTCTCTTACCACAATTTGTGTCACATCTACTGAAGCGAAGTGAGCATGTATTATGACGTCACAGCATATGATAACGTCATAACTAGTATGGACTATGACGTCACAATGTATTATGACGTCATAATGTGTCCGCATTATGACGTCACAATATATTATGAGAGCGCAATTTGCAGGTATTATGAGCAATTTCTCTTACCCCAATTTCTGTCACATCTACTGCAGCATCATGAGCATGTATTATGACGTCACACTATATGATGACATCATAATTAGTATGCACTATAACGTCACAATGTATTATGACATCATAGCGTATCTGCTTTATGACATCACAGTGTATTATGAGAGCGCAATTTGCAGGTATTATGAGCAATTTCTCTTACCCCAATTTGTGTCACATCTACTGGAGCATCATGAGCATGTATTATGACGTCACAGTATATGATGACATCATAATTAGTATGCACTATGACGTCCCAATGTATTATGACGTCATAATGTATCCGCCTTATGACATCACAATATATTATGAGAGCGCAATTTGCAGGTATTATGAGCAATTTCTCTTACCCCAACTTGTGTCACATCTACTGGAGCATCATGAGCATGTATTATGACGTCACAGCATATGAAGACATCATAACTAGTATGCACTATGATGTCACAATGTATTATGACGTCATAATGTATCCGTATTATGACATCACAATATATTATGAGAGTGCAATTTGCAGGTATTATAAGCAATTTCTCTTACCCCAATTTTTGTCACATCTACTGGAGCATCATGAACATGTATTATGACGTCACAGTATATGATGACATCATAATTACTATGCACTATGACATCACAATATATTATGATGTCACAACATATTAGGAGAGCACAACTTGCAGGTATTATGACCAATTTCTCTTACCCCAATTTGTGTCACATCTACTGGAGCATCATGAGCATGTATTATGACGTCACAGTATATGATGACATCATAATTAGTATGCACTATGACGTCACAATGTATTATGACGTCATAATGTATCCGCATTATGACATCACAATATATTATGAGAGCGCAATTTGCAGGTATTTTGAGCACTTTCTCTTACACCAATTTGTGTCACATCTACTGGAGCATCATGAGCATGTATTATGATGTCACAGTGTATGATGACATCATAATTAGTATGCACTATGACGTCACAATGTATTATGACGTCATAATGTATCCGCAATATGACATCACAATATATTATGAGAGCGCAATTTGGAGGTATTGTGAGCAATTTCTCTTACCCCAATTTGTGTCACATCTACTGGAGCATCATCAGCATGCATTATGACGTCACAGTATATGATGACATGATAATTAGTATGCACTGTGACGTCACAATGGATTTTGACGTCATAATGTATCCGCATTATGACATCACAATATATTATGAGAGCGCAATTTGGAGGTATTATGAGCAATTTCTCTTACACCAATTTGTGTCACATCTACTGGAGCATCATCAGCATGTATTATGACGTCACAGTATATGATGACATCATAATTAGTATGCACTATGACGTCACAATGTATTATGTCATCATAATATATCCGCATTATGACATCACAATATATTATGAGAGCGCAATTTCCAGGTATTATGAGCAATTTCTCTTACCCCAATTTGTGTCTCATCTACTGGAGCATCATGAGTATGTATTATGACGTCACAGTATATGATGTCATCATAATTAGTATGCACTATGACGTAACAATGTAGTATGACGTCGTAATGTATCCGCTTTATGACATCACAATATATTATGAGAGCGCAATTTGCAGGTTTTATGAGCAATTTCTCTTTCCCCAATTTGTGTCACATATACTGGAGCATCCTGAGCATGTATTATGACGTCACAGTATATGATGACATCATAATTAGTATGCACTATGATGTCACAATGTAGTATGACGTCATAATGTATCCGCATTATGACATCACAATATATTATAAGAGCGCAATTTGCAGGTATTATGAGCAATTTCTCTTACCACCATTTGTGTCACATCTACTGGAGCATCATGAACATGTATTATGACGTCACAGTATATGATGACATCATAATTAATATGCAATATGACATCACAATGTATTATGACTTCATAATGCATCCGCATTATGACATGGCAAAATATTATGAGAGCGCAATTTGCAGGTATTATGACCAATTTCTCTTACCCCAATTTGTGTCACATCTACTGAAGCAACATGAGCATGTATTATGACGTCACAGCATATGATAACATCATAACTAGTATGCACTATGATGTCACAATGTATTATGAAGTCATAATGTATCCGCATTATGACATCACAATATATTATGAGAGCGCAATCTGCAGGTATTGTGACCAATTTCTCTTACCACAATTTGTGTCACATCTACTGGAGCATCATGAGCATGTATTATGACGTCACAGTATATGATGACATCATAATTAGTATGCACTATGACGTCACAATGTATTATGATGTCATAATATATCTGCATTATGACATCACAATACATTATGAGAGCGCAATTTGCAGGTTTTATGAGCAATTTCTCTTACCCCAGCTTGTGTCACATCTACTGGAGCTTCATGAGCATGTATTATGAGGTCACAGCATATGAAGTCATCATAACTAGTATGCACTATGACGTCACAATGTAGTATGACGTCATAATGTATCTGCATTATGACATCACAATATATTATGAGAGCGCAATTTGCAGGTATTATGAGTAATTTCTCTTACCCCAATTTCTGTCACATCTATTGGAGCATCATGAGCATGTATTATGACGTCACAGTATATGATGACATCATAATTAGTATGCACTATGACGTCACAATGTATTATGACATCATAATGTATCTGCATAATGACATCACAATATATTATGAGAGCGCAATTTGCAGGTATTATGAGCAATTTCTCTTACCCCAATTTGTGTCAGATCTACTGGAGCATCGCATGTATTATGACATCACAGTGTATGATGACATCATAATTAGTATGCGGTATGACGTCACAATGTATTATGGCGTCATAATGTATCTGCAGTATGACATCACAATACATTATCAGAGCGCAATTTGCAGGTATAATGAGCAATTTCTCTTACCCCAATTTGTGTCACATCTACTGGAGCATCATGAGCATGTATTATGTCGTCACAGTATATGATGACATCATAATTAGTATGCACTATGACGTCGAAATGTATTATGACGTCACAATGTATCCGCTGTATGACATCACAATATATAATGAGAGCGCAATTTGCAGGAATTATGAGCAATTTCTCTTACCCCAATTTGTGTCAAATTTACTGGAGCATCATGAGCATATATTATGACGTCACAGTATACGATGACATCATAATTAGTATGCACTATGACGTCACAATGTAGTATGACGTCATAATGTATCCGCATTATGACATCACAATATATTATGAGAGCGCAATTTGCAGGTATTATGACCAATTTCTCTTACCCCAGTTTTTGTCACATCTACTGGAGCATCATGAGCATGTATTATGACGTCACAGTATATGATGACATCACTGTTAGTATGCACTATGACGTCACAATGTATTATGACGTCATAATGTATCCGCATTATGACATCTCAATATATTATGAGAGTGCAATTTGCAGGTATTTTTACCAATATCTCTTACCCCAATTTTTGTCACATCTACTGGAGCATCATGAGCATGTATCATGACGTCACAGTATATGATGACATCATATTTAGTATGCACTTTGACGTCACAATGTATTATGACGTCATAATGAATCTGCATTATGACATCACAATATATCATGAGAGCGCAATTTGCAGGTATTTTGAGCAATTTCTCTTACCAGAACTTGTGTCACATCTACTGGAGCATCATGAGCATGTATTATGACGTTACAGTATATGATGACATCATAATTAGTATGCACTATGATGTCACAATGTATTATGACGTCATAATATATCCGCTTTATGACATCACAATATATTATGAGAGCGCAATTTGCAAGTATTATGAGCAATTTCTCTTACCACAATTTGTGTCACATCTACTGCAGCATCATGAGCATGTATTATGACGTCACAGTATATGATGACATCACAATTAGTATGCACTATGATGTCACAATGTATTATAACGTCATAATGTATCCTCATTATATCATCACAGTTTATTATGAGACCACAATTTGCAGGTATTATGAGAAATTTCTCTTACCCCAATTTGTGTCACATCTACTGAAGCATCGCATGTATTATGACATCACAGTGTATGATGACACCATAATTAGTATGCGCTATGACGTCACAATGTATTATGACGTCATAATGTATCCGCAGTATGACCTCACAATATATTATCAGAGCGCAATTTGCAAGTATTATGAGCAATTTGTCTTACCCCAATTTGTGTCACATCTACTGGAGAATCATGAGCATGTATTATGACGTCACAGTATATGATGACATCATAAATAGTATGCACTATGACGTCAAAATGTATTATGACGTCATAATGTATCCGCAGTATGACATCACAATACATTATGAGAGCGCAATTTGCAGGAATTATGAGCAATTTCTCTTACCGCAATTTTTGTCACATCTACTGGAGCATCATGAGCATGTATTACGACGTCACAGTATACGATGACATCATAATTAGTATGCACTATGACGTCACAATGTATTATGACGTCATAATGTATCCACATTATGACATCACAATATATCATGAGAGTGCAATTAGCAGATATTATGAGCAATTTCTCTTACCCCAATTTGTGTCACATCTACTGGAGCATCATGAGCATGTATTATGACGTCACAGTATATGATGACATCATAATTAGTATGCACTATGATGTCACAATGTATTATGACGTCATAATATATCCGCTTTATGACATCACAATATATTATGAGAGCGCAATTTGCAAGTATTATGAGCAATTTCTCTTACCCCAATTTGTGTCACATCTACTGGAGCATCAGGAGCATGTATTATGACGTCACACTATGTGATGACATAATAATTAGTATGCACTATGACGTCACAATGTATTATGATGTCGTAATGTATCCGCATTATGACTTCACAATATATTATGAGAGCGCAATTTGCAGGTATTATGAACAATTTCTCTTACCCCAATTTGTGTCACAAATACTGGAGCATCATGAGCATGTATTACGACGTCACAGTATATGATGACATCAACCTTAGTATGCATTATGACGTCACAATATATAATGACGTCATAATGTATCCGCATTATGACATCACAATATATTATGAGAGCGCAATTTGCAGGTATTATGAGCAATTTCTCTTACCCCAATTTGTGTCACATCTACTGGAGCATCATGAGCATGTATTATGACGTCACAGTATATGATGACATCATAATTAGTATGCACTATGACGTCAAAATGTATTATGACGTCATAATGTATCCGCATTTTGACATCGCAAAATATTATGAGAGCGCAATTTGCAGGTATTATGACCAATTTCTCTTACCCCAATTTGTGTCACATCTACTGAAGCAACATGAGCATGTATTATGACATCACAGCATATGATAACATCATAACTAGTATGCACTATGATGTCACAATGTATTATGAAGTCATAATGTATCCGCATTATGACATCACAATATATTATGAGAGCGCAATCTGCAGGTATTGTGACCAATTTCTCTTACCACAATTTGTGTCACATCTACTGGAGCATCATGAGCATGTATTATGACGTCACAGTATATGATGCCATCGTAATTAGTATGCACTATGACGTCACAATGTATTATGACGTCATAATATATCTGCATTATGACATCACAATATATTATGAGAGCGCAATTTGCAGGTTTTATGAGCAATTTCTCTTACCCCAACTTGTGTCACATCTACTGGAGCATCATGAGCATGTATTATGACGTCACAGCATATGAAGTCATCATAACTAGTATGCACTATGACGTCACAATGTATTATGACGTCATAATGTATCTGCATTATGACATCACAATATATTATGAGAGCGTAATTTGCAGGTATTATGAGCAATTTCTCTTACCCCAATTTCTGTCACATCTATTGGAGCATCATGAGCATGTATTATGACGTCACAGTATATGATGACATCATAATTAATATGCACTATGACGTCACAATGTATTATGACATCATAATGTATCTGCATAATGACATCACAATATATTATGAGAGCGCAATTTGCAGGTATTATGAGCAATTTCTCCTACCCCAATTTGTGTCAGATCTACTGGAGTATCGCATGTATTATGACATCACAGTGTATGATGACATCATAATTAGTATGCGCTATGACGTCACAATGTATTATGGCGTCATAATGTATCTGCAGTATGACATCACAATACATTATCAGAGCGCAATTTGCAGGTATAATGAGCAATTTCTCTTACCCCAATTTGTGTCACATCTACTGGAGCATCATGAGCATGTATTATGTCGTCACAGTATATGATGACATCATAATTAGTATGCACTATGACGTCGAAATGTATTATGACGTCACAATGTATCCGCTGTATGACATCACAATATATAATGAGAGCGCAATTTGCAGGAATTATGAGCAATTTCTCTTACCCCAATTTGTGTCACATTTACTGGAGCATCATGAGCATATATTATGACGTCACAGTATACGATGACATCATAATTAGTATGCACTACGACGTCACAATGTAGTATGACGTCATAATGTATCCGCATTATGACATCACAATATATTATGAGAGCGCAATTTGCAGGTATTATGACCAATTTCTCTTACCCCAATTTATGTCACATCTACTGGAGCATCATGAGCATGTATTATGACGTCACAGTATATGATGACATCACTGTTAGTATGCACTATGACGTCACAATGTATTATGATGTCATAATGTATCCGCATTTTGACATCACACTATATTATGAGAGCGCAGTTTGCAGGTATTATGACCAATTTCTCTTACACCAATTTGCGTCAAATCTACTGGAGCATGATGAGCATGTATTATGACGTCACAGTATATGATGACATCACTGTTAGTATGCACTATGACGTCACAATGTATTATGACGTCATAATGTATCCGCATTATGACATCTCAATATATTATGAGAGCGCAATTTGAAGGTATTATGACCAATTTCTCTTACCCCAATTTGTGTCACATCTACTGGAGCATCATGAGCATGTATTATGACGTCACAGTATATGATGACATCATAATTAGTATGCACTATGACGTCACAATGTATTATGACGTCATAATGTATCCGCCTTATGACATCACAATATATTATGAGAGCGCAATTTGCAGGTATTATGAGCAATTTCTCTTACCCCAACTTGTGTCACATCTACTGGAGCATCATGAGCATGTATTATGACGTCACAGCATATGAAGACATCATAACTAGTATGCACTATGATGTCACAATGTATTATGACGTCATAATGTATCCGTATTATGACCTCACAATATATTATGAGAGTGCAATTTGCAGGTATTATAAGCAATTTCTCTTACCCCAATTTCTGTCACATCTACTGCAGCATCATGAGCATGTATTATGACGTCACAGTATATGATGACATCATAATTAGTATGCTCTATGACGTCACAATGTATTATGACGTCGTAATGGATCCGCATTATGACATCACAATATACTATGAGATCGCCATTTTCAGGTATTATGACCAATTTCTCTTACCCAAATTTGTGTCACATCTACTGGAGCATCATGAGCATGTATTATGACGTCACAGTATATGATGACATCATAATTAGTATGCACTATGACATCACAATGTATTATGATGTCATAATGTATCCGCATTATGACATCACAACATATTAGGAGAGCACAACTTGCAGGAATTATGACCAATTTCTCTTACCCCAATTTGTGTCACATCTACTGGAGCATCAGGAGCATGTATTATGACGTCACACTTTGTGATGACATAATAATTAGTATGCACTATGACGTCACAATGTATTATGATGTCATAATGTATCCGCATTATGACTTCACAATATATTATGAGAGCGCAATCTGCAGGTATTGTGACCAATTTCTCTTACCCCAATTTGTGTCACATCTACTGGAGCATCATGAGCATGTATTATGACGTCACAGTATATGATGACATCATAATTAGTATGCACTATGACGTCACAATGTATTATGACGTCATAATGTATCTGCATTATGACATCATAATATATTATGAGAGCGTAATTTGCAGGTATTATGAGCAATTTCTCTTACCCCGATTTCTGTCACATTTTTGGAGCATAACGAGCATGTATTATGACGTCACAGTATATGATGACATCATAATTAGTATGCACTATGACTTCACTATGTATTATGACGTCATAATATTTCCACATTATGACATCACAATATATTATGAGAGCGCAATTTGCAGGTATTATGACCAATTTCTCTTACCACATTTTGTGTCACATCTACTGGAGCTTCATGAGCATGTATTATGACGTCACAGTATATGATGACATCATAATTAGTATGCACTATGACGTCACAATATATTATGACTTCAAAATATATCCATATTATGACATCACAATATATTATGAGAGCGCAATTTGAAGGTATTATGAGCAATTTCTCTTACCCCAATTTGTGTCACATCTACTGGAGCATCATGAGCATGCATTATGACGTCACAGTATATGATGACGTCATAATTAATATGCATTATGACGTCACAATGTATTATGTCGTCATAATTTATCCGCATTATGACATCACAATATATTATGAGAGTGCAATTTGCAGGTATTATGAGCAATTTCTCTTAACCCAATTTGTGTCACATCCACTGGAGCATCATGAGCATGTATTATGATGTCACAGTATATGATGACATTATAATTAGTATGAACTATGACGTCACTATGTATTATGACGTCATAATGAATCCGCATTGTGACAACACAATATATTATGAGAGCGCAATTTGCAGGTAGTATGAGCAATTTCTCTTCCCCAATTTTTGTCACATCTACTGGAGCATCAGGAGCATGTATTATGACGTCACAGTATATGATGACATCATAATTAGTATGCACTATGACATCACAATGTATTATGACGTCATAATGTATCCGCATTATGACATCGCAAAATATTATGAGAGCGCAATTTGCAGGTATTATCAGCAATTTTTCTTACCCCAATTTGTGTCACATCTACAGAAGCAAAGTGAGCATGTATTATGACGTCACAGCATATGATAACATCATAACTAGTATGGACTATGAGGTCACAATGTATTATGACGTCATAATGTATCCGCATTATGACATCACAATATATTATGAGAGCGCAATTTGCAGGTATTATGAGCAATTTCTCTTACCCCAATTTGTGTCACATCTACTGGAGCATCATGAGCATGTATTATGACGTCACAGTATATGATGACATCATAATTACTATGCACTATGACGTCACAATGTATTATGACGTCATAATGTATCTGCATTATGACATCACAATATATTATGAGAGCGCAATTTGCAGGTATTATGAGCAATTTCTCTTACCCCAACTTGTGTCACATCTACTGGAGCATCATGAGCATGTATTATGACGTCACAGCATATGAAGACATCATAACTAGTATGCACTATGACGTCACAATGAATTATGACGTCATAATATATCTGCATTATGACATCACAATATGTTATGGGAGCGCAATTTGCAGGTATTAAGACCAATTTCTCTTACCCCAATTTGTGTCACATCTACTGGAGCATCATGAGCATGTATTATGATGTCACAGTATATGATGCCATCATAATGAGTATGCACTATGACGTCAAAATGTATTATGACGTCATAATGTATCTGCATTATAGCATCACAATATATTATAAGAGTGCGCAATTTGCAGGTATTATCAGCAATTTCTCTTACCCCAACTTGTGTCACATCTACTGGAGCATCATGAGCATGTATTATGACGTCACAGTATATGATGATATCATAATTAGTATGCACTATGACGTCACAATGTATTATGACGTCATAATGAATCTGCATTATGACATCACAATATATCATGAGAGCGCAATTTGCAGGTATTTTGAGCAATTTCTCTTACCAGAACTTGTGTCACATCTACTGGAGCATCATGAGCATGTATTATGACGTTACAGTATATGATGACATCATAATTAGTATGCACTATGATGTCACAATGTATTATGACGTCATAATATATCCGCATTATGACATCACAATATATTATGAGAGCGCAATTTGCAAGTATTATGAGCAATTTCTCTTACCACAATTTGTGTCACATCTACTGCAGCATCATGAGCATGTATTATGACCTCACAGTATATGATGACATCACAATTAGTATGCACTATGATGTCACAATGTATTATGACGTCATAATGTATCCTCATTATATCATCACAGTTTATTATGAGACCACAATTTGCAGGTATTATGAGAAATTTCTCTTACCCCAATTTGTATCACATCTACTGGAGCATCGCATGTATTATGACATCACAGTGTATGATGACACCATAATTAGTATGCCCTATGACGTCACAATGTATTATGACGTCATAATGTATCCGCAGTATGACATCACAATATATTATCAGAGCGCAATTTGCAAGTATTATGAGCAATTTGTCTTACCCCAATTTGTGTCACATTTACTGGAGAATCATGAGCATGTATTATGACGTCACAGTATATGATGACATCATAATTAGTATGTACTATGACGTCAAAATGTATTATGACGTCATAATGTATCCGCAGTATGACATCACAATACATTATGAGAGCGCAATTTGCAGGAATTATGAGCAATTTCTCTTACCCCAATTTGTGTCACATTTACTGGAGCATCATGAGCATATATTATGACGTCACAGTATACGATGACATCATAATTAGTATGCACTATGACGTCACAATGTAGTATGACGTCATAATGTATCCGCATTATGACATCACAATATATTATGAGAGCGCAATTTGCAGGTATTATGACCAATTTCTCTTACCCCAAATTATGTCACATCTACTGGAGCATCATGAGCATGTATTATGACGTCACAGTATATGATGACATCACTGTTAGTATGCACTATGACGTCACAATGTATTATGATGTCATAATGTATCCGCATTTTGACATCACACTATATTATGAGAGCGCAGTTTGCAGGTATTATGACCAATTTCTCTTACACCAATTTGCGTCAAATCTACTGGAGCATGATGAGCATGTATTATGACGTCACAGTATATGATGACATCACTGTTAGTATGCACTATGACGTCACAATGTATTATGACGTCATAATGTATCCGCATTATGACATCTCAATATATTATGAGAGCGCAATTTGAAGGTATTATGACCAATTTCTCTTACCCCAACTCGTGTCACATCTACTGGAGCATCATGAGCATGTATTATGACGTCACAGCATATGAAGACATCATAACTAGTATGCACTATGACGTCACAATGAATTATGACGTCATAATATATCTGCATTATGACATCACAATATGTTATGGGAGCGCAATTTGCAGGTATTAAGACCAATTTCTCTTACCCCAATTTGTGTCACATCTACTGGAGCATCATGAGCATGTATTATGATGTCACAGTATATGATGCCATCATAATGAGTATGCACTATGACGTCAAAATGTATTATGACGTCATAATGTATCTGCATTATAGCATCACAATATATTATAAGAGTGCGCAATTTGCAGGTATTATCAGCAATTTCTCTTACCCCAACTTGTGTCACATCTACTGGAGCATCATGAGCATGTATTATGACGTCACAGTATATGATGATATCGTAATTAGTATGCACTATGACGTCACAATGTATTATGACGTCATAATGAATCTGCATTATGACATCACAATATATCATGAGAGCGCAATTTGCAGGTATTTTGAGCAATTTCTCTTACCAGAACTTGTGTCACATCTACTGGAGCATCATGAGCATGTATTATGACGTTACAGTATATGATGACATCATAATTAGTATGCACTATGATGTCACAATGTATTATGACGTCATAATATATCCGCATTATGACATCACAATATATTATGAGAGCGCAATTTGCAAGTATTATGAGCAATTTCTCTTACCACAATTTGTGTCACATCTACTGCAGCATCATGAGCATGTATTATGACCTCACAGTATATGATGACATCACAATTAGTATGCACTATGATGTCACAATGTATTATGACGTCATAATGTATCCTCATTATATCATCACAGTTTATTATGAGACCACAATTTGCAGGTATTATGAGAAATTTCTCTTACCCCAATTTGTGTCACATCTACTGGAGCATCGCATGTATTATGACATCACAGTGTATGATGACACCATAATTAGTATGCCCTATGACGTCACAATGTATTATGACGTCATAATGTATCCGCAGTATGACATCACAATATATTATCAGAGCGCAATTTGCAAGTATTATGAGCAATTTGTCTTACCCCAATTTGTGTCACATCTACTGGAGAATCATGAGCATGTATTATGACGTCACAGTATATGATGACATCATAATTAGTATGTACTATGACGTCAAAATGTATTATGACGTCATAATGTATCCGCAGTATGACATCACAATACATTATGAGAGCGCAATTTGCAGGAATTATGAGCAATTTCTCTTACCCCAATTTGTGTCACATTTACTGGAGCATCATGAGCATATATTATGACGTCACAGTGTACGATGACATCATAATTAGTATGCACTATGACGTCACAATGTAGTATGACGTCATAATGTATCCGCATTATGACATCACAATGTATTATGAGAGCGCAATTTGCAGGTATTATGACCAATTTCTCTTACCCCAATTTATGTCACATCTACTGGAGCATCATGAGCATGTATTATGACGTCACAGTATATGATGACATCACTGTTAGTATGCACTATGATGTCACAATGTATTATGATGTCATAATGTATCCGCATTTTGACATCACACTATATTATGAGAGCGCAGTTTGCAGGTATTATGACCAATTTCTCTTACACCAATTTGCGTCAAATCTACTGGAGCATGATGAGCATGTATTATGACGTCACAGTATATGATGACATCACTGTTAGTATGCACTATGACGTCACAATGTATTATGACGTCATAATGTATCCGCATTATGACATCTCAATATATTATGAGAGCGCAATTTGAAGGTATTATGACCAATTTCTCTTACCCCAATTTGTGTCACATCTACTGGAGCATCATGAGCATGTATTATGACGTCACATTATATGATGACATCATAATTAGTGTGCACTATGACGTCACAATGTATTATGACGTCATAATGTATCCGCCTTATGACATCACAATATATTATGAGAGCGCAATTTGCAGGTATTATGAGCAATTTCTCTTACCCCAACTTGTGTCACATCTACTGGAGCATCATGAGCATGTATTATGACGTCACAGCATATGAAGACATCATAACTAGTATGCACTATGATGTCACAATGTATTATGACGTCATAATGTATCCGCATTATGACATCACAATATATTATGAGATCGCAATTTGCAGGTTTTATGAGCAATTTCTCTTACCCCAACTTGTGTCACATCTACTGGAGCATCATGAGCATGTATTATGACGTCACAGCATATGAAGTCATCATAACTAGTATGCACTATGACGTCACAATGTATTATGACGTCATAATGTATCTGCATTATGACATCACAATATATTATGAGAGCGTAATTTGCAGGTATTATGAGCAATTTCTCTTACCCCGATTTCTGTCACATTTTTGGAGCATAATGAGCATGTATTATGACGTCACAGTATATGATGACATCATAATTAGTATGCACTATGACATCACAATGTATTATGATGTCATAATGTATCCGCATTATGACATCACAACATATTAGGAGAGCACAACTTGCAGGAATTATGACCAATTTCTCTTACCCCAATTTGTGTCACATCTACTGGAGCATCAGGAGCATGTATTATGACGTCACACTTTGTGATGACATAATAATTAGTATGCACTATGACGTCACAATGTATTATGATGTCATAATGTATCCGCATTATGACTTCACAATATATTATGAGAGCGCAATCTGCAGGTATTGTGACCAATTTCTCTTACCCCAATTTGTGTCACATCTACTGGAGCATCATGAGCATGTATTATGACGTCACAGTATATGATGACATCATAATTAGTATGCACTATGACGTCACAATGTATTATGACGTCATAATGTATCTGCATTATGACATCACAATATATTATGAGATCGCAATTTGCAGGTTTTATGAGCAATTTCTCTTACCCCAACTTGTGTCACATCTACTGGAGCATCATGAGCATGTATTATGACGTCACAACATATGAAGTCATCATAACTAGTATGCACTATGACGTCACAATGTATTATGACGTCATAATGTATCTGCATTATGACATCATAATATATTATGAGAGCGTAATTTGCAGGTATTATGAGCAATTTCTCTTACCCCGATTTCTGTCACATTTTTGGAGCATAACGAGCATGTATTATGACGTCACAGTATATGATGACATCATAATTAGTATGCACTATGACTTCACTATGTATTATGACGTCATAATATTTCCACATTATGACATCACAATATATTATGAGAGCGCAATTTGCAGGTATTATGACCAATTTCTCTTACCACATTTTGTGTCACATCTACTGGAGCTTCATGAGCATGTATTATGACGTCACAGTATATGATGACATCATCATTAGTATGCACTATGACGTCACAATATATTATGACTTCAAAATATATCCATATTATGACATCACAATATATTATGAGAGCGCAATTTGAAGGTATTATGAGCAATTTCTCTTACCCCAATTTGTGTCACATCTACTGGAGCATCATGAGCATGCATTATGACGTCACAGTATATGATGACGTCATAATTAATATGCATTATGACGTCACAATGTATTATGTCGTCATAATTTATCCGCATTATGACATCACAATATATTATGAGAGTGCAATTTGCAGGTATTATGAGCAATTTCTCTTAACCCAATTTGTGTCACATCCACTGGAGCATCATGAGCATGTATTATGATGTCACAGTATATGATGACATTATAATTAGTATGAACTATGACGTCACTATGTATTATGACGTCATAATGAATCCGCATTGTGACAACACAATATATTATGAGAGCGCAATTTGCAGGTAGTATGAGCAATTTCTCTTCCCCAATTTTTGTCACATCTACTGGAGCATCAGGAGCATGTATTATGACGTCACAGTATATGATGACATCATAATTAGTATGCACTATGACATCACAATGTATTATGACGTCATAATGTATCCGCATTATGACATCGCAAAATATTATGAGAGCGCAATTTGCAGGTATTATCAGCAATTTTTCTTACCCCAATTTGTGTCACATCTACAGAAGCAAAGTGAGCATGTATTATGACGTCACAGCATATGATAACATCATAACTAGTATGGACTATGAGGTCACAATGTATTATGACGTCATAATGTATCCGCATTATGACATCACAATATATTATGAGAGCGCAATTTGCAGGTATTATGAGCAATTTCTCTTACCCCAATTTGTGTCACATCTACTGGAGCATCATGAGCATGTATTATGACGTCACAGTATATGATGACATCATAATTACTATGCACTATGACGTCACAATGTATTATGACGTCATAATGTATCTGCATTATGACATCACAATATATTATGAGAGCGCAATTTGCAGGTATTATGAGCAATTTCTCTTACCCCAACTTGTGTCACATCTACTGGAGCATCATGAGCATGTATTATGACGTCACAGCATATGAAGACATCATAACTAGTATGCACTATGACGTCACAATGAATTATGACGTCATAATATATCTGCATTATGACATCACAATATGTTATGGGAGCGCAATTTGCAGGTATTAAGACCAATTTCTCTTACCCCAATTTGTGTCACATCTACTGGAGCATCATGAGCATGTATTATGATGTCACAGTATATGATGCCATCATAATGAGTATGCACTATGACGTCAAAATGTATTATGACGTCATAATGTATCTGCATTATAGCATCACAATATATTATAAGAGTGCGCAATTTGCAGGTATTATCAGCAATTTCTCTTACCCCAACTTGTGTCACATCTACTGGAGCATCATGAGCATGTATTATGACGTCACAGTATATGATGATATCATAATTAGTATGCACTATGACGTCACAATGTATTATGACGTCATAATGAATCTGCATTATGACATCACAATATATCATGAGAGCGCAATTTGCAGGTATTTTGAGCAATTTCTCTTACCAGAACTTGTGTCACATCTACTGGAGCATCATGAGCATGTATTATGACGTTACAGTATATGATGACATCATAATTAGTATGCACTATGATGTCACAATGTATTATGACGTCATAATATATCCGCATTATGACATCACAATATATTATGAGAGCGCAATTTGCAAGTATTATGAGCAATTTCTCTTACCACAATTTGTGTCACATCTACTGCAGCATCATGAGCATGTATTATGACCTCACAGTATATGATGACATCACAATTAGTATGCACTATGATGTCACAATGTATTATGACGTCATAATGTATCCTCATTATATCATCACAGTTTATTATGAGACCACAATTTGCAGGTATTATGAGAAATTTCTCTTACCCCAATTTGTGTCACATCTACTGGAGCATCGCATGTATTATGACATCACAGTGTATGATGACACCATAATTAGTATGCCCTATGACGTCACAATGTATTATGACGTCATAATGTATCCGCAGTATGACATCACAATATATTATCAGAGCGCAATTTGCAAGTATTATGAGCAATTTGTCTTACCCCAATTTGTGTCACATTTACTGGAGAATCATGAGCATGTATTATGACGTCACAGTATATGATGACATCATAATTAGTATGTACTATGATGTCACAATGTATTATGACGTCATAATGTATCCGCATTATGACATCACAATATATTATGAGATCGCAATTTGCAGGTTTTATGAGCAATTTCTCTTACCCCAACTTGTGTCACATCTACTGGAGCATCATGAGCATGTATTATGACGTCACAGCATATGAAGTCATCATAACTAGTATGCACTATGACGTCACAATGTATTATGACGTCATAATGTATCTGCATTATGACATCACAATATATTATGAGAGCGTAATTTGCAGGTATTATGAGCAATTTCTCTTACCCCGATTTCTGTCACATTTTTGGAGCATAATGAGCATGTATTATGACGTCACAGTATATGATGACATCATAATTAGTATGCACTATGACATCACAATGTATTATGATGTCATAATGTATCCGCATTATGACATCACAACATATTAGGAGAGCACAACTTGCAGGAATTATGACCAATTTCTCTTACCCCAATTTGTGTCACATCTACTGGAGCATCAGGAGCATGTATTATGACGTCACACTTTGTGATGACATAATAATTAGTATGCACTATGACGTCACAATGTATTATGATGTCATAATGTATCCGCATTATGACTTCACAATATATTATGAGAGCGCAATCTGCAGGTATTGTGACCAATTTCTCTTACCCCAATTTGTGTCACATCTACTGGAGCATCATGAGCATGTATTATGACGTCACAGTATATGATGACATCATAATTAGTATGCACTATGACGTCACAATGTATTATGACGTCATAATGTATCTGCATTATGACATCACAATATATTATGAGATCGCAATTTGCAGGTTTTATGAGCAATTTCTCTTACCCCAACTTGTGTCACATCTACTGGAGCATCATGAGCATGTATTATGACGTCACAACATATGAAGTCATCATAACTAGTATGCACTATGACGTCACAATGTATTATGACGTCATAATGTATCTGCATTATGACATCATAATATATTATGAGAGCGTAATTTGCAGGTATTATGAGCAATTTCTCTTACCCCGATTTCTGTCACATTTTTGGAGCATAACGAGCATGTATTATGACGTCACAGTATATGATGACATCATAATTAGTATGCACTATGACTTCACTATGTATTATGACGTCATAATATTTCCACATTATGACATCACAATATATTATGAGAGCGCAATTTGCAGGTATTATGACCAATTTCTCTTACCACATTTTGTGTCACATCTACTGGAGCTTCATGAGCATGTATTATGACGTCACAGTATATGATGACATCATCATTAGTATGCACTATGACGTCACAATATATTATGACTTCAAAATATATCCATATTATGACATCACAATATATTATGAGAGCGCAATTTGAAGGTATTATGAGCAATTTCTCTTACCCCAATTTGTGTCACATCTACTGGAGCATCATGAGCATGCATTATGACGTCACAGTATATGATGACGTCATAATTAATATGCATTATGACGTCACAATGTATTATGTCGTCATAATTTATCCGCATTATGACATCACAATATATTATGAGAGTGCAATTTGCAGGTATTATGAGCAATTTCTCTTAACCCAATTTGTGTCACATCCACTGGAGCATCATGAGCATGTATTATGATGTCACAGTATATGATGACATTATAATTAGTATGAACTATGACGTCACTATGTATTATGACGTCATAATGAATCCGCATTGTGACAACACAATATATTATGAGAGCGCAATTTGCAGGTAGTATGAGCAATTTCTCTTCCCCAATTTTTGTCACATCTACTGGAGCATCAGGAGCATGTATTATGACGTCACAGTATATGATGACATCATAATTAGTATGCACTATGACATCACAATGTATTATGACGTCATAATGTATCCGCATTATGACATCGCAAAATATTATGAGAGCGCAATTTGCAGGTATTATCAGCAATTTTTCTTACCCCAATTTGTGTCACATCTACAGAAGCAAAGTGAGCATGTATTATGACGTCACAGCATATGATAACATCATAACTAGTATGGACTATGAGGTCACAATGTATTATGACGTCATAATGTATCCGCATTATGACATCACAATATATTATGAGAGCGCAATTTGCAGGTATTATGAGCAATTTCTCTTACCCCAATTTGTGTCACATCTACTGGAGCATCATGAGCATGTATTATGACGTCACAGTATATGATGACATCATAATTACTATGCACTATGACGTCACAATGTATTATGACGTCATAATGTATCTGCATTATGACATCACAATATATTATGAGAGCGCAATTTGCAGGTATTATGAGCAATTTCTCTTACCCCAACTTGTGTCACATCTACTGGAGCATCATGAGCATGTATTATGACGTCACAGCATATGAAGACATCATAACTAGTATGCACTATGACGTCACAATGAATTATGACGTCATAATATATCTGCATTATGACATCACAATATGTTATGGGAGCGCAATTTGCAGGTATTAAGACCAATTTCTCTTACCCCAATTTGTGTCACATCTACTGGAGCATCATGAGCATGTATTATGATGTCACAGTATATGATGCCATCATAATGAGTATGCACTATGACGTCAAAATGTATTATGACGTCATAATGTATCTGCATTATAGCATCACAATATATTATAAGAGTGCGCAATTTGCAGGTATTATCAGCAATTTCTCTTACCCCAACTTGTGTCACATCTACTGGAGCATCATGAGCATGTATTATGACGTCACAGTATATGATGATATCATAATTAGTATGCACTATGACGTCACAATGTATTATGACGTCATAATGAATCTGCATTATGACATCACAATATATCATGAGAGCGCAATTTGCAGGTATTTTGAGCAATTTCTCTTACCAGAACTTGTGTCACATCTACTGGAGCATCATGAGCATGTATTATGACGTTACAGTATATGATGACATCATAATTAGTATGCACTATGATGTCACAATGTATTATGACGTCATAATATATCCGCATTATGACATCACAATATATTATGAGAGCGCAATTTGCAAGTATTATGAGCAATTTCTCTTACCACAATTTGTGTCACATCTACTGCAGCATCATGAGCATGTATTATGACCTCACAGTATATGATGACATCACAATTAGTATGCACTATGATGTCACAATGTATTATGACGTCATAATGTATCCTCATTATATCATCACAGTTTATTATGAGACCACAATTTGCAGGTATTATGAGAAATTTCTCTTACCCCAATTTGTGTCACATCTACTGGAGCATCGCATGTATTATGACATCACAGTGTATGATGACACCATAATTAGTATGCCCTATGACGTCACAATGTATTATGACGTCATAATGTATCCGCAGTATGACATCACAATATATTATCAGAGCGCAATTTGCAAGTATTATGAGCAATTTGTCTTACCCCAATTTGTGTCACATTTACTGGAGAATCATGAGCATGTATTATGACGTCACAGTATATGATGACATCATAATTAGTATGTACTATGACGTCAAAATGTATTATGACGTCATAATGTATCCGCAGTATGACATCACAATACATTATGAGAGCGCAATTTGCAGGAATTATGAGCAATTTCTCTTACCCCAATTTGTGTCACATTTACTGGAGCATCATGAGCATATATTATGACGTCACAGTATACGATGACATCATAATTAGTATGCACTATGACGTCACAATGTAGTATGACGTCATAATGTATCCGCATTATGACATCACAATATATTATGAGAGCGCAATTTGCAGGTATTATGACCAATTTCTCTTACCCCAAATTATGTCACATCTACTGGAGCATCATGAGCATGTATTATGACGTCACAGTATATGATGACATCACTGTTAGTATGCACTATGACGTCACAATGTATTATGATGTCATAATGTATCCGCATTTTGACATCACACTATATTATGAGAGCGCAGTTTGCAGGTATTATGACCAATTTCTCTTACACCAATTTGCGTCAAATCTACTGGAGCATGATGAGCATGTATTATGACGTCACAGTATATGATGACATCACTGTTAGTATGCACTATGACGTCACAATGTATTATGACGTCATAATGTATCCGCATTATGACATCTCAATATATTATGAGAGCGCAATTTGAAGGTATTATGACCAATTTCTCTTACCCCAACTCGTGTCACATCTACTGGAGCATCATGAGCATGTATTATGACGTCACATTATATGATGACATCATAATTAGTGTGCACTATGACGTCACAATGTATTATGACGTCATAATGTATCCGCCTTATGACATCACAATATATTATGAGAGCGCAATTTGCAGGTATTATGAGCAATTTCTCTTACCCCAACTTGTGTCACATCTACTGGAGCATCATGAGCATGTATTATGACGTCACAGCATATGAAGACATCATAACTAGTATGCACTATGATGTCACAATGTATTATGACGTCATAATGTATCCGTATTATGACATCACAATATATTATGAGAGTGCAATTTGCAGGTATTATAAGCAATTTCTCTTACCCCAATTTCTGTCACATCTACTGCAGCATCATGAGCATGTATTATGACGTCACAGTATATGATGACATCATAATTAGTATGCTCTATGACGTCACAATGTATTATGACGTCGTAATGGATCCGCATTATGACATCACAATATACTATGAGATCGCCATTTTCAGGTATTATGACCAATTTCTCTTACCCAAATTTGTGTCACATCTACTGGAGCATCATGAGCATGTATTATGACGTCACAGTATATGATGACATCATAATTAGTATGCACTATGACATCACAATGTATTATGATGTCATAATGTATCCGCATTATGACATCACAACATATTAGGAGAGCACAACTTGCAGGAATTATGACCAATTTCTCTTACCCCAATTTGTGTCACATCTACTGGAGCATCAGGAGCATGTATTATGACGTCACACTTTGTGATGACATAATAATTAGTATGCACTATGACGTCACAATGTATTATGATGTCATAATGTATCCGCATTATGACTTCACAATATATTATGAGAGCGCAATCTGCAGGTATTGTGACCAATTTCTCTTACCCCAATTTGTGTCACATCTACTGGAGCATCATGAGCATGTATTATGACGTCACAGTATATGATGACATCATAATTAGTATGCACTATGACGTCACAATGTATTATGACGTCATAATGTATCTGCATTATGACATCACAATATATTATGAGATCGCAATTTGCAGGTTTTATGAGCAATTTCTCTTACCCCAACTTGTGTCACATCTACTGGAGCATCATGAGCATGTATTATGACGTCACAGCATATGAAGTCATCATAACTAGTATGCACTATGACGTCACAATGTATTATGACGTCATAATGTATCTGCATTATGACATCACAATATATTATGAGAGCGTAATTTGCAGGTATTATGAGCAATTTCTCTTACCCCGATTTCTGTCACATTTTTGGAGCATAATGAGCATGTATTATGACGTCACAGTATATGATGACATCATAATTAGTATGCACTATGACTTCACTATGTATTATGACGTCATAATATTTCCACATTATGACATCACAATATATTATGAGAGCGCAATTTGCAGGTATTATGACCAATTTCTCTTACCACATTTTGTGTCACATCTACTGGAGCTTCATGAGCATGTATTATGACGTCACAGTATATGATGACATCATCATTAGTATGCACTATGACGTCACAATATATTATGACTTCAAAATATATCCATATTATGACATCACAATATATTATGAGAGCGCAATTTGAAGGTATTATGAGCAATTTCTCTTACCCCAATTTGTGTCACATCTACTGGAGCATCATGAGCATGCATTATGACGTCACAGTATATGATGACGTCATAATTAATATGCATTATGACGTCACAATGTATTATGTCATCATAATTTATCCGCATTATGACATCACAATATATTATGAGAGTGCAATTTGCAGGTATTATGAGCAATTTCTCTTAACCCAATTTGTGTCACATCCACTGGAGCATCATCAGCATGTATTATGACGTCACAGTATATGATGACATCATAAGTAGTATGCACTATGACGTCACAATGCATTATGACGTCATAATGTATCCTCATTATGACATCACAATATATTATGAGAGCGCAATTTGCAGGTATTATCAGTAATTTGCCTTACCGCAATTTGTGTCACATCTACTGGAGCATCATGAGCATGTATTATGATGTCACAGTATATGATGACATTATAATTAGTATGAACTATGACGTCACTATGTATTATGACGTCATAATGAATCCGCATTGTGACAACACAATATATTATGAGAGCGCAATTTGCAGGTAGTATGAGCAATTTCTCTTCCCCAATTTTTGTCACATCTACTGGAGCATCAGGAGCATGTATTATGACGTCACAGTATATGATGACATCATAATTAGTATGCACTATGACATCACAATGTATTATGACGTCATAATGTATCCGCATTATGACATCGCAAAATATTATGAGAGCGCAATTTGCAGGTATTATCAGCAATTTTTCTTACCCCAATTTGTGTCACATCTACAGAAGCAAAGTGAGCCTGTATTATGACGTCACAGCATATGATAACATCATAACTACTATGGACTATGAGGTCACAATGTATTATGACGTCATAATGTATCCGCATTATGACATCACAATATATTATGAGAGCGCAATTTGCAGGTATTATGAGCAATTTCTCTTACCCCAATTTGTGTCACATCTACTGGAGCATCATGAGCATGTATTATGACGTCACAGTATATGATGACATCATAATTACTATGCACTATGACGTCACAATGTATTATGACGTCATAATGTATCTGCATTACGACATCACAATATATTATGAGAGCGCAATTTGCAGGTATTATGAGCAATTTCTCTTACCCCAACTCGTGTCACATCTACTGGAGCATCATGAGCATGTATTATGACGTCACAGCATATGAAGACATCATAACTAGTATGCACTATGACGTCACAATGAATTATGACGTCATAATATATCTGCATTATGACATCACAATATGTTATGGGAGCGCAATTTGCAGGTATTAAGACCAATTTCTCTTACCCCAATTTGTGTCACATCTACTGGAGCATCATGAGCATGTATTATGATGTCACAGTATATGATGCCATCATAATGAGTACGCACTATGACGTCAAAATGTATTATGACGTCATAATGTATCTGCATTATAGCATCACAATATATTATAAGAGTGCGCAATTTGCAGGTATTATCAGCAATTTCTCTTACCCCAACTTGTGTCACATCTACTGGAGCATCATGAGCAAGTATTATGACGTCACAGTATATGATGATATCATAATTAGTATGCACTATGACGTCACAATGTATTATGACGTCATAATGAATCTGCATTATGACATCACAATATATCATGAGAGCGCAATTTGCAGGTATTTTGAGCAATTTCTCTTACCAGAACTTGTGTCACATCTACTGGAGCATCATGAGCATGTATTATGACGTTACAGTATATGATGACATCATAATTAGTATGCACTATGATGTCACAATGTATTATGACGCCATAATATATCCGCATTATGACATCACAATATATTATGAGAGCGCAATTTGCAAGTATTATGAGCAATTTCTCTTACCACAATTTGTGTCACATCTACTGCAGCATCATGAGCATGTATTATGACCTCACAGTATATGATGACATCACAATTAGTATGCACTATGATGTCACAATGTATTATGACGTCATAATGTATCCTCATTATATCATCACAGTTTATTATGAGACCACAATTTGCAGGTATTATGAGAAATTTCTCTTACCCCAATTTGTGTCACATCTACTGGAGCATCGCATGTATTATGACATCACAGTGTATGATGACACCATAATTAGTATGCCCTATGACGTCACAATGTATTATGACGTCATAATGTATCCGCAGTATGACATCACAATATATTATCAGAGCGCAATTTGCAAGTATTATGAGCAATTTGTCTTACCCCAATTTGTGTCACATCTACTGGAGAATCATGAGCATGTATTATGACGTCACAGTATATGATGACATCATAATTAGTATGTACTATGACGTCAAAATGTATTATGACGTCATAATGTATCCGCAGTATGACATCACAATACATTATGAGAGCGCAATTTGCAGGAATTATGAGCAATTTCTCTTACCGCAATTTTTGTCACATCTACTGGAGCATCATGAGCATGTATTACGACGTCACAGTATACGATGACATCATAAGTAGTATGCACTATGACGTCACAATGTATTATGACGTCATAATGTATCCGCATTATGACATCACAATATATCATGAGAGTGCAATTTGCAGGTATTATGAGCAATTTCTCTTACCCCAATTTGTGTCACATCTACTGGAGCATCATGAGCATGTATTATGACGTCACAGTATATGATTATATCACAATTAGTATGCACTATGACGTCAGAATGTATTATGACGTCATAATGTATCCGCATTGTATCATCACAATATATTATGAGAGCACAATTTGCAGGTATAATGAGCAATTTCTCTTACCCCAACTTGTGTCACATCTACTGGAGCATCATGAGCATGTATTATGCCGTCAGAGTATATGATGACATCATAATTAGTATGCAATATGACGTCACAATGTTTTATGACGTCATAATGTATCCGCATTATGACATCACAATATATTATGAGAGCGCCATTTTCAGGTATTATGACCAATTTCTCTTACCCCAATTTGTGTCACATCTACTTGAGCATCATGAGCATGTATTATGATGTCACAGTAAGTGATGACATCATAAGTAGTATGCACTATGACGTCACAATGTATTATGACGCCATAATGTATCCGCATTATGACATCGCAAAATATTATAAGAGCGCAATTTGCAGGTATTATGAGCAATTTCTCTTACCCCAATTTTTGTCACATCTACTGAAGCAACATGAGCATGTATTATGACGTCACAGCATATGATAACATCATAACTAGTATGCACTATGACGTCACAATGTATTATGACGTCATAATGTGTCCGCATTATGACATCACAATATATTATGAGAGCGCAATCTGCAGGTATTGTGACTAATTTCTCTTACCCGAATTTGTGTCACATCTACTGGAGCATCATGAGCATGTATTATGACGTCACAGTATATGATGACATCATAATTAGTATGCACTATGACGTCACAATGTATTATGAAGTCATAATGTATCTGCATTATGTCATCACAATATATTATGAGAGCGCAATTTGCAGGTTTTATGAGGAATTTCTCTTACCCCAACTTGTGTCACATCTACTGGAGCATCATGAGCATGTATTATGACGTCACAGCATATGAAGTCATCATAACTAGTATGCACTATGACGTCACAATGTATTATGACGTCATAATGTATCTGCATTATGACATCACAATATATTATGAGAGCGTAATTTGCAGGTATTATGAGAAATTTCTTTTACCCCAATTTCTGTCACATTTTTGGAGCATCATGAGCATGTATTATGACGTCACAGTATATGATGACATCATAATTAGTATGCACTATGACTTCACTATGTATTATGACGTCATAATATTTCTACATTATGACATCACAGTATATTATGAGGGCGCAATTTGCAGGTATTATGACCAATTTCTCTTACCACATTTTGTGTCACATCTACTGGAGCTTCATGAGCATGTATTATGACGTCACAGTATATGATGACATCATAATTAGTATGCACTATGACGTCACAATATATTATGACTTCATAATATATCCATATTATGACATCACAATATATTATGAGAGCGCAATTTGAACGTATTATGAGCAATTTCTCTTACCCCAATTTGTGTCACATCTACTGGAGCATCATGAGCATGTACTATGACGTCACAGTATATGATGACGTCATAATTAATATGCATTATGACGTCACAATGTATTATGTCGTCATAATTTATCCGCATTATGACATCCCAATATATTATGAGAGCGCAATTTGCAGGTATTATGAGCAAATTCTCTTACGCCAATTTGTGTCACATCTACTGGAGCATCATCAGCATGAATTATGACGTCACACTATATGATGACATCATAAGTAGTATGCACTATGACGTCACAATGCATTATGACGTCATAATTTATCCTCATTATGACATCACAATATATTATGAGAGCGCAATTTGCAGGTATTATCAGTAATTTGCCTTACCGCAATTTGTGTCACATCTACTGGAGCATCATGAGCATGTATTATGACGTCACAGTATATGATGACATTATAATTAGTATGAACTATGACGTCACTATGTATTATGACGTCATAATGAATCCGCATTGTGAAAAAACAATATATTATGAGAGCGCAATTTGCAGGTATTATGAGCAATTTCTCTTCCCCAATTTGTGTCACATCTACTGGAGCATCATGAGCATGTATTATAACGTCAGAGTATATGATGACATCATAATTAGTATGCACTATGACATCACAATGTATTATGACGTCATAATGTATCCGCATTATGACATCACAAAATATTATGAGAGCGCAATTTGCAGGTATTATCAGCAATTTCTCTTACCACAATTTGTGTCACATCTACTGAAGCGAAGTGAGCATGTATTATGACGTCACAGCATATGATAACGTCATAACTAGTATGGACTATGACGTCACAATGTATTATGACGTCATAATGTGTCCGCATTATGACGTCACAATATATTATGAGAGCGCAATTTGCAGGTATTATGAGCAATTTCTCTTACCCCAATTTCTGTCACATCTACTGCAGCATCATGAGCATGTATTATGACGTCACACTATATGATGACATCATAATTAGTATGCACTATAACGTCACAATGTATTATGACATCATAGCGTATCTGCTTTATGACATCACAGTGTATTATGAGAGCGCAATTTGCAGGTATTATGAGCAATTTCTCTTACCCCAATTTGTGTCACATCTACTGGAGCATCATGAGCATGTATTATGACGTCACAGTATATGATGACATCATAATTAGTATGCACTATGACGTCCCAATGTATTATGACGTCATAATGTATCCGCCTTATGACATCACAATATATTATGAGAGCGCAATTTGCAGGTATTATGAGCAATTTCTCTTACCCCAACTTGTGTCACATCTACTGGAGCATCATGAGCATGTATTATGACGTCACAGCATATGAAGACATCATAACTAGTATGCACTATGATGTCACAATGTATTATGACGTCATAATGTATCCGTATTATGACATCACAATATATTATGAGAGTGCAATTTGCAGGTATTATAAGCAATTTCTCTTACCCCAATTTTTGTCACATCTACTGGAGCATCATGAACATGTATTATGACGTCACAGTATATGATGACATCATAATTACTATGCACTATGACATCACAATATATTATGATGTCACAACATATTAGGAGAGCACAACTTGCAGGTATTATGACCAATTTCTCTTACCCCAATTTGTGTCACATCTACTGGAGCATCATGAGCATGTATTATGACGTCACAGTATATGATGACATCATAATTAGTATGCACTATGACGTCACAATGTATTATGACGTCATAATGTATCCGCATTATGACATCACAATATATTATGAGAGCGCAATTTGCAGGTATTTTGAGCACTTTCTCTTACACCAATTTGTGTCACATCTACTGGAGCATCATGAGCATGTATTATGATGTCACAGTGTATGATGACATCATAATTAGTATGCACTATGACGTCACAATGTATTATGACGTCATAATGTATCCGCAATATGACATCACAATATATTATGAGAGCGCAATTTGGAGGTATTGTGAGCAATTTCTCTTACCCCAATTTGTGTCACATCTACTGGAGCATCATCAGCATGCATTATGACGTCACAGTATATGATGACATGATAATTAGTATGCACTGTGACGTCACAATGGATTTTGACGTCATAATGTATCCGCATTATGACATCACAATATATTATGAGAGCGCAATTTGGAGGTATTATGAGCAATTTCTCTTACACCAATTTGTGTCACATCTACTGGAGCATCATCAGCATGTATTATGACGTCACAGTATATGATGACATCATAATTAGTATGCACTATGACGTCACAATGTATTATGTCGTCATAATATATCCGCATTATGACATCACAATATATTATGAGAGCGCAATTTCCAGGTATTATGAGCAATTTCTCTTACCCCAATTTGTGTCTCATCTACTGGAGCATCATGAGTATGTATTATGACGTCACAGTATATGATGTCATCATAATTAGTATGCACTATGACGTAACAATGTAGTATGACGTCGTAATGTATCCGCTTTATGACATCACAATATATTATGAGAGCGCAATTTGCAGGTTTTATGAGCAATTTCTCTTTCCCCAATTTGTGTCACATATACTGGAGCATCCTGAGCATGTATTATGACGTCACAGTATATGATGACATCATAATTAGTATGCACTATGATGTCACAATGTAGTATGACGTCATAATGTATCCGCATTATGACATCACAATATATTATAAGAGCGCAATTTGCAGGTATTATGAGCAATTTCTCTTACCACCATTTGTGTCACATCTACTGGAGCATCATGAACATGTATTATGACGTCACAGTATATGATGACATCATAATTAATATGCAATATGACATCACAATGTATTATGACTTCATAATGCATCCGCATTATGACATGGCAAAATATTATGAGAGCGCAATTTGCAGGTATTATGACCAATTTCTCTTACCCCAATTTGTGTCACATCTACTGAAGCAACATGAGCATGTATTATGACGTCACAGCATATGATAACATCATAACTAGTATGCACTATGATGTCACAATGTATTATGAAGTCATAATGTATCCGCATTATGACATCACAATATATTATGAGAGCGCAATCTGCAGGTATTGTGACCAATTTCTCTTACCACAATTTGTGTCACATCTACTGGAGCATCATGAGCATGTATTATGACGTCACAGTATATGATGACATCATAATTAGTATGCACTATGACGTCACAATGTATTATGACGTCATAATATATCTGCATTATGACATCACAATATATTATGAGAGCGCAATTTGCAGGTTTTATGAGCAATTTCTCTTACCCCAGCTTGTGTCACATCTACTGGAGCTTCATGAGCATGTATTATGAGGTCACAGCATATGAAGTCATCATAACTAGTATGCACTATGACGTCACAATGTAGTATGACGTCATAATGTATCTGCATTATGACATCACAATATATTATGAGAGCGCAATTTGCAGGTATTATGAGCAATTTCTCTTACCCCAATTTCTGTCACATCTATTGGAGCATCATGAGCATGTATTATGACGTCACAGTATATGATGACATCATAATTAGTATGCACTATGACGTCACAATGTATTATGACATCATAATGTATCTGCATAATGACATCACAATATATTATGAGAGCGCAATTTGCAGGTATTATGAGCAATTTCTCTTACCCCAATTTGTGTCAGATCTACTGGAGCATCGCATGTATTATGACATCACAGTGTATGATGACATCATAATTAGTATGCGGTATGACGTCACAATGTATTATGGCGTCATAATGTATCTGCAGTATGACATCACAATACATTATCAGAGCGCAATTTGCAGGTATAATGAGCAATTTCTCTTACCCCAATTTGTGTCACATCTACTGGAGCATCATGAGCATGTATTATGTCGTCACAGTATATGATGACATCATAATTAGTATGCACTATGACGTCGAAATGTATTATGACGTCACAATGTATCCGCTGTATGACATCACAATATATAATGAGAGCGCAATTTGCAGGAATTATGAGCAATTTCTCTTACCCCAATTTGTGTCAAATTTACTGGAGCATCATGAGCATATATTATGACGTCACAGTATACGATGACATCATAATTAGTATGCACTATGACGTCACAATGTAGTATGACGTCATAATGTATCCGCATTATGACATCACAATATATTATGAGAGCGCAATTTGCAGGTATTATGACCAATTTCTCTTACCCCAGTTTTTGTCACATCTACTGGAGCATCATGAGCATGTATTATGACGTCACAGTATATGATGACATCACTGTTAGTATGCACTATGACGTCACAATGTATTATGACGTCATAATGTATCCGCATTATGACATCTCAATATATTATGAGAGTGCAATTTGCAGGTATTTTTACCAATATCTCTTACCCCAATTTTTGTCACATCTACTGGAGCATCATGAGCATGTATCATGACGTCACAGTATATGATGACATCATATTTAGTATGCACTTTGACGTCACAATGTATTATGACGTCATAATGAATCTGCATTATGACATCACAATATATCATGAGAGCGCAATTTGCAGGTATTTTGAGCAATTTCTCTTACCAGAACTTGTGTCACATCTACTGGAGCATCATGAGCATGTATTATGACGTTACAGTATATGATGACATCATAATTAGTATGCACTATGATGTCACAATGTATTATGACGTCATAATATATCCGCTTTATGACATCACAATATATTATGAGAGCGCAATTTGCAAGTATTATGAGCAATTTCTCTTACCACAATTTGTGTCACATCTACTGCAGCATCATGAGCATGTATTATGACGTCACAGTATATGATGACATCACAATTAGTATGCACTATGATGTCACAATGTATTATAACGTCATAATGTATCCTCATTATATCATCACAGTTTATTATGAGACCACAATTTGCAGGTATTATGAGAAATTTCTCTTACCCCAATTTGTGTCACATCTACTGAAGCATCGCATGTATTATGACATCACAGTGTATGATGACACCATAATTAGTATGCGCTATGACGTCACAATGTATTATGACGTCATAATGTATCCGCAGTATGACCTCACAATATATTATCAGAGCGCAATTTGCAAGTATTATGAGCAATTTGTCTTACCCCAATTTGTGTCACATCTACTGGAGAATCATGAGCATGTATTATGACGTCACAGTATATGATGACATCATAAATAGTATGCACTATGACGTCAAAATGTATTATGACGTCATAATGTATCCGCAGTATGACATCACAATACATTATGAGAGCGCAATTTGCAGGAATTATGAGCAATTTCTCTTACCGCAATTTTTGTCACATCTACTGGAGCATCATGAGCATGTATTACGACGTCACAGTATACGATGACATCATAATTAGTATGCACTATGACGTCACAATGTATTATGACGTCATAATGTATCCACATTATGACATCACAATATATCATGAGAGTGCAATTAGCAGATATTATGAGCAATTTCTCTTACCCCAATTTGTGTCACATCTACTGGAGCATCATGAGCATGTATTATGACGTCACAGTATATGATGACATCATAATTAGTATGCACTATGATGTCACAATGTATTATGACGTCATAATATATCCGCTTTATGACATCACAATATATTATGAGAGCGCAATTTGCAAGTATTATGAGCAATTTCTCTTACCCCAATTTGTGTCACATCTACTGGAGCATCAGGAGCATGTATTATGACGTCACACTATGTGATGACATAATAATTAGTATGCACTATGACGTCACAATGTATTATGATGTCGTAATGTATCCGCATTATGACTTCACAATATATTATGAGAGCGCAATTTGCAGGTATTATGAACAATTTCTCTTACCCCAATTTGTGTCACAAATACTGGAGCATCATGAGCATGTATTACGACGTCACAGTATATGATGACATCAACCTTAGTATGCATTATGACGTCACAATATATAATGACGTCATAATGTATCCGCATTATGACATCACAATATATTATGAGAGCGCAATTTGCAGGTATTATGAGCAATTTCTCTTACCCCAATTTGTGTCACATCTACTGGAGCATCATGAGCATGTATTATGACGTCACAGTATATGATGACATCATAATTAGTATGCACTATGACGTCAAAATGTATTATGACGTCATAATGTATCCGCATTTTGACATCGCAAAATATTATGAGAGCGCAATTTGCAGGTATTATGACCAATTTCTCTTACCCCAATTTGTGTCACATCTACTGAAGCAACATGAGCATGTATTATGACATCACAGCATATGATAACATCATAACTAGTATGCACTATGATGTCACAATGTATTATGAAGTCATAATGTATCCGCATTATGACATCACAATATATTATGAGAGCGCAATCTGCAGGTATTGTGACCAATTTCTCTTACCACAATTTGTGTCACATCTACTGGAGCATCATGAGCATGTATTATGACGTCACAGTATATGATGCCATCGTAATTAGTATGCACTATGACGTCACAATGTATTATGACGTCATAATATATCTGCATTATGACATCACAATATATTATGAGAGCGCAATTTGCAGGTTTTATGAGCAATTTCTCTTACCCCAACTTGTGTCACATCTACTGGAGCATCATGAGCATGTATTATGACGTCACAGCATATGAAGTCATCATAACTAGTATGCACTATGACGTCACAATGTATTATGACGTCATAATGTATCTGCATTATGACATCACAATATATTATGAGAGCGTAATTTGCAGGTATTATGAGCAATTTCTCTTACCCCAATTTCTGTCACATCTATTGGAGCATCATGAGCATGTATTATGACGTCACAGTATATGATGACATCATAATTAATATGCACTATGACGTCACAATGTATTATGACATCATAATGTATCTGCATAATGACATCACAATATATTATGAGAGCGCAATTTGCAGGTATTATGAGCAATTTCTCCTACCCCAATTTGTGTCAGATCTACTGGAGTATCGCATGTATTATGACATCACAGTGTATGATGACATCATAATTAGTATGCGCTATGACGTCACAATGTATTATGGCGTCATAATGTATCTGCAGTATGACATCACAATACATTATCAGAGCGCAATTTGCAGGTATAATGAGCAATTTCTCTTACCCCAATTTGTGTCACATCTACTGGAGCATCATGAGCATGTATTATGTCGTCACAGTATATGATGACATCATAATTAGTATGCACTATGACGTCGAAATGTATTATGACGTCACAATGTATCCGCTGTATGACATCACAATATATAATGAGAGCGCAATTTGCAGGAATTATGAGCAATTTCTCTTACCCCAATTTGTGTCACATTTACTGGAGCATCATGAGCATATATTATGACGTCACAGTATACGATGACATCATAATTAGTATGCACTATGACGTCACAATGTAGTATGACGTCATAATGTATCCGCATTATGACATCACAATATATTATGAGAGCGCAATTTGCAGGTATTATGACCAATTTCTCTTACCCCAATTTATGTCACATCTACTGGAGCATCATGAGCATGTATTATGACGTCACAGTATATGATGACCTCACTGTTAGTATGCACTATGACGTCACAATGTATTATGATGTCATAATGTATCCGCATTTTGACATCACACTATATTATGAGAGCGCAGTTTGCAGGTATTATGACCAATTTCTCTTACACCAATTTGCGTCAAATCTACTGGAGCATGATGAGCATGTATTATGACGTCACAGTATATGATGACATCACTGTTAGTATGCACTATGACGTCACAATGTATTATGACGTCATAATGTATCCGCATTATGACATCTCAATATATTATGAGAGCGCAATTTGAAGGTATTATGACCAATTTCTCTTACCCCAATTTGTGTCACATCTACTGGAGCATCATGAGCATGTATTATGACGTCACAGTATATGATGACATCATAATTAGTATGCACTATGACGTCACAATGTATTATGACGTCATAATGTATCCGCCTTATGACATCACAATATATTATGAGAGGGCAATTTGCAGGTATTATGAGCAATTTCTCTTACCCCAACTTGTGTCACATCTACTGGAGCATCATGAGCATGTATTATGACGTCACAGCATATGAAGACATCATAACTAGTATGCACTATGATGTCACAATGTATTATGACGTCATAATGTATCCGTATTATGACATCACAATATATTATGAGAGTGCAATTTGCAGGTATTATAAGCAATTTCTCTTACCCCAATTTCTGTCACATCTACTGCAGCATCATGAGCATGTATTATGACGTCACAGTATATGATGACATCATAATTAGTATGCTCTATGACGTCACAATGTATTATGACGTCGTAATGGATCCGCATTATGACATCACAATATACTATGAGATCGCCATTTTCAGGTATTATGACCAATTTCTCTTACCCAAATTTGTGTCACATCTACTGGAGCATCATGAGCATGTATTATGACGTCACAGTATATGATGACATCATAATTAGTATGCACTATGACATCACAATGTATTATGATGTCATAATGTATCCGCATTATGACATCACAACATATTAGGAGAGCACAACTTGCAGGAATTATGACCAATTTCTCTTACCCCAATTTGTGTCACATCTACTGGAGCATCAGGAGCATGTATTATGACGTCACACTTTGTGATGACATAATAATTAGTATGCACTATGACGTCACAATGTATTATGATGTCATAATGTATCCGCATTATGACTTCACAATATATTATGAGAGCGCAATCTGCAGGTATTGTGACCAATTTCTCTTACCCCAATTTGTGTCACATCTACTGGAGCATCATGAGCATGTATTATGACGTCACAGTATATGATGACATCATAATTAGTATGCACTATGACGTCACAATGTATTATGACGTCATAATGTATCTGCATTATGACATCACAATATATTATGAGATCGCAATTTGCAGGTTTTATGAGCAATTTCTCTTACCCCAACTTGTGTCACATCTACTGGAGCATCATGAGCATGTATTATGACGTCACAACATATGAAGTCATCATAACTAGTATGCACTATGACGTCACAATGTATTATGACGTCATAATGTATCTGCATTATGACATCATAATATATTATGAGAGCGTAATTTGCAGGTATTATGAGCAATTTCTCTTACCCCGATTTCTGTCACATTTTTGGAGCATAACGAGCATGTATTATGACGTCACAGTATATGATGACATCATAATTAGTATGCACTATGACTTCACTATGTATTATGACGTCATAATATTTCCACATTATGACATCACAATATATTATGAGAGCGCAATTTGCAGGTATTATGACCAATTTCTCTTACCACATTTTGTGTCACATCTACTGGAGCTTCATGAGCATGTATTATGACGTCACAGTATATGATGACATCATAATTAGTATGCACTATGACGTCACAATATATTATGACTTCAAAATATATCCATATTATGACATCACAATATATTATGAGAGCGCAATTTGAAGGTATTATGAGCAATTTCTCTTACCCCAATTTGTGTCACATCTACTGGAGCATCATGAGCATGCATTATGACGTCACAGTATATGATGACGTCATAATTAATATGCATTATGACGTCACAATGTATTATGTCGTCATAATTTATCCGCATTATGACATCACAATATATTATGAGAGTGCAATTTGCAGGTATTATGAGCAATTTCTCTTAACCCAATTTGTGTCACATCCACTGGAGCATCATGAGCATGTATTATGATGTCACAGTATATGATGACATTATAATTAGTATGAACTATGATGTCACTATGTATTATGACGTCATAATGAATCCGCATTGTGACAACACAATATATTATGAGAGCGCAATTTGCAGGTAGTATGAGCAATTTCTCTTCCCCAATTTTTGTCACATCTACTGGAGCATCAGGAGCATGTATTATGACGTCACAGTATATGATGACATCATAATTAGTATGCACTATGACATCACAATGTATTATGACGTCATAATGTATCCGCATTATGACATCGCAAAATATTATGAGAGCGCAATTTGCAGGTATTATCAGCAATTTTTCTTACCCCAATTTGTGTCACATCTACAGAAGCAAAGTGAGCATGTATTATGACGTCACAGCATATGATAACATCATAACTAGTATGGACTATGAGGTCACAATGTATTATGACGTCATAATGTATCCGCATTATGACATCACAATATATTATGAGAGCGCAATTTGCAGGTATTATGAGCAATTTCTCTTACCCCAATTTGTGTCACATCTACTGGAGCATCATGAGCATGTATTATGACGTCACAGTATATGATGACATCATAATTACTATGCACTATGACGTCACAATGTATTATGACGTCATAATGTATCTGCATTATGACATCACAATATATTATGAGAGCGCAATTTGCAGGTATTATGAGCAATTTCTCTTACCCCAACTTGTGTCACATCTACTGGAGCATCATGAGCATGTATTATGACGTCACAGCATATGAAGACATCATAACTAGTATGCACTATGACGTCACAATGAATTATGACGTCATAATATATCTGCATTATGACATCACAATATGTTATGGGAGCGCAATTTGCAGGTATTAAGACCAATTTCTCTTACCCCAATTTGTGTCACATCTACTGGAGCATCATGAGCATGTATTATGATGTCACAGTATATGATGCCATCATAATGAGTATGCACTATGACGTCAAAATGTATTATGACGTCATAATGTATCTGCATTATAGCATCACAATATATTATAAGAGTGCGCAATTTGCAGGTATTATCAGCTATTTCTCTTACCCCAACTTGTGTCACATCTACTGGAGCATCATGAGCATGTATTATGACGTCACAGTATATGATGATATCATAATTAGTATGCACTATGACGTCACAATGTATTATGACGTCATAATGAATCTGCATTATGACATCACAATATATCATGAGAGCGCAATTTGCAGGTATTTTGAGCAATTTCTCTTACCAGAACTTGTGTCACATCTACTGGAGCATCATGAGCATGTATTATGACGTTACAGTATATGATGACATCATAATTAGTATGCACTATGATGTCACAATGTATTATGACGTCATAATATATCCGCATTATGACATCACAATATATTATGAGAGCGCAATTTGCAAGTATTATGAGCAATTTCTCTTACCACAATTTGTGTCACATCTACTGCAGCATCATGAGCATGTATTATGACCTCACAGTATATGATGACATCACAATTAGTATGCACTATGATGTCACAATGTATTATGACGTCATAATGTATCCTCATTATATCATCACAGTTTATTATGAGACCACAATTTGCAGGTATTATGAGAAATTTCTCTTACCCCAATTTGTGTCACATCTACTGGAGCATCGCATGTATTATGACATCACAGTGTATGATGACACCATAATTAGTATGCCCTATGACGTCACAATGTATTATGACGTCATAATGTATCCGCAGTATGACATCACAATATATTATCAGAGCGCAATTTGCAAGTATTATGAGCAATTTGTCTTACCCCAATTTGTGTCACATTTACTGGAGAATCATGAGCATGTATTATGACGTCACAGTATATGATGACATCATAATTAGTATGTACTATGACGTCAAAATGTATTATGACGTCATAATGTATCCGCAGTATGACATCACAATACATTATGAGAGCGCAATTTGCAGGAATTATGAGCAATTTCTCTTACCCCAATTTGTGTCACATTTACTGGAGCATCATGAGCATATATTATGACGTCACAGTATACGATGACATCATAATTAGTATGCACTATGACGTCACAATGTAGTATGACGTCATAATGTATCCGCATTATGACATCACAATATATTATGAGAGCGCAATTTGCAGGTATTATGACCAATTTCTCTTACCCCAAATTATGTCACATCTACTGGAGCATCATGAGCATGTATTATGACGTCACAGTATATGATGACATCACTGTTAGTATGCACTATGACGTCAGAATGTATTATGATGTCATAATGTATCCGCATTTTGACATCACACTATATTATGAGAGCGCAGTTTGCAGGTATTATGACCAATTTCTCTTACACCAATTTGCGTCAAATCTACTGGAGCATGATGAGCATGTATTATGACGTCACAGTATATGATGACATCACTGTTAGTATGCACTATGACGTCACAATGTATTATGACGTCATAATGTATCCGCATTATGACATCTCAATATATTATGAGAGCGCAATTTGAAGGTATTATGACCAATTTCTCTTACCCCAATTTGTGTCACATCTACTGGAGCATCATGAGCATGTATTATGACGTCACAGTATATGATGACATCATAATTAGTATGCACTATGACGTCACAATGTATTATGACGTCATAATGTATCCGCCTTATGACATCACAATATATTATGAGAGCGCAATTTGCAGGTATTATGAGCAATTTCTCTTACCCCAACTTGTGTCACATCTACTGGAGCATCATGAGCATGTATTATGACGTCACAGCATATGAAGACATCATAACTAGTATGCACTATGATGTCACAATGTATTATGACGTCATAATGTATCCGTATTATGACATCACAATATATTATGAGAGTGCAATTTGCAGGTATTATAAGCAATTTCTCTTACCCCAATTTCTGTCACATCTACTGGAGCATCATGAGCATGTATTATGACGTCACAGTATATGATGACATCATAATTAGTATGCTCTATGACGTCACAATGTATTATGACGTCGTAATGGATCCGCATTATGACATCACAATATACTATGAGATCGCCATTTTCAGGTATTATGAACAATTTCTCTTACCCAAATTTGTGTCACATCTACTGGAGCATCATGAGCATGTATTATGACGTCACAGTATATGATGACATCATAATTAGTATGCACTATGACATCACAATGTATTATGATGTCATAATGTATCCGCATTATGACATCACAACATATTAGGAGAGCACAACTTGCAGGAATTATGACCAATTTCTCTTACCCCAATTTGTGTCACATCTACTGGAGCATCAGGAGCATGTATTATGACGTCACACTTTGTGATGACATAATAATTAGTATGCACTATGACGTCACAATGTATTATGATGTCATAATGTATCCGCATTATGACTTCACAATATATTATGAGAGCGCAATCTGCAGGTATTGTGACCAATTTCTCTTACCCCAATTTGTGTCACATCTACTGGAGCATCATGAGCATGTATTATGACGTCACAGTATATGATGACATCATAATTAGTATGCACTATGACGTCACAATGTATTATGACGTCATAATGTATCTGCATTATGACTTCACAATATATTATGAGATCGCAATTTGCAGGTTTTATGAGCAATTTCTCTTACCCCAACTTGTGTCACATCTACTGGAGCATCATGAGCATGTATTATGACGTCACAGCATATGAAGTCATCATAACTAGTATGCACTATGACGTCACAATGTATTATGACGTCATAATGTATCTGCATTATGACATCACAATATATTATGAGAGCGTAATTTGCAGGTATTATGAGCAATTTCTCTTACCCCGATTTCTGTCACATTTTTGGAGCATAATAGCATGTATTATGACGTCACAGTATATGATGACATCATAATTAGTATGCACTATGACTTCACTATGTATTATGACGTCATAATATTTCCACATTATGACATCACAATATATTATGAGAGCGCAATTTGCAGGTATTATGACCAATTTCTCTTACCACATTTTGTGTCACATCTACTGGAGCTTCATGAGCATGTATTATGACGTCACAGTATATGATGACATCATCATTAGTATGCACTATGACTTCACAATATATTATGACTTCAAAATATATCAATATTATGACATCACAATATATTATGAGAGCGCAATTTGAAGGTATTATGAGCAATTTCTCTTACCCCAATTTGTGTCACATCTACTGGAGCATCATGAGCATGCATTATGACGTCACAGTATATGATGACGTCATAATTAATATGCATTATGACGTCACAATGTATTATGTCGTCATAATTTATCCGCATTATGACATCACAATATATTATGAGAGTGCAATTTGCATGTATTATGAGCAATTTCTCTTAACCCAATTTGTGTCACATCCACTGGAGCATCATCAGCATGTATTATGACGTCACAGTATATGATGACATCATAAGTAGTATGCACTATGACGTCACAATGCATTATGACGTCATAATGTATCCTCATTATGACATCACAATATATTATGAGAGCGCAATTTGCAGGTATTATCAGTAATTTGCCTTACCGCAATTTGTGTCACATCTACTGGAGCATCATGAGCATGTATTATGATGTCACAGTATATGATGACATTATAATTAGTATGAACTATGACGTCACTATGTATTATGACGTCATAATGAATCCGCATTGTGACAACACAATATATTATGAGAGCGCAATTTGCAGGTAGTATGAGCAATTTCTCTTCCCCAATTTTTGTCACATCTACTGGAGCATCAGGAGCATGTATTATGACGTCACAGTATATGATGACATCATAATTAGTATGCACTATGACATCACAATGTATTATGACGTCATAATGTATCCGCATTATGACATCGCAAAATATTATGAGAGCGCAATTTGCAGGTATTATCAGCAATTTTTCTTACCCCAATTTGTGTCACATCTACAGAAGCAAAGTGAGCATGTATTATGACGTCACAGCATATGATAACATCATAACTAGTATGGACTATGAGGTCACAATGTATTATGACGTCATAATGTATCCGCATTATGACATCACAATATATTATGAGAGCGCAATTTGCAGGTATTATGAGCAATTTCTCTTACCCCAATTTGTGTCACATCTACTGGAGCATCATGAGCATGTATTATGACGTCACAGTATATGATGACATCATAATTACTAGGCACTATGACGTCACAATGTATTATGACGTCATAATGTATCTGCATTATGACATCACAATATATTATGAGAGCGCAATTTGCAGGTATTATGAGCAATTTCTCTTACCCCAATTTGTGTCACATCTACTGGAGCATCATGAGCATGTATTATGACGTCACAGCATATGAAGACATCATAACTAGTATTCACTATGACGTCACAATGAATTATGACGTCATAATATATCTGCATTATGACATCACAATATGTTATGGGAGCGCAAATTGCAGGTATTAAGACCAATTTCTCTTACCCCAATTTGTGTCACATCTACTGGAGAATCATGAGCATGTATTATGACGTCACAGTATATGATGACATCATAATTAGTATGTACTATGACGTCAAAATGTATTATGACGTCATAATGTATCCGCAGTATGACATCACAATACATTATGAGAGCGCAATTTGCAGGAATTATGAGCAATTTCTCTTACCGCAATTTTTGTCACATCTACTGGAGCATCATGAGCATGTATTACGACGTCACAGTATACGATGACATCATAATTAGTATGCACTATGACGTCACAATGTATTATGACGTCATAATGTATCCGCATTATGACATCACAATATATCATGAGAGTGCAATTTGCAGATATTATGAGAAATTTCTCTTACCCCAATTTGTGTCACATCTACTGGAGCATCATGAGCATGTATTATGACGTCACAGTATATGATTATATCACAATTAGTATGCACTATGACGTCAGAATGTATTATGACGTCATAATGTATCCGCATTATATCATCACAATATATTATGAGAGCACAATTTGCAGGTATAATGAGCAATTTCTCTTACCCCAACTTGTGTCACATCTACTGGAGCATCATGAGCATGTATTATGCCGTCAGAGTATATGATGACATCATAATTAGTATGCAATATGACGTCACAATGTATTATGACGTCATAATGTGTCCGCATTATGACATCACAATATATTATGAGAGCGCAATCTGCAGGTATTGTGACTAATTTCTCTTACCCGAATTTGTGTCACATCTACTGGAGCATCATGAGCATGTATTATGACGTCACAGTATATGATGACATCATAATTAGTATGCACTATGACGTCACAATGTATTATGACGTCATAATGTATCTGCATTATGCCATCACAATATATTATGAGAGCGCAATTTGCAGGTTTTATGAGGAATTTCTCTTACCCCAATTTGTGTCACATCTACTGGAGCATCATGAGCATGTACTATGACGTCACAGTATATGATGACGTCATAATTAATATGCATTATGACGTCACAATGTATTATGTCGTCATAATTTATCCGCATTATGACATCCCAATATATTATGAGAGCGCAATTTGCAGGTATTATGAGCAAATTCTCTTACACCAATTTGTGTCACATCTACTGGAGCATCATCAGCATGAATTATGACGTCACACTATATGATGACATCATAAGTAGTATGCACTATGACGTCACAATGCATTATGACGTCATAATTTATCCTCATTATGACATCACAATATATTATGAGAGCGCAATTTGCAGGTATTATCAGTAATTTGCCTTACCGCAATTTGTGTCACATCTACTGGAGCATCATGAGCATGTATTATGACGTCACAGTATATGATGACATTATAATTAGTATGAACTATGACGTCACTATGTATTATGACGTCATAATGAATCCGCATTGTGAAAAAACAATATATTATGAGAGCGCAATTTGCAGGTATTATGAGCAATTTCTCTTCCCCAATTTGTGTCACATCTACTGGAGCATCATGAGCATGTATTATAACGTCAGAGTATATGATGACATCATAATTAGTATGCACTATGACATCACAATATATTATGACGTCATAATGTATCCGCATTATGACATCACAAAATATTATGAGAGCGCAATTTGCAGGTATTATCAGCAATTTCTCTTACCACAATTTGTGTCACATCTACTGAAGCGAAGTGAGCATGTATTATGACGTCACAGCATATGATAACGTCATAACTAGTATGGACTATGAGGTCACAATGTATTATGACGTCATAATGTATCCGCATTATGACGTCACAATATATTATGAGAGCGCAATTTGCAGGTATTATGAGCAATTTCTCTTACCCCAATTTCTGTCACATCTACTGCAGCATCATGAGCATGTATTATGACGTCACACTATATGATGACATCATAATTAGTATGCACTATAACGTCACAATGTATTATGACGTCATAGCGTATCTGCTTTATGACATCACAATGTATTATGAGAGCGCAATTTGCAGGTATTATGAGCAATTTCTCTTACCCCAATTTGTGTCACATCTACTGGAGCATCATGAGCATGTATTATGACGTCACAGTATATGATGACATCATAATTAGTATGCACTATGACGTCCCAATGTATTATGACGTCATAATGTATCCGCCTTATGACATCACAATATATTATGAGAGCGCAATTTGCAGGTATTATGAGCAATTTCTCTTACCCCAACTTGTGTCACATCTACTGGAGCATCATGAGCATGTATTATGACGTCACAGCATATGAAGACATCATAACTAGTATGCACTATGATGTCACAATGTATTATGACGTCATAATGTATCCGTATTATGACATCACAATATATTATGAGAGTGCAATTTGCAGGTATTATAAGCAATTTCTCTTACCCCAATTTTTGTCACATCTACTGGAGCATCATGAACATGTATTATGACGTCACAGTATATGATGACATCATAATTACTATGCACTATGACATCACAATATATTATGATGTCACAACATATTAGGAGAGCACAACTTGCAGGTATTATGACCAATTTCTCTTACCCCAATTTGTGTCACATCTACTGGAGCATCATGAGCATGTATTATGACGTCACAGTATATGATGACATCATAATTAGTGTGCACTAGGACGTCACAATGTATTATGACGTCATAATGTATCCACATTATGACATCACAATATATTATGAGAGCGCAATTTGCAGGTATTATGAGCAATTTTTCTTACCCCAATTTCTGTCACATCTACTGGAGCATCATGAGCATGTATTATGACGTCACAGTATACGATGACATCATAATTAGTATGCACTATGACGTCACAATGTATTATGACGTCATATTGTATCTGCTTTATGACATCACAATATATTATGAGAGCGCAATTTGCAAGTATTATGAGCAATTTCTCTTACCCCAATTTGTGTCACATCTACTGGAGCATCATGAGCATGTATTCTGACGTCACAGTATATGATAACATCATAAATAGTATGCACTATGACGTCACAATGTATTGTGACGTCATAATGTATCCGCATTATGACATCACAATATATTATGAGACGGCAATTTGCAGGTATTATGAGCAATTTCTCTTACCACAATTTGTGTCACATCTACTGGATAATCATGAGCATGAATTATGACATCACAGTGTATGATGAAATCATAATTAGTATGCACTATAACGTCACAATGTATTATGACGTCATATTGTATCCGCACTATCACATCACAATATATTATGAGAGCGCAATTTGCAGGTAATATGAGCAATTTATCTTACCCCAATTTGTGTCACATCTACTGGAGCATCATGAGCATGTATCATGACGTCACAGTATATGATGACATCATAATTAGTATGCACTATGACGTCACAATGTATTATGACGTCATAATGTATCTGCATTATGACATCACAATATATTATGAGAGCGCAATTTGCAGGTAGTATGAGCAATTTGTCTTACCCCAATTTATGTCACATCTACTGGAGCATCATCAGCATGTATTATGACGTCACTGTATATGATGACATCATAAGTAGTATGCACTATGACGTCACAATGCATTATGACATCACAATATATTATGAGAGCGCAGTTTGCAGGTATTATAAGCAATTTGTCTTACCGCAATCTGAGTCACATCTACTGGAGCGTCATGAGCATGTATTATGACGTCACAGTATATGATGACATTATAATTAGTATGTACTATGACGTCGCAATGTATTATGACGTCATAATGTATCCGCTTATGACATCACAATATATTATGAGAGCGCAATTTCCAGGTATTATGAGCAATTTCTCTTACCCCAATTTGTGTCACATCTACTGGAGCATCATGAGCATGTATTCTGACGTCACAGTATATGATAACATCATAAATAGTATGCACTACGACGTCACAATGTATTGTGACGTCATAATGTATCCGCATTATGACATCACAATATATTATGAGACGGCAATTTGCAGGTATTATGAGCAATTTCTCTTACCACAATTTTTGTCACATCTACTGGAGAATCATGAGCATGAATTATGACATCACAGTATATGATGACATCATAATTAGTATGCACTATGACGTCACAATGTATTATGACGTCATATTGTATCCGCACTATCACATCACAATATATTATGAGAGCGCAATTTGCAGGTATTATGAGCAATTTCTCTTACCCCAATTTGTGTCACATCTACTGGAGAATCATGAGCATGTATTATGACGTCACGGTATATGATGACATCATAATTAGTATGCACAATGACATCACAATGTATTATGACGTCATAATGTATCCGCATTATGACATCACAATATATTATGAGAGTGCAATTTGCAGGTATTATGAGCAATTTCTCTTACCCCAATTTGTGTCACATCTACTGGAGCATCATGAGCATGTATTATGACGTCACAGTATATGATGTCATCATAATTAGTATGCACTATGACGTAACAATGTAGTATGACGTCGTAATGTATCCGCTTTATGACATCACAATATATTATGAGAGCGCAATTTGCAGGGTTTATGAGCAATTTCTCTTACCCCAATTTGTGTCACATCTACTGGAGCATCATGAGCATGTATTATGACGTCACAGTATATGATGACATCATAATTAGTATGCACTATGACGTCACAATGTAGTATGACGTCATAATGTATCCGCATTATGACATCACAATATATTATAAGAGCGCAATTTGCAGGTATTATGAGCAATTTCTCTTACCACCATTTGTGTCACATCTACTGGAGCATCATGAACATGTATTATGACGTCACAGTATATGATGACATCATAATTAATATGCAATATGACATCACAACGTGTTATGACGTTATAATGTATCCGCATTATGACATCACAATTTATTATGAGAGCGCAATTTGCAGGTATTATGACCAATTTCTCTTACCCCAATTTGTGTCACATCTACTGGAGCATCATGAGCATGTATTATGATGTCACAGTATATGATGACATCATAATTAGTATGCACTATGACGTCACAATGTATTATGACGTCATAATGTATCCACATTATGACATCACAATATATTATGAGAGCGCAATTTGCAGGTATTATGAGCAATTTCTCTTACCACAATTTGTGTCACATCTACTGGAGCATCATGTGCATGTATTATGATGTCACAGTATATGATGACATCATAATTACTATGCACTATATCGTCACAATGTATTATGATGTCATAATGTATCCGCATTATGACATCACAATATATTATGAGAGTGCAGTTTGCAGGTATTATGAGCAATTTCTCTTACCCCAATTTGTGTCACATCTACTGGAGCAACATGAGCATGTATTATGACGTCACATTATATGATGACATCATAATTAGTATACAGTATGACATCACAATGTATTATGACGCCATAATGTATCCACATTATGACATCACAATATATTATGAGAGCGCAATTTGCAGGTATTATGACCAATTTCACTTACCCCAATTTCTGTCACATCTACTGGAGCATCATGAGCATGTATTATGACGTCACACTATATGATGACATCATAATTAGCATGCACTATGACGTCACATTGTATTATGACGTCATAATGTATCCGCATTATGGCATCAGAATATATTATGAGAGCGCAATTTGCAGGTATTATGAGCAACTTCTCTTACCCCAATTTGTGTCATATCTACTGGAGCATCATGAGCATGTATAATGACGTCACAGCGTATGATGACATTATAATTACTATGCACGATGACATCACAATGTGTTATGACGTCATAATGTATCCGCATTATGGCATCACAATATATTATGAGAGCGCAATTTGCAGGTATTATGAGCAATTTCTCTTACCCCAATTTGTGTCACATCTACTGGAGCATCATGAGCATGTATTATGACGTCACAGTATATGATGTCATCATAATTAGTATACACTATGACGTAACAATGTAGTATGACGTCGTAATGTATCCGCTTTATGACATCACAATATATTATGAGAGCGCAATTTGCAGGGTTTATGAGCAATTTCTCTTACCCCAATTTGTGTCTCATCTACTGGAGCATCATGAGCATGTATTATGACGTCACAGTATATGATGACATCATAATTAGTCTACAGTATGACGTCACAATGTATTATGACGCCATTATGTATTTACATTATGACATCACAATATATTATGAGAGCGCAATTTGCAGGTATTATGACCAATTTCTCTTACCCCAATTTCTGTCACATCTACTGGAGCATCATGAGCATATATTATGACGTCACAGTATATGATGACATCATAATTAGTATGCACTATGACGTCACAATGTATTATGACGTCATAATGTATCCGCATTATGGCATCACAATATATTATGAGAGCGCAACATGAAGGTATTATGAGCAATTTCTCTTACCCCAATTTCTGTCACATCTACTGGAGCATCATGAGCATGTATTATGACATCACAGTATATGATGACATCATAATTAGTATGCACTATGACGTCACAATGTATTATGACGTCATAATGTATCTGCATTATGACATCACATTATATTATGAGAGCGCAATTTGCAGGTATTATGAGCAATTTCTCTTACCCCAATGTGTGTCACATCTACTGGAGCATCATGAGCATGTATTCTGACGTCACAGTATATGATAACATCATAAATAGTATGCACTATGACGTCACAATGTATTGTGACGTCATAATGTATCCGCATTATGACATCACAATATATTATGAGAGGACAATTTGCAGGTATTATGAGCAATTTCTCTTACCCCAAATTGTGTCACATCTACTGGAGCATCATGAGCATGTATTATGACGTCACAGTATATGATGACATTATAATTAGTATGAACTATGACGTCACTATGTATTATGACGTCATAATGTATCTGCATTATGACATCACAATATATTATGAGAGCGTAATTTGCAGGTATTATGAGAAATTTCTTTTACCCCAATTTCTGTCACATTTTTGGAGCATCATGAGCATGTATTATGACGTCACAGTATATGATGACATCATAATTAGTATGCACTATGACTTCACTATGTATTATGACGTCATAATATTTCTACATTATGACATCACAGTATATTATGAGGGCGCAATTTGCAGGTATTATCAGTAATTTGCCTTACCGCAATTTGTGTCACATCTACTGGAGCATCATGAGCATGTATTATGACGTCACAGTATATGATGACATTATAATTAGTATGAACTATGACGTCACTATGTATTATGACGTCATAATGAATCCGCATTGTGAAAAAACAATATATTATGAGAGCGCAATTTGCAGGTATTATGAGCAATTTCTCTTCCCCAATTTGTGTCACATCTACTGGAGCATCATGAGCATGTATTATAACGTCAGAGTATATGATGACATCATAATTAGTATGCACTATGACATCACAATGTATTATGACGTCATAATGTATCCGCATTATGACATCACAAAATATTATGAGAGCGCAATTTGCAGGTATTATCAGCAATTTCTCTTACCACAATTTGTGTCACATCTACTGAAGCGAAGTGAGCATGTATTATGACGTCACAGCATATGATAACGTCATAACTAGTATGGACTATGACGTCACAATGTATTATGACGTCATAATGTGTCCGCATTATGACGTCACAATATATTATGAGAGCGCAATTTGCAGGTATTATGAGCAATTTCTCTTACCCCAATTTCTGTCACATCTACTGCAGCATCATGAGCATGTATTATGACGTCACACTATATGATGACATCATAATTAGTATGCACTATAACGTCACAATGTATTATGACGTCATAGCGTATCTGTTTTATGACATCACAATGTATTATGAGAGCGCAATTTGCAGGTATTATGAGCAATTTCTCTTACCCCAATTTGTGTCACATCTACTGGAGCATCATGAGCATGTATTATGACGTCACAGTATATGATGACATCATAATTAGTATGCACTATGACGTCCCAATGTATTATGACGTCATAATGTATCCGCCTTATGACATCACAATATATTATGAGAGCGCAATTTGCAGGTATTATGAGCAATTTCTCTTACCCCAACTTGTGTCACATCTACTGGAGCATCATGAGCATGTATTATGACGTCACAGCATATGAAGACATCATAACTAGTATGCACTATGATGTCACAATGTATTATGACGTCATAATGTATCCGCAATATGACATCACAATATATTATGAGAGCGCAATTTGGAGGTATTGTGAGCAATTTCTCTTACCCCAATTTGTGTCACATCTACTGGAGCATCATCAGCATGCATTATGACGTCACAGTATATGATGACATGATAATTAGTATGCACTGTGACGTCACAATGGATTTTGACGTCATAATGTATCCGCATTATGACATCACAATATATTATGAGAGCGCAATTTGGAGGTATTATGAGCAATTTCTCTTACACCAATTTGTGTCACATCTACTGGAGCATCATCAGCATGTATTATGACGTCACAGTATATGATGACATCATAATTAGTATGCACTATGACGTCACAATGTATTATGTCGTCATAATATATCCGCATTATGACATCACAATATATTATGAGAGCGCAATTTCCAGGTATTATGAGCAATTTCTCTTACCCCAATTTGTGTCTCATCTACTGGAGCATCATGAGTATGTATTATGACGTCACAGTATATGATGTCATCATAATTAGTATGCACTATGACGTAACAATGTAGTATGACGTCGTAATGTATCCGCTTTATGTCATCACAATATATTATGAGAGCGCAATTTGCAGGTTTTATGAGCAATTTCTCTTTCCCCAATTTGTGTCACATATACTGGAGCATCCTGAGCATGTATTATGACGTCACAGTATATGATGACATCATAATTAGTATGCACTATGATGTCACAATGTAGTATGACGTCATAATGTATCCGCATTATGACATCACAATATATTATAAGAGCGCAATTTGCAGGTATTATGAGCAATTTCTCTTACCACCATTTGTGTCACATCTACTGGAGCATCATGAACATGTATTATGACGTCACAGTATATGATGACATCATAATTAATATGCAATATGACATCACAATGTATTATGACTTCATAATGCATCCGCATTATGACATGGCAAAATATTATGAGAGCGCAATTTGCAGGTATTATGACCAATTTCTCTTACCCCAATTTGTGTCACATCTACTGAAGCAACATGAGCATGTATTATGACGTCACAGCATATGATAACATCATAACTAGTATGCACTATGATGTCACAATGTATTATGAAGTCATAATGTATCCGCATTATGACATCACAATATATTATGAGAGCGCAATCTGCAGGTATTGTGACCAATTTCTCTTACCACAATTTGTGTCACATCTACTGGAGCATCATGAGCATGTATTATGACGTCACAGTATATGATGACATCATAATTAGTATGCACTATGACGTCACAATGTATTATGACGTCATAATATATCTGCATTATGACATCACAATATATTATGAGAGCGCAATTTGCAGGTTTTATGAGCAATTTCTCTTACCCCAGCTTGTGTCACATCTACTGGAGCTTCATGAGCATGTATTATGAGGTCACAGCATATGAAGTCATCATAACTAGTATGCACTATGACGTCACAATGTAGTATGACGTCATAATGTATCTGCATTATGACATCACAATATATTATGAGAGCGCAATTTGCAGGTATTATGAGCAATTTCTCTTACCCCAATTTCTGTCACATCTATTGGAGCATCATGAGCATGTATTATGACGTCACAGTATATGATGACATCATAATTAGTATGCACTATGACGTCACAATGTATTATGACATCATAATGTATATGCATAATGACATCACAATATATTATGAGAGCGCAATTTGCAGGTATTATGAGCAATTTCTCTTACCCCAATTTGTGTCAGATCTACTGGAGCATCGCATGTATTATGACATCACAGTGTATGATGACATCATAATTAGTATGCGGTATGACGTCACAATGTATTATGGCGTCATAATGTATCTGCAGTATGACATCACAATACATTATCAGAGCGCAATTTGCAGGTATAATGAGCAATTTCTCTTACCCCAATTTGTGTCACATCTACTGGAGCATCATGAGCATGTATTATGTCGTCACAGTATATGATGACATCATAATTAGTATGCACTATGACGTCGAAATGTATTATGACGTCACAATGTATCCGCTGTATGACATCACAATATATAATGAGAGCGCAATTTGCAGGAATTATGAGCAATTTCTCTTACCCCAATTTGTGTCAAATTTACTGGAGCATCATGAGCATATATTATGACGTCACAGTATACGATGACATCATAATTAGTATGCACTATGACGTCACAATGTAGTATGACGTCATAATGTATCCGCATTATGACATCACAATATATTATGAGAGCGCAATTTGCAGGTATTATGACCAATTTCTCTTACCCCAGTTTTTGTCACATCTACTGGAGCATCATGAGCATGTATTATGACGTCACAGTATATGATGACATCACTGTTAGTATGCACTATGACGTCACAATGTATTATGACGTCATAATGTATCCGCATTATGACATCTCAATATATTATGAGAGTGCAATTTGCAGGTATTTTTACCAATATCTCTTACCCCAATTTTTGTCACATCTACTGGAGCATCATGAGCATGTATCATGACGTCACAGTATATGATGACATCATATTTAGTATGCACTTTGACGTCACAATGTATTATGACGTCATAATGAATCTGCATTATGACATCACAATATATCATGAGAGCGCAATTTGCAGGTATTTTGAGCAATTTCTCTTACCAGAACTTGTGTCACATCTACTGGAGCATCATGAGCATGTATTATGACGTTACAGTATATGATGACATCATAATTAGTATGCACTATGATGTCACAATGTATTATGACGTCATAATATATCCGCTTTATGACATCACAATATATTATGAGAGCGCAATTTGCAAGTATTATGAGCAATTTCTCTTACCACAATTTGTGTCACATCTACTGCAGCATCATGAGCATGTATTATGACGTCACAGTATATGATGACATCACAATTAGTATGCACTATGATGTCACAATGTATTATAACGTCATAATGTATCCTCATTATATCATCACAGTTTATTATGAGACCACAATTTGCAGGTATTATGAGAAATTTCTCTTACCCCAATTTGTGTCACATCTACTGAAGCATCGCATGTATTATGACATCACAGTGTATGATGACACCATAATTAGTATGCGCTATGACGTCACAATGTATTATGACGTCATAATGTATCCGCAGTATGACCTCACAATATATTATCAGAGCGCAATTTGCAAGTATTATGAGCAATTTGTCTTACCCCAATTTGTGTCACATCTACTGGAGAATCATGAGCATGTATTATGACGTCACAGTATATGATGACATCATAAATAGTATGCACTATGACGTCAAAATGTATTATGACGTCATAATGTATCCGCAGTATGACATCACAATACATTATGAGAGCGCAATTTGCAGGAATTATGAGCAATTTCTCTTACCGCAATTTTTGTCACATCTACTGGAGCATCATGAGCATGTATTACGACGTCACAGTATACGATGACATCATAATTAGTATGCACTATGACGTCACAATGTATTATGACGTCATAATGTATCCACATTATGACATCACAATATATCATGAGAGTGCAATTAGCAGATATTATGAGCAATTTCTCTTACCCCAATTTGTGTCACATCTACTGGAGCATCATGAGCATGTATTATGACGTCACAGTATATGATGACATCATAATTAGTATGCACTATGATGTCACAATGTATTATGACGTCATAATATATCCGCTTTATGACATCACAATATATTATGAGAGCGCAATTTGCAAGTATTATGAGCAATTTCTCTTACCCCAATTTGTGTCACATCTACTGGAGCATCAGGAGAATGTATTATGACGTCACACTATGTGATGACATAATAATTAGTATGCACTATGACGTCACAATGTATTATGATGTCGTAATGTATCCGCATTATGACTTCACAATATATTATGAGAGCGCAATTTGCAGGTATTATGAACAATTTCTCTTACCCCAATTTGTGTCACAAATACTGGAGCATCATGAGCATGTATTATGACGTCACAGTATATGATGACATCAACCTTAGTATGCATTATGACGTCACAATATATAATGACGTCATAATGTATCCGCATTATGACATCACAATATATTATGAGAGCGCAATTTGCAGGTATTATGAGCAATTTCTCTTACCCCAATTTGTGTCACATCTACTGGAGCATCATGAGCATGTATTATGACGTCACAGTATATGATGACATCATAATTAGTATGCACTATGACGTCAAAATGTATTATGACGTCATAATGTATCCGCATTTTGACATCGCAAAATATTATGAGAGCGCAATTTGCAGGTATTATGACCAATTTCTCTTACCCCAATTTGTGTCACATCTACTGAAGCAACATGAGCATGTATTATGACATCACAGCATATGATAACATCATAACTAGTATGCACTATGATGTCACAATGTATTATGAAGTCATAATGTATCCGCATTATGACATCACAATATATTATGAGAGCGCAATCTGCAGGTATTGTGACCAATTTCTCTTACCACAATTTGTGTCACATCTACTGGAGCATCATGAGCATGTATTATGACGTCACAGTATATGATGCCATCGTAATTAGTATGCACTATGACGTCACAATGTATTATGACGTCATAATATATCTGCATTATGACATCACAATATATTATGAGAGCGCAATTTGCAGGTTTTATGAGCAATTTCTCTTACCCCAACTTGTGTCACATCTACTGGAGCATCATGAGCATGTATTATGACGTCACAGCATATGAAGTCATCATAACTAGTATGCACTATGACGTCACAATGTATTATGACGTCATAATGTATCTGCATTATGACATCACAATATATTATGAGAGCGTAATTTGCAGGTATTATGAGCAATTTCTCTTACCCCAATTTCTGTCACATCTATTGGAGCATCATGAGCATGTATTATGACGTCACAGTATATGATGACATCATAATTAATATGCACTATGACGTCACAATGTATTATGACATCATAATGTATCTGCATAATGACATCACAATATATTATGAGAGCGCAATTTGCAGGTATTATGAGCAATTTCTCCTACCCCAATTTGTGTCAGATCTACTGGAGTATCGCATGTATTATGACATCACAGTGTATGATGACATCATAATTAGTATGCGCTATGACGTCACAATGTATTATGGCGTCATAATGTATCTGCAGTATGACATCACAATACATTATCAGAGCGCAATTTGCAGGTATAATGAGCAATTTCTCTTACCCCAATTTGTGTCACATCTACTGGAGCATCATGAGCATGTATTATGTCGTCACAGTATATGATGACATCATAATTAGTATGCACTATGACGTCGAAATGTATTATGACGTCACAATGTATCCGCTGTATGACATCACAATATATAATGAGAGCGCAATTTGCAGGAATTATGAGCAATTTCTCTTACCCCAATTTGTGTCACATTTACTGGAGCATCATGAGCATATATTATGACGTCACAGTATACGATGACATCATAATTAGTATGCACTATGAAGTCACAATGTAGTATGACGTCATAATGTATCCGCATTATGACATCACAATATATTATGAGATCGCAATTTGCAGGTATTATGACCAATTTCTCTTACCCCAATTTATGTCACATCTACTGGAGCATCATGAGCATGTATTATGACGTCACAGTATATGATGACATCACTGTTAGTATGCACTATGACGTCACAATGTATTATGATGTCATAATGTATCCGCATTTTGACATCACACTATATTATGAGAGCGCAGTTTGCAGGTATTATGACCAATTTCTCTTACACCAATTTGCGTCAAATCTACTGGAGCATGATGAGCATGTATTATGACGTCACAGTATATGATGACATCACTGTTAGTATGCACTATGACGTCACAATGTATTATGACGTCATAATGTATCCGCATTATGACATCTCAATATATTATGAGAGCGCAATTTGAAGGTATTATGACCAATTTCTCTTACCCCAATTTGTGTCACATCTACTGGAGCATCATGAGCATGTATTATGACGTCACAGTATATGATGACATCATAATTAGTATGCACTATGACGTCACAATGTATTATGACGTCATAATGTATCCGCCTTATGACATCACAATATATTATGAGAGCGCAATTTGCAGGTATTATGAGCAATTTCTCTTACCCCAACTTGTGTCACATCTACTGGAGCATCATGAGCATGTATTATGACGTCACAGCATATGAAGACATCATAACTAGTATGCACTATGATGTCACAATGTATTATGACGTCATAATGTATCCGTATTATGACATCACAATATATTATGAGAGTGCAATTTGCAGGTATTATAAGCAATTTCTCTTACCCCAATTTCTGTCACATCTACTGCAGCATCATGAGCATGTATTATGACGTCACAGTATATGATGACATCATAATTAGTATGCTCTATGACGTCACAATGTATTATGACGTCGTAATGGATCCGCATTATGACATCACAATATACTATGAGATCGCCATTTTCAGGTATTATGACCAATTTCTCTTACCCAAATTTGTGTCACATCTACTGGAGCATCATGAGCATGTATTATGACGTCACAGTATATGATGACATCATAATTAGTATGCACTATGACATCACAATGTATTATGATGTCATAATGTATCCGCATTATGACATCACAACATATTAGGAGAGCACAACTTGCAGGAATTATGACCAATTTCTCTTACCCCAATTTGTGTCACATCTACTGGAGCATCAGGAGCATGTATTATGACGTCACACTTTGTGATGACATAATAATTAGTATGCACTATGACGTCACAATGTATTATGATGTCATAATGTATCCGCATTATGACTTCACAATATATTATGAGAGCGCAATCTGCAGGTATTGTGACCAATTTCTCTTACCCCAATTTGTGTCACATCTACTGGAGCATCATGAGCATGTATTATGACGTCACAGTATATGATGACATCATAATTAGTATGCACTATGACGTCACAATGTATTATGACGTCATAATGTATCTGCATTATGACATCACAATATATTATGAGATCGCAATTTGCAGGTTTTATGAGCAATTTCTCTTACCCCAACTTGTGTCACATCTACTGGAGCATCATGAGCATGTATTATGACGTCACAACATATGAAGTCATCATAACTAGTATGCACTATGACGTCACAATGTATTATGACGTCATAATGTATCTGCATTATGACATCACAATATATTATGAGAGCGTAATTTGCAGGTATTATGAGCAATTTCTCTTACCCCGATTTCTGTCACATTTTTGGAGCATAACGAGCATGTATTATGACGTCACAGTATATGATGACATCATAATTAGTATGCACTATGACTTCACTATGTATTATGACGTCATAATATTTCCACATTATGACATCACAATATATTATGAGAGCGCAATTTGCAGGTATTATGACCAATTTCTCTTACCACATTTTGTGTCACATCTACTGGAGCTTCATGAGCATGTATTATGACGTCACAGTATATGATGACATCATAATTAGTATGCACTATGACGTCACAATATATTATGACTTCAAAATATATCCATATTATGACATCACAATATATTATGAGAGCGCAATTTGAAGGTATTAGGAGCAATTTCTCTTACCCCAATTTGTGTCACATCTACTGGAGCATCATGAGCATGCATTATGACGTCACAGTATATGATGACGTCATAATTAATATGCATTATGACGTCACAATGTATTATGTCGTCATAATTTATCCGCATTATGACATCACAATATATTATGAGAGTGCAATTTGCAGGTATTATGAGCAATTTCTCTTAACCCAATTTGTGTCACATCCACTGGAGCATCATGAGCATGTATTATGATGTCACAGTATATGATGACATTATAATTAGTATGAACTATGACGTCACTATGTATTATGACGTCATAATGAATCCGCATTGTGACAACACAATATATTATGAGAGCGCAATTTGCAGGTAGTATGAGCAATTTCTCTTCCCCAATTTTTGTCACATCTACTGGAGCATCAGGAGCATGTATTATGACGTCACAGTATATGATGACATCATAATTAGTATGCACTATGACATCACAATGTATTATGACGTCATAATGTATCCGCATTATGACATCGCAAAATATTATGAGAGCGCAATTTGCAGGTATTATCAGCAATTTTTCTTACCCCAATTTGTGTCACATCTACAGAAGCAAAGTGAGCATGTATTATGACGTCACAGCATATGATAACATCATAACTAGTATGGACTATGAGGTCACAATGTATTATGACGTCATAATGTATCCGCATTATGACATCACAATATATTATGAGAGCGCAATTTGCAGGTATTATGAGCAATTTCTCTTACCCCAATTTGTGTCACATCTACTGGAGCATCATGAGCATGTATTATGACGTCACAGTATATGATGACATCATAATTACTATGCACTATGACGTCACAATGTATTATGACGTCATAATGTATCTGCATTATGACATCACAATATATTATGAGAGCGCAATTTGCAGGTATTATGAGCAATTTCTCTTACCCCAACTTGTGTCACATCTACTGGAGCATCATGAGCATGTATTATGACGTCACAGCATATGAAGACATCATAACTAGTATGCACTATGACGTCACAATGAATTATGACGTCATAATATATCTGCATTATGACATCACAATATGTTATGGGAGCGCAATTTGCAGGTATTAAGACCAATTTCTCTTACCCCAATTTGTGTCACATCTACTGGAGCATCATGAGCATGTATTATGATGTCACAGTATATGATGCCATCATAATGAGTATGCACTATGACGTCAAAATGTATTATGACGTCATAATGTATCTGCATTATAGCATCACAATATATTATAAGAGTGCGCAATTTGCAGGTATTAAGACCAATTTCTCTTACCCCAATTTGTGTCACATCTACTGGAGCATCATGAGCATGTATTATGATGTCACAGTATATGATGCCATCATAATGAGTATGCACTATGACGTCAAAATGTATTATGACGTCATAATGTATCTGCATTATAGCATCACAATATATTATAAGAGTGCGCAATTTGCAGGTATTATCAGCAATTTCTCTTACCCCAACTTGTGTCACATCTACTGGAGCATCATGAGCATGTATTATGACGTCACAGTATATGATGATATCATAATTAGTATGCACTATGATGTCACAATGTATTATGACGTCATAATATATCCGCTTTATGACATCACAATATATTATGAGAGCGCAATTTGCAAGTATTATGAGCAATTTCTCTTACCACAATTTGTGTCACATCTACTGCAGCATCATGAGCATGTATTATGACCTCACAGTATATGATGACATCACAATTAGTATGCACTATGATGTCACAATGTATTATGACGTCATAATGTATCCTCATTATATCATCACAGTTTATTATGAGACCACAATTTGCAGGTATTATGAGAAATTTCTCTTACCCCAATTTGTGTCACATCTACTGGAGCATCGCATGTATTATGACATCACAGTGTATGATGACACCATAATTAGTATGCCCTATGACGTCACAATGTATTATGACGTCATAATGTATCCGCAGTATGACATCACAATATATTATCAGAGCGCAATTTGCAAGTATTATGAGCAATTTGTCTTACCCCAATTTGTGTCACATCTACTGGAGAATCATGAGCATGTATTATGACGTCACAGTATATGATGACATCATAATTAGTATGTACTATGACGTCAAAATGTATTATGACGTCATAATGTATCCGCAGTATGACATCACAATACATTATGAGAGCGCAATTTGCAGGAATTATGAGCAATTTCTCTTACCCCAATTTGTGTCACATTTACTGGAGCATCATGAGCATATATTATGACGTCACAGTATACGATGACATCATAATTAGTATGCACTATGACGTCACAATGTAGTATGACGTCATAATGTATCCGCATTATGACATCACAATATATTATGAGAGCGCAATTTGCAGGTATTATGACCAATTTCTCTTACCCCAAATTATGTCACATCTACTGGAGCATCATGAGCATGTATTATGACGTCACAGTATATGATGACATCACTGTTAGTATGCACTATGACGTCACAATGTATTATGATGTCATAATGTATCCGCATTTTGACATCACACTATATTATGAGAGCGCAGTTTGCAGGTATTATGACCAATTTCTCTTACACCAATTTGCGTCAAATCTACTGGAGCATGATGAGCATGTATTATGACGTCACAGTATATGATGACATCACTGTTAGTATGCACTATGACGTCACAATGTATTATGACGTCATAATGTATCCGCATTATGACATCTCAATATATTATGAGAGCGCAATTTGAAGGTATTATGACCAATTTCTCTTACCCCAATTTGTGTCACATCTACTGGAGCATCATGAGCATGTATTATGACGTCACAGTATATGATGACATCATAATTAGTATGCACTATGACGTCACAATGTATTATGACGTCATAATGTATCCGCCTTATGACATCACAATATATTATGAGAGCGCAATTTGCAGGTATTATGAGCAATTTCTCTTACCCCAACTTGTGTCACATCTACTGGAGCATCATGAGCATGTATTATGACGTCACAGCATATGAAGACATCATAACTAGTATGCACTATGATGTCACAATGTATTATGACGTCATAATGTATCCGTATTATGACATCACAATATATTATGAGAGTGCAATTTGCAGGTATTATAAGCAATTTCTCTTACCCCAATTTCTGTCACATCTACTGGAGCATCATGAGCATGTATTATGACGTCACAGTATATGATGACATCATAATTAGTATGCTCTATGACGTCACAATGTATTATGACGTCGTAATGGATCCGCATTATGACATCACAATATACTATGAGATCGCCATTTTCAGGTATTATGAACAATTTCTCTTACCCAAATTTGTGTCACATCTACTGGAGCATCATGAGCATGTATTATGACGTCACAGTATATGATGACATCATAATTAGTATGCACTATGACATCACAATGTATTATGATGTCATAATGTATCCGCATTATGACATCACAACATATTAGGAGAGCACAACTTGCAGGAATTATGACCAATTTCTCTTACCCCAATTTGTGTCACATCTACTGGAGCATCAGGAGCATGTATTATGACGTCACACTTTGTGATGACATAATAATTAGTATGCACTATGACGTCACAATGTATTATGATGTCATAATGTATCCGCATTATGACTTCACAATATATTATGAGAGCGCAATCTGCAGGTATTGTGACCAATTTCTCTTACCCCAATTTGTGTCACATCTACTGGAGCATCATGAGCATGTATTATGACGTCACAGTATATGATGACATCATAATTAGTATGCACTATGACGTCACAATGTATTATGACGTCATAATGTATCTGCATTATGACATCACAATATATTATGAGATCGCAATTTGCAGGTTTTATGAGCAATTTCTCTTACCCCAACTTGTGTCACATCTACTGGAGCATCATGAGCATGTATTATGACGTCACAGCATATGAAGTCATCATAACTAGTATGCACTATGACGTCACAATGTATTATGACGTCATAATGTATCTGCATTATGACATCACAATATATTATGAGAGCGTAATTTGCAGGTATTATGAGCAATTTCTCTTACCCCGATTTCTGTCACATTTTTGGAGCATAATAGCATGTATTATGACGTCACAGTATATGATGACATCATAATTAGTATGCACTATGACTTCACTATGTATTATGACGTCATAATATTTCCACATTATGACATCACAATATATTATGAGAGCGCAATTTGCAGGTATTATGACCAATTTCTCTTACCACATTTTGTGTCACATCTACTGGAGCTTCATGAGCATGTATTATGACGTCACAGTATATGATGACATCATCATTAGTATGCACTATGACTTCACAATATATTATGACTTCAAAATATATCCATATTATGACATCACAATATATTATGAGAGCGCAATTTGAAGGTATTATGAGCAATTTCTCTTACCCCAATTTGTGTCACATCTACTGGAGCATCATGAGCATGCATTATGACGTCACAGTATATGATGACGTCATAATTAATATGCATTATGACGTCACAATGTATTATGTCGTCATAATTTATCCGCATTATGACATCACAATATATTATGAGAGCGCAATTTGCAGGTATTATCAGTAATTTGCCTTACCGCAATTTGTGTCACATCTACTGGAGCATCATGAGCATGTATTATGATGTCACAGTATATGATGACATTATAATTAGTATGAACTATGACGTCACTATGTATTATGACGTCATAATGAATCCGCATTGTGACAACACAATATATTATGAGAGCGCAATTTGCAGGTAGTATGAGCAATTTCTCTTCCCCAATTTTTGTCACATCTACTGGAGCATCAGGAGCATGTATTATGACGTCACAGTATATGATGACATCATAATTAGTATGCACTATGACATCACAATGTATTATGACGTCATAATGTATCCGCATTATGACATCGCAAAATATTATGAGAGCGCAATTTGCAGGTATTATCAGCAATTTTTCTTACCCCAATTTGTGTCACATCTACAGAAGCAAAGTGAGCATGTATTATGACGTCACAGCATATGATAACATCATAACTAGTATGGACTATGAGGTCACAATGTATTATGACGTCATAATGTATCCGCATTATGACATCACAATATATTATGAGAGCGCAATTTGCAGGTATTATGAGCAATTTCTCTTACCCCAATTTGTGTCACATCTACTGGAGCATCATGAGCATGTATTATGACGTCACAGTATATGATGACATCATAATTACTAGGCACTATGACGTCACAATGTATTATGACGTCATAATGTATCTGCATTATGACATCACAATATATTATGAGAGCGCAATTTGCAGGTATTATGAGCAATTTCTCTTACCCCAATTTGTGTCACATCTACTGGAGCATCATGAGCATGTATTATGACGTCACAGCATATGAAGACATCATAACTAGTATTCACTATGACGTCACAATGAATTATGACGTCATAATATATCTGCATTATGACATCACAATATGTTATGGGAGCGCAAATTGCAGGTATTAAGACCAATTTCTCTTACCCCAATTTGTGTCACATCTACTGGAGAATCATGAGCATGTATTATGACGTCACAGTATATGATGACATCATAATTAGTATGTACTATGACGTCAAAATGTATTATGACGTCATAATGTATCCGCAGTATGACATCACAATACATTATGAGAGCGCAATTTGCAGGAATTATGAGCAATTTCTCTTACCGCAATTTTTGTCACATCTACTGGAGCATCATGAGCATGTATTACGACGTCACAGTATACGATGACATCATAATTAGTATGCACTATGACGTCACAATGTATTATGACGTCATAATGTATCCGCATTATGACATCACAATATATCATGAGAGTGCAATTTGCAGATATTATCAGAAATTTCTCTTACCCCAATTTGTGTCACATCTACTGGAGCATCATGAGCATGTATTATGACGTCACAGTATATGATTATATCACAATTAGTATGCACTATGACGTCAGAATGTATTATGACGTCATAATGTATCCGCATTATATCATCACAATATATTATGAGAGCACAATTTGCAGGTATAATGAGCAATTTCTCTTACCCCAACTTGTGTCACATCTACTGGAGCATCATGAGCATGTATTATGCCGTCAGAGTATATGATGACATCATAATTAGTATGCAATATGACGTCACAATGTAGTATGACGTCATAATGTATCCGCATTATGACATCACAATATATTATGAGAGCGCCATTTTCAGGTATTATGACCAATTTCTCTTACCCCAATTTGTGTCACATCTACTGGAGAATCATGAGCATGTATTATGACGTCACAGTAAGTGATGACATCATAAGTAGTATGCACTATGACGTCACAATGTATTATGACGTCATAATGTATCCGCATTATGACATCGCAAAATATTATAAGAGCGCAATTTGCAGGTATTATGAGCAATTTCTCTTACCCCAATTTTTGTCACATCTACTGAAGCAACATGAGCATGTATTATGACGTCACAGCATATGATAACATCATAACTAGTATGCACTATGACGTCACAATGTATTATGACGTCATAATGTGTCCGCATTATGACATCACAATATATTATGAGAGCGCAATCTGCAGGTATTGTGACTAATTTCTCTTACCCGAATTTGTGTCACATCTACTGGAGCATCATGAGCATGTATTATGACGTCACAGTATATGATGACATCATAATTAGTATGCACTATGACGTCACAATGTATTATGACGTCATAATGTATCTGCATTATGTCATCACAATATATTATGAGAGCGCAATTTGCAGGTTTTATGAGGAATTTCTCTTACCCCAATTTGTGTCACATCTACTGGAGCATCATGAGCATGTACTATGACGTCACAGTATATGATGACGTCATAATTAATATGCATTATGACGTCACAATGTATTATGTCGTCATAATTTATCCGCATTATGACATCCCAATATATTATGAGAGCGCAATTTGCAGGTATTATGAGCAAATTCTCTTACACCAATTTGTGTCACATCTACTGGAGCATCATCAGCATGAATTATGACGTCACACTATATGATGACATCATAAGTAGTATGCACTATGACGTCACAATGCATTATGACGTCATAATTTATCCTCATTATGACATCACAATATATTATGAGAGCGCAATTTGCAGGTATTATCAGTAATTTGCCCTACCGCAATTTGTGTCACATCTACTGGAGCATCATGAGCATGTATTATGACGTCACAGTATATGATGACATTATAATTAGTATGAACTATGACGTCACTATGTATTATGACGTCATAATGAATCCGCATTGTGAAAAAACAATATATTATGAGAGCGCAATTTGCAGGTATTATGAGCAATTTCTCTTCCCCAATTTGTGTCACATCTACTGGAGCATCATGAGCATGTATTATAACGTCAGAGTATATGATGACATCATAATTAGTATGCACTATGACATCACAATATATTATGACGTCATAATGTATCCGCATTATGACATCACAAAATATTATGAGAGCGCAATTTGCAGGTATTATCAGCAATTTCTCTTACCACAATTTGTGTCACATCTACTGAAGCGAAGTGAGCATGTATTATGACGTCACAGCATATGATAACGTCATAACTAGTATGGACTATGAGGTCACAATGTATTATGACGTCATAATGTATCCGCATTATGACGTCACAATATATTATGAGAGCGCAATTTGCAGGTATTATGAGCAATTTCTCTTACCCCAATTTCTGTCACATCTACTGCAGCATCATGAGCATGTATTATGACGTCACACTATATGATGACATCATAATTAGTATGCACTATAACGTCACAATGTATTATGACGTCATAGCGTATCTGCTTTATGACATCACAATGTATTATGAGAGCGCAATTTGCAGGTATTATGAGCAATTTCTCTTACCCCAATTTGTGTCACATCTACTGGAGCATCATGAGCATGTATTATGACGTCACAGTATATGATGACATCATAATTAGTATGCACTATGACGTCCCAATGTATTATGACGTCATAATGTATCCGCCTTATGACATCACAATATATTATGAGAGCGCAATTTGCAGGTATTATGAGCAATTTCTCTTACCCCAACTTGTGTCACATCTACTGGAGCATCATGAGCATGTATTATGACGTCACAGCATATGAAGACATCATAACTAGTATGCACTATGATGTCACAATGTATTATGACGTCATAATGTATCCGTATTATGACATCACAATATATTATGAGAGTGCAATTTGCAGGTATTATAAGCAATTTCTCTTACCCCAATTTTTGTCACATCTACTGGAGCATCATGAACATGTATTATGACGTCACAGTATATGATGACATCATAATTACTATGCACTATGACATCACAATATATTATGATGTCACAACATATTAGGAGAGCACAACTTGCAGGTATTATGACCAATTTCTCTTACCCCAATTTGTGTCACATCTACTGGAGCATCATGAGCATGTATTATGACGTCACAGTATATGATGACATCATAATTAGTGTGCACTAGGACGTCACAATGTATTATGACGTCATAATGTATCCACATTATGACATCACAATATATTATGAGAGCGCAATTTGCAGGTATTATGAGCAATTTTTCTTACCCCAATTTCTGTCACATCTACTGGAGCATCATGAGCATGTATTATGACGTCACAGTATACGATGACATCATAATTAGTATGCACTATGACGTCACAATGTATTATGACGTCATATTGTATCTGCTTTATGACATCACAATATATTATGAGAGCGCAATTTGCAAGTATTATGAGCAATTTCTCTTACCCCAATTTGTGTCACATCTACTGGAGCATCATGAGCATGTATTCTGACGTCACAGTATATGATAACATCATAAATAGTATGCACTATGACGTCACAATGTATTGTGACGTCATAATGTATCCGCATTATGACATCACAATATATTATGAGACGGCAATTTGCAGGTATTATGAGCAATTTCTCTTACCACAATTTGTGTCACATCTACTGGATAATCATGAGCATGAATTATGACATCACAGTGTATGATGAAATCATAATTAGTATGCACTATAACGTCACAATGTATTATGACGTCATATTGTATCCGCACTGTCACATCACAATATATTATGAGAGCGCAATTTGCAGGTAATATGAGCAATTTATCTTACCCCAATTTGTGTCACATCTACTGGAGCATCATGAGCATGTATCATGACGTCACAGTATATGATGACATCATAATTAGTATGCACTATGACGTCACAATGTATTATGACGTCATTATGTATCTGCATTATGACATCACAATATATTATGAGAGCGCAATTTGCAGGTATTATGAGCAATTTGTCTTACCCCAATTTGTGTCACATCTACTGGAGCATCATGAGCATGTATTATGACGTCACAGTATATGATGACGTCATAATTAGTATGCACTATGACGTCACAATGTATAATGTCGTCATAATGTATCCGCATTATGATATCACAATATATAATGAGAGCGCAATTTGCAGGTATTATGAGCAATTTGTCTTACCCCAATTTATGTCACATCTACTGGAGCATCATCAGCATGTATTATGACGTCACTGTATATGATGACATCATAAGTAGTATGCACTATGACGTCACAATGCATTATGACATCACAATATATTATGAGAGCGCAGTTTGCAGGTATTATAAGCAATTTGTCTTACCGCAATCTGAGTCACATCTACTGGAGCGTCATGAGCATGTATTATGACGTCACAGTATATGATGACATTATAATTAGTATGTACTATGACGTCGCAATGTATTATGACGTCATAATGTATCCGCTTATGACATCACAATATATTATGAGAGCGCAATTTCCAGGTATTATGAGCAATTTCTCTTACCCCAATTTGTGTCACATCTACTGGAGCATCATGAGCATGTATTCTGACGTCACAGTATATGATAACATCATAAATAGTATGCACTATGACGTCACAATGTATTGTGACGTCATAATGTATCCGCATTATGACATCACAATATATTATGAGACGGCAATTTGCAGGTATTATGAGCAATTTCTCTTACCACAATTTTTGTCACATCTACTGGAGAATCATGAGCATGAATTATGACATCACAGTATATGATGACATCATAATTAGTATGCACTATGACGTCACAATGTATTATGACGTCATATTGTATCCGCACTATCACATCACAATATATTATGAGAGCGCAATTTGCAGGTATTATGAGCAATTTCTCTTACCCCAATTTGTGTCACATCTACTGGAGAATCATGAGCATGTATTATGACGTCACGGTATATGATGACATCATAATTAGTATGCACAATGACATCACAATGTATTATGACGTCATAATGTATCCGCATTATGACATCACAATATATTATGAGAGTGCAATTTGCAGGTATTATGAGCAATTTCTCTTACCCCAATTTGTGTCACATCTACTGGAGCATCATGAGCATGTATTATGACGTCACAGTATATGATGTCATCATAATTAGTATGCACTATGACGTAACAATGTAGTATGACGTCGTAATGTATCCGCTTTATGACATCACAATATATTATGAGAGCGCAATTTGCAGGGTTTATGAGCAATTTCTCTTTCCCCAATTTGTGTCACATCTACTGGAGCATCATGAGCATGTATTATGACGTCACAGTATATGATGACATCATAATTAGTATGCACTATGACGTCACAATGTAGTATGACGTCATAATGTATCCGCATTATGACATCACAATATATTATAAGAGCGCAATTTGCAGGTATTATGAGCAATTTCTCTTACCACCATTTGTGTCACATCTACTGGAGCATCATGAACATGTATTATGACGTCACAGTATATGATGACATCATAATTAATATGCAATATGACATCACAACGTGTTATGACGTTATAATGTATCCGCATTATGACATCACAATTTATTATGAGAGCGCAATTTGCAGGTATTATGACCAATTTCTCTTACCCCAATTTGTGTCACATCTACTGGAGCATCATGAGCATGTATTATGATGTCACAGTATATGATGACATCATAATTAGTATGCACTATGACGTCACAATGTATTATGACGTCATAATGTATCCACATTATGACATCACAATATATTATGAGAGCGCAATTTGCAGGTATTATGAGCAATTTCTCTTACCACAATTTGTGTCACATCTACTGGAGCATCATGTGCATGTATTATGACGTCACAGTATATGATGACATCATAATTACTATGCACTATATCGTCACAATGTATTATGATGTCATAATGTATCCGCATTATGACATCACAATATATTATGAGAGTGCAGTTTGCAGGTATTATGAGCAATTTCTCTTACCCCAATTTGTGTCACATCTACTGGAGCAACATGAGCATGTATTATGACGTCACATTATATGATGACATCATAATTAGTATACAGTATGACATCACAATGTATTATGACGCCATAATGTATCCACATTATGACATCACAATATATTATGAGAGCGCAATTTGCAGGTATTATGACCAATTTCACTTACCCCAATTTCTGTCACATCTACTGGAGCATCATGAGCATGTATTATGACGTCACACTATATGATGACATCATAATTAGCATGCACTATGACGTCACATTGTATTATGACGTCATAATGTATCCGCATTATGGCATCAGAATATATTATGAGAGCGCAATTTGCAGGTATTATGAGCAACTTCTCTTACCCCAATTTGTGTCATATCTACTGGAGCATCATGAGCATGTATAATGACGTCACAGCGTATGATGACATTATAATTACTATGCACGATGACATCACAATGTGTTATGACGTCATAATGTATCCGCATTATGGCATCACAATATATTATGAGAGCGCAATTTGCAGGTATTATGAGCAATTTCTCTTACCCCAATTTGTGTCACATCTACTGGAGCATCATGAGCATGTATTATGACGTCACAGTATATGATGTCATCATAATTAGTATACACTATGACGTAACAATGTAGTATGACGTCGTAATGTATCCGCTTTATGACATCACAATATATTATGAGAGCGCAATTTGCAGGGTTTATGAGCAATTTCTCTTACCCCAATTTGTGTCTCATCTACTGGAGCATCATGAGCATGTATTATGACGTCACAGTATATGATGACATCATAATTAGTCTACAGTATGACGTCACAATGTATTATGACGCCATTATGTATTTACATTATGACATCACAATATATTATGAGAGCGCAATTTGCAGGTATTATGACCAATTTCTCTTACCCCAATTTCTGTCACATCTACTGGAGCATCATGAGCATATATTATTACGTCACAGTATATGATGACATCATAATTAGTATGCACTATGACGTCACAATGTATTATGACGTCATAATGTATCCGCATTATGGCATCACAATATATTATGAGAGCGCAACATGAAGGTATTATGAGCAATTTCTCTTACCCCAATTTCTGTCACATCTACTGGAGCATCATGAGCATGTATTATGACATCACAGTATATGATGACATCATAATTAGTATGCACTATGACGTCACAATGTATTATGACGTCATAATGTATCTGCATTATGACATCACATTATATTATGAGAGCGCAATTTGCAGGTATTATGAGCAATTTCTCTTACCCCAATGTGTGTCACATCTACTGGAGCATCATGAGCATGTATTCTGACGTCACAGTATATGATAACATCATAAATAGTATGCACTATGACGTCACAATGTATTGTGACGTCATAATGTATCCGCATTATGACATCACAATATATTATGAGAGGACAATTTGCAGGTATTATGAGCAATTTCTCTTACCACAATTTGTGTCACATCTATTGGAGAATCATGAGCATGTATTATGACATCACAGTATATGATGACATCGTAATTAGTATGCACTATGACATCACAATGTATTATGACTTTATATTCTATCCGCACGATGACATCACAATATATTATGAGAGCGCAATTTGCAGGTATTATGAGCAATTTCTCTTACCCCAATTTATGTCACATCTTCTGGAGCATCATGAGCATTTATTATGACGTCACAGTATATGATGACATCATAATTAGTATGCACTATGACGTCACAATGTATTATGACGTCATAATATATCCGCATTATCTCATCACAACATATTATGAGAGCGCTATTTGCAGGTATTATGAGCAATTTCTCTTAACCCAATTCGTGTCACTTCTTCTGAAGCATCATGAGCATGTACTATGACGTCACAGTATATGATAACATCATAATTAGTATGCACTGTGACGTCACAATGTATTATGTCGTCATAATGTATCCGCATTGTGACATCACAATATATAATGAGAGCGCAATTTCCAGGTATTATGAGAAATTTGTCTTACCCCAATTTGTGTCACACCGACTGGAGCATCATCAGCATGTATTATGACGTCACAGTATATGATGACAGCATAATTAGTATACACTATGATGTCACAATGCATTATGACGACATAATGTATCCGCATTATGACATCACAATATATTATGAGAGCGCAATTTGCAGGTATTATGAGCAACTTCTCTTACCCCAATTTGTGTCACATCTACTGGAGCATCATGAGCATGTATTATGACGTCACAGTATATGATGACATAATTAGTATGCATTATGACGTCACTATGTATTATGACGTCATAATGAATCTGCAGTGTGACAACACAATAAATTATGAGAGCGCAATTTGCAGGTATTATGAGCAATTTCTTTTACCCCAATTTGTGTCACATCTACTGGAGCATCATGAGCATGTATTATGACGTCACAGTATATGATGACATCATAATTAGTATGCACTTTGACGTCACAATGTATAATGACGTCATAATGTATCCAAATTATGACATCCCAAAATATTATGAGAGCGCAATTTGCAGGTATTATGAGCAATTTCTCTTACCCCAAATTGTGTCACATCTACTGCAGCATCATGAGCAAGTATTATGACGTCACAGTATATGATGACATCATAATTAGTATGCACTATGACATCACAATGTATTATGACGTCATAATGTATCCGCATTATGACATCACAATATATTATGAGAGCGCAATTTCCAGGTATTATGAGCAATGTCTCTTACCCCAATTTGTGTCACATCTACTGGAGCATCATGAGCATGTATTATGACGTCACAGTATATGATGACATCATAATTAGTATGCACTATGACGTCACAATGTATTATGACGTCATAATGTATCCGCATTATGACATCACAATATATTATGAGAGCGCAATTTGCAGGTATTTTGAGCACTTTCTCTTACACCAATTTGTGTCACATCTACTGGAGCATCATGAGCATGTATTATGATGTCACAGTGTATGATGACATCATAATTAGTATGCACTATGACGTCACAATGTATTATGACGTCATAATGTATCCGCAATATGACATCACAATATATTATGAGAGCGCAATTTGGAGGTATTGTGAGCAATTTCTCTTACCCCAATTTGTGTCACATCTACTGGAGCATCATCAGCATGCATTATGACGTCACAGTATATGATGACATGATAATTAGTATGCACTGTGACGTCACAATGGATTTTGACGTCATAATGTATCCGCATTATGACATCACAATATATTATGAGAGCGCAATTTGGAGGTATTATGAGCAATTTCTCTTACACCAATTTGTGTCATATCTACTGGAGCATCATCAGCATGTATTATGACGTCACAGTATATGATGACATCATAATTAGTATGCACTATGACGTCACAATGTATTATGTCGTCATAATATATCCGCATTATGACATCACAATATATTATGAGAGCGCAATTTCCAGGTATTATGAGCAATTTCTCTTACCCCAATTTGTGTCACATCTACTGGAGCATCATGAGTATGTATTATGACGTCACAGTATATGATGTCATCATAATTAGTATGCACTATGACGTAACAATGTAGTATGACGTCGTAATGTATCCGCTTTATGACATCACAATATATTATGAGAGCGCAATTTGCAGGTTTTATGAGCAATTTCTCTTTCCCCAATTTGTGTCACATATACTGGAGCATCCTGAGCATGTATTATGACGTCACAGTATATGATGACATCATAATTAGTATGCACTATGATGTCACAATGTAGTATGACGTCATAATGTATCCGCATTATGACATCACAATATATTATAAGAGCGCAATTTGCAGGTATTATGAGCAATTTCTCTTACCACCATTTGTGTCACATCTACTGGAGCATCATGAACATGTATTATGACGTCACAGTATATGATGACATCATAATTAATATGCAATATGACATCACAATGTGTTATGACGTCATAATGTATCCGCATTATGACATCACAATATATTATGAGAACGCAATTTGCAGGTATTATGACCAATTTCTCTTACCCGAATTTGTGTCACATCTAGTGGAGCATCATGAGCATGTATTATGACGTCACAGTATATGATGACATCATAATTAGTATGCACTATGACGTCACAATGTATTATGACGTCATAATGTATCCGCATTATGACATCACAATATATTATGAGAGCGCAATTTCCAGGTATTGTGAGCAATTTCTCTTACCCCAATTTGTGTCACATCTACTGGAGCATCATCAGCATGCATTATGACGTCACAGTATATGATGACATGATAATTAGTATGCACTATGACGTCACAATGTATTATGACGTCATAATGTATCCGCATTATGACATCACAATATATTATGAGAGCGCAATTTGCAGGTATTATGAGCAACTTCTCTTACCCCAATTTGTGTCACATCTACTGGAGCATCATGAGCATGTATTATGACGTCACAGTATATGATGACATCATAATTAGTATGCACTATGACGTCACAATGTATTATGACGTCATAATGTATCCGCGTTATGACATCACAATATATTATGAGAGCGCAATTTGCAGGTATTATGAGCAATTTCTCTTACCACAATTTTTGTCACATCTACTGGAGCATCATGAGCATGTATTATGACGTCACAGTATATGATGACAGCATAATTAGTATACACTATTATGTCACAATGCATTATGACGACATAATGTATCCGCATTATGACATCAAAATATATTTTGAGAGCGCAATTTGCAGGTATTATGAGCAACTTCTCTTACCCCAATTTGTGTCACATCTACTGGAGCATCATGAGCATGTATTATGACGTCACAGTATATGATGACATAATTAGTATGCATTATGACGTCACTATGTATTATGACGTCATAATGAATCTGCAGTGTGACAACACAATAAATTATGAGAGCGCAATTTGCAGGTATTATGAGCAATTTCTTTTACCCCAATTTGTGTCACATCTACTGGAGCATCATGAGCATGTATTATGACGTCACAGTATATGATGACATCATAATTAGTATGCACTATGATGTCACAATGTATTATGACGTCATAATGTATCCGCATTATGACATCACAATATATTATGAGAGCGCAATTTGCAGGTATTTTGAGCACTTTCTCTTACACCAATTTGTGACACATTTACTGGAGCATCATGAGCATGTATTATGATGTCACAGTGTATGATGACATCATAATTAGTATGCACTATGACGTCACAATGTATTATGACGTCATAATGTATCCGCATTATGACATCACAGTATATTATGAGAGCGCAATTTGCAGGTATTATGAGCAATTTCTCTTACCCGAATTTGTGTCACATCTAGTGGAGCATCATGAGCATGTATTATGACGTCACAGTATATGATGACATCATAATTAGTATGCACTATGACGTCACAATGTATTATGACGTCATAATGTATCCGCATTATGACATCACAATATATTATGAGAGCGCAATTTCCAGGTATTGTGAGCAATTTCTCTTACCCCAATTTGTGTCACATCTACTGGAGCATCATCAGCATGCATTATGACGTCACAGTATATGATGACATGATAATTAGTATGCACTATGACGTCACAATGTATTATGACGTCATAATGTATCCGCATTATGACATCACAATATATTATGAGAGCGCAATTTGCAGGTATTATGTGCAACTTCACTTACCCCAATTTGTGTCACATCTACTGGAGCATCATGAGCATGTATTATGACGTCACAGTATATGATGACATCATAATTAGTATGCACTATGACGTCACAATGTATTATGACGTCATAATGTATCCGCGTTATGACATCACAATATATTATGAGAGCGCAATTTGCAGGTATTATGAGCAATTTCTCTTACCACAATTTTTGTCACATCTACTGGAGCATCATGAGCATGTATTATGACGTCACAGTATATGATGACAGCATAATTAGTATACACTATGATGTCACAATGCATTATGACGACATAATGTATCCGCATTATGACATCACAATATATTATGAGAGCGCAATTTGCAGGTATTATGAGCAACTTCTCTTACCCCAATTTGTGTCACATCTACTGGAGCATCATGAGCATGTATTATGACGTCACAGTATATGATGACATAATTAGTATGCATTATGACGTCACTATGTATTATGACGTCATAATGAATCTGCAGTGTGACAACACAATAAATTATGAGAGCGCAATTTGCAGGTATTATGAGCAATTTCTTTTACCCCAATTTGTGTCACATCTACTGGAGCATCATGAGCATGTATTATGACGTCACAGTATATGATGACATCATAATTAGTATGCACTTTGACGTCACAATGTATAATGACGTCATAATGTATCCAAATTATGACATCCCAAAATATTATGAGAGCGCAATTTGCAGGTATTATGAGCAATTTCTCTTACCCCAAATTGTGTCACATCTACTGCAGCATCATGAGCAAGTATTATGACGTCACAGTATATGATGACATCATAATTAGTATGCACTATGACATCACAATGTATTATGACGTCATAATGTATCCGCATTATGACATCACAATATATTATGAGAGCGCAATTTCCAGGTATTATGAGCAATGTCTCTTACCCCAATTTGTGTCACATCTACTGGAGCATCATGAGCATGTATTATGACGTCACAGTATATGATGACATCATAATTAGTATGCACTATGACGTCACAATGTATTATGACGTCATAATGTATCCGCATTATGACATCACAATATATTATGAGAGCGCAATTTGCAGGTATTTTGAGCACTTTCTCTTACACCAATTTGTGTCACATCTACTGGAGCATCATGAGCATGTATTATGATGTCACAGTGTATGATGACATCATAATTAGTATGCCCTATGACGTCACAATGTATTATGACGTCATAATGTATCCGCAATATGACATCACAATATATTATGAGAGCGCAATTTGGAGGTATTGTGAGCAATTTCTCTTACCCCAATTTGTGTCACATCTACTGGAGCATCATCAGCATGCATTATGACGTCACAGTATATGATGACATGATAATTAGTATGCACTGTGACGTCACAATGGATTTTGACGTCATAATGTATCCGCATTATGACATCACAATATATTATGAGAGCGCAATTTGGAGGTATTATGAGCAATTTCTCTTACACCAATTTGTGTCATATCTACTGGAGCATCATCAGCATGTATTATGACGTCACAGTATATGATGACATCATAATTAGTATGCACTATGACGTCACAATGTATTATGTCGTCATAATATATCCGCATTATGACATCACAATATATTATGAGAGCGCAATTTCCAGGTATTATGAGCAATTTCTCTTACCCCAATTTGTGTCACATCTACTGGAGCATCATGAGTATGTATTATGACGTCACAGTATATGATGTCATCATAATTAGTATGCACTATGACGTAACAATGTAGTATGACTTCGTAATGTATCCGCTTTATGACATCACAATATATTATGAGAGCGCAATTTGCAGGTTTTATGAGCAATTTCTCTTTCCCCAATTTGTGTCACATATACTGGAGCATTCTGAGCATGTATTATGACGTCACAGTATATGATGACATCATAATTAGTATGCACTATGATGTCACAATGTAGTATGACGTCATAATGTATCCGCATTATGACATCACAATATATTATAAGAGCGCAATTTGCAGGTATTATGAGCAATTTCTCTTACCACCATTTGTGTCACATCTACTGGAGCATCATGAACATGTATTATGACGTCACAGTATATGATGACATCATAATTAATATGCAATATGACATCACAATGTGTTATGACGTCATAATGTATCCGCATTATGACATCACAATATATTATGAGAACGCAATTTGCAGGTATTATGACCAATTTCTCTTACCCCAATTTGTGTCACATCTACTGGAGCATCATGATCATGTATTATGATGTCACAGTATATGATAAGATCATAAATAGTATGCACTATGACGTCACAATGTATTATGACGTCATAATGTATCTGCATTATGACATCACAATATATTATGAGAGTGTAATTTGCAGGTATTATGAGCAATTTCTTTTACCACAATTTGTGACACATCTACTGGAGCACCATGAGCATATATTATGACGTCACAGTACATGATGACATCATAATTAGTATGCACTATGACGTCACAATGTATTATGACGTCATAATGTATCTGCATTATGACATCACAATATATTATGAGAGCGCAACATGCAGGTATTATGAGCAATTTCTCTTACCCCAATTTGTGTCACATCTACTGGAGCATCATGAGCATGTATTATGACGTCACAGTGTATGATGACATCATAATTAGTATGCACTATGACGTCACAATGTATTATGACGTCATAATGTATCCGCATTATGACAGCACAATATATTATGAGAGTGCAATTTGCAGTTATTATGAGCAATTTCTCTTACCCAATTTGTGTCACATCTACTGGAGCATCAATTGCATGTATTATGACGTCACAGTATTTGATGACATCATAATTAATATGCACTATGACGTCATAATGTATTATGACGTCATAATGTATCCGCATTATGACATCACAATATATTATGAGAGTGCAATGTGCAGGAATTATGAGCAATTTCTCTTACCCCAATTTGTGTCACATCTACTGGAGCATCATGAGCATGTATTATGACGTCACAGTATATGATGACATCATAATTAGTATACAGTATGACATCACAATGTATTATGACGCCATAATGTATCCACATTATGACATCACAATATATTATGAGAGCGCAATTTGCAGGTATTATGACCAATTTCTCTTACCCCAATTTCTGTCACATCTACTGGAGCATCATGAGCATATATTATGCCGTCACAGTATATGATGTCATCATAATTAGTATGCACTATGACGTCACAATGTATTATGACGTCATAATGTATCCGCATTATGGCATCACAATATAATATGAGAGCGCAACATGAAGGTATTATGATCAATTTTTCTTACCCCAATTTCTGTCACATCTACTGGAGCATCATGAGCATGTATTATGACATCACAGTATATGATGACATCATAATTAGTATGCACTATGACATCACAATGTATTATGACGTCATAATGTTTCCGCATTATGACATCACAATTTATTATGAGAGCTCAATTTGCAGGTATTATGAGCAATTTCTCTTACCCCAATTTGTGTCACATCTACTGGAGCATCATGAGCATGTATTATGACGTCACAGTATATGATGTCATCATAATTAGTATGCACTATGACGTAACAATGTAGTATGACGTCGTAATATATCCGCTTTATGACATCACAATATATAATGAGAGCGCAATTTGCAGGGTTTTTGAGCAATTTCTCTTACCCCAATTTGTGTCACATCTACTGTAGCATCATGAGCATGTATTATGACGTCACAGTATATGATGACATCATAATTAGTATGCACTATGACGTCACAATGTAGTATGACGTCATAATGTATCCGCATTATGACATCACAATATATTATAAGAGCGCAATTTGCAGGTATTATGAGCAATTTCTCTTACCCCCATTTGTGTCACATCTACTGGAGCATCATGAACATGTATTATGACGTCACAGTATATGATGACATCATAATTAATATGCAATATGACATCACAATGTGTTATGACGTCATAATGTATCCGCATTATGACATCACAATTTATTATGAGAGCGCAATTTGCAGGTATTATGACCAATTTCTCTTACCCCAATTTGTGTCACATCTACTGGAGCATCATGAGCATGTATTATGACGTCACAGTATACGATAACATCATAATTAGCATGCACTATGACGTCACAATGTATTATGACGTCATAATGTATCCGCATTATGACATCACAATATATTATGAGAGCGCAATTTGCAGGTATTATGAGCAATTTCTCTTACCCCAATTTGTGTCACATCTACTAGAGCATCATGTGCATGTATTATGACGTCACAGTATATGATGACATCATAATTAGTATGCACTATATCATCACAATGTATTATGACGTCATAATGTATCCGCATTATGACATCACAATATATTATGAGAGTGCAGTTTGCAGGTATTATGAGCAATTTCTCTTACCCCAATTTGTGTCACATCTACTGGAGCAACATGAGCATGTATTATGACGTCACATTATATGATGACATCATAATTAGTATACAGTATGACGTCACAATGTATTATGACGCCATAATGTATCCACACTATGACATCACAATATATTATGAGAGCGCAATTTGCAGGTATTATGACCAATTTCACTTACCCCAATTTCTGTCACATCTACTGGAGCATCATGAGCATGTATTATGACGTCACACTATATGATGACATCATAATTAGTATGCACTATGACGTCACATTGTATTATGACGTCATAATGTATCCGCATTATGGCATCACAATATATTATGAGAGCGCAATTTGCAGGTATTATGAGCAACTTCTCTTACCCCAATTTCTGTCACATCTACTGGAGCATCATGAGCATGTATTATGACGTCACAGTATATGATGTCATCATAATTACTATACACTATGACGTAACAATGTAGTATGACGTCGTAATGTATCCGCTTTATGACATCACAATATATTATGAGAGCGCAATTTGCAGGGTTTATGAGCAATTTCTCTTACCCCAATTTGTGTCTCATCTACTGGAGCATCATGAGTATGTATTATGACGTCACAGTATATGATGTCATCATAATTAGTATGCACTATGACGTAACAATGTAGTATGACTTCGTAATGTATCCGCTTTATGACATCACAATATATTATGAGAGCGCAATTTGCAGGTTTTATGAGCAATTTCTCTTTCCCCAATTTGTGTCACATATACTGGAGCATCCTGAGCATGTATTATGACGTCACAGTATATGATGACATCATAATTAGTATGCACTATGATGTCACAATGTAGTATGACGTCATAATGTATCCGCATTATGACATCACAATATATTATAAGAGCGCAATTTGCAGGTATTATGAGCAATTTCTCTTACCACCATTTGTGTCACATCTACTGGAGCATCATGAACATGTATTATGACGTCACAGTATATGATGACATCATAATTAATATGCAATATGACATCACAATGTGTTATGACGTCATAATGTATCCGCATTATGACATCACAATATATTATGAGAACGCAATTTGCAGGTATTATGACCAATTTCTCTTACCCCAATTTGTGTCACATCTACTGGAGCATCATGATCATGTATTATGATGTCACAGTATATGATAAGATCATAAATAGTATGCACTATGACGTCACAATGTATTATGACGTCATAATGTATCTGCATTATGACATCACAATATATTATGAGAGTGTAATTTGCAGGTATTATGAGCAATTTCTTTTACCACAATTTGTGACACATCTACTGGAGCACCATGAGCATATATTATGACGTCACAGTACATGATGACATCATAATTAGTATGCACTATGACGTCACAATGTATTATGACGTCATAATGTATCTGCATTATGACATCACAATATATTATGAGAGCGCAACATGCAGGTATTATGAGCAATTTCTCTTACCCCAATTTGTGTCACATCTACTGGAGCATCATGAGCATGTATTATGACGTCACAGTGTATGATGACATCATAATTAGTATGCACTATGACGTCACAATGTATTATGACGTCATAATGTATCCGCATTATGACAGCACAATATATTATGAGAGTGCAATTTGCAGTTATTATGAGCAATTTCTCTTACCCAATTTGTGTCACATCTACTGGAGCATCAATTGCATGTATTATGACGTCACAGTATTTGATGACATCATAATTAATATGCACTATGACGTCATAATGTATTATGACGTCATAATGTATCCGCATTATGACATCACAATATATTATGAGAGTGCAATGTGCAGGAATTATGAGCAATTTCTCTTACCCCAATTTGTGTCACATCTACTGGAGCATCATGAGCATGTATTATGACGTCACAGTATATGATGACATCATAATTAGTATACAGTATGACATCACAATGTATTATGACGCCATAATGTATCCACATTATGACATCACAATATATTATGAGAGCGCAATTTGCAGGTATTATGACCAATTTCTCTTACCCCAATTTCTGTCACATCTACTGGAGCATCATGAGCATATATTATGCCGTCACAGTATATGATGTCATCATAATTAGTATGCACTATGACGTCACAATGTATTATGACGTCATAATGTATCCGCATTATGGCATCACAATATATTATGAGAGCGCAACATGAAGGTATTATGATCAATTTTTCTTACCCCAATTTCTGTCACATCTACTGGAGCATCATGAGCATGTATTATGACATCACAGTATATGATGACATCATAATTAGTATGCACTATGACATCACAATGTATTATGACGTCATAATGTTTCCGCATTATGACATCACAATTTATTATGAGAGCTCAATTTGCAGGTATTATGAGCAATTTCTCTTACCCCAATTTGTGTCACATCTACTGGAGCATCATGAGCATGTATTATGACGTCACAGTATATGATGTCATCATAATTAGTATGCACTATGACGTAACAATGTAGTATGACGTCGTAATATATCCGCTTTATGACATCACAATATATAATGAGAGCGCAATTTGCAGGGTTTTTGAGCAATTTCTCTTACCCCAATTTGTGTCACATCTACTGTAGCATCATGAGCATGTATTATGACGTCACAGTATATGATGACATCATAATTAGTATGCACTATGACGTCACAATGTAGTATGACGTCATAATGTATCCGCATTATGACATCACAATATATTATAAGAGCGCAATTTGCAGGTATTATGAGCAATTTCTCTTACCCCCATTTGTGTCACATCTACTGGAGCATCATGAACATGTATTATGACGTCACAGTATATGATGACATCATAATTAATATGCAATATGACATCACAATGTGTTATGACGTCATAATGTATCCGCATTATGACATCACAATTTATTATGAGAGCGCAATTTGCAGGTATTATGACCAATTTCTCTTACCCCAATTTGTGTCACATCTACTGGAGCATCATGAGCATGTATTATGACGTCACAGTATATGATAACATCATAATTAGCATGCACTATGACGTCACAATGTATTATGACGTCATAATGTATCCGCATTATGACATCACAATATATTATGAGAGCGCAATTTGCAGGTATTATGAGCAATTTCTCTTACCCCAATTTGTGTCACATCTACTAGAGCATCATGTGCATGTATTATGACGTCACAGTATATGATGACATCATAATTAGTATGCACTATATCATCACAATGTATTATGACGTCATAATGTATCCGCATTATGACATCACAATATATTATGAGAGTGCAGTTTGCAGGTATTATGAGCAATTTCTCTTACCCCAATTTGTGTCACATCTACTGGAGCAACATGAGCATGTATTATGACGTCACATTATATGATGACATCATAATTAGTATACAGTATGACGTCACAATGTATTATGACGCCATAATGTATCCACACTATGACATCACAATATATTATGAGAGCGCAATTTGCAGGTATTATGACCAATTTCACTTACCCCAATTTCTGTCACATCTACTGGAGCATCATGAGCATGTATTATGACGTCACACTATATGATGACATCATAATTAGTATGCACTATGACGTCACATTGTATTATGACGTCATAATGTATCCGCATTATGGCATCACAATATATTATGAGAGCGCAATTTGCAGGTATTATGAGCAACTTCTCTTACCCCAATTTCTGTCACATCTACTGGAGCATCATGAGCATGTATTATGACGTCACAGTATATGATGTCATCATAATTACTATACACTATGACGTAACAATGTAGTATGACGTCGTAATGTATCCGCTTTATGACATCACAATATATTATGAGAGCGCAATTTGCAGGGTTTATGAGCAATTTCTCTTACCCCAATTTGTGTCTCATCTACTGGAGCATCATGAGCATGTATTATGACGTCACAGTATATGATGACATCATAATTAGTCTACAGTATGACGTCACAATGTATTATGACTCCATAATGTATACACATTATGACATCACAATATATTATGAGAGCGCAATTTGCAGGTATTATGACCAATTTCTCTTACCCCAATTTCTGTCACATCTACTGGAGCATCATGAGCATATATTATGACGTCACAGCATATGATGACATCATAATTAGTATGCACTATGACGTCACAATGTATTATGACGTCATAATGTACCCGTATTATGGTATCACAATATATTATGAGAGCGCAGCATGAAGGTATTATGAGCAATTTCTCTTACCCCAATTTCTGTCACATCTACTGGAGCATCATGAGCATGTATTATGACATCACAGTATATGATTACATCATAATTAGTATGCACTTTGACGTCACAATGTATTATGACGTCATAATGTATCTGCATTATGACATCACAATATATTATGAGAGCGCAATTTGCAGGTATTATGAGCAATTTCTCTTACCCCAATTTGTGTCACATCTACTGGAGCATCATGAGCATGTATTCTGACGTCACAGTATAAGATAACATCATAAATAGTATGCACTATGACGTCACAATGTATTGTGACGTCATAATGTATCAGCATTATGACATCACAATATATTATGAGAGGACAATTTGCAGGTATTATGAGCAATTTCTCTTACCACAATTTGTGTCACATCTATTGGAGAATCATGAGCATGTATTATGACTTCACAGTATATGATGACATCGTAATTAGTATGCACTATGACGTCACAATGTATTATGACGTCATATTCTATCCGCACGATGACATCACAATATATTATGAGAGCGCAATTTGCAGGTATTATGAGCAATTTCTCTTACCCCAATATATATCACATCTTCTGGAGCATCATGAGCATGTACTATGACGTCACAGTATATGATAACATCATAATTAGTATGCACTGTGACGTCACAATGTATTATGTCGTCATAATGTATCCGCATTGTGACATCACAATATATAATGAGAGCGCAATTTCCAGGTATTATGAGAAATTTGTCTTACCCCAATTTGTGTCACACCGACTGGAGCATCATCAGCATGTATTATGACGTCACAGTATATGATGACAGCATAATTAGTATGCACTATGATGTCACAATGCATTATGACGACATAATGTATCCGCATTATGACATCACAATATTTTATGAGAGCGCAATTTGCAGGTATTATGACCAATTTGTCTAACTGCAACTTGTGTCACATCTACTGGAGCATCATGAGCATGTATTATGACGTCACAGTATATGATGACATCATAGTTAGTATGCATTATGACGTCACTATGTATTATGACGTCATAAAGAATCTGCAGTGTGACAACACAATAAATTATGAGAGCGCAATTTGCAGGTATTATGAGCAATTTCTTTTACCCCAATTTGTGTCACATCCACTGGAGCATCATGAGCATGTATTATGACGTCACAGTATATGATGACATCATAATTAGTATGCACTTTGACGTCACAATGTATTATGACGTCATTATGTATCCAAATTATGACATCCCAAAATATTATGAGAGCGCAATTTGCAGGTATTATGAGCAATTTCTCTTACCCCAAATTGTGTCACATCTACTGGAGCATCATGAGCATGTATTATGACGTCACAGTATATGATGACATCATAATTAGTATGCACTATGACATCACAATGTATTATGACGTCATAATGTATCCGCATTATGACATCACAATATATTATGAGAGCGCAATTTCCAGGCATTATGAGCAATGTCTCTTACCCCAATTTGTGTCACATCTACTGGAGCATCATGAGCATGTATTATGACGTCACAGTATATGATGACATCATAATTAGTATGCACTATGACGTCACAATGTATTATGACGTCATAATGTATCCGCATTATGACATCACAATATATTATGAGAGCGCAATTTGCAGGTATTTTGAGCACTTTCTCTTACACCAATTTGTGTCACATTTACTGGAGCATCATGAGCATGTATTATGATGTCACAGTGTATGATGACATCATAATTAGTATGCACTATGACGTCACAATGTATTATGACGTCATAATGTATCCGCATTATGACATCACAGTATATTATGAGAGCGCAATTTGCAGGTATTATGAGCAATTTCTCTTACCCGAATTTGTGTCACATCTAGTGGAGCATCATGAGCATGTATTATGACGTCACAGTATATGATGACATCATAATTAGTATGCACTATGACGTCACAATATATTATGACGTCATAATGTATCCGCATTATGACATCACAATATATTATGAGAGCGCAATTTCCAGGTATTGTGAGCAATTTCTCTTACCCCAATTTGTGTCACATCTACTGGAGCATCATCAGCATGCATTATGACGTCACAGTATATGATGACATGATAATTAGTATGCACTATGACGTCACAATGTATTATGACGTCATAATGTATCCGCATTATGACATCACAATATATTATGAGAGCGCAATTTGCAGGTATTATGAGCAATTTCTCTTACACCAATTTGTGTCACATGTACTGGAGCATCATCAGCATGTATTATGACGTCACAGTATATGATGACATCATAATTAGTATGCACTATGACGTCACAATGTATTATGTGGTCATAATATATCCGCATTATGACATCACAATATATTATGAGAGGGCAATTTCCAGGTATTATGAGCAATTTCTCTTACCCCAATTTGTGTCACATCTACTGGAGCATCATGAGCATGTATTATGACGTCACAGTATATGATGACGTCATAATTAGTATGCACTATGACGTCACAATGAATTATGTCGTCATAATGTATCCGCATTATGACATCACAATATATTATGAGAGCGCAATTTGCAGGTATTATGAGCAATTTCACTTACCCCAATTTGTGTCACATCTACTGGAGCATCATGAGCATGTATTATGACGTCACAGTATATGATGACATCATAATTAGTATGCACTATGATGTCACAATGTATTATGACGTTATAATGTATCCGCATTATGACATCACAATATATTATGAGAGACAAATTTGCAGTTATTATGAGCAATTTCTCTTACCCAATTTGTGTCACAACTACTGGAGCATCATGAGCATGTATTGTGACCTCACAGTATATGATGACATCATAATTAGTATGCACTATGACGTCACAATGTATAATGACGTCATAATGTATCCACATTATGACATCACAATTTATTATGAGAGTGCAATTTGCAGGTATTTTGAGCAATTTCTCTTACCCCAATTTGTGTCACATCTACTGGAGCATCATGAGCATGTATTATGACGTCACAGTATATGATGACATCATAATTAGTATACAGTATGACGTCACAATGTATCATGACGCCATAATGTATCCACATAATGACATCACAATATATTATGAGAGCGCAATTTGCAGGTATTATGACCAATTTCTCTTACCACAATTTCTGTCACATCTACTGGAGCATCATGAGCATATATTATGATGTCACAGTATATGATGACATCATAATTAGTATGCACTATGACGTCACAATGTATTATGTCGTCATAATATATCTGCCTTATGACATCACAATATATTATGAGAGCGCAATTTCCAGGTTTTATGAGCAATTTCTCTTACCCCAATTTGTGTCACATCTACTGGAGCATCATGAGCATGTATTATGATATCACAGTATATAATGACGTCATAATTAGTATGCACTATGACGTCACAATGTATTATGTCGTCATAATGTATCCGCATTATGACATCACAATATATTATGAGAGCGCAATTTGAAGGTGTTATGAGCAATTTCTCTTACCCCAATTTGTGTCACATCTACTGGAGCATCATGAGCATGTATTATGACGTCACAGTATATGATGACATCATAATTACTATACAGTATGACGTCACAATGTATCATGACGCCATAATGTATCCACATTATGACATCACAATATATTATGAGAGCGCAATTTACAGGTATTATGACCAATTTCTCTTACCCCAATTTCTGTCACATCTACTGGAGCATCATGAGCATATATTAAGACGTCACAGTATATGATGACATCATAATTAGTATGCACTATGACGTCACAATGTATTATGACGTCATAATGCATCCGCATTATGACATCACAATATATTATGACAGTGCAATTTGCAGGTATTATGAGCAACTTCTCTTACCACAATTTGTGTCACATCTACTGGAGCATCATGAGCATGTATAATGACGTCACAGCATATGATGACATTATAATTAGTATGCACTATGACATCACAATGTGTTATGACGTCATAATGTATCCGCATTATGACATCACAATATATTATGAGAGCGCAATTTGCAGGTATTATGAGCAATTTCTCTTACCCCAATTTGTGTCACATCTACTGGAGCATCATGAGCATGTATTATGACGTCACAGTATATGATGTCATCATAATTAGTATGCACAATGACGTAACAAAGTAGTATGACGTCGTAATGTATCCGCTTTATGACATCACAATATATTATGAGAGCGCAATTTGCATGGTTTATGAGCAATTTCTCTTACCCCAATTTGTGTCACATCTACTGGAGCATCATGAACATGTATTATGACGTCACAGTATATGTTGACATCATAATTAATATGCAATATGACATCACAATGTGTTATGACGTCATATTGTATCCGCATTATGACATCACAATTTATTATGAGAGCGCAATTTGCAGGTATTATGACAAATTTCTCTTACCCCAATTTGTGTCACATCTACTGGAGCATCATGAGCATGTATTATGACGTCACAGTATATGATGACATCATAATTAGTATGCACTATGACGTCACAATGTATTATGACGTCATAATGTATCCGCATTATGACATCACAGTATATTATGAGAGCGCAATTTGCAGGTATTATGAGCCATTTCTCTTACCCCAATTTGTGTCACATCTACTGGAGCATCATGTGCATGTATTATGATGTCACAGTACATGATGATATCATAATTAGTATGCACTATATCGTCACAATGTATTATGACGTCATAATGTATCCGCATTATGACATCACAATATATTATGAGAGTGCAGTTTGCAGGTATTATGAGCAATTTCTCTTACCCCAATTTGTGTCACATCTACTGGAGCAAAATGAGCATGTATTATGACGTCACATTATATGATGACATCATAATTAGTATACAGTATGACGTCACAATGTATTATGACGCCATAATGTATCCACATTATGACATCACAATACATTATGAGAGCGCAATTTGCAGGTATTATGACCAACTTCACTTACCCCAATTTCTGTCACATCTACTGGAGCATCATGAGCATGTATTATGACGTCACACTATATGATGACGTCATAATTAGTATGCACTATGACGTCACATTGTATTATGACGTCATAATGTATCCGCATTATGGCATCACAATATATTATGAGAGCGCAATTTGCAGGTATTATGAGCAACTTCTCTTACCCCAATTTGTGTCACATCTACTGGAGCATCATGAGCATGTATAATGACGTCACAGCATATGATGACATTATAATTACCATGCACGATGACATCACAATGTGTTATGACGTCATAATGTATCCGCATTATGACATCACAATATATTATGAGAGCGCAATTTGCAGGTATTATGACCAATTTCTCTTACCCCAAACTGTGTCACATCTACTGGAGCATCATGAGCATGTATTATGACGTCACAGTATATGATGACATCATAATTAGTATGCACTATGACATCACAATGTATTATGACGTCATAATGTATCCGCATTATGACAACACAATATATTATGAGAGCGCAATTTGCAGGTATTATGAGCAATTTCTCTTACCCCAATTTGTGTCACATCTACTGGAGCATCCTGAGCATGTATTATGACGTCACAGTATATGATGACATCATAATTAGTATACAGCATGACGTCACAATGTATTATGACGCCATAATGTATCCGCATTATGACATCACAATATATTATGAGAGCGCAATTTGCAGGTATTATGACCAATTTCTCTTACCCCAATTTGTGTCACATCTACTGGAGCATCCTGAGCATGTATTATGACGTCACAGTATATGATGTCATCATAATTAGTATGCACTATGACGTAACAATGTAGTATGACGTCGTAATGTATCCGCTTTATGACATCACAATATATTATGAGAGCGCAATTTGCAGGGTTTATGAGCAATTTCTCTTACCCCAATTTGTGTCACATCTACTGGAGCATCATGAGCATGTATTATGACGTCACAGTATATGATGACATCATAATTAGTATGCACTATGACGTCACAATGTAGTATGACGTCATAATGTATCCGCATTATGACATCACAATATATTATAAGAGCGCAATTTGCAGGTATTATGAGCAATTTCTCTTACCACCATTTGTGTCACATCTACTGGAGCATCATGAACATGTATTATGACGTCACAGTATATGATGACATCATAATTAATATGCAATATGACATCACAACGTGTTATGACGTTATAATGTATCCGCATTATGACATCACAATTTATTATGAGAGCGCAATTTGCAGGTATTATGACCAATTTCTCTTACCCCAATTTGTGTCACATCTACTGGAGCATCATGAGCATGTATTATGATGTCACAGTATATGATGACATCATAATTAGTATGCACTATGACGTCACAATGTATTATGACGTCATAATGTATCCACATTATGACATCACAATATATTATGAGAGCGCAATTTGCAGGTATTATGAGCAATTTCTCTTACCACAATTTGTGTCACATCTACTGGAGCATCATGTGCATGTATTATGACGTCACAGTATATGATGACATCATAATTACTATGCACTATATCGTCACAATGTATTATGATGTCATAATGTATCCGCATTATGACATCACAATATATTATGAGAGTGCAGTTTGCAGGTATTATGAGCAATTTCTCTTACCCCAATTTGTGTCACATCTACTGGAGCAACATGAGCATGTATTATGACGTCACATTATATGATGACATCATAATTAGTATACAGTATGACCTCACAATGTATTATGACGCCATAATGTATCCACATTATGACATCACAATATATTATGAGAGCGCAATTTGCAGGTATTATGACCAATTTCACTTACCCCAATTTCTGTCACATCTACTGGAGCATCATGAGCATGTATTATGACGTCACACTATATGATGACATCATAATTAGTATGCACTATGACGTCACATTGTATTATGACGTCATAATGTATCCGCATTATGGCATCAGAATATATTATGAGAGCGCAATTTGCAGGTATTATGAGCAACTTCTCTTAACCCAATTTGTGTCATATCTACTGGAGCATCATGAGCATGTATAATGACGTCACAGCGTATGATGACATTATAATTACTATGCACGATGACATCACAATGTGTTATGACGTCATAATATATCCGCATTATGACATCACAATATATTATGAGAGCGCAATTTGCAGGTATTATGAACAATTTCTCTTACCCCAAACTGTGTCACATCTACTGGAGCATCATGAACATGTATTATGACGTCACAGTATATGATGACATCATAATTAGTATGCACTATGACGTCACAATGTATTATGACGTCATAATGTATCTGCATTATGACATCACAATATATTATGAGAGCGCAATTTGCAGGTATTATGAGCAATTTCTCTTACCCCAATTTGTGTCACATCTACTGGAGCATCATGAGCATGTATTATGACGTCACAGTATATGATGTCATCATAATTAGTATACACTATGACGTAACAATGTAGTATGACGTCGTAATGTATCCGCTTTATGACATCACAATATATTATGAGAGCGCAATTTGCAGGGTTTATGAGCAATTTCTCTTACCCCAATTTGTGTCTCATCTACTGGAGCATCATGAGCATGTATTATGACGTCACAGTATATGATGACATCATAATTAGTCTACAGTATGACGTCACAATGTATTATGACGCCATTATGTATTTACATTATGACATCACAATATATTATGAGAGCGCAATTTGCAGGTATTATGACCAATTTATCTTACCCCAATTTCTGTCACATCTACTGGAGCATCATGAGCATATATTATGACGTCACAGTATATGATGACATCATAATTAGTATGCACTATGACGTCACAATGTATTATGACGTCATAATGTATCCGCATTATGGCATCACAATATATTATGAGAGCGCAACATGAAGGTTTTATGAGCAATTTCTCTTACCCCAATTTCTGTCACATCTACTGGAGCATCATGAGCATGTATTATGACATCACAGTATATGATGACATCATAATTAGTATGCACTATGACGTCACAATGTATTATGACGTCATAATGTATCTGCATTATGACATCACAGTATATTATGAGAGCGCAATTTGCAGGTATTATGAGCAATTTCTCTTACCCCAATGTGTGTCACATCTACTGGAGAATCATGAGCATGTATTCTGACGTCACAGTATATGATAACATCATAAATAGTATGCACTATGACGTCACAATATATTGTGACGTCATAATGTATCCGCATTATGACATCACAATATATTATGAGAGGACAATTTGCAGGTATTATGAGCAATTTCTCTTACCACAATTTGTGTCACATCTATTGGAGAATCATGAGCATGTATTATGACATCACAGTATATGATGACATCGTAATTAGTATGCACTATGACATCACAATGTATTATGACGTCATATTCTATCCGCACGATGACATCACAATATATTATGAGAGCGCAATTTGCAGGTATTATGAGCAATTTCTCTTACACCAATTTATGTCACATCTTCTGGAGCATCATGAGCATTTATTATGACGTCACCGTATATGATGACATCATAATTAGTATGCACTATGACGTCACAATGTATTATGACGTCATAATATATCCGCATTATCTCATCACAACATATTATGAGAGCGCTATTTGCAGGTATTATGAGCAATTTCTCTTAACCCAATTTGTGTCACTTCTACTGAAGCATCATGAGCATGTACTATGACGTCACAGTATATGATAACATCATAATTAGTATGCACTGTGACGTCACAATGTATTATGTCGTCATAATGTATCCGCATTGTGACATCACAATATATAATGAGAGCGCAATTTCCAGGTATTATGAGAAATTTGTCTTACCCCAATTTGTGTCACACCGACTGGAGCATCATCAGCATGTATTATGACGTCACAGTATATGATGACAGCATAATTAGTATACACTATGATGTCACAATGCATTATGACGACATAATGTATCCGCATTATGACATCACAATATATTATGAGAGCGCAATTTGCAGGTATTATGAGCAACTTCTCTTACCCCAAATTGTGTCACATCTACTGGAGCATCATGAGCATGTATTATGACGTCACAGTATATGATGACATCATAATTAGTATGCACTATGACATCACAATGTATTATGACGTCATAATATATCCGCATTATCTCATCACAACATATTATGAGAGCGCTATTTGCAGGTATTATGAGCAATTTCTCTTACCACAATTTGTGTCACATCTATTGGAGAATCATGAGCATGTATTATGACATCACAGTATATGATGACATCGTAATTAGTATGCACTATGACATCACAATGTATTATGACGTCATATTCTATCCGCACGATGACATCACAATATATTATGAGAGCGCAATTTGCAGGCATTATGAGCAATTTCTCTTACCCCAATTTGTGTCACATCTACTGGAGCATCATCAGCATGCATTATGACGTCACAGTATATGATGACATGATAATTAGTATGCACTGTGACGTCACAATGGATTTTGACGTCATAATGTATCCGCATTATGACATCACAATATATTATGAGAGCGCAATTTGGAGGTATTATGAGCAATTTCTCTTACACCAATTTGTGTCACATCTACTGGAGCATCATCAGCATGTATTATGACGTCACAGTATATGATGACATCATAATTAGTATGCACTATGACGTCACAATGTATTATGACGTCATAATGTATCCGCATTATGACATCACAATATATTATGAGAGCGCAATTTCCAGGTATTATGAGCAATTTCTCTTACCGCAATTTGTGTCACATCTACTGGAGACTCATGAGCATGTATTATGACGTCACAGTATATGATGAGATCGTAATTAGTATGCACTATGATGTCACAATGTATTATGACGTCATAATGTATCCGCGTCATGACATCACAATATATTATGAGAGCGTAATTTGCAGCTATTATGAGCAATTTCTCTTACCCCAATTTCTGTCACATCTACTGGAGCATCATGAGCATGTATTATGATGTCACAGCATATGATGACATCATAACTAGTATGCACTATGACGTCACAATGTATTATGACGTCATAAAGTATCCGCCTTATGACATCACAATATATTATGAGAGCGCAATTTGCAGGTATTATGAGCAATTTCTATTACCCCAATTTGTGTCACATCTACTGGAGCATCATGAGCATGTATTATGACGTCACAGCATATGATGACATCATAATTAGTATGCAGTGTGACGTCACAATGTATTATGATGTCATAAAGTATCCGCATTATGACATCACAAAATATTATGAGAGCGCAATTTGCAGGTATTACGAGCAATTTCTCTTACCCCAATTTGTGTCACATCTACTGGAGAATCATGAGCATGTATTTTGACGTCACAGTATATGATGACATCATAATTAGTATTCAGTATGACGTCACAATGTATTATGACGTCCTAATGTATCCACATTATGACAACACAATATATTATGAGAGCGCAATTTGCAGGTATTATGACCAATTTCTCTTACCCCAATTTCTGTCATATCTACTGGAACATCATGAGCATGTGTTATGATGTCACAGCATATGATGACATCATAACTAGTATGCACTATGACGTCACAATGTATTATGACGTCATAAAGTATCCTCATTATGACATCTCAAAATATTATGAGAGCGCAATTTACAGGTATTACGAGCAATTTCTCTTACCCCAATTTGTGTCACATCTACTGGAGCATCATGAGCATGTATTATGACGTCACAGTATATGATGACATCATAATTAGTATGCACTATGACGTCACAATGTATTATGACGTCATAATGTATCCACGTTATGACATCACAATATATTATGAGAGCGCAATTTGCAGTATTATGAGCAATTTCTCTTGCCACAATTTGTTTCACGTCTACTGGAGCATCATGAGCATGTATTATGACGTCACAGTATATGACGACATCTTAATTAGTATGCACTATGACGTCACAATATTTTATGACGTCATAATGTATCCGCATTATGACATCACAATATATTATGAGAGCGCAATTTGCAGGTATTATGAGCAATTTTTCTTACACCAATTTTTGTCACATCTACTGTAGCATCATGAGCATGTATTATGACGTCACAGTATATGATGATATCATAATTAGTATGCACTATGACGTCACAATGTATTATGACGTCATAATATATCCACGTTATGACATCACAAAATATTATGAGAGCGCAATTTGCAGGTATTATGAGCAATTTCTCTTACCCCAATTTGTGTCACATCTACTGGAGAATCATGAGCATGTATTATGACGTCACAGTATATGATGAGATCGTAATTAGTATGCACTATGACGTCACAATGTATTATGACGTCATAATGTATCCGCGTCATGACATCACAATATATTATGAGAGCGTAATTTGCAGCTATTATGAGCAATTTCTCTTACCCCAATTTCTGTCACATCTACTGGAGCATCATGAGCATGTATTATGATGTCACAGCATATGATGACATCATAACTAGTATGAACTATGACGTCACAATGTATTATGACGTCAAAAAGTATCCGCATTATGACATCACATAATATTATGAGAGCGCAATTTGCAGGTATTACGAGCAATTTCTCTTACCCCAATTTGTGTCACATCTACTGGAGCATCATGAGCATGTATTATGACGTCACAGTATATGATGACAGCATAATTAGTATGCACTATGATGTCACAATGCATTATGACGACATAATGTATCCGCATTATGACATCACAATATTTTATGAGAGCGCAATTTGCAGGTATTATGACCAATTTGTCTAACTGCAACTTGTGTCACATCTACTGGAGCATCATGAGCATGTATTATGACGTCACAGTATATGATGACATCATAGTTAGTATGCATTATGACGTCACTATGTATTATGACGTCATAATGAATCTGCAGTGTGACAACACAATAAATTATGAGAGCGCAATTTGCAGGTATTATGAGCAATTTCTTTTACCCCAATTTGTGTCACATCCACTGGAGCATCATGAGCATGTATTATGACGTCACAGTATATGATGACATCATAATTAGTATGCACTTTGACGTCACAATGTATTATGACGTCATAATGTATCCAAATTATGACATCCCAAAATATTATGAGAGCGCAATTTGCAGGTATTATGAACAATTTCTCTTACCCCAAATTGTGTCACATCTACTGGAGCATCATGAGCATGTATTATGACGTCACAGTATATGATGACATCATAATTAGTATGCACTATGACATCACAATGTATTATGACGTCATAATGTATCCGCATTATGACATCACAATATATTATGAGAGCGCAATTTCCAGGCATTATGAGCAATGTCTCTTACCCCAATTTGTGTCACATCTACTGGAGCATCATGAGCATGTATTATGACGTCACAGTATATGATGACATCATAATTAGTATGCACTATGACGTCACAATGTATTATGACGTCATAATGTATCCGCATTATGACATCACAATATATTATGAGAGCGCAATTTGCAGGTATTTTGAGCACTTTCTCTTACACCAATTTGTGTCACATTTACTGGAGCATCATGAGCATGTATTATGATGTCACAGTGTATGATGACATCATAATTAGTATGCACTATGACGTCACAATGTATTATGACGTCATAATGTATCCGCATTATGACATCACAGTATATTATGAGAGCGCAATTTGCAGGTATTATGAGCAATTTCTCTTACCCGAATTTGTGTCACATCTAGTGGAGCATCATGAGCATGTATTATGACGTCACAGTATATGATGACATCATAATTAGTATGCACTATGACGTCACAATGTATTATGACGTCATAATGTATCCGCATTATGACATCACAATATATTATGAGAGCGCAATTTCCAGGTATTGTGAGCAATTTCTCTTACCCCAATTTGTGTCACATCTACTGGAGCATCATCAGCATGCATTATGACGTCACAGTATATGATGACATGATAATTAGTATGCACTATGACGTCACAATGTATTATGACGTCATAATGTATCCGCATTATGACATCACAATATATTATGAGAGCGCAATTTGCAGGTATTATGAGCAATTTCTCTTACACCAATTTGTGTCACATCTACTGGAGCATCATGAGCATGTATTATGACGTCACAGTATATGATGACATCATAATTAGTATGCACTATGACGTCACAATGTATCATGACGCCATAATGTATCCACATAATGACATCACAATATATTATGAGAGCGCAATTTGCAGGTATTATGACCAATTTCTCTTACCACAATTTCTGTCACATCTACTGGAGCATCATGAGCATATATTATGATGTCACAGTATATGATGACATCATAATTAGTATGCACTATGACGTCACAATGTATTATGTCGTCATAATATATCTGCCTTATGACATCACAATATATTATGAGAGCGCAATTTCCAGGTTTTATGAGCAATTTCTCTTACCCCAATTTGTGTCACATCTACTGGAGCATCATGAGCATGTATTATGATATCACAGTATATAATGACGTCATAATTAGTATGCACTATGACGTCACAATGTATTATGTCGTCATAATGTATCCGCATTATGACATCACAATATATAATGAGAGCGCAATTTGAAGGTGTTATGAGCAATTTCTCTTACCCCAATTTGTGTCACATCTACTGGAGCATCATGAGCATGTATTATGACGTCACAGTATATGATGACATCATAATTACTATACAGTATGACGTCACAATGTATCATGACGCCATAATGTATCCACATTATGACATCACAATATATTATGAGAGCGCAATTTGCAGGTATTATGACCAATTTCTCTTACCCCAATTTCTGTCACATCTACTGGAGCATCATGAGCATATATTAAGACGTCACAGTATATGATGACATCATAATTAGTATGCACTATGACGTCACAATGTATTATGACGTCATAATGCATCCGCATTATGACATCACAATATATTATGACAGTGCAATTTGCAGGTATTATGAGCAACTTCTCTTACCACAATTTGTGTCACATCTACTGGAGCATCATGAGCATGTATAATGACGTCACAGCATATGATGACATTATAATTAGTATGCACTATGACATCACAATGTGTTATGACGTCGTAATGTATCCGCATTATGACATCACAATATATTATGAGAGCGCAATTTGCAGGTATTATGAGCAATTTCTCTTACCCCAATTTGTGTCACATCTACTGGAGCATCATGAGCATGTATTATGACGTCACAGTATATGATGTCATCATAATTAGTATGCACAATGACGTAACAAAGTAGTATGACGTCGTAATGTATCCGCTTTATGACATCACAATATATTATGAGAGCGCAATTTGCATGGTTTATGAGCAATTTCTCTTACCCCAATTTGTGTCACATCTACTGGAGCATCATGATCATGTATTATGACGTCACAGTATATGTTGACATCATAATTAATATGCAATATGACATCACAATGTGTTATGACGTCATATTGTATCCGCATTATGACATCACAATTTATTATGAGAGCGCAATTTGCAGGTATTATGACAAATTTCTCTTACCCCAATTTGTGTCACATCTACTGGAGCATCATGAGCATGTATTATGACGTCACAGTATATGATGACATCATAATTAGTATGCACTATGACGTCACAATGTATTATGACGTCATAATGTATCCGCATTATGACATCACAGTATATTATGAGAGCGCAATTTGCAGGTATTATGAGCCATTTCTCTTACCCCAATTTGTGTCACATCTACTGGAGCATCATGTGCATGTATTATGATGTCACAGTACATGATGATATCATAATTAGTATGCACTATATCGTCACAATGTATTATGACGTCATAATGTATCCGCATTATGACATCACAATATATTATGAGAGTGCAGTTTGCAGGTATTATGAGCAATTTCTCTTACCCCAATTTGTGTCACATCTACTGGAGCAAAATGAGCATGTATTATGACGTCACATTATATGATGACATCATAATTAGTATACAGTATGACGTCACAATGTATTATGACGCCATAATGTATCCACATTATGACATCACAATATATTATGAGAGCGCAATTTGCAGGTATTATGACCAACTTCACTTACCCCAATTTCTGTCACATCTACTGTAGCATCATGAGCATGTATTATGACGTCACACTATATGATGACGTCATAATTAGTATGCACTATGACGTCACATTGTATTATGACGTCATAATGTATCCGCATTATGGCATCACAATATATTATGAGAGCGCAATTTGCAGGTATTATGAGCAACTTCTCTTACCCCAATTTGTGTCACATCTACTGGAGCATCATGAGCATGTATAATGACGTCACAGCATATGATGACATTATAATTACCATGCACGATGACATCACAATGTGTTATGACGTCATAATGTATCCGCATTATGACATCACAATATATTATGAGAGCGCAATTTGCAGGTATTATGAACAATTTCTCTTACCCCAAACTGTGTCACATCTACTGGAGCATCATGAGCATGTATTATGACGTCACAGTATATGATGACATCATAATTAGTATGCACTATGACATCACAATGTATTATGACGTCATAATGTATCCGCATTATGACAACACAATATATTATGAGAGCGCAATTTGCAGGTATTATGAGCAATTTCTCTTACCCCAATTTGTGTCACATCTACTGGAGCATCCTGAGCATGTATTATGACGTCACAGTATAAGATGACATCATAATTAGTATACAGCATGACGTCACAATGTATTATGACGCCATAATGTATCCGCATTATGACATCACAATATATTATGAGAGCGCAATTTGCAGGTATTATGACCAATTTCTCTTACCCCAATTTGTGTCACATCTACTGGAGCATCCTGAGCATGTATTATGACGTCACAGTATATGATGTCATCATAATTAGTATGCACTATGACGTAACAATGTAGTATGACGTCGTAATGTATCCGCTTTATGACATCACAATATATTATGAGAGCGCAATTTGCAGGGTTTATGAGCAATTTCTCTTACCCCAATTTGTGTCACATCTACTGGAGCATCATGAGCATGTATTATGACGTCACAGTATATGATGACATCATAATTAGTATGCACTATGACGTCACAATGTAGTATGACGTCATAATGTATCCGCATTATGACATCACAATATATTATAAGAGCGCAATTTGCAGGTATTATGAGCAATTTCTCTTACCACCATTTGTGTCACATCTACTGGAGCATCATGAACATGTATTATGACGTCACAGTATATGATGACATCATAATTAATATGCAATATGACATCACAACGTGTTATGACGTTATAATGTATCCGCATTATGACATCACAATTTATTATGAGAGCGCAATTTGCAGGTATTATGACCAATTTCTCTTACCCCAATTTGTGTCACATCTACTGGAGCATCATGAGCATGTATTATGATGTCACAGTATATGATGACATCATAATTAGTATGCACTATGACGTCACAATGTATTATGACGTCATAATGTATCCACATTATGACATCACAATATATTATGAGAGCGCAATTTGCAGGTATTATGAGCAATTTCTCTTACCACAATTTGTGTCACATCTACTGGAGCATCATGTGCATGTATTATGACGTCACAGTATATGATGACATCATAATTACTATGCACTATATCGTCACAATGTATTATGATGTCATAATGTATCCGCATTATGACATCACAATATATTATGAGAGTGCAGTTTGCAGGTATTATGAGCAATTTCTCTTACCCCAATTTGTGTCACATCTACTGGAGCAACATGAGCATGTATTATGACGTCACATTATATGATGACATCATAATTAGTATACAGTATGACCTCACAATGTATTATGACGCCATAATGTATCCATATTATGACATCACAATATATTATGAGAGCGCAATTTGCAGGTATTATGACCAATTTCACTTACCCCAATTTCTGTCACATCTACTGGAGCATCATGAGCATGTATTATGACGTCACACTATATGATGACATCATAATTAGTATGCACTATGACGTCACATTGTATTATGACGTCATAATGTATCCGCATTATGGCATCAGAATATATTATGAGAGCGCAATTTGCAGGTATTATGAGCAACTTCTCTTAACCCAATTTGTGTCATATCTACTGGAGCATCATGAGCATGTATAATGACGTCACAGCGTATGATGACATTATAATTACTATGCACGATGACATCACAATGTGTTATGACGTCATAATATATCCGCATTATGACATCACAGTATATTATGAGAGCGCAATTTGCAGGTATTATGAACAATTTCTCTTACCCCAAACTGTGTCACATCTACTGGAGCATCATGAACATGTATTATGACGTCACAGTATATGATGACATCATAATTAGTATGCACTATGACGTCACAATGTATTATGACGTCATAATGTATCTGCATTATGACATCACAATATATTATGAGAGCGCAATTTGCAGGTATTATGAGCAATTTCTCTTACCCCAATTTGTGTCACATCTACTGGAGCATCATGAGCATGTATTATGACGTCACAGTATATGATGTCATCATAATTAGTATACACTATGACGTAACAATGTAGTATGACGTCGTAATGTATCCGCTTTATGACATCACAATATATTATGAGAGCGCAATTTGCAGGGTTTATGAGCAATTTCTCTTACCCCAATTTGTGTCTCATCTACTGGAGCATCATGAGCATGTATTATGACGTCACAGTATATGATGACATCATAATTAGTCTACAGTATGACGTCACAATGTATTATGACGCCATTATGTATTTACATTATGACATCACAATATATTATGAGAGCGCAATTTGCAGGTATTATGACCAATTTATCTTACCCCAATTTCTGTCACATCTACTGGAGCATCATGAGCATATATTATGACGTCACAGTATATGATGACATCATAATTAGTATGCACTATGACGTCACAATGTATTATGACGTCATAATGTATCCGCATTATGGCATCACAATATATTATGAGAGCGCAACATGAAGGTATTATGAGCAATTTCTCTTACCCCAATTTCTGTCACATCTACTGGAGCATCATGAGCATGTATTATGACATCACAGTATATGATGACATCATAATTAGTATGCACTATGACGTCACAATGTATTATGACGTCATAATGTATCTGCATTATGACATCACAGTATATTATGAGAGCGCAATTTGCAGGTATTATGAGCAATTTCTCTTACCCCAATGTGTGTCACATCTACTGGAGAATCATGAGCATGTATTCTGACGTCACAGTATATGATAACATCATAAATAGTATGCACTATGACGTCACAATATATTGTGACGTCATAATGTATCCGCATTATGACATCACAATATATTATGAGAGGACAATTTGCAGGTATTATGAGCAATTTCTCTTACCACAATTTGTGTCACATCTATTGGAGAATCATGAGCATGTATTATGACATCACAGTATATGATGACATCGTAATTAGTATGCACTATGACATCACAATGTATTATGACGTCATATTCTATCCGCACGATGACATCACAATATATTATGAGAGCGCAATTTGCAGGTATTATGAGCAATTTCTCTTACACCAATTCATGTCACATCTTCTGGAGCATCATGAGCATTTATTATGACGTCACAGTATATGATGACATCATAATTAGTATGCACTATGACGTCACAATGTATTATGACGTCATAATATATCCGCATTATCTCATCACAACATATTATGAGAGCGCTATTTGCAGGTATTATGAGCAATTTCTCTTAACCCAATTTGTGTCACTTCTACTGAAGCATCATGAGCATGTACTATGACGTCACAGTATATGATAACATCATAATTAGTATGCACTGTGACGTCACAATGTATTATGTCGTCATAATGTATCCGCATTGTGACATCACAATATATAATGAGAGCGCAATTTCCAGGTATTATGAGAAATTTGTCTTACCCCAATTTGTGTCACACCGACTGGAGCATCATCAGCATGTATTATGACGTCACAGTATATGATGACAGCATAATTAGTATACACTATGATGTCACAATGCATTATGACGACATAATGTATCCGCATTATGACATCACAATATATTATGAGAGCGCAATTTGCAGGTATTATGAGCAACTTCTCTTACCCCAAATTGTGTCACATCTACTGGAGCATCATGAGCATGTATTATGACGTCACAGTATATGATGACATCATAATTAGTATGCACTATGACATCACAATGTATTATGACGTCATAATATATCCGCATTATCTCATCACAACATATTATGAGAGCGCTATTTGCAGGTATTATGAGCAATTTCTCTTACCACAATTTGTGTCACATCTATTGGAGAATCATGAGCATGTATTATGACATCACAGTATATGATGACATCGTAATTAGTATGCACTATGACATCACAATGTATTATGACGTCATATTCTATCCGCACGATGACATCACAATATATTATGAGAGCGCAATTTGCAGGCATTATGAGCAATTTCTCTTACCCCAATTTGTGTCACATCTACTGGAGCATCATCAGCATGCATTATGACGTCACAGTATATGATGACATGATAATTAGTATGCACTGTGACGTCACAATGGATTTTGACGTCATAATGTATCCGCATTATGACATCACAATATATTATGAGAGCGCAATTTGGAGGTATTATGAGCAATTTCTCTTACACCAATTTGTGTCACATCTACTGGAGCATCATCAGCATGTATTATGACGTCACAGTATATGATGACATCATAATTAGTATGCACTATGACGTCACAATGTATTATGACGTCATAATGTATCCGCATTATGACATCACAATATATTATGAGAGCGCAATTTCCAGGTATTATGAGCAATTTCTCTTACCGCAATTTGTGTCACATCTACTGGAGAATCATGAGCATGTATTATGACGTCACAGTATATGATGAGATCGTAATTAGTATGCACTATGATGTCACAATGTATTATGACGTCATAATGTATCCGCGTCATGACATCACAATATATTATGAGAGCGTAATTTGCAGCTATTATGAGCAATTTCTCTTACCCCAATTTCTGTCACATCTACTGGAGCATCATGAGCATGTATTATGATGTCACAGCATATGATGACATCATAACTAGTATGCACTATGACGTCACAATGTATTATGACGTCATAAAGTATCCGCCTTATGACATCACAATATATTATGAGAGCGCAATTTGCAGGTATTATGAGCAATTTCTATTACCCCAATTTGTGTCACATCTACTGGAGCATCATGAGCATGTATTATGACGTCACAGCATATGATGACATCATAATTAGTATGCAGTGTGACGTCACAATGTATTATGATGTCATAAAGTATCCGCATTATGACATCACAAAATATTATGAGAGCGCAATTTGCAGGTATTACGAGCAATTTCTCTTACCCCAATTTGTGTCACATCTACTGGAGAATCATGAGCATGTATTTTGACGTCACAGTATATGATGACATCATAATTAGTATTCAGTATGACGTCACAATGTATTATGACGTCCTAATGTATCCACATTATGACAACACAATATATTATGAGAGCGCAATTTGCAGGTATTATGACCAATTTCTCTTACCCCAATTTCTGTCATATCTACTGGAACATCATGAGCATGTGTTATGATGTCACAGCATATGATGACATCATAACTAGTATGCACTATGACGTCACAATGTATTATGACGTCATAAAGTATCCTCATTATGACATCTCAAAATATTATGAGAGCGCAATTTACAGGTATTACGAGCAATTTCTCTTACCCCAATTTGTGTCACATCTACTGGAGCATCATGAGCATGTATTATGACGTCACAGTATATGATGACATCATAATTAGTATGCACTATGACGTCACAATGTATTATGACGTCATAATGTATCCACGTTATGACATCACAATATATTATGAGAGCGCAATTTGCAGTATTATGAGCAATTTCTCTTGCCACAATTTGTTTCACGTCTACTGGAGCATCATGAGCATGTATTATGACGTCACAGTATATGACGACATCTTAATTAGTATGCACTATGACGTCACAATATTTTATGACGTCATAATGTATCCGCATTATGACATCACAATATATTATGAGAGCGCAATTTGCAGGTATTATGAGCAATTTTTCTTACACCAATTTTTGTCACATCTACTGTAGCATCATGAGCATGTATTATGACGTCACAGTATATGATGATATCATAATTAGTATGCACTATGACGTCACAATGTATTATGACGTCATAATATATCCACGTTATGACATCACAAAATATTATGAGAGCGCAATTTGCAGGTATTATGAGCAATTTCTCTTACCCCAATTTGTGTCACATCTACTGGAGAATCATGAGCATGTATTATGACGTCACAGTATATGATGAGATCGTAATTAGTATGCACTATGACGTCACAATGTATTATGACGTCATAATGTATCCGCGTCATGACATCACAATATATTATGAGAGCGTAATTTGCAGCTATTATGAGCAATTTCTCTTACCCCAATTTCTGTCACATCTACTGGAGCATCATGAGCATGTATTATGATGTCACAGCATATGATGACATCATAACTAGTATGAACTATGACGTCACAATGTAATATGACGTCAAAAAGTATCCGCATTATGACATCACATAATATTATGAGAGCGCAATTTGCAGGTATTACGAGCAATTTCTCTTACCCCAATTTGTGTCACATCTACTGGAGCATCATGAGCATGTATTATGACGTCACAGTATATGATGACATCATAATTAGTATGCACTATGACGTCACAATGTATTATGACGTCATAATGTATCCGCGTTATGACCACACAACATATTATGAGAGCGCAATTTGCAGGTATTATGAGCAATTTCTCTTACCACAATTTGTGTCACATCTACTGGAGCATCATGAGCATGTATTATGATGTCACAGTATATGACGACATCTTAATTAGTATGCACTATGACGTCACAATATTTTATGACGTCATAATGTATCCGCATTATGACATCACAATATATTATGAGAGCGCAATTTGCAGGTATTATGAGCAATTTCTCTTACACCAATTTTTGTCACATCTACTGTAGCATCATGAGCATGTATTATGACGTCACAGTATATGATGATATCATAATTAGTATGCACTATGACGTCACAATGTATTATGACGTCATAATGTATCCGCGTTATGACATCACTATATATTATGAGAGCGCAAGTTGCAGGTATAATGAGCAATTTCTCTAACCCCAATTTCTGTCACATCTACTGGAGCATCATGAGCATGTATTATGATGTCACAGCATATGATGACATCATACCTAGTATGCACTATGACGTCACAATGTATTATGACGTCATAAAGTATCCGCCTCATGACATCACAATATATTATGAGAGCGCAATTTGCAGGTATTACGAGCAATTTCTCTTACCCCAATTTGTGTCACATCTACTGGAGAATCATGAGCATGTATTATGACGACGCAGTATGTGATGACATCATAATTAGTATGCACTATGATGTCAGAATGTATTATGATGTCATAATGTATCCGCGTTATGACATCACAATATATTATGAGAGCGCAATTTGAAGGTATTATGAGCAATTTCTATTACCCCAATTTATGTCACATCTACTGGAGCATCATGAGCATGTATTATGACGTCACAGCATATGATGACATCATAACTAGTAGGCACTATGACGTCACAATGTATTATGAGGTCATAAAGTGTCCGCATTATGACATCACAAAATATTATGAGTGCGCATTTTGCTGGTATTACCAGCAATTTCTCTTACCCCAATTTGTGTCACATCTACTGGAGAATCATGAGCATGTATTATGACGTCACAGTATATGATGACATCATAATTAGTATGCACTATGACGTCACAATGTATTATGACGTCATACTGTATCCGCGTTATGACATCACAATATATTATGAGAGCGCAATTTGCAGGTATTATGAGCAATTTCTCTTACCACAATTTTTGTCACATCTACTGGAGCATCATGAGCATGTATTATGATGTCACAGTATATGATGACAGCATAATTAGTATACACTATGATGTCACAATGCATTATGACGACATAATGTATCCGCATTATGACATCACAATATATTATGAGAGCGCAATTTGCAGGTATTATGAGCAACTTCTCTTACCCCAAATTGTGTCACATCTACTGGAGTATCATGAGCATGTATTATGACGTCACAGTATATGATGACATCATAATTAGTATGCACTATGACATCACAATGTATTATGACGTCATAATGTATCCGCATTATGACATCACAATATATTATGAGTGCGCAATTTCCAGGTATTATGAGCAATGTCTCTTACCCCAATTTGTGTCACATCTACTGGAGCATCATGAGCATGTATTATGACGTCACAGTATATGATGACATCATAATTAGTATGCACTATGACGTCACAATGTATTATGACGTCATAATGTATCCGCATTATGACATCACAATATATTATGAGAGCGCAATTTGCAGGTATTTTGAGCACTTTCTCTTACACCAATTTGTGTCACATCTACTGGAGCATCATGAGCATGTATTATGATGTCACAGTGTATGATGACATCATAATTAGTATGCACTATGACGTCACAATGTATTATGACGTCATAATGTATCCGCAATATGACATCACAATATATTATGAGAGCGCAATTTGCAGGTATTATGAGCAATTTCTCTTACCCCAATTTGTGTCACATCTACTGGAGCATCATCAGCATGCATTATGACGTCACAGTATATGATGACATGATAATTAGTATGCACTGTGACGTCACAATGGATTTTGACGTCATAATGTATCCGCATTATGACATCACAATATATTATGAGAGCGCAATTTGGAGGTATTATGAGCAATTTCTCTTACACCAATTTGTGTCACATCTACTGGAGCATCATCAGCATGTATTATGACGTCACAGTATATGATGACATCATAATTAGTATGCACTATGACGTCACAATGTATTATGACGTCATAATGTATCCGCATTATGACATCACAATATATTATGAGAGCGCAATTTCCAGGTATTATGAGCAATTTCTCTTACCGCAATTTGTGTCACATCTACTGGAGAATCATGAGCATGTATTATGACGTCACAGTATATGATGAGATCGTAATTAGTATGCACTATGATGTCACAATGTATTATGACGTCATAATGTATCCGCGTCATGACATCACAATATATTATGAGAGCGTAATTTGCAGCTATTATGAGCAATTTCTCTTACCCCAATTTCTGTCACATCTACTGGAGCATCATGAGCATGTATTATGATGTCACAGCATATGATGACATCATAACTAGTATGCACTATGACGTCACAATGTATTATGACGTCATAAAGTATCCGCCTTATGACATCACAATATATTATGAGAGCGCAATTTGCAGGTATTATGAGCAATTTCTATTACCCCAATTTGTGTCACATCTACTGGAGCATCATGAGCATGTATTATGACGTCACAGCATATGATGACATCATAATTAGTATGCAGTGTGACGTCACAATGTATTATGATGTCATAAAGTATCCGCATTATGACATCACAAAATATTATGAGAGCGCAATTTGCAGGTATTACGAGCAATTTCTCTTACCCCAATTTGTGTCACATCTACTGGAGAATCATGAGCATGTATTTTGACGTCACAGTATATGATGACATCATAATTAGTATTCAGTATGACGTCACAATGTATTATGACGTCCTAATGTATCCACATTATGACAACACAATATATTATGAGAGCGCAATTTGCAGGTATTATGACCAATTTCTCTTACCCCAATTTCTGTCATATCTACTGGAACATCATGAGCATGTGTTATGATGTCACAGCATATGATGACATCATAACTAGTATGCACTATGACGTCACAATGTATTATGACGTCATAAAGTATCCTCATTATGACATCTCAAAATATTATGAGAGCGCAATTTACAGGTATTACGAGCAATTTCTCTTACCCCAATTTGTGTCACATCTACTGGAGCATCATGAGCATGTATTATGACGTCACAGTATATGATGACATCATAATTAGTATGCACTATGACGTCACAATGTATTATGACGTCATAATGTATCCACGTTATGACATCACAATATATTATGAGAGCGCAATTTGCAGTATTATGAGCAATTTCTCTTGCCACAATTTGTTTCACGTCTACTGGAGCATCATGAGCATGTATTATGACGTCACAGTATATGACGACATCTTAATTAGTATGCACTATGACGTCACAATATTTTATGACGTCATAATGTATCCGCATTATGACATCACAATATATTATGAGAGCGCAATTTGCAGGTATTATGAGCAATTTTTCTTACACCAATTTTTGTCACATCTACTGTAGCATCATGAGCATGTATTATGACGTCACAGTATATGATGATATCATAATTAGTATGCACTATGACGTCACAATGTATTATGACGTCATAATATATCCACGTTATGACATCACAAAATATTATGAGAGCGCAATTTGCAGGTATTATGAGCAATTTCTCTTACCCCAATTTGTGTCACATCTACTGGAGAATCATGAGCATGTATTATGACGTCACAGTATATGATGAGATCGTAATTAGTATGCACTATGACGTCACAATGTATTATGACGTCATAATGTATCCGCGTCATGACATCACAATATATTATGAGAGCGTAATTTGCAGCTATTATGAGCAATTTCTCTTACCCCAATTTCTGTCACATCTACTGGAGCATCATGAGCATGTATTATGATGTCACAGCATATGATGACATCATAACTAGTATGCACTATGACGTCACAATGTATTATGACGTCAAAAAGTATCCGCATTATGACATCACATAATATTATGAGAGCGCAATTTGCAGGTATTACGAGCAATTTCTCTTACCCCAATTTGTGTCACATCTACTGGAGCATCATGAGCATGTATTATGACGTCACAGTATATGATGACATCATAATTAGTATGCACTATGACGTCACAATGTATTATGACGTCATAATGTATCCGCGTTATGACCACACAACATATTATGAGAGCGCAATTTGCAGGTATTATGACCAATTTCTCTTACCACAATTTGTGTCACATCTACTGGAGCATCATGAGCATGTATTATGATGTCACAGTATATGACGACATCTTAATTAGTATGCACTATGACGTCACAATATTTTATGACGTCATAATGTATCCGCATTATGACATCACAATATATTATGAGAGCGCAATTTGCAGGTATTATGAGCAATTTCTCTTACACCAATTTTTGTCACATCTACTGTAGCATCATGAGCATGTATTATGACGTCACAGTATATGATGATATCATAATTAGTATGCACTATGACGTCACAATGTATTATGACGTCATAATGTATCCGCGTTATGACATCACTATATATTATGAGAGCGCAAGTTGCAGGTATAATGAGCAATTTCTCTTACCCCAATTTCTGTCACATCTACTGGAGCATCATGAGCATGTATTATGATGTCACAGCATATGATGACATCATACCTAGTATGCACTATGACGTCACAATGTATTATGACGTCATAAAGTATCCGCCTTATGACATCACAATATATTATGAGAGCGCAATTTGCAGGTATTACGAGCAATTTCTCTTACCCCAATTTGTGTCACATCTACTGGAGAATCATGAGCATGTATTATGACGACGCAGTATGTGATGACATCATAATTAGTATGCACTATGATGTCAGAATGTATTATGATGTCATAATGTATCCGCGTTATGACATCACAATATATTATGAGAGCGCAATTTGAAGGTATTATGAGAAATTTCTATTACCCCAATTTATGTCACATCTACTGGAGCATCATGAGCATGTATTATGACGTCACAGCATATGATGACATCATAACTAGTAGGCACTATGACGTCACAATATATTATGAGGTCATAAAGTGTCCGCATTATGACATCACAAAATATTATGAGTGCGCATTTTGCAGGTATTACCAGCAATTTCTCTTACCCCAATTTGTGTCACATCTACTGGAGAATCATGAGCATGTATTATGACGTCACAGTATATGATGACATCATAATTAGTATGCACTATGACGTCACAATGTATTATGACGTCATAATGTATCCGCGTTATGACATCACAATATATTATGAGAGCGCAATTTGCAGGTATTATGAGCAATTTCTCTTACCACAATTTTTGTCACATCTACTGGAGCATCATTAGCATGTATTATGACGTAACAGTATATGACAACATCTTAATTAGTATGCACTATGACGTCACAATATTTTATGACATCATAATGTATCCGCATTATAACATCACAATATATTATGAGAGCGCAATTTGCAGGTTTTATGAGCAATTTCTCTTACAACAATTTTTGTCACATCTACTGTAGCATCATGAGCATGTATTATGACGTCACAGTATATGATGATATCATAATTAGTATGCACTATGACGTCACAATGTATTATGACGTCATAATGTATCCGCGTTATGACATCACAATATATTATGAGAGCGCAATTTGCAGGTATTATGAGCAATTTCTCTTACCCCAATTTGTGTTACATCTACTGGAGCATCATGAGCATGTATTATGACGTCACAGCATATGATGACATCATAATTAGTATGCAGTTTTTCGTCACAATGTATTATGACGTTATAAAGTATCCACATTATGACATCACAAAATATTATGAGAGCGCAATTTGCAGGTATTACGAGCAATTTCTCTTACCCCAATTTGTGTCACATCTACTGGAGAATCATGAGCATGTATTTTGACGTCACAGTATATGATGACATCATAATTAGTATTCACTATGACGTCACAATGTATTATGACGTCATAATGTATCCGCATTATGACAACACAATATATTATGAGAGCGCAATTTGCAGGTATTATGAGCAATTTCTCTTACCCCAATTTCTGTCACATCTACTGGAGCATCATGAGCATGTATTATGATGTCACAGCATATGATGACATCATAACTGGCATGCACTATGACGTCACAATGTATTATGATGTCATAAAGTATCCGCATTATGACATCACAAAATATAATGAGAGCGCAATTTGCAGGTAATACGAGCAATTTCTCTTACCCAAATTTGTGTCACATCTACTGGAGCATCATGAGCATGTATTATGACGTCACAGTATATGACGACATCTTAATTAGTATGCACTATGACGTCACAATATTTTATGACGTCATAATGTATCTGCATTTTGACATCACAATATATTATGGGAGCGCAATTTGAAGGTATTATGAGCAATTTCTCTTACACCAATTTTTGTCACATCTACTGTAGCACCATGAGCATGTATTATGACGTCACAGTATATGATGAGATCGTAATTATATGCACTATGATGTCACAATGTATTATGACGTCATAATGTATCCGCGTTATGACATCACAATATATTATGAGAGTGCAATTTGCAGGTATTATGAGCAATTTCTCTTACCCCAATTTCTGTCACATCTACTGGAGCATCATGAGCATGTATTATGATGTCACAGCATATGATGACATCATAACTAGTAGGCACTATGACGTCACAATGTATTATGATGTCATAAAGTATCCGCATTATGACATCATAAAATATTATGAGAGCGCAATTTGCAGGTATTACCAGCAATTTCTCTTACCCCAATTTGTGTCACATCTACTGGAGCATCATGAGCATGTATTATGATGTCACAGTATATGATGACATCATAATTAGTATGCACTATGACGTCACAATGTATTATGACGTCAAAATGTATCCGCGTTATGACATCACAATATATTATGAGAGCGCAATTTGCAGGTATTATGAGCAATTTCTCTTACCAGAATATTTGTCACATCTACTGGAGCATCATGAGCATGTATTATGACATCACAGTATATGACAACATCTTAATTTGTATGCACTATGACGTCACAATATTTTATGACGTCATAATGTATCCGCATTATGACATCACAATATATTATGAGAGCGCAATTTGCAGGTATTATGAGCAATTTCTCTTACCCCAATTTGTGTCACATCTACTGGAGCATCTTGAGCATGTATTATGACGTCACAGTATATGACGACATCTTAATTAGTATGCACTATGACGTCACAATATTTTTTGACGTCATAATGTATCCGCGTTTTGAAATCACAATATATTTTGAGAGCGCAATTTGCAGGTATTATGAGCAATTTCTCTTACCCGAATTTCTGTCACATCTACTGGAGCATCATGAGCATGTATTATGATGTCACAGTATATGATGACATCATAATTAGTATGCACTATGACGTCACAATGTATTATGACGTCATAATGTATCTGCGTTATGACATCACAATATATTATGAGAGCGCAATTTGCAGGTATTATGAGCAATTTCTCTAACCACAATTTGTGTCACATCTACTGGAGCATCATGAGCATGTATTATGATGTCACAGTATATGACGACATCTTAATTAGTATGCACTATGACGTCACAATATTTTATGACGTCATAATGTATCCGCATTATGACATCACAATATATTATGAGAGCGCAATTTGCAGGTATTATGAGCCATTTCTCTTACACCAATTTTTGTCACATCTACTGGAGCATCATGAGCATGTACTATGACGTCACAGTATATGATGACATCATAATTAGTATGCACTATGACGTCACAATATATTATGACGTCGTAATGTATCCGCGTTTTGAAATCACAATATATTTTGAGAGCGCAATTTGCAGGTATTATGAGCAATTTCTCTTACCCCAATTTCTGTCACATCTACTGGAGCATCATGAGCATGTATTATGATGTCACAGCATATGATGACATCATAACTAGTATGCACTATGACGTCACAATATATTATGAGGTCATAAAGTATCCGCATTATGACATCACAAAATATTATGAGAGCGTAATTTGCAGGTATTACCAGCAATTTCTCTTACCCCAATTTGTGTCACATCTACTGGAGCATCATGAGCATGTATTATGACGTCACAGTATATGACGACATCATAATTAGTATGCACTATGACGTCACAGTGTATTATGACGTCATAATGTATCCGCGTTATGACATCACAATATATTATGAGAGCGCAATTTGCAGGTATTATGAGCAACTTCTCTAAACAAAATTTGTGTCACACCTACTGGAGCATCATGAGCATGTATTTTGACGTCACAGTATTTGACGACATCTTAATTAGTATGCACTATGACGTCACAATATTTTATGACGTCATAATGTATCCGCATTATGACATCACAATATATTAAGAGAGCGCAATTTGCAGGTATTATGAGCAGTTTCTCTTACACCAATTTTTGTCACATCTACTGTAGCATCATGAGCATGTATTATGACGTCACAGTATATGATGATATCATAATTAGTATGCACTATGACGTCACAATTTATTATGACGTCATAATCTATCCGCCTTATGACATCACAATATATTATGAGAGCGCAATTTGCAGGTATTACGAGCAATTTCTCTTACCCCAATTTGTGTCACATCTACTGGAGAATTCTGAGCATGTATTATGACGACGCAGTATGTGATGACATCATAATTAGTATGCACTATGATGTCAGAATGTATTATGATGTCATAATGTGTCCGCGTTATGACATCACAATATATTATGAGAGCGCAATTTGCAGGTATTATGAGCAATTTCTCTTACCCCAATTTGTGTCACATCTACTGGAGCATCATGAGCATGTTTTATGACGTCACAGTATATGATGACATCATAATTAGTATGCAGTGTGACGTCACAATGTATTATGACGTCATAAAGTATCCGCATTATGACATCACAAAATATTATGAGAGCGCAATTTGCAGGTATTACAAGCAATTTCTCTTACCCCAAATTGTGTCACATCTACTGGAGAATCATGAGCATGTATTTTGACGTCACAGTATATGATGACATCATAATTAGTATGCACTATGACGTCACAATGTATTATGACGTCATAATGTATCCGCGTCATGACATCACAATATATTATGAGAACGTAATTTGCAGCAATTATGAGCAATTTCTCTTACCCCAATTTCTGTCACATCTACTGGAGCATCATGAGCATGTATTATGATGTCACAGCATATGATGACATCATAACTAGTATGCACTATGACGTCACAATGTATTATGACGTCAAAAAGTATCCGCATTATGACATCACATAATATTATGAGAGCGCAATTTGCAGGTATTACGAGCAATTTCTCTTACCCCAATTTGTGTCACATCTACTGGAGCATCATGAGCATGTATTATGACGTCACAGTATATGATGACATCATAATTAGTATGCACTATGACGTCACAATGTATTATGACGTCATAATGTATCCGCGTTATGACCTCACAACATATTATGAGAGCGCAATTTGCAGGTATTATGAGCAATTTCTCTTACCACAATTTGTGTCACATCTACTGGAGCATCATGAGCATGTATTATGATGTCACAGTATATGACGACATCTTAATTAGTATGCACTATGACGTCACAATATTTTATGACGTCATAATGTATCCGCATTATGACATCACAATATATTATGAGAGCGCAATTTGCAGGTATTATGAGCAATTTCTCTTACACCAATTTTTGTCACATCTACTGTAGCATCATGAGCATGTATTATGACGTCACAGTATATGATGATATCATAATTAGTATGCACTATGACGTCACAATGTATTATGACGTCATAATGTATCCGCGTTATGACATCACAATATATTATGAGAGCGCAAGTTGCAGGTATAATGAGCAATTTCTCTTACCCCAATTTCTGTCACATCTACTGGAGCATCATGAGCATGTATTATGATGTCACAGCATATGATGACATCATACCTAGTATGCACTATGACGTCACAATGTATTATGACGTCATAAAGTATCCGCCTTATGACATCACAATATATTATGAGAGCGCAATTTGCAGGTATTACGAGCAATTTCTCTTACCCCAATTTGTGTCACATCTACTGGAGAATCATGAGCATGTATTATGACGACGCAGTATGTGATGACATCATAATTAGTATGCACTATGATGTCAGAATGTATTATGATGACATAATGTATCCGCGTTATGACATCACAATATATTATGAGAGCGCAATTTGAAGGTATTATGAGCAATTTCTATTACCCCAATTTATGTCACATCTACTGGAGCATCATGAGCATGTATTATGACGTCACAGCATATGATGACATCATAATTAGTATGCAGTATGACATCACAATGTATTATGATGTCATAAAGTATCCGCATTATGACATCACAAAATATTATGAGAGCACAATTTGCAGGTATTACGAGCAATTTCTCTTACCCCAATTTGTGACACATCTACTGGAGAATCATGAGCATGTATTTTGACGTCACAGTATATGATGACATCATAATTAGTATTCAGTATGACGTCACAATGTATTATGACGTCATAATGTATCCGCATTATGACAACACAATATATTATGAGAGCGCAATTTGCAGGTATTATGACCAATTTCTCTTACCCCAATTTCTGTCATATCTACTGGAGCATCATGAGCATGTATTATGATGTCACAGCATATGATGACATCATAACTAGTAGGCACTATGACGTCACAATGTATTATGAGGTCATAAAGTGTCCGCATTATGACATCACAAAATATTATGAGAGCGCATTTTGCAGGTATTACCAGCAATTTCTCTTACCCCAATTTGTGTCACATGTACTGGAGCATCATGAGCATGTATTATGACGTCACAGTATATGAGGACATCATAATTAGTATGCACTATGACGTCACAATGTATTATGACGTCATAATGTATCCGCGTTATGACATCACAATATATTATGAGAGCGCAATTTGCAGGTATTATGAGCAATTTCTCTTACCACAATTTTTGTCACATCTACTGGAGCATCATTAGCATGTATTATGACGTCACAGTATATGACGACATCTTAATTAGTATGCACTATGACGTCACAATATTTTATGACATCATAATGTATCCGCATTATAACATCACAATATATTATGAGAGCGCAATTTGCAGGTATTATGAGCAATTTCTCTTACAACAATTTTTGTCACATCTACTGTAGCATCATGAGCATGTATTATGACGTCACAGTATATGATGATATCATAATTAGTATGCACTATGACGTCACAATGTATTATGACGTTATAATGTATCCGCGTTATGACATCACAATATATTATGAGAGCGCAATTTGCAGGTATTATGAGCAATTTCTCTTACCCCAATTTCTGTCACATCTACTGGAGCATCATGAGCATGTATTATGATGTCACAGCATATGATGACATCATACCTAGTATGCACTAGGACGTCACAATATATTATGACGTCATAAAGTATCTGCCTTATGACATCACAATATATTAAGAGAGCGCAATTTGCAGGTATTACGAGCAATTTCTCTTACCCCAATTTGTGACACATCTACTGGAGAATCATGAGCATGTATTATGACGACGCAGTATGTGATGACATCATAATTAGTATGCACTATGATGTCAGAATGTATTATGACGTCATACTGTATCCGCGTTATGACATCACAATATATTATGAGAGCGCAATTTGCAGGTATTATGAGCAATTTCTCTTACCACAGTATTTGTCACATCTACTGGAGCATCATGAGCATGTATTATGACATCACAGTATATGACAACATCTTAATTAGTATGCACTATGACGTCACAATATTTTATGACGTCATAATGTATCCGCATTATGACATCACAATATATTATGAGAGCGCAATTTGCAGGTATTATGAGCTATTTCTCTTACCCCAATTTGTGTCACATCTACTGGAGCATCTTGAGCATGTATTATGACGTCACAGTATATGACGACATCTTAATTAGTATGCACTATGACGTCACAATATTTTTTGACGTCATAATGTATCCGCGTTTTGAAATCACAATATATTTTGAGAGCGCAATTTGCAGGTATTATGAGCAATTTCTCTTACCCCAATTTGTGTCACATCTACTGGAGCATCATGAGCATGTATTATGATGTCACAGTATATGATGACATCATAATTAGTATGCACTATGACGTCACAATGTATTATGACGTCATAATGTATCTGCGTTATGACATCACAATATATTATGAGAGCGCAATTTGCAGGTATTATGAGCAATTTCTCTAACCACAATTTGTGTCACATCTACTGGAGCATCATGAGCATGTATTATGATGTCACAGTATATGACGACATCTTAATTAGTATGCACTATGACGTCACAATATTTTATGACGTCATAATGTATCCGCATTATGACATCACAATATATTATGAGAGCGCAATTTGCAGGTATTATGAGCCATTTCTCTTACCCCAATTTATGTCACATCTACTGGAGCATCATGAGCATGTATTATGATGTCACAGCATATGATGACATCATAACTAGTAGGCACTATGACGTCACAATATATTATGAGGTCATAAAGTATCCGCATTATGACATCACAAAGTATTATGAGAGCGCATTTTGCAGGTATTACCAGCAATTTCTCTTACCCCAATTTGTGTCACATCTACTGGAGCATCATGAGCATGTATTATGACGTCACAGTATATGATGACATCATAATTAGTATGCACTATGACGTCACAATGTATTATGACGTCATAATGTATCCGCGTTATGACATCACAATATATTATGAGAGCGCAATTTGCAGTTATTATGAGCAATTTCTCTTACCACAATTTTTGTCACATCTACTGGAGCATCATGAGCATGTATTATGACGTCACAGTATATGACGACATCTTAATTAGTCTGCACTATGACGTCACAATATTTTATGACATCATAATGTATCCGCATTATGACATCACAATATATTATGAGAGCGCAATTTGCAGGTATTATGAGCAATTTCTCTTACACCAATTTTTGTCACATCTACTGTAGCATCATGAGCATGTATTATGACGTCACAGTATATGATGATATCATAATTAGTATGCACTATGACGTCACAATGTATTATGACGTTATAATGTATCCGCCTTATGACATCACAATATATTAAGAGAGCGCAATTTGCAGGTATTACGAGCAATTTCTCTTACCCCAATTTGTGTCACATCTACTGGAGAATCATGAGCATGTATTATGACGACGCAGTATGTGATGACATCATAATTAGTATGCACTATGATGTCAGAATGTATTATGATGTCATAATGTATCCGCGTTATGACATCACAATATATTATGAGAGCGCAATTTGCAGGTATTATGAGCAATTTCTCTTACCCCAATTTGTGTTACATCTACTGGAGCATCATGAGCATGTATTATGACGTCACAGCATATGATGACATCATAATTAGTATGCAGTGTTTCGTCACAATGTATTATGACGTCATAAAGTATCCACATTATGACATCACAAAATATTATCAGAGCGCAATTTGCAGGTATTACGAGCAATTTCTCTTACCCCAATTTGTGTCACATCTACTGGAGAATCATGAGCATGTATTTTGACGTCACAGTATATGATGACATCATAATTAGTATTCACTATGACGTCACAATGTATTATGACGTCATAATGTATCCGCATTATGACAACACAATATATTATGAGAGCGCAATTTGCAGGTATTATGAGCAATTTCTCTTACCCCAATTTCTGACACATCTACTGGAGCATCATGAGCATGTATTATGATGTCACAGCATATGATGACATCATAACTAGTATGCACTATGACGTCACAATGTATTATGACGTCATAAAGTATCCGCATTATGACATCTCAAAATATTATGAGAGCGCAATTTGCAGGTATTACGAGCAATTTCTATTACCCCAATTTGTGTCACATCTACTGGAGCATCATGAGCATGTATTATGACGTCACAGTATATGATGACATCATAATTAGTATGCACTATGACGTCACAATGTATTATGACGTCATAATATATCCACGTTATGACATCACAATATATTATGAGAGCGCAATTTGCAGTATTATGAGCAATTTCTCTTGCCACAATTTGTTTCACGTCTACTGGAGCATCATGAGCATGTATTATGACGTCACAGTATATGACGACATCTTAATTAGTATGCACTATGATGTCACAATATTTTATGACGTCATAATGTATCCGCATTATGACATCACAATATATTATGAGACCGCAATTTGCAGGTATTATGAGCAATTTCTCTTTCACCAATTTCTGTCACATCTACTGTAGCATCATGAGCATGTATTATGATGTCACAGTGTATGATGATATCATAATTAGTATGCACTATGACGTCACAATGTGTTATGACGTCATAATATATCCACGTTATGACATCACAATATATTATGAGAGCGCAATTTGCAGGTATTATGAGCAATTTCTCTTAACTCAATTTGTGTCACATCTACTGGAGAATCATGAGCATGTATTATGACGTCACAGTATATGATGAGATCGTAATTAGTATGCACTATGATGTCACAATGTATTATGACGTCATAATGTATCCGCGTCATGACATCACAATATATTATGAGAGCGTAATTTGCAGCTATTATGAGCAATTTCTCTTACCCCAATTTCTGTCACATCTACTGGAGCATCATGAGCATGTATTATGATGTCACAGCATATGATGACATCATAACTAGTATGCACTATGACGTCACAATGTATTATGACGTCATAATGTATCCGCATTATGACATCACAATATATTATGAGAGCGCAATTTGCAGGTATTATGAGCAATTTCTATTACCCCAATTTGTGTCACATCTACTGGAGCATCATGAGCATGTATTATGATGTCACAGCATATGATGACATCATAATTAGTATGCAGTGTGACGTCACAATGTATTATGATGTCATAAAGTATCCGCATTATGACATCACAAAATATTATGAGAGCGCAATTTGCAGGTATTACGAGCAATTTCTCTTACCCCAATTTGTGTCACATCTACTGGAGAATCATGAGCATGTATTTTGACGTCACAGTATATGATGACATCATAATTAGTATTCAGTATGACGTCACAATGTATTATGACGTCCTAATGTATCCACATTATGACAACACAATATATTATGAGAGCGCAATTTGCAGGTATTATGACCAATTTCTCTTACCCCAATTTCTGTCATATCTACTGGAGCATCATGAGCATGTGTTATGATGTCACAGCATATGATGACATCATAACTAGTATGCACTATGACGTCACAATGTATTATGACGTCATAAAGTATCCTCATTATGACATCTCAAAATATTATGAGAGCGCAATTTACAGGTATTACGAGCAATTTCTCTTACCCCAATTTGTGTCACATCTACTGGAGCATCATGAGCATGTATTATGACGTCACAGTATATGATGACATCATAATTAGTATGCACTATGACGTCACAATGTATTATGACGTCATAATGTATCCACGTTATGACATCACAATATATTATGAGAGCGCAATTTGCAGTATTATGAGCAATTTCTCTTGCCACAATTTGTTTCACGTCTACTGGAGCATCATGAGCATGTATTATGACGTCACAGTATATGACGACATCTTAATTAGTATGCACTATGACGTCACAATATTTTATGACGTCATAATGTATCCGCATTATGACATCACAATATATTATGAGAGCGCAATTTGCAGGTATTATGAGCAATTTTTCTTACACCAATTTTTGTCACATCTACTGTAGCATCATGAGCATGTATTATGACGTCACAGTATATGATGATATCATAATTAGTATGCACTATGACGTCACAATGTATTATGACGTCATAATATATCCACGTTATGACATCACAAAATATTATGAGAGCGCAATTTGCAGGTATTATGAGCAATTTCTCTTACCCCAATTTGTGTCACATCTACTGGAGAATCATGAGCATGTATTATGACGTCACAGTATATGATGAGATCGTAATTAGTATGCACTATGACGTCACAATGTATTATGACGTCATAATGTATCCGCGTCATGACATCACAATATATTATGAGAGCGTAATTTGCAGCTATTATGAGCAATTTCTCTTACCCCAATTTCTGTCACATCTACTGGAGCATCATGAGCATGTATTATGATGTCACAGCATATGATGACATCATAACTAGTATGCACTATGACGTCACAATGTATTATGACGTCATAAAGTATCCGCATTATGACATCACATAATATTATGAGAGCGCAATTTGCAGGTATTACGAGCAATTTCTCTTACCCCAATTTGTGTCACATCTACTGGAGCATCATGAGCATGTATTATGACGTCACAGTATATGATGACATCATAATTAGTATGCACTATGACGTCACAATGTATTATGACGTCATAATGTATCCACGTTATGACCTCACAATATATTATGAGAGCGCAATTTGCAGGTATTATGAGCAATTTCTCTTACCACAATTTATGTCACATCTACTGGAGCACCATGAGCATGTATTATGATGTCACAGTATATGACGACATCTTAATTAGTATGCACTATGACGTCACAATATTTTATGACGTCATAATGTATCCGCATTATGACATCACAATATATTATGAGAGCGCAATTTGCATGTATTATGAGCAATTTCTCTTACACCAATTTTTCTCACATCTACTGGAGCATCATGAGCATGTATTATGACGTCACAGTATATGATGACATCATAATTAGTATGCACTATGACGTCACAATGTATTATGACGTCATAATGTATCCGCGTTATGACATCACAATATATTATGAGAGCGCAATTTGCAGGTATTATGAGCAATTTCTCTTACCACAATTTTTGTCACATCTACTGGAGCATCATTAGCATGTATTATGACGTCACAGTATATGACGACATCTTAATTAGTATGCACTATGACGTCACAATATTTTATGACATCATAATGTATCCGCATTATAACATCACAATATATTATGAGAGCGCAATTTGCAGGTTTTATGAGCAATTTCTCTTACACCAATTTTTGTCACATCTACTGTAGCATCATGAGCATGTATTATGACGTCACGGTATATGATGATATCATAATTAGTATGCACTATGACGTCACAATGTATTATGACGTTATAATGTATCCGCGTTATGACATCACAATATATTATGAGAGCGCAATTTGCAGGTATTATGAGCAATTTCTCTTACTCCAATTTCTGTCACATCTACTGGAGCATCATGAGCATGTATTATGATGTCACAGCATATGATGACATCATACCTAGTATGCACTAGGACGTCACAATATATTATGACGTCATAAAGTATCCGCCTTATGACATCACAATATATTAAGAGAGCGCAATTTGCAGGTATTACGAGCAATTTCTCTTACCCCAATTTGTGTCACATCTACTGGAGAATCATGAGCATGTATTATGACGACGCAGTATGTGATGACATCATAATTAGTATGCACTATGATGTCAGAATGTATTATGACGTCATACTGTATCCGCGTTATGACATCACAATATATTATGAGAGCGCAATTTGCAGGTATTATGAGCAATTTCTCTTACCCCAATTTGTGTTACATCTACTGGAGCATCATGAGCATGTATTATGACGTCACAGCATATGATGACATCATAATTAGTATGCAGTGTTTCGTCACAATGTATTATGACGTTATAAAGTATCCACATTATGACATCACAAAATATTATGAGAGCGCAATTTGCAGGTATTACGAGCAATTTCTCTTACCCCAATTTGTGTCACATCTACTGGAGAATCATGAGCATGTATTTTGACGTCACAGTATATGATGACATCATAATTAGTATTCACTATGACGTCACAATGTATTATGACGTCATAATGTATCCGCATTATGACAACACAATATATTATGAGAGCGCAATTTGCAGGTATTATGAGCAATTTCTCTTACCCCAATTTCTGTCACATCTACTGGAGCATCATGAGCATGTATTATGATGTCACAGCATATGATGACATCATAACTGGCATGCACTATGACGTCACAATGTATTATGATGTCATAAAGTATCCGCATTATGACATCACAAAATATTATGAGAGCGCAATTTGCAGGTAATACGAGCAATTTCTCTTACCCAAATTTGTGTCACATCTACTGGAGCATCATGAGCATGTATTATGACGTCACAGTATATGACGACATCTTAATTAGTATGCACTATGACGTCACAATATTTTATGACGTCATAATGTAATCCGCATTTTGACATCACAATATATTATGGGAGCGCAATTTGAAGGTATTATGAGCAATTTCTCTTACACCAATTTTTGTCACATCTACTGTAGCACCATGAGCATGTATTATGACGTCACAGTATATGATGAGATCGTAATTATATGCACTATGATGTCACAATGTATTATGACGTCATAATGTATCCGCGTTATGACATCACAATATATTATGAGAGTGCAATTTGCAGGTATTATGAGCAATTTCTCTTACCCCAATTTCTGTCACATCTACTGGAGCATCATGAGCATGTATTATGATGTCACAGCATATGATGACATCATAACTAGTAGGCACTATGACGTCACAATGTATTATGAGGTCATAAAGTATCCGCATTATGACATCATAAAATATTATGAGAGCGCAATTTGCAGGTATTACCAGCAATTTCTCTTACCCCAATTTGTGTCACATCTACTGGAGCATCATGAGCATGTATTATGACGTCACAGTATATGACGACATCATAATTAGTATGCACTATGACGTCACAGTGTATTATGACGTCATAATGTATCCGCGTTATGACATCACAATATATTATGAGAGCGCAATTTGCAGGTATTATGAGCAACTTCTCTAACCAAAATTTGTGTCACACCTACTGGAGCATCATGAGCATGTATTTTGACGTCACAGTATATGACGACATCTTAATTAGTATGCACTATGACGTCACAATATTTTATGACGTCATAATGTATCCGCATTATGACATCACAATATATTAAGAGAGCGCAATTTGCAGGTATTATGAGCAGTTTCTCTTACACCAATTTTTGTCACATCTACTGTAGCATCATGAGCATGTATTATGACGTCACAGTATATGATGATATCATAATTAGTATGCACTATGACGTCACAATGTATTATGACGTCATAAACTATCCGCCTTATGACATCACAATATATTATGAGAGCGCAATTTGCAGGTATTACGAGCAATTTCTCTTACCCCAATTTGTGTCACATCTACTGTAGAATTATGAGCATGTATTATGACGACGCAGTATGTGATGACATCATAATTAGTATGCACTATGATGTCAGAATGTATTATGATGTCATAATGTGTCCGCGTTATGACATCACAATATATTATGAGAGCGCAATTTGCAGGTATTATGAGCAATTTCTCTTACCCCAATTTGTGTCACATCTACTGGAGCATCATGAGCATGTTTTATGACGTCACAGTATATGATGACATCATAATTAGTATGCAGTGTGACGTCACAATGTATTATGACGTCATAAAGTATCCGCATTATGACATCACAAAATATTATGAGAGCGCAATTTGCAGGTATTACAAGCAATTTCTCTTACCCCAATTTGTGTCACATCTACTGGAGAATCATGAGCATGTATTTTGACGTCACAGTATATGATGACATCATAATTAGTATTCACTATGACGTCACAATGTATTATGACGTCATAATGTATCCGCATTAGGACAACACAATATATTATGAGAGCGCAATTTGCAGGTATTATGAGCAATTTCTCTTACCCCAATTTCTGTCACATCTACTGGAGCATCATGAGCATGTATTATGGTGTCACAGCATATGATGACATCATAACTAGTAGGCACTATGACGTCACAATGTATTATGAGGTCATAAAGTGTCCGCATTATGACATCACAAAATATTATGAGAGCGCATTTTGCAGGTATTACCAGCAATTTCTCTTATCCCAATTTGTGTCACATGTACTGGAGCATCATGAGCATGTATTATGACGTCACAGTATATGAGGACATCATAATTAGTATGCACTATGACGTCACAATGTATTATGACGTCATAATGTATCCGCGTTATGACATCACAATATATTATGAGAGCGCAATTTGCAGGTATTATGAGCAATTTCTCTTACCACAATTTTTGTCACATCTACTGGAGCATCATTAGCATGTATTATGACGTCACAGTATATGACGACATCTTAATTAGTATGCACTATGACGTCACAATATTTTATGACATCATAATGTATCCGCATTATAACATCACAATATATTATGAGAGCGCAATTTGCAGGTATTATGAGCAATTTCTCTTACAACAATTTTTGTCACATCTACTGTAGCATCATGAGCATGTATTATGACGTCACAGTATATGATGATATCATAATTAGTATGCACTATGACGTCACAATGTATTATGACGTTATAATGTATCCGCGTTATGACATCACAATATATTATGAGAGCGCAATTTGCAGGTATTATGAGCAATTTCTCTTACCCCAATTTCTGTCACATCTACTGGAGCATCATGAGCATGTATTATGATGTCACAGCATATGATGACATCATACCTAGTATGCACTAGGACGTCACAATATATTATGACGTCATAAAGTATCTGCCTTATGACATCACAATATATTAAGAGAGCCCAATTTGCAGGTATTACGAGCAATTTCTCTTACCCCAATTTGTGTCACATCTACTGGAGAATCATGAGCATGTATTATGACGACGCAGTATGTGATGACATCATAATTAGTATGCACTATGATGTCAGAATGTATTATGACGTCATACTGTATCCGCGTTATGACATCACAATATATTATGAGAGCGCAATTTGCAGGTATTATGAGCAATTTCTCTTACCCCAATTTGTGTTACATCTACTGGAGCATCATGAGCATGTATTATGACGTCACAGCATATGATGACATCATAATTAGTATGCAGTGTTTCGTCACAATGTATTATGACGTTATAAAGTATCCACATTATGACATCACAAAATATTATGAGAGCGCAATTTGCAGGTATTACGAGCAATTTCTCTTACCCCAATTTGTGTCACATCTACTGGAGAATCATGAGCATGTATTTTGACGTCACAGTATATGATGACATCATAATTAGTATTCACTATGACGTCACAATGTATTATGACGTCATAATGTATCCGCATTATGACAACACAATATATTATGAGAGCGCAATTTGCAGGTATTATGAGCAATTTCTCTTACCCCAATTTCTGTCACATCTACTGGAGCATCATGAGCATGTATTATGATGTCACAGCATATGATGACATCATAACTGGCATGCACTATGACGTCACAATGTATTATGATGTCATAAAGTATCCGCATTATGACATCACAAAATATTATGAGAGCGCAATTTGCAGGTATTACGAGCAATTTCTCTTACCCAAATTTGTGTCACATCTACTGGAGCATCATGAGCATGTATTATGACGTCACAGTATATGACGACATCTTAATTAGTATGCACTATGACGTCACAATATTTTATGACGTCATAATGTATCTGCATTATGACATCACAATATATTATGAGAGCGTAATTTGCAGGTATTATGAGCAATTTCTCTTACCCCGATTTCTGTCACATTTTTGGAGCATAATGAGCATGTATTATGACGTCACAGTATATGATGACATCATAATTAGTATGCACTATGACTTCACTATGTATTATGACGTCATAATATTTCCACATTATGACATCACAATATATTATGAGAGCGCAATTTGCAGGTATTATGACCAATTTCTCTTACCACATTTTGTGTCACATCTACTGGAGCTTCATGAGCATGTATTATGACGTCACAGTATATGATGACATCATCATTAGTATGCACTATGACGTCACAATATATTATGACTTCAAAATATATCCATATTATGACATCACAATATATTATGAGAGCGCAATTTGAAGGTATTATGAGCAATTTCTCTTACCCCAATTTGTGTCACATCTACTGGAGCATCATGAGCATGCATTATGACGTCACAGTATATGATGACGTCATAATTAATATGCATTATGACGTCACAATGTATTATGTCGTCATAATTTATCCGCATTATGACATCACAATATATTATGAGAGTGCAATTTGCAGGTATTATGAGCAATTTCTCTTAACCCAATTTGTGTCACATCCACTGGAGCATCATCAGCATGTATTATGACGTCACAGTATATGATGACATCATAAGCAGTATGCACTATGACGTCACAATGCATTATGACGTCATAATGTATCCTCATTATGACATCACAATATATTATGAGAGCGCAATTTGCAGGTATTATCAGTAATTTGCCTTACCGCAATTTGTGTCACATCTACTGGAGCATCATGAGCATGTATTATGATGTCACAGTATATGATGACATTATAATTAGTATGAACTATGACGTCACTATGTATTATGACGTCATAATGAATCCGCATTGTGACAACACAATATATTATGAGAGCGCAATTTGCAGGTAGTATGAGCAATTTCTCTTCCCCAATTTTTTTCACATCTACTGGAGCATCAGGAGCATGTATTATGACGTCACAGTATATGATGACATCATAATTAGTATGCACTATGACATCACAATGTATTATGACGTCATAATGTATCCGCATTATGACATCGCAAAATATTATGAGAGCGCAATTTGCAGGTATTATCAGCAATTTTTCTTACCCCAATTTGTGTCACATCTACAGAAGCAAAGTGAGCATGTATTATGACGTCACAGCATATGATAACATCATAACTAGTATGGACTATGAGGTCACAATGTATTATGACGTCATAATGTATCCGCATTATGACATCACAATATATTATGAGAGCGCAATTTGCAGGTATTATGAGCAATTTCTCTTACCCCAAATTGTGTCACATCTACTGGAGCATCATGAGCATGTATTATGACGTCACAGTATATGATGACATCATAATTACTATGCACTATGACGTCACAATGTATTATGACGTCATAATGTATCTGCATTATGACATCACAATATATTATGAGAGCGCAATTTGCAGGTATTATGAGCAATTTCTCTTACCCCAACTCGTGTCACATCTACTGGAGCATCATGAGCATGTATTATGACGTCACAGCATATGAAGACATCATAACTAGTATGCACTATGACGTCACAATGAATTATGACGTCATAATATATCTGCATTATGACATCACAATATGTTATGGGAGCGCAATTTGCAGGTATTAAGACCAATTTCTCTTACCCCAATTTGTGTCACATCTACTGGAGCATCATGAGCATGTATTATGATGTCACAGTATATGATGCCATCATAATGAGTATGCACTATGACGTCAAAATGTATTATGACGTCATAATGTATCTGCATTATAGCATCACAATATATTATAAGAGTGCGCAATTTGCAGGTATTATCAGCAATTTCTCTTACCCCAACTTGTGTCACATCTACTGGAGCATCATGAGCATGTATTATGACGTCACAGTATATGATGATATCGTAATTAGTATGCACTATGACGTCACAATGTATTATGACGTCATAATGAATCTGCATTATGACATCACAATATATCATGAGAGCGCAATTTGCAGGTATTTTGAGCAATTTCTCTTACCAGAACTTGTGTCACATCTACTGGAGCATCATGAGCATGTATTATGACGTTACAGTATATGATGACATCATAATTAGTATGCACTATGATGTCACAATGTATTATGACGTCATAATATATCCGCATTATGACATCACAATATATTATGAGAGCGCAATTTGCAAGTATTATGAGCAATTTCTCTTACCACAATTTGTGTCACATCTACTGCAGCATCATGAGCATGTATTATGACCTCACAGTATATGATGACATCACAATTAGTATGCACTATGATGTCACAATGTATTATGACGTCATAATGTATCCTCATTATATCATCACAGTTTATTATGAGACCACAATTTGCAGGTATTATGAGAAATTTCTCTTACCCCAATTTGTGTCACATCTACTGGAGCATCGCATGTATTATGACATCACAGTGTATGATGACACCATAATTAGTATGCCCTATGACGTCACAATGTATTATGACGTCATAATGTATCCGCAGTATGACATCACAATATATTATCAGAGCGCAATTTGCAAGTATTATGAGCAATTTGTCTTACCCCAATTTGTGTCACATCTACTGGAGAATCATGAGCATGTATTATGACGTCACAGTATATGATGACATCATAATTAGTATGTACTATGACGTCAAAATGTATTATGACGTCATAATGTATCCGCAGTATGACATCACAATACATTATGAGAGCGCAATTTGCAGGAATTATGAGCAATTTCTCTTACCCCAATTTGTGTCACATTTACTGGAGCATCATGAGCATATATTATGACGTCACAGTGTACGATGACATCATAATTAGTATGCACTATGACGTCACAATGTAGTATGACGTCATAATGTATCCGCATTATGACATCACAATGTATTATGAGAGCGCAATTTGCAGGTATTATGACCAATTTCTCTTACCCCAATTTATGTCACATCTACTGGAGCATCATGAGCATGTATTATGACGTCACAGTATATGATGACATCACTGTTAGTATGCACTATGACGTCACAATGTATTATGATGTCATAATGTATCCGCATTTTGACATCACACTATATTATGAGAGCGCAGTTTGCAGGTATTATGACCAATTTCTCTTACACCAATTTGCGTCAAATCTACTGGAGCATGATGAGCATGTATTATGACGTCACAGTATATGATGACATCACTGTTAGTATGCACTATGACGTCACAATGTATTATGACGTCATAATGTATCCGCATTATGACATCTCAATATATTATGAGAGCGCAATTTGAAGGTATTATGACCAATTTCTCTTACCCCAATTTGTGTCACATCTACTGGAGCATCATGAGCATGTATTATGACGTCACATTATATGATGACATCATAATTAGTGTGCACTATGACGTCACAATGTATTATGACGTCATAATGTATCCGCCTTATGACATCACAATATATTATGAGAGCGCAATTTGCAGGTATTATGAGCAATTTCTCTTACCCCAACTTGTGTCACATCTACTGGAGCATCATGAGCATGTATTATGACGTCACAGCATATGAAGACATCATAACTAGTATGCACTATGATGTCACAATGTATTATGACGTCATAATGTATCCGTATTATGACATCACAATATATTATGAGAGTGCAATTTGCAGGTATTATAAGCAATTTCTCTTACCCCAATTTCTGTCACATCTACTGCAGCATCATGAGCATGTATTATGACGTCACAGTATATGATGACATCATAATTAGTATGCTCTATGACGTCACAATGTATTATGACGTCGTAATGGATCCGCATTATGACATCACAATATACTATGAGATCGCCATTTTCAGGTATTATGACCAATTTCTCTTACCCAAATTTGTGTCACATCTACTGGAGCATCATGAGCATGTATTATGACGTCACAGTATATGATGACATCATAATTAGTATGCACTATGACATCACAATGTATTATGATGTCATAATGTATCCGCATTATGACATCACAACATATTAGGAGAGCACAACTTGCAGGAATTATGACCAATTTCTCTTACCCCAATTTGTGTCACATCTACTGGAGCATCAGGAGCATGTATTATGACGTCACACTTTGTGATGACATAATAATTAATATGCACTATGACGTCACAATGTATTATGATGTCATAATGTATCCGCATTATGACTTCACAATATATTATGAGAGCGCAATCTGCAGGTATTGTGACCAATTTCTCTTACCCCAATTTGTGTCACATCTACTGGAGCATCATGAGCATGTATTATGACGTCACAGTATATGATGACATCATAATTAGTATGCACTATGACGTCACAATGTATTATGACGTCATAATGTATCTGCATTATGACATCACAATATATTATGAGATCGCAATTTGCATGTTTTATGAGCAATTTCTCTTACCCCAACTTGTGTCACATCTACTGGAGCATCATGAGCATGTATTATGACGTCACAGCATATGAAGTCATCATAACTAGTATGCACTATGACGTCACAATGTATTATGACGTCATAATGTATCTGCATTATGACATCACAATATATTATGAGAGCGTAATTTGCAGGTATTATGAGCAATTTCTCTTACCCCGATTTCTGTCACATTTTTGGAGCATAATGAGCATGTATTATGACGTCACAGTATATGATGACATCATAATTAGTATGCACTATGACTTCACTATGTATTATGACGTCATAATATTTCCACATTATGACATCACAATATATTATGAGAGCGCAATTTGCAGGTATTATGACCAATTTCTCTTACCACATTTTGTGTCACATCTACTGGAGCTTCATGAGCATGTATTATGACGTCACAGTATATGATGACATCATCATTAGTATGCACTATGACGTCACAATATATTATGACTTCAAAATATATCCATATTATGACATCACAATATATTATGAGAGCGCAATTTGAAGGTATTATGAGCAATTTCTCTTACCCCAATTTGTGTCACATCTACTGGAGCATCATGAGCATGCATTATGACGTCACAGTATATGATGACGTCATAATTAATATGCATTATGACGTCACAATGTATTATGTCGTCATAATTTATCCGCATTATGACATCACAATATATTATGAGAGTGCAATTTGCAGGTATTATGAGCAATTTCTCTTAACCCAATTTGTGTCACATCCACTGGAGCATCATCAGCATGTATTATGACGTCACAGTATATGATGACATCATAAGTAGTATGCACTATGACGTCACAATGCATTATGACGTCATAATGTATCCTCATTATGACATCACAATATATTATGAGAGCGCAATTTGCAGGTATTATCAGTAATTTGCCTTACCGCAATTTGTGTCACATCTACTGGAGCATCATGAGCATGTATTATGATGTCACAGTATATGATGACATTATAATTAGTATGAACTATGACGTCACTATGTATTATGACGTCATAATGAATCCGCATTGTGACAACACAATATATTATGAGAGCGCAATTTGCAGGTAGTATGAGCAATTTCTCTTCCCCAATTTTTGTCACATCTACTGGAGCATCAGGAGCATGTATTATGACGTCACAGTATATGATGACATCATAATTAGTATGCACTATGACATCACAATGTATTATGACGTCATAATGTATCCGCATTATGACATCGCAAAATATTATGAGAGCGCAATTTGCAGGTATTATCAGCAATTTTTCTTACCCCAATTTGTGTCACATCTACAGAAGCAAAGTGAGCCTGTATTATGACGTCACAGCATATGATAACATCATAACTAGTATGGACTATGAGGTCACAATGTATTATGACGTCATAATGTATCCGCATTATGACATCACAATATATTATGAGAGCGCAATTTGCAGGTATTATGAGCAATTTCTCTTACCCCAATTTGTGTCACATCTACTGGAGCATCATGAGCATGTATTATGACGTCACAGTATATGATGACATCATAATTACTATGCACTATGACGTCACAATGTATTATGACGTCATAATGTATCTGCATTATGACATCACAATATATTATGAGAGCGCAATTTGCAGGTATTATGAGCAATTTCTCTTACCCCAACTCGTGTCACATCTACTGGAGCATCATGAGCATGTATTATGACGTCACAGCATATGAAGACATCATAACTAGTATGCACTATGACGTCACAATGAATTATGACGTCATAATATATCTGCATTATGACATCACAATATGTTATGGGAGCGCAATTTGCAGGTATTAAGACCAATTTCTCTTACCCCAATTTGTGTCACATCTACTGGAGCATCATGAGCATGTATTATGATGTCACAGTATATGATGCCATCATAATGAGTACGCACTATGACGTCAAAATGTATTATGACGTCATAATGTATCTGCATTATAGCATCACAATATATTATAAGAGTGCGCAATTTGCAGGTATTATCAGCAATTTCTCTTACCCCAACTTGTGTCACATCTACTGGAGCATCATGAGCAAGTATTATGACGTCACAGTATATGATGATATCATAATTAGTATGCACTATGACGTCACAATGTATTATGACGTCATAATGAATCTGCATTATGACATCACAATATATCATGAGAGCGCAATTTGCAGGTATTTTGAGCAATTTCTCTTACCAGAACTTGTGTCACATCTACTGGAGCATCATGAGCATGTATTATGACGTTACAGTATATGATGACATCATAATTAGTATGCACTATGATGTCACAATGTATTATGACGCCATAATATATCCGCATTATGACATCACAATATATTATGAGAGCGCAATTTGCAAGTATTATGAGCAATTTCTCTTACCACAATTTGTGTCACATCTACTGCAGCATCATGAGCATGTATTATGACCTCACAGTATATGATGACATCACAATTAGTATGCACTATGATGTCACAATGTATTATGACGTCATAATGTATCCTCATTATATCATCACAGTTTATTATGAGACCACAATTTGCAGGTATTATGAGAAATTTCTCTTACCCCAATTTGTGTCACATCTACTGGAGCATCGCATGTATTATGACATCACAGTGTATGATGACACCATAATTAGTATGCCCTATGACGTCACAATGTATTATGACGTCATAATGTATCCGCAGTATGACATCACAATATATTATCAGAGCGCAATTTGCAAGTATTATGAGCAATTTGTCTTACCCCAATTTGTGTCACATCTACTGGAGAATCATGAGCATGTATTATGACGTCACAGTATATGATGACATCATAATTAGTATGTACTATGACGTCAAAATGTATTATGACGTCATAATGTATCCGCAGTATGACATCACAATACATTATGAGAGCGCAATTTGCAGGAATTATGAGCAATTTCTCTTACCGCAATTTTTGTCACATCTACTGGAGCATCATGAGCATGTATTACGACGTCACAGTATACGATGACATCATAATTAGTATGCACTATGACGTCACAATGTATTATGACGTCATAATGTATCCGCATTATGACATCACAATATATCATGAGAGTGCATTTTGCAGGTATTATGAGCAATTTCTCTTACCCCAATTTGTGTCACATCTACTGGAGCATCATGAGCATGTATTATGACGTCACAGTATATGATTATATCACAATTAGTATGCACTATGACGTCAGAATGTATTATGACGTCATAATGTATCCGCATTGTATCATCACAATATATTATGAGAGCACAATTTGCAGGTATAATGAGCAATTTCTCTTACCCCAACTTGTGTCACATCTACTGGAGCATCATGAGCATGTATTATGCCGTCAGAGTATATGATGACATCATAATTAGTATGCAATATGACGTCACAATGTTTTATGACGTCATAATGTATCCGCATTATGACATCACAATATATTATGAGAGCGCCATTTTCAGGTATTATGACCAATTTCTCTTACCCCAATTTGTGTCACATCTACTTGAGCATCATGAGCATGTATTATGATGTCACAGTAAGTGATGACATCATAAGTAGTATGCACTATGACGTCACAATGTATTATGACGCCATAATGTATCCGCATTATGACATCGCAAAATATTATAAGAGCGCAATTTGCAGGTATTATGAGCAATTTCTCTTACCCCAATTTTTGTCACATCTACTGAAGCAACATGAGCATGTATTATGACGTCACAGCATATGATAACATCATAACTAGTATGCACTATGACGTCACAATGTATTATGACGTCATAATGTGTCCGCATTATGACATCACAATATATTATGAGAGCGCAATCTGCAGGTATTGTGACTAATTTCTCTTACCCGAATTTGTGTCACATCTACTGGAGCATCATGAGCATGTATTATGACGTCACAGTATATGATGACATCATAATTAGTATGCACTATGACGTCACAATGTATTATGAAGTCATAATGTATCTGCATTATGTCATCACAATATATTATGAGAGCGCAATTTGCAGGTTTTATGAGGAATTTCTCTTACCCCAACTTGTGTCACATCTACTGGAGCATCATGAGCATGTATTATGACGTCACAGCATATGAAGTCATCATAACTAGTATGCACTATGACGTCACAATGTATTATGACGTCATAATGTATCTGCATTATGACATCACAATATATTATGAGAGCGTAATTTGCAGGTATTATGAGAAATTTCTTTTACCCCAATTTCTGTCACATTTTTGGAGCATCATGAGCATGTATTATGACGTCACAGTATATGATGACATCATAATTAGTATGCACTATGACTTCACTATGTATTATGACGTCATAATATTTCTACATTATGACATCACAGTATATTATGAGGGCGCAATTTGCAGGTATTATGACCAATTTCTCTTACCACATTTTGTGTCACATCTACTGGAGCTTCATGAGCATGTATTATGACGTCACAGTATATGATGACATCATAGTTAGTATGCACTATGACGTCACAATATATTATGACTTCATAATATATCCATATTATGACATCACAATATATTATGAGAGCGCAATTTGAACGTATTATGAGCAATTTCTCTTACCCCAATTTGTGTCACATCTACTGGAGCATCATGAGCATGTACTATGACGTCACAGTATATGATGACGTCATAATTAATATGCATTATGACGTCACAATGTATTATGTCGTCATAATTTATCCGCATTATGACATCCCAATATATTATGAGAGCGCAATTTGCAGGTATTATGAGCAAATTCTCTTACGCCAATTTGTGTCACATCTACTGGAGCATCATCAGCATGAATTATGACGTCACACTATATGATGACATCATAAGTAGTATGCACTATGACGTCACAATGCATTATGACGTCATAATTTATCCTCATTATGACATCACAATATATTATGAGAGCGCAATTTGCAGGTATTATCAGTAATTTGCCTTACCGCAATTTGTGTCACATCTACTGGAGCATCATGAGCATGTATTATGACGTCACAGTATATGATGACATTATAATTAGTATGAACTATGACGTCACTATGTATTATGACGTCATAATGAATCCGCATTGTGAAAAAACAATATATTATGAGAGCGCAATTTGCAGGTATTATGAGCAATTTCTCTTCCCCAATTTGTGTCACATCTACTGGAGCATCATGAGCATGTATTATAACGTCAGAGTATATGATGACATCATAATTAGTATGCACTATGACATCACAATGTATTATGACGTCATAATGTATCCGCATTATGACATCACAAAATATTATGAGAGCGCAATTTGCAGGTATTATCAGCAATTTCTCTTACCACAATTTGTGTCACATCTACTGAAGCGAAGTGAGCATGTATTATGACGTCACAGCATATGATAACGTCATAACTAGTATGGACTATGACGTCACAATGTATTATGACGTCATAATGTGTCCGCATTATGACGTCACAATATATTATGAGAGCGCAATTTGCAGGTATTATGAGCAATTTCTCTTACCCCAATTTCTGTCACATCTACTGCAGCATCATGAGCATGTATTATGACGTCACACTATATGATGACATCATAATTAGTATGCACTATAACGTCACAATGTATTATGACATCATAGCGTATCTGCTTTATGACATCACAGTGTATTATGAGAGCGCAATTTGCAGGTATTATGAGCAATTTCTCTTACCCCAATTTGTGTCACATCTACTGGAGCATCATGAGCATGTATTATGACGTCACAGTATATGATGACATCATAATTAGTATGCACTATGACGTCCCAATGTATTATGACGTCATAATGTATCCGCCTTATGACATCACAATATATTATGAGAGCGCAATTTGCAGGTATTATGAGCAATTTCTCTTACCCCAACTTGTGTCACATCTACTGGAGCATCATGAGCATGTATTATGACGTCACAGCATATGAAGACATCATAACTAGTATGCACTATGATGTCACAATGTATTATGACGTCATAATGTATCCGTATTATGACATCACAATATATTATGAGAGTGCAATTTGCAGGTATTATAAGCAATTTCTCTTACCCCAATTTTTGTCACATCTACTGGAGCATCATGAACATGTATTATGACGTCACAGTATATGATGACATCATAATTACTATGCACTATGACATCACAATATATTATGATGTCACAACATATTAGGAGAGCACAGCTTGCAGGTATTATGACCAATTTCTCTTACCCCAATTTGTGTCACATCTACTGGAGCATCATGAGCATGTATTATGACGTCACAGTATATGATGACATCATAATTAGTATGCACTATGACGTCACAATGTATTATGACGTCATAATGTATCCGCATTATGACATCACAATATATTATGAGAGCGCAATTTGCAGGTATTTTGAGCACTTTCTCTTACACCAATTTGTGTCACATCTACTGGAGCATCATGAGCATGTATTATGACGTCACAGTGTATGATGACATCATAATTAGTATGCACTATGACGTCACAATGTATTATGATGTCATAATATATCTGCATTATGACATCACAATACATTATGAGAGCGCAATTTGCAGGTTTTATGAGCAATTTCTCTTACCCCAGCTTGTGTCACATCTACTGGAGCTTCATGAGCATGTATTATGAGGTCACAGCATATGAAGTCATCATAACTAGTATGCACTATGACGTCACAATGTAGTATGACGTCATAATGTATCTGCATTATGACATCACAATATATTATGAGAGCGCAATTTGCAGGTATTATGAGCAATTTCTCTTACCCCAATTTCTGTCACATCTATTGGAGCATCATGAGCATGTATTATGACGTCACAGTATATGATGACATCATAATTAGTATGCACTATGACGTCACAATGTATTATGACATCATAATGTATCTGCATAATGACATCACAATATATTATGAGAGCGCAATTTGCAGGTATTATGAGCAATTTCTCTTACCCCAATTTGTGTCAGATCTACTGGAGCATCGCATGTATTATGACATCACAGTGTATGATGACATCATAATTAGTATGCGGTATGACGTCACAATGTATTATGGCGTCATAATGTATCTGCAGTATGACATCACAATACATTATCAGAGCGCAATTTGCAGGTATAATGAGCAATTTCTCTTACCCCAATTTGTGTCACATCTACTGGAGCATCATGAGCATGTATTATGTCGTCACAGTATATGATGACATCATAATTAGTATGCACTATGACGTCGAAATGTATTATGACGTCACAATGTATCCGCTGTATGACATCACAATATATAATGAGAGCGCAATTTGCAGGAATTATGAGCAATTTCTCTTACCCCAATTTGTGTCAAATTTACTGGAGCATCATGAGCATATATTATGACGTCACAGTATACGATGACATCATAATTAGTATGCACTATGACGTCACAATGTAGTATGACGTCATAATGTATCCGCATTATGACATCACAATATATTATGAGAGCGCAATTTGCAGGTATTATGACCAATTTCTCTTACCCCAGTTTTTGTCACATCTACTGGAGCATCATGAGCATGTATTATGACGTCACAGTATATGATGACATCACTGTTAGTATGCACTATGACGTCACAATGTATTATGACGTCATAATGTATCCGCATTATGACATCTCAATATATTATGAGAGTGCAATTTGCAGGTATTTTTACCAATATCTCTTACCCCAATTTTTGTCACATCTACTGGAGCATCATGAGCATGTATCATGACGTCACAGTATATGATGACATCATATTTAGTATGCACTTTGACGTCACAATGTATTATGACGTCATAATGAATCTGCATTATGACATCACAATATATCATGAGAGCGCAATTTGCAGGTATTTTGAGCAATTTCTCTTACCAGAACTTGTGTCACATCTACTGGAGCATCATGAGCATGTATTATGACGTTACAGTATATGATGACATCATAATTAGTATGCACTATGATGTCACAATGTATTATGACGTCATAATATATCCGCTTTATGACATCACAATATATTATGAGAGCGCAATTTGCAAGTATTATGAGCAATTTCTCTTACCACAATTTGTGTCACATCTACTGCAGCATCATGAGCATGTATTATGACGTCACAGTATATGATGACATCACAATTAGTATGCACTATGATGTCACAATGTATTATAACGTCATAATGTATCCTCATTATATCATCACAGTTTATTATGAGACCACAATTTGCAGGTATTATGAGAAATTTCTCTTACCCCAATTTGTGTCACATCTACTGAAGCATCGCATGTATTATGACATCACAGTGTATGATGACACCATAATTAGTATGCGCTATGACGTCACAATGTATTATGACGTCATAATGTATCCGCAGTATGACCTCACAATATATTATCAGAGCGCAATTTGCAAGTATTATGAGCAATTTGTCTTACCCCAATTTGTGTCACATCTACTGGAGAATCATGAGCATGTATTATGACGTCACAGTATATGATGACATCATAAATAGTATGCACTATGACGTCAAAATGTATTATGACGTCATAATGTATCCGCAGTATGACATCACAATACATTATGAGAGCGCAATTTGCAGGAATTATGAGCAATTTCTCTTACCGCAATTTTTGTCACATCTACTGGAGCATCATGAGCATGTATTACGACGTCACAGTATACGATGACATCATAATTAGTATGCACTATGACGTCACAATGTATTATGACGTCATAATGTATCCACATTATGACATCACAATATATCATGAGAGTGCAATTAGCAGATATTATGAGCAATTTCTCTTACCCCAATTTGTGTCACATCTACTGGAGCATCATGAGCATGTATTATGACGTCACAGTATATGATGACATCATAATTAGTATGCACTATGATGTCACAATGTATTATGACGTCATAATATATCCGCTTTATGACATCACAATATATTATGAGAGCGCAATTTGCAAGTATTATGAGCAATTTCTCTTACCCCAATTTGTGTCACATCTACTGGAGCATCAGGAGCATGTATTATGACGTCACACTATGTGATGACATAATAATTAGTATGCACTATGACGTCACAATGTATTATGATGTCGTAATGTATCCGCATTATGACTTCACAATATATTATGAGAGCGCAATTTGCAGGTATTATGAACAATTTCTCTTACCCCAATTTGTGTCACAAATACTGGAGCATCATGAGCATGTATTACGACGTCACAGTATATGATGACATCAACCTTAGTATGCATTATGACGTCACAATATATAATGACGTCATAATGTATCCGCATTATGACATCACAATATATTATGAGAGCGCAATTTGCAGGTATTATGAGCAATTTCTCTTACCCCAATTTGTGTCACATCTACTGGAGCATCATGAGCATGTATTATGACGTCACAGTATATGATGACATCATAATTAGTATGCACTATGACGTCAAAATGTATTATGACGTCATAATGTATCCGCATTTTGACATCGCAAAATATTATGAGAGCGCAATTTGCAGGTATTATGACCAATTTCTCTTACCCCAATTTGTGTCACATCTACTGAAGCAACATGAGCATGTATTATGACATCACAGCATATGATAACATCATAACTAGTATGCACTATGATGTCACAATGTATTATGAAGTCATAATGTATCCGCATTATGACATCACAATATATTATGAGAGCGCAATCTGCAGGTATTGTGACCAATTTCTCTTACCACAATTTGTGTCACATCTACTGGAGCATCATGAGCATGTATTATGACGTCACAGTATATGATGCCATCGTAATTAGTATGCACTATGACGTCACAATGTATTATGACGTCATAATATATCTGCATTATGACATCACAATATATTATGAGAGCGCAATTTGCAGGTTTTATGAGCAATTTCTCTTACCCCAACTTGTGTCACATCTACTGGAGCATCATGAGCATGTATTATGACGTCACAGCATATGAAGTCATCATAACTAGTATGCACTATGACGTCACAATGTATTATGACGTCATAATGTATCTGCATTATGACATCACAATATATTATGAGAGCGTAATTTGCAGGTATTATGAGCAATTTCTCTTACCCCAATTTCTGTCACATCTATTGGAGCATCATGAGCATGTATTATGACGTCACAGTATATGATGACATCATAATTAATATGCACTATGACGTCACAATGTATTATGACATCATAATGTATCTGCATAATGACATCACAATATATTATGAGAGCGCAATTTGCAGGTATTATGAGCAATTTCTCCTACCCCAATTTGTGTCAGATCTACTGGAGTATCGCATGTATTATGACATCACAGTGTATGATGACATCATAATTAGTATGCGCTATGACGTCACAATGTATTATGGCGTCATAATGTATCTGCAGTATGACATCACAATACATTATCAGAGCGCAATTTGCAGGTATAATGAGCAATTTCTCTTACCCCAATTTGTGTCACATCTACTGGAGCATCATGAGCATGTATTATGTCGTCACAGTATATGATGACATCATAATTAGTATGCACTATGACGTCGAAATGTATTATGACGTCACAATGTATCCGCTGTATGACATCACAATATATAATGAGAGCGCAATTTGCAGGAATTATGAGCAATTTCTCTTACCCCAATTTGTGTCACATTTACTGGAGCATCATGAGCATATATTATGACGTCACAGTATACGATGACATCATAATTAGTATGCACTACGACGTCACAATGTAGTATGACGTCATAATGTATCCGCATTATGACATCACAATATATTATGAGAGCGCAATTTGCAGGTATTATGACCAATTTCTCTTACCCCAATTTATGTCACATCTACTGGAGCATCATGAGCATGTATTATGACGTCACAGTATATGATGACATCACTGTTAGTATGCACTATGACGTCACAATGTATTATGATGTCATAATGTATCCGCATTTTGACATCACACTATATTATGAGAGCGCAGTTTGCAGGTATTATGACCAATTTCTCTTACACCAATTTGCGTCAAATCTACTGGAGCATGATGAGCATGTATTATGACGTCACAGTATATGATGACATCACTGTTAGTATGCACTATGACGTCACAATGTATTATGACGTCATAATGTATCCGCATTATGACATCTCAATATATTATGAGAGCGCAATTTGAAGGTATTATGACCAATTTCTCTTACCCCAATTTGTGTCACATCTACTGGAGCATCATGAGCATGTATTATGACGTCACAGTATATGATGACATCATAATTAGTATGCACTATGACGTCACAATGTATTATGACGTCATAATGTATCCGCCTTATGACATCACAATATATTATGAGAGCGCAATTTGCAGGTATTATGAGCAATTTCTCTTACCCCAACTTGTGTCACATCTACTGGAGCATCATGAGCATGTATTATGACGTCACAGCATATGAAGACATCATAACTAGTATGCACTATGATGTCACAATGTATTATGACGTCATAATGTATCCGTATTATGACCTCACAATATATTATGAGAGTGCAATTTGCAGGTATTATAAGCAATTTCTCTTACCCCAATTTCTGTCACATCTACTGCAGCATCATGAGCATGTATTATGACGTCACAGTATATGATGACATCATAATTAGTATGCTCTATGACGTCACAATGTATTATGACGTCGTAATGGATCCGCATTATGACATCACAATATACTATGAGATCGCCATTTTCAGGTATTATGACCAATTTCTCTTACCCAAATTTGTGTCACATCTACTGGAGCATCATGAGCATGTATTATGACGTCACAGTATATGATGACATCATAATTAGTATGCACTATGACATCACAATGTATTATGATGTCATAATGTATCCGCATTATGACATCACAACATATTAGGAGAGCACAACTTGCAGGAATTATGACCAATTTCTCTTACCCCAATTTGTGTCACATCTACTGGAGCATCAGGAGCATGTATTATGACGTCACACTTTGTGATGACATAATAATTAGTATGCACTATGACGTCACAATGTATTATGATGTCATAATGTATCCGCATTATGACTTCACAATATATTATGAGAGCGCAATCTGCAGGTATTGTGACCAATTTCTCTTACCCCAATTTGTGTCACATCTACTGGAGCATCATGAGCATGTATTATGACGTCACAGTATATGATGACATCATAATTAGTATGCACTATGACGTCACAATGTATTATGACGTCATAATGTATCTGCATTATGACATCATAATATATTATGAGAGCGTAATTTGCAGGTATTATGAGCAATTTCTCTTACCCCGATTTCTGTCACATTTTTGGAGCATAACGAGCATGTATTATGACGTCACAGTATATGATGACATCATAATTAGTATGCACTATGACTTCACTATGTATTATGACGTCATAATATTTCCACATTATGACATCACAATATATTATGAGAGCGCAATTTGCAGGTATTATGACCAATTTCTCTTACCACATTTTGTGTCACATCTACTGGAGCTTCATGAGCATGTATTATGACGTCACAGTATATGATGACATCATAATTAGTATGCACTATGACGTCACAATATATTATGACTTCAAAATATATCCATATTATGACATCACAATATATTATGAGAGCGCAATTTGAAGGTATTATGAGCAATTTCTCTTACCCCAATTTGTGTCACATCTACTGGAGCATCATGAGCATGCATTATGACGTCACAGTATATGATGACGTCATAATTAATATGCATTATGACGTCACAATGTATTATGTCGTCATAATTTATCCGCATTATGACATCACAATATATTATGAGAGTGCAATTTGCAGGTATTATGAGCAATTTCTCTTAACCCAATTTGTGTCACATCCACTGGAGCATCATGAGCATGTATTATGATGTCACAGTATATGATGACATTATAATTAGTATGAACTATGACGTCACTATGTATTATGACGTCATAATGAATCCGCATTGTGACAACACAATATATTATGAGAGCGCAATTTGCAGGTAGTATGAGCAATTTCTCTTCCCCAATTTTTGTCACATCTACTGGAGCATCAGGAGCATGTATTATGACGTCACAGTATATGATGACATCATAATTAGTATGCACTATGACATCACAATGTATTATGACGTCATAATGTATCCGCATTATGACATCGCAAAATATTATGAGAGCGCAATTTGCAGGTATTATCAGCAATTTTTCTTACCCCAATTTGTGTCACATCTACAGAAGCAAAGTGAGCATGTATTATGACGTCACAGCATATGATAACATCATAACTAGTATGGACTATGAGGTCACAATGTATTATGACGTCATAATGTATCCGCATTATGACATCACAATATATTATGAGAGCGCAATTTGCAGGTATTATGAGCAATTTCTCTTACCCCAATTTGTGTCACATCTACTGGAGCATCATGAGCATGTATTATGACGTCACAGTATATGATGACATCATAATTACTATGCACTATGACGTCACAATGTATTATGACGTCATAATGTATCTGCATTATGACATCACAATATATTATGAGAGCGCAATTTGCAGGTATTATGAGCAATTTCTCTTACCCCAACTTGTGTCACATCTACTGGAGCATCATGAGCATGTATTATGACGTCACAGCATATGAAGACATCATAACTAGTATGCACTATGACGTCACAATGAATTATGACGTCATAATATATCTGCATTATGACATCACAATATGTTATGGGAGCGCAATTTGCAGGTATTAAGACCAATTTCTCTTACCCCAATTTGTGTCACATCTACTGGAGCATCATGAGCATGTATTATGATGTCACAGTATATGATGCCATCATAATGAGTATGCACTATGACGTCAAAATGTATTATGACGTCATAATGTATCTGCATTATAGCATCACAATATATTATAAGAGTGCGCAATTTGTAGGTATTATCAGCAATTTCTCTTACCCCAACTTGTGTCACATCTACTGGAGCATCATGAGCATGTATTATGACGTCACAGTATATGATGATATCATAATTAGTATGCACTATGACGTCACAATGTATTATGACGTCATAATGAATCTGCATTATGACATCACAATATATCATGAGAGCGCAATTTGCAGGTATTTTGAGCAATTTCTCTTACCAGAACTTGTGTCACATCTACTGGAGCATCATGAGCATGTATTATGACGTTACAGTATATGATGACATCATAATTAGTATGCACTATGATGTCACAATGTATTATGACGTCATAATATATCCGCATTATGACATCACAATATATTATGAGAGCGCAATTTGCAAGTATTATGAGCAATTTCTCTTACCACAATTTGTGTCACATCTACTGCAGCATCATGAGCATGTATTATGACCTCACAGTATATGATGACATCACAATTAGTATGCACTATGATGTCACAATGTATTATGACGTCATAATGTATCCTCATTATATCATCACAGTTTATTATGAGACCACAATTTGCAGGTATTATGAGAAATTTCTCTTACCCCAATTTGTATCACATCTACTGGAGCATCGCATGTATTATGACATCACAGTGTATGATGACACCATAATTAGTATGCCCTATGACGTCACAATGTATTATGACGTCATAATGTATCCGCAGTATGACATCACAATATATTATCAGAGCGCAATTTGCAAGTATTATGAGCAATTTGTCTTACCCCAATTTGTGTCACATTTACTGGAGAATCATGAGCATGTATTATGACGTCACAGTATATGATGACATCATAATTAGTATGTACTATGACGTCAAAATGTATTATGACGTCATAATGTATCCGCAGTATGACATCACAATACATTATGAGAGCGCAATTTGCAGGAATTATGAGCAATTTCTCTTACCCCAATTTGTGTCACATTTACTGGAGCATCATGAGCATATATTATGACGTCACAGTATACGATGACATCATAATTAGTATGCACTATGACGTCACAATGTAGTATGACGTCATAATGTATCCGCATTATGACATCACAATATATTATGAGAGCGCAATTTGCAGGTATTATGACCAATTTCTCTTACCCCAAATTATGTCACATCTACTGGAGCATCATGAGCATGTATTATGACGTCACAGTATATGATGACATCACTGTTAGTATGCACTATGACGTCACAATGTATTATGATGTCATAATGTATCCGCATTTTGACATCACACTATATTATGAGAGCGCAGTTTGCAGGTATTATGACCAATTTCTCTTACACCAATTTGCGTCAAATCTACTGGAGCATGATGAGCATGTATTATGACGTCACAGTATATGATGACATCACTGTTAGTATGCACTATGACGTCACAATGTATTATGACGTCATAATGTATCCGCATTATGACATCTCAATATATTATGAGAGCGCAATTTGAAGGTATTATGACCAATTTCTCTTACCCCAACTCGTGTCACATCTACTGGAGCATCATGAGCATGTATTATGACGTCACAGCATATGAAGACATCATAACTAGTATGCACTATGACGTCACAATGAATTATGACGTCATAATATATCTGCATTATGACATCACAATATGTTATGGGAGCGCAATTTGCAGGTATTAAGACCAATTTCTCTTACCCCAATTTGTGTCACATCTACTGGAGCATCATGAGCATGTATTATGATGTCACAGTATATGATGCCATCATAATGAGTATGCACTATGACGTCAAAATGTATTATGACGTCATAATGTATCTGCATTATAGCATCACAATATATTATAAGAGTGCGCAATTTGCAGGTATTATCAGCAATTTCTCTTACCCCAACTTGTGTCACATCTACTGGAGCATCATGAGCATGTATTATGACGTCACAGTATATGATGATATCGTAATTAGTATGCACTATGACGTCACAATGTATTATGACGTCATAATGAATCTGCATTATGACATCACAATATATCATGAGAGCGCAATTTGCAGGTATTTTGAGCAATTTCTCTTACCAGAACTTGTGTCACATCTACTGGAGCATCATGAGCATGTATTATGACGTTACAGTATATGATGACATCATAATTAGTATGCACTATGATGTCACAATGTATTATGACGTCATAATATATCCGCATTATGACATCACAATATATTATGAGAGCGCAATTTGCAAGTATTATGAGCAATTTCTCTTACCACAATTTGTGTCACATCTACTGCAGCATCATGAGCATGTATTATGACCTCACAGTATATGATGACATCACAATTAGTATGCACTATGATGTCACAATGTATTATGACGTCATAATGTATCCTCATTATATCATCACAGTTTATTATGAGACCACAATTTGCAGGTATTATGAGAAATTTCTCTTACCCCAATTTGTGTCACATCTACTGGAGCATCGCATGTATTATGACATCACAGTGTATGATGACACCATAATTAGTATGCCCTATGACGTCACAATGTATTATGACGTCATAATGTATCCGCAGTATGACATCACAATATATTATCAGAGCGCAATTTGCAAGTATTATGAGCAATTTGTCTTACCCCAATTTGTGTCACATCTACTGGAGAATCATGAGCATGTATTATGACGTCACAGTATATGATGACATCATAATTAGTATGTACTATGACGTCAAAATGTATTATGACGTCATAATGTATCCGCAGTATGACATCACAATACATTATGAGAGCGCAATTTGCAGGAATTATGAGCAATTTCTCTTACCCCAATTTGTGTCACATTTACTGGAGCATCATGAGCATATATTATGACGTCACAGTGTACGATGACATCATAATTAGTATGCACTATGACGTCACAATGTAGTATGACGTCATAATGTATCCGCATTATGACATCACAATGTATTATGAGAGCGCAATTTGCAGGTATTATGACCAATTTCTCTTACCCCAATTTATGTCACATCTACTGGAGCATCATGAGCATGTATTATGACGTCACAGTATATGATGACATCACTGTTAGTATGCACTATGATGTCACAATGTATTATGATGTCATAATGTATCCGCATTTTGACATCACACTATATTATGAGAGCGCAGTTTGCAGGTATTATGACCAATTTCTCTTACACCAATTTGCGTCAAATCTACTGGAGCATGATGAGCATGTATTATGACGTCACAGTATATGATGACATCACTGTTAGTATGCACTATGACGTCACAATGTATTATGACGTCATAATGTATCCGCATTATGACATCTCAATATATTATGAGAGCGCAATTTGAAGGTATTATGACCAATTTCTCTTACCCCAATTTGTGTCACATCTACTGGAGCATCATGAGCATGTATTATGACGTCACATTATATGATGACATCATAATTAGTGTGCACTATGACGTCACAATGTATTATGACGTCATAATGTATCCGCCTTATGACATCACAATATATTATGAGAGCGCAATTTGCAGGTATTATGAGCAATTTCTCTTACCCCAACTTGTGTCACATCTACTGGAGCATCATGAGCATGTATTATGACGTCACAGCATATGAAGACATCATAACTAGTATGCACTATGATGTCACAATGTATTATGACGTCATAATGTATCCGCATTATGACATCACAATATATTATGAGATCGCAATTTGCAGGTTTTATGAGCAATTTCTCTTACCCCAACTTGTGTCACATCTACTGGAGCATCATGAGCATGTATTATGACGTCACAGCATATGAAGTCATCATAACTAGTATGCACTATGACGTCACAATGTATTATGACGTCATAATGTATCTGCATTATGACATCACAATATATTATGAGAGCGTAATTTGCAGGTATTATGAGCAATTTCTCTTACCCCGATTTCTGTCACATTTTTGGAGCATAATGAGCATGTATTATGACGTCACAGTATATGATGACATCATAATTAGTATGCACTATGACATCACAATGTATTATGATGTCATAATGTATCCGCATTATGACATCACAACATATTAGGAGAGCACAACTTGCAGGAATTATGACCAATTTCTCTTACCCCAATTTGTGTCACATCTACTGGAGCATCAGGAGCATGTATTATGACGTCACACTTTGTGATGACATAATAATTAGTATGCACTATGACGTCACAATGTATTATGATGTCATAATGTATCCGCATTATGACTTCACAATATATTATGAGAGCGCAATCTGCAGGTATTGTGACCAATTTCTCTTACCCCAATTTGTGTCACATCAACTGGAGCATCATGAGCATGTATTATGACGTCACAGTATATGATGACATCATAATTAGTATGCACTATGACGTCACAATGTATTATGACGTCATAATGTATCTGCATTATGACATCACAATATATTATGAGATCGCAATTTGCAGGTTTTATGAGCAATTTCTCTTACCCCAACTTGTGTCACATCTACTGGAGCATCATGAGCATGTATTATGACGTCACAACATATGAAGTCATCATAACTAGTATGCACTATGACGTCACAATGTATTATGACGTCATAATGTATCTGCATTATGACATCATAATATATTATGAGAGCGTAATTTGCAGGTATTATGAGCAATTTCTCTTACCCCGATTTCTGTCACATTTTTGGAGCATAACGAGCATGTATTATGACGTCACAGTATATGATGACATCATAATTAGTATGCACTATGACTTCACTATGTATTATGACGTCATAATATTTCCACATTATGACATCACAATATATTATGAGAGCGCAATTTGCAGGTATTATGACCAATTTCTCTTACCACATTTTGTGTCACATCTACTGGAGCTTCATGAGCATGTATTATGACGTCACAGTATATGATGACATCATCATTAGTATGCACTATGACGTCACAATATATTATGACTTCAAAATATATCCATATTATGACATCACAATATATTATGAGAGCGCAATTTGAAGGTATTATGAGCAATTTCTCTTACCCCAATTTGTGTCACATCTACTGGAGCATCATGAGCATGCATTATGACGTCACAGTATATGATGACGTCATAATTAATATGCATTATGACGTCACAATGTATTATGTCGTCATAATTTATCCGCATTATGACATCACAATATATTATGAGAGTGCAATTTGCAGGTATTATGAGCAATTTCTCTTAACCCAATTTGTGTCACATCCACTGGAGCATCATGAGCATGTATTATGATGTCACAGTATATGATGACATTATAATTAGTATGAACTATGACGTCACTATGTATTATGACGTCATAATGAATCCGCATTGTGACAACACAATATATTATGAGAGCGCAATTTGCAGGTAGTATGAGCAATTTCTCTTCCCCAATTTTTGTCACATCTACTGGAGCATCAGGAGCATGTATTATGACGTCACAGTATATGATGACATCATAATTAGTATGCACTATGACATCACAATGTATTATGACGTCATAATGTATCCGCATTATGACATCGCAAAATATTATGAGAGCGCAATTTGCAGGTATTATCAGCAATTTTTCTTACCCCAATTTGTGTCACATCTACAGAAGCAAAGTGAGCATGTATTATGACGTCACAGCATATGATAACATCATAACTAGTATGGACTATGAGGTCACAATGTATTATGACGTCATAATGTATCCGCATTATGACATCACAATATATTATGAGAGCGCAATTTGCAGGTATTATGAGCAATTTCTCTTACCCCAATTTGTGTCACATCTACTGGAGCATCATGAGCATGTATTATGACGTCACAGTATATGATGACATCATAATTACTATGCACTATGACGTCACAATGTATTATGACGTCATAATGTATCTGCATTATGACATCACAATATATTATGAGAGCGCAATTTGCAGGTATTATGAGCAATTTCTCTTACCCCAACTTGTGTCACATCTACTGGAGCATCATGAGCATGTATTATGACGTCACAGCATATGAAGACATCATAACTAGTATGCACTATGACGTCACAATGAATTATGACGTCATAATATATCTGCATTATGACATCACAATATGTTATGGGAGCGCAATTTGCAGGTATTAAGACCAATTTCTCTTACCCCAATTTGTGTCACATCTACTGGAGCATCATGAGCATGTATTATGATGTCACAGTATATGATGCCATCATAATGAGTATGCACTATGACGTCAAAATGTATTATGACGTCATAATGTATCTGCATTATAGCATCACAATATATTATAAGAGTGCGCAATTTGCAGGTATTATCAGCAATTTCTCTTACCCCAACTTGTGTCACATCTACTGGAGCATCATGAGCATGTATTATGACGTCACAGTATATGATGATATCATAATTAGTATGCACTATGACGTCACAATGTATTATGACGTCATAATGAATCTGCATTATGACATCACAATATATCATGAGAGCGCAATTTGCAGGTATTTTGAGCAATTTCTCTTACCAGAACTTGTGTCACATCTACTGGAGCATCATGAGCATGTATTATGACGTTACAGTATATGATGACATCATAATTAGTATGCACTATGATGTCACAATGTATTATGACGTCATAATATATCCGCATTATGACATCACAATATATTATGAGAGCGCAATTTGCAAGTATTATGAGCAATTTCTCTTACCACAATTTGTGTCACATCTACTGCAGCATCATGAGCATGTATTATGACCTCACAGTATATGATGACATCACAATTAGTATGCACTATGATGTCACAATGTATTATGACGTCATAATGTATCCTCATTATATCATCACAGTTTATTATGAGACCACAATTTGCAGGTATTATGAGAAATTTCTCTTACCCCAATTTGTGTCACATCTACTGGAGCATCGCATGTATTATGACATCACAGTGTATGATGACACCATAATTAGTATGCCCTATGACGTCACAATGTATTATGACGTCATAATGTATCCGCAGTATGACATCACAATATATTATCAGAGCGCAATTTGCAAGTATTATGAGCAATTTGTCTTACCCCAATTTGTGTCACATTTACTGGAGAATCATGAGCATGTATTATGACGTCACAGTATATGATGACATCATAATTAGTATGTACTATGATGTCACAATGTATTATGACGTCATAATGTATCCGCATTATGACATCACAATATATTATGAGATCGCAATTTGCAGGTTTTATGAGCAATTTCTCTTACCCCAACTTGTGTCACATCTACTGGAGCATCATGAGCATGTATTATGACGTCACAGCATATGAAGTCATCATAACTAGTATGCACTATGACGTCACAATGTATTATGACGTCATAATGTATCTGCATTATGACATCACAATATATTATGAGAGCGTAATTTGCAGGTATTATGAGCAATTTCTCTTACCCCGATTTCTGTCACATTTTTGGAGCATAATGAGCATGTATTATGACGTCACAGTATATGATGACATCATAATTAGTATGCACTATGACATCACAATGTATTATGATGTCATAATGTATCCGCATTATGACATCACAACATATTAGGAGAGCACAACTTGCAGGAATTATGACCAATTTCTCTTACCCCAATTTGTGTCACATCTACTGGAGCATCAGGAGCATGTATTATGACGTCACACTTTGTGATGACATAATAATTAGTATGCACTATGACGTCACAATGTATTATGATGTCATAATGTATCCGCATTATGACTTCACAATATATTATGAGAGCGCAATCTGCAGGTATTGTGACCAATTTCTCTTACCCCAATTTGTGTCACATCTACTGGAGCATCATGAGCATGTATTATGACGTCACAGTATATGATGACATCATAATTAGTATGCACTATGACGTCACAATGTATTATGACGTCATAATGTATCTGCATTATGACATCACAATATATTATGAGATCGCAATTTGCAGGTTTTATGAGCAATTTCTCTTACCCCAACTTGTGTCACATCTACTGGAGCATCATGAGCATGTATTATGACGTCACAACATATGAAGTCATCATAACTAGTATGCACTATGACGTCACAATGTATTATGACGTCATAATGTATCTGCATTATGACATCATAATATATTATGAGAGCGTAATTTGCAGGTATTATGAGCAATTTCTCTTACCCCGATTTCTGTCACATTTTTGGAGCATAACGAGCATGTATTATGACGTCACAGTATATGATGACATCATAATTAGTATGCACTATGACTTCACTATGTATTATGACGTCATAATATTTCCACATTATGACATCACAATATATTATGAGAGCGCAATTTGCAGGTATTATGACCAATTTCTCTTACCACATTTTGTGTCACATCTACTGGAGCTTCATGAGCATGTATTATGACGTCACAGTATATGATGACATCATCATTAGTATGCACTATGACGTCACAATATATTATGACTTCAAAATATATCCATATTATGACATCACAATATATTATGAGAGCGCAATTTGAAGGTATTATGAGCAATTTCTCTTACCCCAATTTGTGTCACATCTACTGGAGCATCATGAGCATGCATTATGACGTCACAGTATATGATGACGTCATAATTAATATGCATTATGACGTCACAATGTATTATGTCGTCATAATTTATCCGCATTATGACATCACAATATATTATGAGAGTGCAATTTGCAGGTATTATGAGCAATTTCTCTTAACCCAATTTGTGTCACATCCACTGGAGCATCATGAGCATGTATTATGATGTCACAGTATATGATGACATTATAATTAGTATGAACTATGACGTCACTATGTATTATGACGTCATAATGAATCCGCATTGTGACAACACAATATATTATGAGAGCGCAATTTGCAGGTAGTATGAGCAATTTCTCTTCCCCAATTTTTGTCACATCTACTGGAGCATCAGGAGCATGTATTATGACGTCACAGTATATGATGACATCATAATTAGTATGCACTATGACATCACAATGTATTATGACGTCATAATGTATCCGCATTATGACATCGCAAAATATTATGAGAGCGCAATTTGCAGGTATTATCAGCAATTTTTCTTACCCCAATTTGTGTCACATCTACAGAAGCAAAGTGAGCATGTATTATGACGTCACAGCATATGATAACATCATAACTAGTATGGACTATGAGGTCACAATGTATTATGACGTCATAATGTATCCGCATTATGACATCACAATATATTATGAGAGCGCAATTTGCAGGTATTATGAGCAATTTCTCTTACCCCAATTTGTGTCACATCTACTGGAGCATCATGAGCATGTATTATGACGTCACAGTATATGATGACATCATAATTACTATGCACTATGACGTCACAATGTATTATGACGTCATAATGTATCTGCATTATGACATCACAATATATTATGAGAGCGCAATTTGCAGGTATTATGAGCAATTTCTCTTACCCCAACTTGTGTCACATCTACTGGAGCATCATGAGCATGTATTATGACGTCACAGCATATGAAGACATCATAACTAGTATGCACTATGACGTCACAATGAATTATGACGTCATAATATATCTGCATTATGACATCACAATATGTTATGGGAGCGCAATTTGCAGGTATTAAGACCAATTTCTCTTACCCCAATTTGTGTCACATCTACTGGAGCATCATGAGCATGTATTATGATGTCACAGTATATGATGCCATCATAATGAGTATGCACTATGACGTCAAAATGTATTATGACGTCATAATGTATCTGCATTATAGCATCACAATATATTATAAGAGTGCGCAATTTGCAGGTATTATCAGCAATTTCTCTTACCCCAACTTGTGTCACATCTACTGGAGCATCATGAGCATGTATTATGACGTCACAGTATATGATGATATCATAATTAGTATGCACTATGACGTCACAATGTATTATGACGTCATAATGAATCTGCATTATGACATCACAATATATCATGAGAGCGCAATTTGCAGGTATTTTGAGCAATTTCTCTTACCAGAACTTGTGTCACATCTACTGGAGCATCATGAGCATGTATTATGACGTTACAGTATATGATGACATCATAATTAGTATGCACTATGATGTCACAATGTATTATGACGTCATAATATATCCGCATTATGACATCACAATATATTATGAGAGCGCAATTTGCAAGTATTATGAGCAATTTCTCTTACCACAATTTGTGTCACATCTACTGCAGCATCATGAGCATGTATTATGACCTCACAGTATATGATGACATCACAATTAGTATGCACTATGATGTCACAATGTATTATGACGTCATAATGTATCCTCATTATATCATCACAGTTTATTATGAGACCACAATTTGCAGGTATTATGAGAAATTTCTCTTACCCCAATTTGTGTCACATCTACTGGAGCATCGCATGTATTATGACATCACAGTGTATGATGACACCATAATTAGTATGCCCTATGACGTCACAATGTATTATGACGTCATAATGTATCCGCAGTATGACATCACAATATATTATCAGAGCGCAATTTGCAAGTATTATGAGCAATTTGTCTTACCCCAATTTGTGTCACATTTACTGGAGAATCATGAGCATGTATTATGACGTCACAGTATATGATGACATCATAATTAGTATGTACTATGACGTCAAAATGTATTATGACGTCATAATGTATCCGCAGTATGACATCACAATACATTATGAGAGCGCAATTTGCAGGAATTATGAGCAATTTCTCTTACCCCAATTTGTGTCACATTTACTGGAGCATCATGAGCATATATTATGACGTCACAGTATACGATGACATCATAATTAGTATGCACTATGACGTCACAATGTAGTATGACGTCATAATGTATCCGCATTATGACATCACAATATATTATGAGAGCGCAATTTGCAGGTATTATGACCAATTTCTCTTACCCCAAATTATGTCACATCTACTGGAGCATCATGAGCATGTATTATGACGTCACAGTATATGATGACATCACTGTTAGTATGCACTATGACGTCACAATGTATTATGATGTCATAATGTATCCGCATTTTGACATCACACTATATTATGAGAGCGCAGTTTGCAGGTATTATGACCAATTTCTCTTACACCAATTTGCGTCAAATCTACTGGAGCATGATGAGCATGTATTATGACGTCACAGTATATGATGACATCACTGTTAGTATGCACTATGACGTCACAATGTATTATGACGTCATAATGTATCCGCATTATGACATCTCAATATATTATGAGAGCGCAATTTGAAGGTATTATGACCAATTTCTCTTACCCCAACTCGTGTCACATCTACTGGAGCATCATGAGCATGTATTATGACGTCACATTATATGATGACATCATAATTAGTGTGCACTATGACGTCACAATGTATTATGACGTCATAATGTATCCGCCTTATGACATCACAATATATTATGAGAGCGCAATTTGCAGGTATTATGAGCAATTTCTCTTACCCCAACTTGTGTCACATCTACTGGAGCATCATGAGCATGTATTATGACGTCACAGCATATGAAGACATCATAACTAGTATGCACTATGATGTCACAATGTATTATGACGTCATAATGTATCCGTATTATGACATCACAATATATTATGAGAGTGCAATTTGCAGGTATTATAAGCAATTTCTCTTACCCCAATTTCTGTCACATCTACTGCAGCATCATGAGCATGTATTATGACGTCACAGTATATGATGACATCATAATTAGTATGCTCTATGACGTCACAATGTATTATGACGTCGTAATGGATCCGCATTATGACATCACAATATACTATGAGATCGCCATTTTCAGGTATTATGACCAATTTCTCTTACCCAAATTTGTGTCACATCTACTGGAGCATCATGAGCATGTATTATGACGTCACAGTATATGATGACATCATAATTAGTATGCACTATGACATCACAATGTATTATGATGTCATAATGTATCCGCATTATGACATCACAACATATTAGGAGAGCACAACTTGCAGGAATTATGACCAATTTCTCTTACCCCAATTTGTGTCACATCTACTGGAGCATCAGGAGCATGTATTATGACGTCACACTTTGTGATGACATAATAATTAGTATGCACTATGACGTCACAATGTATTATGATGTCATAATGTATCCGCATTATGACTTCACAATATATTATGAGAGCGCAATCTGCAGGTATTGTGACCAATTTCTCTTACCCCAATTTGTGTCACATCTACTGGAGCATCATGAGCATGTATTATGACGTCACAGTATATGATGACATCATAATTAGTATGCACTATGACGTCACAATGTATTATGACGTCATAATGTATCTGCATTATGACATCACAATATATTATGAGATCGCAATTTGCAGGTTTTATGAGCAATTTCTCTTACCCCAACTTGTGTCACATCTACTGGAGCATCATGAGCATGTATTATGACGTCACAGCATATGAAGTCATCATAACTAGTATGCACTATGACGTCACAATGTATTATGACGTCATAATGTATCTGCATTATGACATCACAATATATTATGAGAGCGTAATTTGCAGGTATTATGAGCAATTTCTCTTACCCCGATTTCTGTCACATTTTTGGAGCATAATGAGCATGTATTATGACGTCACAGTATATGATGACATCATAATTAGTATGCACTATGACTTCACTATGTATTATGACGTCATAATATTTCCACATTATGACATCACAATATATTATGAGAGCGCAATTTGCAGGTATTATGACCAATTTCTCTTACCACATTTTGTGTCACATCTACTGGAGCTTCATGAGCATGTATTATGACGTCACAGTATATGATGACATCATCATTAGTATGCACTATGACGTCACAATATATTATGACTTCAAAATATATCCATATTATGACATCACAATATATTATGAGAGCGCAATTTGAAGGTATTATGAGCAATTTCTCTTACCCCAATTTGTGTCACATCTACTGGAGCATCATGAGCATGCATTATGACGTCACAGTATATGATGACGTCATAATTAATATGCATTATGACGTCACAATGTATTATGTCATCATAATTTATCCGCATTATGACATCACAATATATTATGAGAGTGCAATTTGCAGGTATTATGAGCAATTTCTCTTAACCCAATTTGTGTCACATCCACTGGAGCATCATCAGCATGTATTATGACGTCACAGTATATGATGACATCATAAGTAGTATGCACTATGACGTCACAATGCATTATGACGTCATAATGTATCCTCATTATGACATCACAATATATTATGAGAGCGCAATTTGCAGGTATTATCAGTAATTTGCCTTACCGCAATTTGTGTCACATCTACTGGAGCATCATGAGCATGTATTATGATGTCACAGTATATGATGACATTATAATTAGTATGAACTATGACGTCACTATGTATTATGACGTCATAATGAATCCGCATTGTGACAACACAATATATTATGAGAGCGCAATTTGCAGGTAGTATGAGCAATTTCTCTTCCCCAATTTTTGTCACATCTACTGGAGCATCAGGAGCATGTATTATGACGTCACAGTATATGATGACATCATAATTAGTATGCACTATGACATCACAATGTATTATGACGTCATAATGTATCCGCATTATGACATCGCAAAATATTATGAGAGCGCAATTTGCAGGTATTATCAGCAATTTTTCTTACCCCAATTTGTGTCACATCTACAGAAGCAAAGTGAGCCTGTATTATGACGTCACAGCATATGATAACATCATAACTACTATGGACTATGAGGTCACAATGTATTATGACGTCATAATGTATCCGCATTATGACATCACAATATATTATGAGAGCGCAATTTGCAGGTATTATGAGCAATTTCTCTTACCCCAATTTGTGTCACATCTACTGGAGCATCATGAGCATGTATTATGACGTCACAGTATATGATGACATCATAATTACTATGCACTATGACGTCACAATGTATTATGACGTCATAATGTATCTGCATTACGACATCACAATATATTATGAGAGCGCAATTTGCAGGTATTATGAGCAATTTCTCTTACCCCAACTCGTGTCACATCTACTGGAGCATCATGAGCATGTATTATGACGTCACAGCATATGAAGACATCATAACTAGTATGCACTATGACGTCACAATGAATTATGACGTCATAATATATCTGCATTATGACATCACAATATGTTATGGGAGCGCAATTTGCAGGTATTAAGACCAATTTCTCTTACCCCAATTTGTGTCACATCTACTGGAGCATCATGAGCATGTATTATGATGTCACAGTATATGATGCCATCATAATGAGTACGCACTATGACGTCAAAATGTATTATGACGTCATAATGTATCTGCATTATAGCATCACAATATATTATAAGAGTGCGCAATTTGCAGGTATTATCAGCAATTTCTCTTACCCCAACTTGTGTCACATCTACTGGAGCATCATGAGCAAGTATTATGACGTCACAGTATATGATGATATCATAATTAGTATGCACTATGACGTCACAATGTATTATGACGTCATAATGAATCTGCATTATGACATCACAATATATCATGAGAGCGCAATTTGCAGGTATTTTGAGCAATTTCTCTTACCAGAACTTGTGTCACATCTACTGGAGCATCATGAGCATGTATTATGACGTTACAGTATATGATGACATCATAATTAGTATGCACTATGATGTCACAATGTATTATGACGCCATAATATATCCGCATTATGACATCACAATATATTATGAGAGCGCAATTTGCAAGTATTATGAGCAATTTCTCTTACCACAATTTGTGTCACATCTACTGCAGCATCATGAGCATGTATTATGACCTCACAGTATATGATGACATCACAATTAGTATGCACTATGATGTCACAATGTATTATGACGTCATAATGTATCCTCATTATATCATCACAGTTTATTATGAGACCACAATTTGCAGGTATTATGAGAAATTTCTCTTACCCCAATTTGTGTCACATCTACTGGAGCATCGCATGTATTATGACATCACAGTGTATGATGACACCATAATTAGTATGCCCTATGACGTCACAATGTATTATGACGTCATAATGTATCCGCAGTATGACATCACAATATATTATCAGAGCGCAATTTGCAAGTATTATGAGCAATTTGTCTTACCCCAATTTGTGTCACATCTACTGGAGAATCATGAGCATGTATTATGACGTCACAGTATATGATGACATCATAATTAGTATGTACTATGACGTCAAAATGTATTATGACGTCATAATGTATCCGCAGTATGACATCACAATACATTATGAGAGCGCAATTTGCAGGAATTATGAGCAATTTCTCTTACCGCAATTTTTGTCACATCTACTGGAGCATCATGAGCATGTATTACGACGTCACAGTATACGATGACATCATAAGTAGTATGCACTATGACGTCACAATGTATTATGACGTCATAATGTATCCGCATTATGACATCACAATATATCATGAGAGTGCAATTTGCAGGTATTATGAGCAATTTCTCTTACCCCAATTTGTGTCACATCTACTGGAGCATCATGAGCATGTATTATGACGTCACAGTATATGATTATATCACAATTAGTATGCACTATGACGTCAGAATGTATTATGACGTCATAATGTATCCGCATTGTATCATCACAATATATTATGAGAGCACAATTTGCAGGTATAATGAGCAATTTCTCTTACCCCAACTTGTGTCACATCTACTGGAGCATCATGAGCATGTATTATGCCGTCAGAGTATATGATGACATCATAATTAGTATGCAATATGACGTCACAATGTTTTATGACGTCATAATGTATCCGCATTATGACATCACAATATATTATGAGAGCGCCATTTTCAGGTATTATGACCAATTTCTCTTACCCCAATTTGTGTCACATCTACTTGAGCATCATGAGCATGTATTATGATGTCACAGTAAGTGATGACATCATAAGTAGTATGCACTATGACGTCACAATGTATTATGACGCCATAATGTATCCGCATTATGACATCGCAAAATATTATAAGAGCGCAATTTGCAGGTATTATGAGCAATTTCTCTTACCCCAATTTTTGTCACATCTACTGAAGCAACATGAGCATGTATTATGACGTCACAGCATATGATAACATCATAACTAGTATGCACTATGACGTCACAATGTATTATGACGTCATAATGTGTCCGCATTATGACATCACAATATATTATGAGAGCGCAATCTGCAGGTATTGTGACTAATTTCTCTTACCCGAATTTGTGTCACATCTACTGGAGCATCATGAGCATGTATTATGACGTCACAGTATATGATGACATCATAATTAGTATGCACTATGACGTCACAATGTATTATGAAGTCATAATGTATCTGCATTATGTCATCACAATATATTATGAGAGCGCAATTTGCAGGTTTTATGAGGAATTTCTCTTACCCCAACTTGTGTCACATCTACTGGAGCATCATGAGCATGTATTATGACGTCACAGCATATGAAGTCATCATAACTAGTATGCACTATGACGTCACAATGTATTATGACGTCATAATGTATCTGCATTATGACATCACAATATATTATGAGAGCGTAATTTGCAGGTATTATGAGAAATTTCTTTTACCCCAATTTCTGTCACATTTTTGGAGCATCATGAGCATGTATTATGACGTCACAGTATATGATGACATCATAATTAGTATGCACTATGACTTCACTATGTATTATGACGTCATAATATTTCTACATTATGACATCACAGTATATTATGAGGGCGCAATTTGCAGGTATTATGACCAATTTCTCTTACCACATTTTGTGTCACATCTACTGGAGCTTCATGAGCATGTATTATGACGTCACAGTATATGATGACATCATAATTAGTATGCACTATGACGTCACAATATATTATGACTTCATAATATATCCATATTATGACATCACAATATATTATGAGAGCGCAATTTGAACGTATTATGAGCAATTTCTCTTACCCCAATTTGTGTCACATCTACTGGAGCATCATGAGCATGTACTATGACGTCACAGTATATGATGACGTCATAATTAATATGCATTATGACGTCACAATGTATTATGTCGTCATAATTTATCCGCATTATGACATCCCAATATATTATGAGAGCGCAATTTGCAGGTATTATGAGCAAATTCTCTTACGCCAATTTGTGTCACATCTACTGGAGCATCATCAGCATGAATTATGACGTCACACTATATGATGACATCATAAGTAGTATGCACTATGACGTCACAATGCATTATGACGTCATAATTTATCCTCATTATGACATCACAATATATTATGAGAGCGCAATTTGCAGGTATTATCAGTAATTTGCCTTACCGCAATTTGTGTCACATCTACTGGAGCATCATGAGCATGTATTATGACGTCACAGTATATGATGACATTATAATTAGTATGAACTATGACGTCACTATGTATTATGACGTCATAATGAATCCGCATTGTGAAAAAACAATATATTATGAGAGCGCAATTTGCAGGTATTATGAGCAATTTCTCTTCCCCAATTTGTGTCACATCTACTGGAGCATCATGAGCATGTATTATAACGTCAGAGTATATGATGACATCATAATTAGTATGCACTATGACATCACAATGTATTATGACGTCATAATGTATCCGCATTATGACATCACAAAATATTATGAGAGCGCAATTTGCAGGTATTATCAGCAATTTCTCTTACCACAATTTGTGTCACATCTACTGAAGCGAAGTGAGCATGTATTATGACGTCACAGCATATGATAACGTCATAACTAGTATGGACTATGACGTCACAATGTATTATGACGTCATAATGTGTCCGCATTATGACGTCACAATATATTATGAGAGCGCAATTTGCAGGTATTATGAGCAATTTCTCTTACCCCAATTTCTGTCACATCTACTGCAGCATCATGAGCATGTATTATGACGTCACACTATATGATGACATCATAATTAGTATGCACTATAACGTCACAATGTATTATGACATCATAGCGTATCTGCTTTATGACATCACAGTGTATTATGAGAGCGCAATTTGCAGGTATTATGAGCAATTTCTCTTACCCCAATTTGTGTCACATCTACTGGAGCATCATGAGCATGTATTATGACGTCACAGTATATGATGACATCATAATTAGTATGCACTATGACGTCCCAATGTATTATGACGTCATAATGTATCCGCCTTATGACATCACAATATATTATGAGAGCGCAATTTGCAGGTATTATGAGCAATTTCTCTTACCCCAACTTGTGTCACATCTACTGGAGCATCATGAGCATGTATTATGACGTCACAGCATATGAAGACATCATAACTAGTATGCACTATGATGTCACAATGTATTATGACGTCATAATGTATCCGTATTATGACATCACAATATATTATGAGAGTGCAATTTGCAGGTATTATAAGCAATTTCTCTTACCCCAATTTTTGTCACATCTACTGGAGCATCATGAACATGTATTATGACGTCACAGTATATGATGACATCATAATTACTATGCACTATGACATCACAATATATTATGATGTCACAACATATTAGGAGAGCACAACTTGCAGGTATTATGACCAATTTCTCTTACCCCAATTTGTGTCACATCTACTGGAGCATCATGAGCATGTATTATGACGTCACAGTATATGATGACATCATAATTAGTATGCACTATGACGTCACAATGTATTATGACGTCATAATGTATCCGCATTATGACATCACAATATATTATGAGAGCGCAATTTGCAGGTATTTTGAGCACTTTCTCTTACACCAATTTGTGTCACATCTACTGGAGCATCATGAGCATGTATTATGATGTCACAGTGTATGATGACATCATAATTAGTATGCACTATGACGTCACAATGTATTATGACGTCATAATGTATCCGCAATATGACATCACAATATATTATGAGAGCGCAATTTGGAGGTATTGTGAGCAATTTCTCTTACCCCAATTTGTGTCACATCTACTGGAGCATCATCAGCATGCATTATGACGTCACAGTATATGATGACATGATAATTAGTATGCACTGTGACGTCACAATGGATTTTGACGTCATAATGTATCCGCATTATGACATCACAATATATTATGAGAGCGCAATTTGGAGGTATTATGAGCAATTTCTCTTACACCAATTTGTGTCACATCTACTGGAGCATCATCAGCATGTATTATGACGTCACAGTATATGATGACATCATAATTAGTATGCACTATGACGTCACAATGTATTATGTCGTCATAATATATCCGCATTATGACATCACAATATATTATGAGAGCGCAATTTCCAGGTATTATGAGCAATTTCTCTTACCCCAATTTGTGTCTCATCTACTGGAGCATCATGAGTATGTATTATGACGTCACAGTATATGATGTCATCATAATTAGTATGCACTATGACGTAACAATGTAGTATGACGTCGTAATGTATCCGCTTTATGACATCACAATATATTATGAGAGCGCAATTTGCAGGTTTTATGAGCAATTTCTCTTTCCCCAATTTGTGTCACATATACTGGAGCATCCTGAGCATGTATTATGACGTCACAGTATATGATGACATCATAATTAGTATGCACTATGATGTCACAATGTAGTATGACGTCATAATGTATCCGCATTATGACATCACAATATATTATAAGAGCGCAATTTGCAGGTATTATGAGCAATTTCTCTTACCACCATTTGTGTCACATCTACTGGAGCATCATGAACATGTATTATGACGTCACAGTATATGATGACATCATAATTAATATGCAATATGACATCACAATGTATTATGACTTCATAATGCATCCGCATTATGACATGGCAAAATATTATGAGAGCGCAATTTGCAGGTATTATGACCAATTTCTCTTACCCCAATTTGTGTCACATCTACTGAAGCAACATGAGCATGTATTATGACGTCACAGCATATGATAACATCATAACTAGTATGCACTATGATGTCACAATGTATTATGAAGTCATAATGTATCCGCATTATGACATCACAATATATTATGAGAGCGCAATCTGCAGGTATTGTGACCAATTTCTCTTACCACAATTTGTGTCACATCTACTGGAGCATCATGAGCATGTATTATGACGTCACAGTATATGATGACATCATAATTAGTATGCACTATGACGTCACAATGTATTATGACGTCATAATATATCTGCATTATGACATCACAATATATTATGAGAGCGCAATTTGCAGGTTTTATGAGCAATTTCTCTTACCCCAGCTTGTGTCACATCTACTGGAGCTTCATGAGCATGTATTATGAGGTCACAGCATATGAAGTCATCATAACTAGTATGCACTATGACGTCACAATGTAGTATGACGTCATAATGTATCTGCATTATGACATCACAATATATTATGAGAGCGCAATTTGCAGGTATTATGAGCAATTTCTCTTACCCCAATTTCTGTCACATCTATTGGAGCATCATGAGCATGTATTATGACGTCACAGTATATGATGACATCATAATTAGTATGCACTATGACGTCACAATGTATTATGACATCATAATGTATCTGCATAATGACATCACAATATATTATGAGAGCGCAATTTGCAGGTATTATGAGCAATTTCTCTTACCCCAATTTGTGTCAGATCTACTGGAGCATCGCATGTATTATGACATCACAGTGTATGATGACATCATAATTAGTATGCGGTATGACGTCACAATGTATTATGGCGTCATAATGTATCTGCAGTATGACATCACAATACATTATCAGAGCGCAATTTGCAGGTATAATGAGCAATTTCTCTTACCCCAATTTGTGTCACATCTACTGGAGCATCATGAGCATGTATTATGTCGTCACAGTATATGATGACATCATAATTAGTATGCACTATGACGTCGAAATGTATTATGACGTCACAATGTATCCGCTGTATGACATCACAATATATAATGAGAGCGCAATTTGCAGGAATTATGAGCAATTTCTCTTACCCCAATTTGTGTCAAATTTACTGGAGCATCATGAGCATATATTATGACGTCACAGTATACGATGACATCATAATTAGTATGCACTATGACGTCACAATGTAGTATGACGTCATAATGTATCCGCATTATGACATCACAATATATTATGAGAGCGCAATTTGCAGGTATTATGACCAATTTCTCTTACCCCAGTTTTTGTCACATCTACTGGAGCACCATGAGCATGTATTATGACGTCACAGTATATGATGACATCACTGTTAGTATGCACTATGACGTCACAATGTATTATGACGTCATAATGTATCCGCATTATGACATCTCAATATATTATGAGAGTGCAATTTGCAGGTATTTTTACCAATATCTCTTACCCCAATTTTTGTCACATCTACTGGAGCATCATGAGCATGTATCATGACGTCACAGTATATGATGACATCATATTTAGTATGCACTTTGACGTCACAATGTATTATGACGTCATAATGAATCTGCATTATGACATCACAATATATCATGAGAGCGCAATTTGCAGGTATTTTGAGCAATTTCTCTTACCAGAACTTGTGTCACATCTACTGGAGCATCATGAGCATGTATTATGACGTTACAGTATATGATGACATCATAATTAGTATGCACTATGATGTCACAATGTATTATGACGTCATAATATATCCGCTTTATGACATCACAATATATTATGAGAGCGCAATTTGCAAGTATTATGAGCAATTTCTCTTACCACAATTTGTGTCACATCTACTGCAGCATCATGAGCATGTATTATGACGTCACAGTATATGATGACATCACAATTAGTATGCACTATGATGTCACAATGTATTATAACGTCATAATGTATCCTCATTATATCATCACAGTTTATTATGAGACCACAATTTGCAGGTATTATGAGAAATTTCTCTTACCCCAATTTGTGTCACATCTACTGAAGCATCGCATGTATTATGACATCACAGTGTATGATGACACCATAATTAGTATGCGCTATGACGTCACAATGTATTATGACGTCATAATGTATCCGCAGTATGACCTCACAATATATTATCAGAGCGCAATTTGCAAGTATTATGAGCAATTTGTCTTACCCCAATTTGTGTCACATCTACTGGAGAATCATGAGCATGTATTATGACGTCACAGTATATGATGACATCATAAATAGTATGCACTATGACGTCAAAATGTATTATGACGTCATAATGTATCCGCAGTATGACATCACAATACATTATGAGAGCGCAATTTGCAGGAATTATGAGCAATTTCTCTTACCGCAATTTTTGTCACATCTACTGGAGCATCATGAGCATGTATTACGACGTCACAGTATACGATGACATCATAATTAGTATGCACTATGACGTCACAATGTATTATGACGTCATAATGTATCCACATTATGACATCACAATATATCATGAGAGTGCAATTAGCAGATATTATGAGCAATTTCTCTTACCCCAATTTGTGTCACATCTACTGGAGCATCATGAGCATGTATTATGACGTCACAGTATATGATGACATCATAATTAGTATGCACTATGATGTCACAATGTATTATGACGTCATAATATATCCGCTTTATGACATCACAATATATTATGAGAGCGCAATTTGCAAGTATTATGAGCAATTTCTCTTACCCCAATTTGTGTCACATCTACTGGAGCATCAGGAGCATGTATTATGACGTCACACTATGTGATGACATAATAATTAGTATGCACTATGACGTCACAATGTATTATGATGTCGTAATGTATCCGCATTATGACTTCACAATATATTATGAGAGCGCAATTTGCAGGTATTATGAACAATTTCTCTTACCCCAATTTGTGTCACAAATACTGGAGCATCATGAGCATGTATTACGACGTCACAGTATATGATGACATCAACCTTAGTATGCATTATGACGTCACAATATATAATGACGTCATAATGTATCCGCATTATGACATCACAATATATTATGAGAGCGCAATTTGCAGGTATTATGAGCAATTTCTCTTACCCCAATTTGTGTCACATCTACTGGAGCATCATGAGCATGTATTATGACGTCACAGTATATGATGACATCATAATTAGTATGCACTATGACGTCAAAATGTATTATGACGTCATAATGTATCCGCATTTTGACATCGCAAAATATTATGAGAGCGCAATTTGCAGGTATTATGACCAATTTCTCTTACCCCAATTTGTGTCACATCTACTGAAGCAACATGAGCATGTATTATGACATCACAGCATATGATAACATCATAACTAGTATGCACTATGATGTCACAATGTATTATGAAGTCATAATGTATCCGCATTATGACATCACAATATATTATGAGAGCGCAATCTGCAGGTATTGTGACCAATTTCTCTTACCACAATTTGTGTCACATCTACTGGAGCATCATGAGCATGTATTATGACGTCACAGTATATGATGCCATCGTAATTAGTATGCACTATGACGTCACAATGTATTATGACGTCATAATATATCTGCATTATGACATCACAATATATTATGAGAGCGCAATTTGCAGGTTTTATGAGCAATTTCTCTTACCCCAACTTGTGTCACATCTACTGGAGCATCATGAGCATGTATTATGACGTCACAGCATATGAAGTCATCATAACTAGTATGCACTATGACGTCACAATGTATTATGACGTCATAATGTATCTGCATTATGACATCACAATATATTATGAGAGCGTAATTTGCAGGTATTATGAGCAATTTCTCTTACCCCAATTTCTGTCACATCTATTGGAGCATCATGAGCATGTATTATGACGTCACAGTATATGATGACATCATAATTAATATGCACTATGACGTCACAATGTATTATGACATCATAATGTATCTGCATAATGACATCACAATATATTATGAGAGCGCAATTTGCAGGTATTATGAGCAATTTCTCCTACCCCAATTTGTGTCAGATCTACTGGAGTATCGCATGTATTATGACATCACAGTGTATGATGACATCATAATTAGTATGCGCTATGACGTCACAATGTATTATGGCGTCATAATGTATCTGCAGTATGACATCACAATACATTATCAGAGCGCAATTTGCAGGTATAATGAGCAATTTCTCTTACCCCAATTTGTGTCACATCTACTGGAGCATCATGAGCATGTATTATGTCGTCACAGTATATGATGACATCATAATTAGTATGCACTATGACGTCGAAATGTATTATGACGTCACAATGTATCCGCTGTATGACATCACAATATATAATGAGAGCGCAATTTGCAGGAATTATGAGCAATTTCTCTTACCCCAATTTGTGTCACATTTACTGGAGCATCATGAGCATATATTATGACGTCACAGTATACGATGACATCATAATTAGTATGCACTATGACGTCACAATGTAGTATGACGTCATAATGTATCCGCATTATGACATCACAATATATTATGAGAGCGCAATTTGCAGGTATTATGACCAATTTCTCTTACCCCAATTTATGTCACATCTACTGGAGCATCATGAGCATGTATTATGACGTCACAGTATATGATGACCTCACTGTTAGTATGCACTATGACGTCACAATGTATTATGATGTCATAATGTATCCGCATTTTGACATCACACTATATTATGAGAGCGCAGTTTGCAGGTATTATGACCAATTTCTCTTACACCAATTTGCGTCAAATCTACTGGAGCATGATGAGCATGTATTATGACGTCACAGTATATGATGACATCACTGTTAGTATGCACTATGACGTCACAATGTATTATGACGTCATAATGTATCCGCATTATGACATCTCAATATATTATGAGAGCGCAATTTGAAGGTATTATGACCAATTTCTCTTACCCCAATTTGTGTCACATCTACTGGAGCATCATGAGCATGTATTATGACGTCACAGTATATGATGACATCATAATTAGTATGCACTATGACGTCACAATGTATTATGACGTCATAATGTATCCGCCTTATGACATCACAATATATTATGAGAGGGCAATTTGCAGGTATTATGAGCAATTTCTCTTACCCCAACTTGTGTCACATCTACTGGAGCATCATGAGCATGTATTATGACGTCACAGCATATGAAGACATCATAACTAGTATGCACTATGATGTCACAATGTATTATGACGTCATAATGTATCCGTATTATGACATCACAATATATTATGAGAGTGCAATTTGCAGGTATTATAAGCAATTTCTCTTACCCCAATTTCTGTCACATCTACTGCAGCATCATGAGCATGTATTATGACGTCACAGTATATGATGACATCATAATTAGTATGCTCTATGACGTCACAATGTATTATGACGTCGTAATGGATCCGCATTATGACATCACAATATACTATGAGATCGCCATTTTCAGGTATTATGACCAATTTCTCTTACCCAAATTTGTGTCACATCTACTGGAGCATCATGAGCATGTATTATGACGTCACAGTATATGATGACATCATAATTAGTATGCACTATGACATCACAATGTATTATGATGTCATAATGTATCCGCATTATGACATCACAACATATTAGGAGAGCACAACTTGCAGGAATTATGACCAATTTCTCTTACCCCAATTTGTGTCACATCTACTGGAGCATCAGGAGCATGTATTATGACGTCACACTTTGTGATGACATAATAATTAGTATGCACTATGACGTCACAATGTATTATGATGTCATAATGTATCCGCATTATGACTTCACAATATATTATGAGAGCGCAATCTGCAGGTATTGTGACCAATTTCTCTTACCCCAATTTGTGTCACATCTACTGGAGCATCATGAGCATGTATTATGACGTCACAGTATATGATGACATCATAATTAGTATGCACTATGACGTCACAATGTATTATGACGTCATAATGTATCTGCATTATGACATCACAATATATTATGAGATCGCAATTTGCAGGTTTTATGAGCAATTTCTCTTACCCCAACTTGTGTCACATCTACTGGAGCATCATGAGCATGTATTATGACGTCACAACATATGAAGTCATCATAACTAGTATGCACTATGACGTCACAATGTATTATGACGTCATAATGTATCTGCATTATGACATCATAATATATTATGAGAGCGTAATTTGCAGGTATTATGAGCAATTTCTCTTACCCCGATTTCTGTCACATTTTTGGAGCATAACGAGCATGTATTATGACGTCACAGTATATGATGACATCATAATTAGTATGCACTATGACTTCACTATGTATTATGACGTCATAATATTTCCACATTATGACATCACAATATATTATGAGAGCGCAATTTGCAGGTATTATGACCAATTTCTCTTACCACATTTTGTGTCACATCTACTGGAGCTTCATGAGCATGTATTATGACGTCACAGTATATGATGACATCATAATTAGTATGCACTATGACGTCACAATATATTATGACTTCAAAATATATCCATATTATGACATCACAATATATTATGAGAGCGCAATTTGAAGGTATTATGAGCAATTTCTCTTACCCCAATTTGTGTCACATCTACTGGAGCATCATGAGCATGCATTATGACGTCACAGTATATGATGACGTCATAATTAATATGCATTATGACGTCACAATGTATTATGTCGTCATAATTTATCCGCATTATGACATCACAATATATTATGAGAGTGCAATTTGCAGGTATTATGAGCAATTTCTCTTAACCCAATTTGTGTCACATCCACTGGAGCATCATGAGCATGTATTATGATGTCACAGTATATGATGACATTATAATTAGTATGAACTATGATGTCACTATGTATTATGACGTCATAATGAATCCGCATTGTGACAACACAATATATTATGAGAGCGCAATTTGCAGGTAGTATGAGCAATTTCTCTTCCCCAATTTTTGTCACATCTACTGGAGCATCAGGAGCATGTATTATGACGTCACAGTATATGATGACATCATAATTAGTATGCACTATGACATCACAATGTATTATGACGTCATAATGTATCCGCATTATGACATCGCAAAATATTATGAGAGCGCAATTTGCAGGTATTATCAGCAATTTTTCTTACCCCAATTTGTGTCACATCTACAGAAGCAAAGTGAGCATGTATTATGACGTCACAGCATATGATAACATCATAACTAGTATGGACTATGAGGTCACAATGTATTATGACGTCATAATGTATCCGCATTATGACATCACAATATATTATGAGAGCGCAATTTGCAGGTATTATGAGCAATTTCTCTTACCCCAATTTGTGTCACATCTACTGGAGCATCATGAGCATGTATTATGACGTCACAGTATATGATGACATCATAATTACTATGCACTATGACGTCACAATGTATTATGACGTCATAATGTATCTGCATTATGACATCACAATATATTATGAGAGCGCAATTTGCAGGTATTATGAGCAATTTCTCTTACCCCAACTTGTGTCACATCTACTGGAGCATCATGAGCATGTATTATGACGTCACAGCATATGAAGACATCATAACTAGTATGCACTATGACGTCACAATGAATTATGACGTCATAATATATCTGCATTATGACATCACAATATGTTATGGGAGCGCAATTTGCAGGTATTAAGACCAATTTCTCTTACCCCAATTTGTGTCACATCTACTGGAGCATCATGAGCATGTATTATGATGTCACAGTATATGATGCCATCATAATGAGTATGCACTATGACGTCAAAATGTATTATGACGTCATAATGTATCTGCATTATAGCATCACAATATATTATAAGAGTGCGCAATTTGCAGGTATTATCAGCAATTTCTCTTACCCCAACTTGTGTCACATCTACTGGAGCATCATGAGCATGTATTATGACGTCACAGTATATGATGATATCATAATTAGTATGCACTATGACGTCACAATGTATTATGACGTCATAATGAATCTGCATTATGACATCACAATATATCATGAGAGCGCAATTTGCAGGTATTTTGAGCAATTTCTCTTACCAGAACTTGTGTCACATCTACTGGAGCATCATGAGCATGTATTATGACGTTACAGTATATGATGACATCATAATTAGTATGCACTATGATGTCACAATGTATTATGACGTCATAATATATCCGCATTATGACATCACAATATATTATGAGAGCGCAATTTGCAAGTATTATGAGCAATTTCTCTTACCACAATTTGTGTCACATCTACTGCAGCATCATGAGCATGTATTATGACCTCACAGTATATGATGACATCACAATTAGTATGCACTATGATGTCACAATGTATTATGACGTCATAATGTATCCTCATTATATCATCACAGTTTATTATGAGACCACAATTTGCAGGTATTATGAGAAATTTCTCTTACCCCAATTTGTGTCACATCTACTGGAGCATCGCATGTATTATGACATCACAGTGTATGATGACACCATAATTAGTATGCCCTATGACGTCACAATGTATTATGACGTCATAATGTATCCGCAGTATGACATCACAATATATTATCAGAGCGCAATTTGCAAGTATTATGAGCAATTTGTCTTACCCCAATTTGTGTCACATTTACTGGAGAATCATGAGCATGTATTATGACGTCACAGTATATGATGACATCATAATTAGTATGTACTATGACGTCAAAATGTATTATGACGTCATAATGTATCCGCAGTATGACATCACAATACATTATGAGAGCGCAATTTGCAGGAATTATGAGCAATTTCTCTTACCCCAATTTGTGTCACATTTACTGGAGCATCATGAGCATATATTATGACGTCACAGTATACGATGACATCATAATTAGTATGCACTATGACGTCACAATGTAGTATGACGTCATAATGTATCCGCATTATGACATCACAATATATTATGAGAGCGCAATTTGCAGGTATTATGACCAATTTCTCTTACCCCAAATTATGTCACATCTACTGGAGCATCATGAGCATGTATTATGACGTCACAGTATATGATGACATCACTGTTAGTATGCACTATGACGTCACAATGTATTATGATGTCATAATGTATCCGCATTTTGACATCACACTATATTATGAGAGCGCAGTTTGCAGGTATTATGACCAATTTCTCTTACACCAATTTGCGTCAAATCTACTGGAGCATGATGAGCATGTATTATGACGTCACAGTATATGATGACATCACTGTTAGTATGCACTATGACGTCACAATGTATTATGACGTCATAATGTATCCGCATTATGACATCTCAATATATTATGAGAGCGCAATTTGAAGGTATTATGACCAATTTCTCTTACCCCAATTTGTGTCACATCTACTGGAGCATCATGAGCATGTATTATGACGTCACAGTATATGATGACATCATAATTAGTATGCACTATGACGTCACAATGTATTATGACGTCATAATGTATCCGCCTTATGACATCACAATATATTATGAGAGCGCAATTTGCAGGTATTATGAGCAATTTCTCTTACCCCAACTTGTGTCACATCTACTGGAGCATCATGAGCATGTATTATGACGTCACAGCATATGAAGACATCATAACTAGTATGCACTATGATGTCACAATGTATTATGACGTCATAATGTATCCGTATTATGACATCACAATATATTATGAGAGTGCAATTTGCAGGTATTATAAGCAATTTCTCTTACCCCAATTTCTGTCACATCTACTGGAGCATCATGAGCATGTATTATGACGTCACAGTATATGATGACATCATAATTAGTATGCTCTATGACGTCACAATGTATTATGACGTCGTAATGGATCCGCATTATGACATCACAATATACTATGAGATCGCCATTTTCAGGTATTATGAACAATTTCTCTTACCCAAATTTGTGTCACATCTACTGGAGCATCATGAGCATGTATTATGACGTCACAGTATATGATGACATCATAATTAGTATGCACTATGACATCACAATGTATTATGATGTCATAATGTATCCGCATTATGACATCACAACATATTAGGAGAGCACAACTTGCAGGAATTATGACCAATTTCTCTTACCCCAATTTGTGTCACATCTACTGGAGCATCAGGAGCATGTATTATGACGTCACACTTTGTGATGACATAATAATTAGTATGCACTATGACGTCACAATGTATTATGATGTCATAATGTATCCGCATTATGACTTCACAATATATTATGAGAGCGCAATCTGCAGGTATTGTGACCAATTTCTCTTACCCCAATTTGTGTCACATCTACTGGAGCATCATGAGCATGTATTATGACGTCACAGTATATGATGACATCATAATTAGTATGCACTATGACGTCACAATGTATTATGACGTCATAATGTATCTGCATTATGACTTCACAATATATTATGAGATCGCAATTTGCAGGTTTTATGAGCAATTTCTCTTACCCCAACTTGTGTCACATCTACTGGAGCATCATGAGCATGTATTATGACGTCACAGCATATGAAGTCATCATAACTAGTATGCACTATGACGTCACAATGTATTATGACGTCATAATGTATCTGCATTATGACATCACAATATATTATGAGAGCGTAATTTGCAGGTATTATGAGCAATTTCTCTTACCCCGATTTCTGTCACATTTTTGGAGCATAATAGCATGTATTATGACGTCACAGTATATGATGACATCATAATTAGTATGCACTATGACTTCACTATGTATTATGACGTCATAATATTTCCACATTATGACATCACAATATATTATGAGAGCGCAATTTGCAGGTATTATGACCAATTTCTCTTACCACATTTTGTGTCACATCTACTGGAGCTTCATGAGCATGTATTATGACGTCACAGTATATGATGACATCATCATTAGTATGCACTATGACTTCACAATATATTATGACTTCAAAATATATCCATATTATGACATCACAATATATTATGAGAGCGCAATTTGAAGGTATTATGAGCAATTTCTCTTACCCCAATTTGTGTCACATCTACTGGAGCATCATGAGCATGCATTATGACGTCACAGTATATGATGACGTCATAATTAATATGCATTATGACGTCACAATGTATTATGTCGTCATAATTTATCCGCATTATGACATCACAATATATTATGAGAGTGCAATTTGCATGTATTATGAGCAATTTCTCTTAACCCAATTTGTGTCACATCCACTGGAGCATCATCAGCATGTATTATGACGTCACAGTATATGATGACAACATAAGTAGTATGCACTATGACGTCACAATGCATTATGACGTCATAATGTATCCTCATTATGACATCACAATATATTATGAGAGCGCAATTTGCAGGTATTATCAGTAATTTGCCTTACCGCAATTTGTGTCACATCTACTGGAGCATCATGAGCATGTATTATGATGTCACAGTATATGATGACATTATAATTAGTATGAACTATGACGTCACTATGTATTATGACGTCATAATGAATCCGCATTGTGACAACACAATATATTATGAGAGCGCAATTTGCAGGTAGTATGAGCAATTTCTCTTCCCCAATTTTTGTCACATCTACTGGAGCATCAGGAGCATGTATTATGACGTCACAGTATATGATGACATCATAATTAGTATGCACTATGACATCACAATGTATTATGACGTCATAATGTATCCGCATTATGACATCGCAAAATATTATGAGAGCGCAATTTGCAGGTATTATCAGCAATTTTTCTTACCCCAATTTGTGTCACATCTACAGAAGCAAAGTGAGCATGTATTATGACGTCACAGCATATGATAACATCATAACTAGTATGGACTATGAGGTCACAATGTATTATGACGTCATAATGTATCCGCATTATGACATCACAATATATTATGAGAGCGCAATTTGCAGGTATTATGAGCAATTTCTCTTACCCCAATTTGTGTCACATCTACTGGAGCATCATGAGCATGTATTATGACGTCACAGTATATGATGACATCATAATTACTAGGCACTATGACGTCACAATGTATTATGACGTCATAATGTATCTGCATTATGACATCACAATATATTATGAGAGCGCAATTTGCAGGTATTATGAGCAATTTCTCTTACCCCAATTTGTGTCACATCTACTGGAGCATCATGAGCATGTATTATGACGTCACAGCATATGAAGACATCATAACTAGTATTCACTATGACGTCACAATGAATTATGACGTCATAATATATCTGCATTATGACATCACAATATGTTATGGGAGCGCAAATTGCAGGTATTAAGACCAATTTCTCTTACCCCAATTTGTGTCACATCTACTGGAGAATCATGAGCATGTATTATGACGTCACAGTATATGATGACATCATAATTAGTATGTACTATGACGTCAAAATGTATTATGACGTCATAATGTATCCGCAGTATGACATCACAATACATTATGAGAGCGCAATTTGCAGGAATTATGAGCAATTTCTCTTACCGCAATTTTTGTCACATCTACTGGAGCATCATGAGCATGTATTACGACGTCACAGTATACGATGACATCATAATTAGTATGCACTATGACGTCACAATGTATTATGACGTCATAATGTATCCGCATTATGACATCACAATATATCATGAGAGTGCAATTTGCAGATATTATGAGAAATTTCTCTTACCCCAATTTGTGTCACATCTACTGGAGCATCATGAGCATGTATTATGACGTCACAGTATATGATTATATCACAATTAGTATGCACTATGACGTCAGAATGTATTATGACGTCATAATGTATCCGCATTATATCATCACAATATATTATGAGAGCACAATTTGCAGGTATAATGAGCAATTTCTCTTACCCCAACTTGTGTCACATCTACTGGAGCATCATGAGCATGTATTATGCCGTCAGAGTATATGATGACATCATAATTAGTATGCAATATGACGTCACAATGTATTATGACGTCATAATGTGTCCGCATTATGACATCACAATATATTATGAGAGCGCAATCTGCAGGTATTGTGACTAATTTCTCTTACCCGAATTTGTGTCACATCTACTGGAGCATCATGAGCATGTATTATGACGTCACAGTATATGATGACATCATAATTAGTATGCACTATGACGTCACAATGTATTATGACGTCATAATGTATCTGCATTATGCCATCACAATATATTATGAGAGCGCAATTTGCAGGTTTTATGAGGAATTTCTCTTACCCCAATTTGTGTCACATCTACTGGAGCATCATGAGCATGTACTATGACGTCACAGTATATGATGACGTCATAATTAATATGCATTATGACGTCACAATGTATTATGTCGTCATAATTTATCCGCATTATGACATCCCAATATATTATGAGAGCGCAATTTGCAGGTATTATGAGCAAATTCTCTTACACCAATTTGTGTCACATCTACTGGAGCATCATCAGCATGAATTATGACGTCACACTATATGATGACATCATAAGTAGTATGCACTATGACGTCACAATGCATTATGACGTCATAATTTATCCTCATTATGACATCACAATATATTATGAGAGCGCAATTTGCAGGTATTATCAGTAATTTGCCTTACCGCAATTTGTGTCACATCTACTGGAGCATCATGAGCATGTATTATGACGTCACAGTATATGATGACATTATAATTAGTATGAACTATGACGTCACTATGTATTATGACGTCATAATGAATCCGCATTGTGAAAAAACAATATATTATGAGAGCGCAATTTGCAGGTATTATGAGCAATTTCTCTTCCCCAATTTGTGTCACATCTACTGGAGCATCATGAGCATGTATTATAACGTCAGAGTATATGATGACATCATAATTAGTATGCACTATGACATCACAATATATTATGACGTCATAATGTATCCGCATTATGACATCACAAAATATTATGAGAGCGCAATTTGCAGGTATTATCAGCAATTTCTCTTACCACAATTTGTGTCACATCTACTGAAGCGAAGTGAGCATGTATTATGACGTCACAGCATATGATAACGTCATAACTAGTATGGACTATGAGGTCACAATGTATTATGACGTCATAATGTATCCGCATTATGACGTCACAATATATTATGAGAGCGCAATTTGCAGGTATTATGAGCAATTTCTCTTACCCCAATTTCTGTCACATCTACTGCAGCATCATGAGCATGTATTATGACGTCACACTATATGATGACATCATAATTAGTATGCACTATAACGTCACAATGTATTATGACGTCATAGCGTATCTGCTTTATGACATCACAATGTATTATGAGAGCGCAATTTGCAGGTATTATGAGCAATTTCTCTTACCCCAATTTGTGTCACATCTACTGGAGCATCATGAGCATGTATTATGACGTCACAGTATATGATGACATCATAATTAGTATGCACTATGACGTCCCAATGTATTATGACGTCATAATGTATCCGCCTTATGACATCACAATATATTATGAGAGCGCAATTTGCAGGTATTATGAGCAATTTCTCTTACCCCAACTTGTGTCACATCTACTGGAGCATCATGAGCATGTATTATGACGTCACAGCATATGAAGACATCATAACTAGTATGCACTATGATGTCACAATGTATTATGACGTCATAATGTATCCGTATTATGACATCACAATATATTATGAGAGTGCAATTTGCAGGTATTATAAGCAATTTCTCTTACCCCAATTTTTGTCACATCTACTGGAGCATCATGAACATGTATTATGACGTCACAGTATATGATGACATCATAATTACTATGCACTATGACATCACAATATATTATGATGTCACAACATATTAGGAGAGCACAACTTGCAGGTATTATGACCAATTTCTCTTACCCCAATTTGTGTCACATCTACTGGAGCATCATGAGCATGTATTATGACGTCACAGTATATGATGACATCATAATTAGTGTGCACTAGGACGTCACAATGTATTATGACGTCATAATGTATCCACATTATGACATCACAATATATTATGAGAGCGCAATTTGCAGGTATTATGAGCAATTTTTCTTACCCCAATTTCTGTCACATCTACTGGAGCATCATGAGCATGTATTATGACGTCACAGTATACGATGACATCATAATTAGTATGCACTATGACGTCACAATGTATTATGACGTCATATTGTATCTGCTTTATGACATCACAATATATTATGAGAGCGCAATTTGCAAGTATTATGAGCAATTTCTCTTACCCCAATTTGTGTCACATCTACTGGAGCATCATGAGCATGTATTCTGACGTCACAGTATATGATAACATCATAAATAGTATGCACTATGACGTCACAATGTATTGTGACGTCATAATGTATCCGCATTATGACATCACAATATATTATGAGACGGCAATTTGCAGGTATTATGAGCAATTTCTCTTACCACAATTTGTGTCACATCTACTGGATAATCATGAGCATGAATTATGACATCACAGTGTATGATGAAATCATAATTAGTATGCACTATAACGTCACAATGTATTATGACGTCATATTGTATCCGCACTATCACATCACAATATATTATGAGAGCGCAATTTGCAGGTAATATGAGCAATTTATCTTACCCCAATTTGTGTCACATCTACTGGAGCATCATGAGCATGTATCATGACGTCACAGTATATGATGACATCATAATTAGTATGCACTATGACGTCACAATGTATTATGACGTCATAATGTATCTGCATTATGACATCACAATATATTATGAGAGCGCAATTTGCAGGTAGTATGAGCAATTTGTCTTACCCCAATTTATGTCACATCTACTGGAGCATCATCAGCATGTATTATGACGTCACTGTATATGATGACATCATAAGTAGTATGCACTATGACGTCACAATGCATTATGACATCACAATATATTATGAGAGCGCAGTTTGCAGGTATTATAAGCAATTTGTCTTACCGCAATCTGAGTCACATCTACTGGAGCGTCATGAGCATGTATTATGACGTCACAGTATATGATGACATTATAATTAGTATGTACTATGACGTCGCAATGTATTATGACGTCATAATGTATCCGCTTATGACATCACAATATATTATGAGAGCGCAATTTCCAGGTATTATGAGCAATTTCTCTTACCCCAATTTGTGTCACATCTACTGGAGCATCATGAGCATGTATTCTGACGTCACAGTATATGATAACATCATAAATAGTATGCACTACGACGTCACAATGTATTGTGACGTCATAATGTATCCGCATTATGACATCACAATATATTATGAGACGGCAATTTGCAGGTATTATGAGCAATTTCTCTTACCACAATTTTTGTCACATCTACTGGAGAATCATGAGCATGAATTATGACATCACAGTATATGATGACATCATAATTAGTATGCACTATGACGTCACAATGTATTATGACGTCATATTGTATCCGCACTATCACATCACAATATATTATGAGAGCGCAATTTGCAGGTATTATGAGCAATTTCTCTTACCCCAATTTGTGTCACATCTACTGGAGAATCATGAGCATGTATTATGACGTCACGGTATATGATGACATCATAATTAGTATGCACAATGACATCACAATGTATTATGACGTCATAATGTATCCGCATTATGACATCACAATATATTATGAGAGTGCAATTTGCAGGTATTATGAGCAATTTCTCTTACCCCAATTTGTGTCACATCTACTGGAGCATCATGAGCATGTATTATGACGTCACAGTATATGATGTCATCATAATTAGTATGCACTATGACGTAACAATGTAGTATGACGTCGTAATGTATCCGCTTTATGACATCACAATATATTATGAGAGCGCAATTTGCAGGGTTTATGAGCAATTTCTCTTACCCCAATTTGTGTCACATCTACTGGAGCATCATGAGCATGTATTATGACGTCACAGTATATGATGACATCATAATTAGTATGCACTATGACGTCACAATGTAGTATGACGTCATAATGTATCCGCATTATGACATCACAATATATTATAAGAGCGCAATTTGCAGGTATTATGAGCAATTTCTCTTACCACCATTTGTGTCACATCTACTGGAGCATCATGAACATGTATTATGACGTCACAGTATATGATGACATCATAATTAATATGCAATATGACATCACAACGTGTTATGACGTTATAATGTATCCGCATTATGACATCACAATTTATTATGAGAGCGCAATTTGCAGGTATTATGACCAATTTCTCTTACCCCAATTTGTGTCACATCTACTGGAGCATCATGAGCATGTATTATGATGTCACAGTATATGATGACATCATAATTAGTATGCACTATGACGTCACAATGTATTATGACGTCATAATGTATCCACATTATGACATCACAATATATTATGAGAGCGCAATTTGCAGGTATTATGAGCAATTTCTCTTACCACAATTTGTGTCACATCTACTGGAGCATCATGTGCATGTATTATGATGTCACAGTATATGATGACATCATAATTACTATGCACTATATCGTCACAATGTATTATGATGTCATAATGTATCCGCATTATGACATCACAATATATTATGAGAGTGCAGTTTGCAGGTATTATGAGCAATTTCTCTTACCCCAATTTGTGTCACATCTACTGGAGCAACATGAGCATGTATTATGACGTCACATTATATGATGACATCATAATTAGTATACAGTATGACATCACAATGTATTATGACGCCATAATGTATCCACATTATGACATCACAATATATTATGAGAGCGCAATTTGCAGGTATTATGACCAATTTCACTTACCCCAATTTCTGTCACATCTACTGGAGCATCATGAGCATGTATTATGACGTCACACTATATGATGACATCATAATTAGCATGCACTATGACGTCACATTGTATTATGACGTCATAATGTATCCGCATTATGGCATCAGAATATATTATGAGAGCGCAATTTGCAGGTATTATGAGCAACTTCTCTTACCCCAATTTGTGTCATATCTACTGGAGCATCATGAGCATGTATAATGACGTCACAGCGTATGATGACATTATAATTACTATGCACGATGACATCACAATGTGTTATGACGTCATAATGTATCCGCATTATGGCATCACAATATATTATGAGAGCGCAATTTGCAGGTATTATGAGCAATTTCTCTTACCCCAATTTGTGTCACATCTACTGGAGCATCATGAGCATGTATTATGACGTCACAGTATATGATGTCATCATAATTAGTATACACTATGACGTAACAATGTAGTATGACGTCGTAATGTATCCGCTTTATGACATCACAATATATTATGAGAGCGCAATTTGCAGGGTTTATGAGCAATTTCTCTTACCCCAATTTGTGTCTCATCTACTGGAGCATCATGAGCATGTATTATGACGTCACAGTATATGATGACATCATAATTAGTCTACAGTATGACGTCACAATGTATTATGACGCCATTATGTATTTACATTATGACATCACAATATATTATGAGAGCGCAATTTGCAGGTATTATGACCAATTTCTCTTACCCCAATTTCTGTCACATCTACTGGAGCATCATGAGCATATATTATGACGTCACAGTATATGATGACATCATAATTAGTATGCACTATGACGTCACAATGTATTATGACGTCATAATGTATCCGCATTATGGCATCACAATATATTATGAGAGCGCAACATGAAGGTATTATGAGCAATTTCTCTTACCCCAATTTCTGTCACATCTACTGGAGCATCATGAGCATGTATTATGACATCACAGTATATGATGACATCATAATTAGTATGCACTATGACGTCACAATGTATTATGACGTCATAATGTATCTGCATTATGACATCACATTATATTATGAGAGCGCAATTTGCAGGTATTATGAGCAATTTCTCTTACCCCAATGTGTGTCACATCTACTGGAGCATCATGAGCATGTATTCTGACGTCACAGTATATGATAACATCATAAATAGTATGCACTATGACGTCACAATGTATTGTGACGTCATAATGTATCCGCATTATGACATCACAATATATTATGAGAGGACAATTTGCAGGTATTATGAGCAATTTCTCTTACCCCAAATTGTGTCACATCTACTGGAGCATCATGAGCATGTATTATGACGTCACAGTATATGATGACATTATAATTAGTATGAACTATGACGTCACTATGTATTATGACGTCATAATGTATCTGCATTATGACATCACAATATATTATGAGAGCGTAATTTGCAGGTATTATGAGAAATTTCTTTTACCCCAATTTCTGTCACATTTTTGGAGCATCATGAGCATGTATTATGACGTCACAGTATATGATGACATCATAATTAGTATGCACTATGACTTCACTATGTATTATGACGTCATAATATTTCTACATTATGACATCACAGTATATTATGAGGGCGCAATTTGCAGGTATTATCAGTAATTTGCCTTACCGCAATTTGTGTCACATCTACTGGAGCATCATGAGCATGTATTATGACGTCACAGTATATGATGACATTATAATTAGTATGAACTATGACGTCACTATGTATTATGACGTCATAATGAATCCGCATTGTGAAAAAACAATATATTATGAGAGCGCAATTTGCAGGTATTATGAGCAATTTCTCTTCCCCAATTTGTGTCACATCTACTGGAGCATCATGAGCATGTATTATAACGTCAGAGTATATGATGACATCATAATTAGTATGCACTATGACATCACAATGTATTATGACGTCATAATGTATCCGCATTATGACATCACAAAATATTATGAGAGCGCAATTTGCAGGTATTATCAGCAATTTCTCTTACCACAATTTGTGTCACATCTACTGAAGCGAAGTGAGCATGTATTATGACGTCACAGCATATGATAACGTCATAACTAGTATGGACTATGACGTCACAATGTATTATGACGTCATAATGTGTCCGCATTATGACGTCACAATATATTATGAGAGCGCAATTTGCAGGTATTATGAGCAATTTCTCTTACCCCAATTTCTGTCACATCTACTGCAGCATCATGAGCATGTATTATGACGTCACACTATATGATGACATCATAATTAGTATGCACTATAACGTCACAATGTATTATGACGTCATAGCGTATCTGTTTTATGACATCACAATGTATTATGAGAGCGCAATTTGCAGGTATTATGAGCAATTTCTCTTACCCCAATTTGTGTCACATCTACTGGAGCATCATGAGCATGTATTATGACGTCACAGTATATGATGACATCATAATTAGTATGCACTATGACGTCCCAATGTATTATGACGTCATAATGTATCCGCCTTATGACATCACAATATATTATGAGAGCGCAATTTGCAGGTATTATGAGCAATTTCTCTTACCCCAACTTGTGTCACATCTACTGGAGCATCATGAGCATGTATTATGACGTCACAGCATATGAAGACATCATAACTAGTATGCACTATGATGTCACAATGTATTATGACGTCATAATGTATCCGCAATATGACATCACAATATATTATGAGAGCGCAATTTGGAGGTATTGTGAGCAATTTCTCTTACCCCAATTTGTGTCACATCTACTGGAGCATCATCAGCATGCATTATGACGTCACAGTATATGATGACATGATAATTAGTATGCACTGTGACGTCACAATGGATTTTGACGTCATAATGTATCCGCATTATGACATCACAATATATTATGAGAGCGCAATTTGGAGGTATTATGAGCAATTTCTCTTACACCAATTTGTGTCACATCTACTGGAGCATCATCAGCATGTATTATGACGTCACAGTATATGATGACATCATAATTAGTATGCACTATGACGTCACAATGTATTATGTCGTCATAATATATCCGCATTATGACATCACAATATATTATGAGAGCGCAATTTCCAGGTATTATGAGCAATTTCTCTTACCCCAATTTGTGTCTCATCTACTGGAGCATCATGAGTATGTATTATGACGTCACAGTATATGATGTCATCATAATTAGTATGCACTATGACGTAACAATGTAGTATGACGTCGTAATGTATCCGCTTTATGACATCACAATATATTATGAGAGCGCAATTTGCAGGTTTTATGAGCAATTTCTCTTTCCCCAATTTGTGTCACATATACTGGAGCATCCTGAGCATGTATTATGACGTCACAGTATATGATGACATCATAATTAGTATGCACTATGATGTCACAATGTAGTATGACGTCATAATGTATCCGCATTATGACATCACAATATATTATAAGAGCGCAATTTGCAGGTATTATGAGCAATTTCTCTTACCACCATTTGTGTCACATCTACTGGAGCATCATGAACATGTATTATGACGTCACAGTATATGATGACATCATAATTAATATGCAATATGACATCACAATGTATTATGACTTCATAATGCATCCGCATTATGACATGGCAAAATATTATGAGAGCGCAATTTGCAGGTATTATGACCAATTTCTCTTACCCCAATTTGTGTCACATCTACTGAAGCAACATGAGCATGTATTATGACGTCACAGCATATGATAACATCATAACTAGTATGCACTATGATGTCACAATGTATTATGAAGTCATAATGTATCCGCATTATGACATCACAATATATTATGAGAGCGCAATCTGCAGGTATTGTGACCAATTTCTCTTACCACAATTTGTGTCACATCTACTGGAGCATCATGAGCATGTATTATGACGTCACAGTATATGATGACATCATAATTAGTATGCACTATGACGTCACAATGTATTATGACGTCATAATATATCTGCATTATGACATCACAATATATTATGAGAGCGCAATTTGCAGGTTTTATGAGCAATTTCTCTTACCCCAGCTTGTGTCACATCTACTGGAGCTTCATGAGCATGTATTATGAGGTCACAGCATATGAAGTCATCATAACTAGTATGCACTATGACGTCACAATGTAGTATGACGTCATAATGTATCTGCATTATGACATCACAATATATTATGAGAGCGCAATTTGCAGGTATTATGAGCAATTTCTCTTACCCCAATTTCTGTCACATCTATTGGAGCATCATGAGCATGTATTATGACGTCACAGTATATGATGACATCATAATTAGTATGCACTATGACGTCACAATGTATTATGACATCATAATGTATATGCATAATGACATCACAATATATTATGAGAGCGCAATTTGCAGGTATTATGAGCAATTTCTCTTACCCCAATTTGTGTCAGATCTACTGGAGCATCGCATGTATTATGACATCACAGTGTATGATGACATCATAATTAGTATGCGGTATGACGTCACAATGTATTATGGCGTCATAATGTATCTGCAGTATGACATCACAATACATTATCAGAGCGCAATTTGCAGGTATAATGAGCAATTTCTCTTACCCCAATTTGTGTCACATCTACTGGAGCATCATGAGCATGTATTATGTCGTCACAGTATATGATGACATCATAATTAGTATGCACTATGACGTCGAAATGTATTATGACGTCACAATGTATCCGCTGTATGACATCACAATATATAATGAGAGCGCAATTTGCAGGAATTATGAGCAATTTCTCTTACCCCAATTTGTGTCAAATTTACTGGAGCATCATGAGCATATATTATGACGTCACAGTATACGATGACATCATAATTAGTATGCACTATGACGTCACAATGTAGTATGACGTCATAATGTATCCGCATTATGACATCACAATATATTATGAGAGCGCAATTTGCAGGTATTATGACCAATTTCTCTTACCCCAGTTTTTGTCACATCTACTGGAGCATCATGAGCATGTATTATGACGTCACAGTATATGATGACATCACTGTTAGTATGCACTATGACGTCACAATGTATTATGACGTCATAATGTATCCGCATTATGACATCTCAATATATTATGAGAGTGCAATTTGCAGGTATTTTTACCAATATCTCTTACCCCAATTTTTGTCACATCTACTGGAGCATCATGAGCATGTATCATGACGTCACAGTATATGATGACATCATATTTAGTATGCACTTTGACGTCACAATGTATTATGACGTCATAATGAATCTGCATTATGACATCACAATATATCATGAGAGCGCAATTTGCAGGTATTTTGAGCAATTTCTCTTACCAGAACTTGTGTCACATCTACTGGAGCATCATGAGCATGTATTATGACGTTACAGTATATGATGACATCATAATTAGTATGCACTATGATGTCACAATGTATTATGACGTCATAATATATCCGCTTTATGACATCACAATATATTATGAGAGCGCAATTTGCAAGTATTATGAGCAATTTCTCTTACCACAATTTGTGTCACATCTACTGCAGCATCATGAGCATGTATTATGACGTCACAGTATATGATGACATCACAATTAGTATGCACTATGATGTCACAATGTATTATAACGTCATAATGTATCCTCATTATATCATCACAGTTTATTATGAGACCACAATTTGCAGGTATTATGAGAAATTTCTCTTACCCCAATTTGTGTCACATCTACTGAAGCATCGCATGTATTATGACATCACAGTGTATGATGACACCATAATTAGTATGCGCTATGACGTCACAATGTATTATGACGTCATAATGTATCCGCAGTATGACCTCACAATATATTATCAGAGCGCAATTTGCAAGTATTATGAGCAATTTGTCTTACCCCAATTTGTGTCACATCTACTGGAGAATCATGAGCATGTATTATGACGTCACAGTATATGATGACATCATAAATAGTATGCACTATGACGTCAAAATGTATTATGACGTCATAATGTATCCGCAGTATGACATCACAATACATTATGAGAGCGCAATTTGCAGGAATTATGAGCAATTTCTCTTACCGCAATTTTTGTCACATCTACTGGAGCATCATGAGCATGTATTACGACGTCACAGTATACGATGACATCATAATTAGTATGCACTATGACGTCACAATGTATTATGACGTCATAATGTATCCACATTATGACATCACAATATATCATGAGAGTGCAATTAGCAGATATTATGAGCAATTTCTCTTACCCCAATTTGTGTCACATCTACTGGAGCATCATGAGCATGTATTATGACGTCACAGTATATGATGACATCATAATTAGTATGCACTATGATGTCACAATGTATTATGACGTCATAATATATCCGCTTTATGACATCACAATATATTATGAGAGCGCAATTTGCAAGTATTATGAGCAATTTCTCTTACCCCAATTTGTGTCACATCTACTGGAGCATCAGGAGAATGTATTATGACGTCACACTATGTGATGACATAATAATTAGTATGCACTATGACGTCACAATGTATTATGATGTCGTAATGTATCCGCATTATGACTTCACAATATATTATGAGAGCGCAATTTGCAGGTATTATGAACAATTTCTCTTACCCCAATTTGTGTCACAAATACTGGAGCATCATGAGCATGTATTATGACGTCACAGTATATGATGACATCAACCTTAGTATGCATTATGACGTCACAATATATAATGACGTCATAATGTATCCGCATTATGACATCACAATATATTATGAGAGCGCAATTTGCAGGTATTATGAGCAATTTCTCTTACCCCAATTTGTGTCACATCTACTGGAGCATCATGAGCATGTATTATGACGTCACAGTATATGATGACATCATAATTAGTATGCACTATGACGTCAAAATGTATTATGACGTCATAATGTATCCGCATTTTGACATCGCAAAATATTATGAGAGCGCAATTTGCAGGTATTATGACCAATTTCTCTTACCCCAATTTGTGTCACATCTACTGAAGCAACATGAGCATGTATTATGACATCACAGCATATGATAACATCATAACTAGTATGCACTATGATGTCACAATGTATTATGAAGTCATAATGTATCCGCATTATGACATCACAATATATTATGAGAGCGCAATCTGCAGGTATTGTGACCAATTTCTCTTACCACAATTTGTGTCACATCTACTGGAGCATCATGAGCATGTATTATGACGTCACAGTATATGATGCCATCGTAATTAGTATGCACTATGACGTCACAATGTATTATGACGTCATAATATATCTGCATTATGACATCACAATATATTATGAGAGCGCAATTTGCAGGTTTTATGAGCAATTTCTCTTACCCCAACTTGTGTCACATCTACTGGAGCATCATGAGCATGTATTATGACGTCACAGCATATGAAGTCATCATAACTAGTATGCACTATGACGTCACAATGTATTATGACGTCATAATGTATCTGCATTATGACATCACAATATATTATGAGAGCGTAATTTGCAGGTATTATGAGCAATTTCTCTTACCCCAATTTCTGTCACATCTATTGGAGCATCATGAGCATGTATTATGACGTCACAGTATATGATGACATCATAATTAATATGCACTATGACGTCACAATGTATTATGACATCATAATGTATCTGCATAATGACATCACAATATATTATGAGAGCGCAATTTGCAGGTATTATGAGCAATTTCTCCTACCCCAATTTGTGTCAGATCTACTGGAGTATCGCATGTATTATGACATCACAGTGTATGATGACATCATAATTAGTATGCGCTATGACGTCACAATGTATTATGGCGTCATAATGTATCTGCAGTATGACATCACAATACATTATCAGAGCGCAATTTGCAGGTATAATGAGCAATTTCTCTTACCCCAATTTGTGTCACATCTACTGGAGCATCATGAGCATGTATTATGTCGTCACAGTATATGATGACATCATAATTAGTATGCACTATGACGTCGAAATGTATTATGACGTCACAATGTATCCGCTGTATGACATCACAATATATAATGAGAGCGCAATTTGCAGGAATTATGAGCAATTTCTCTTACCCCAATTTGTGTCACATTTACTGGAGCATCATGAGCATATATTATGACGTCACAGTATACGATGACATCATAATTAGTATGCACTATGAAGTCACAATGTAGTATGACGTCATAATGTATCCGCATTATGACATCACAATATATTATGAGATCGCAATTTGCAGGTATTATGACCAATTTCTCTTACCCCAATTTATGTCACATCTACTGGAGCATCATGAGCATGTATTATGACGTCACAGTATATGATGACATCACTGTTAGCATGCACTATGACGTCACAATGTATTATGATGTCATAATGTATCCGCATTTTGACATCACACTATATTATGAGAGCGCAGTTTGCAGGTATTATGACCAATTTCTCTTACACCAATTTGCGTCAAATCTACTGGAGCATGATGAGCATGTATTATGACGTCACAGTATATGATGACATCACTGTTAGTATGCACTATGACGTCACAATGTATTATGACGTCATAATGTATCCGCATTATGACATCTCAATATATTATGAGAGCGCAATTTGAAGGTATTATGACCAATTTCTCTTACCCCAATTTGTGTCACATCTACTGGAGCATCATGAGCATGTATTATGACGTCACAGTATATGATGACATCATAATTAGTATGCACTATGACGTCACAATGTATTATGACGTCATAATGTATCCGCCTTATGACATCACAATATATTATGAGAGCGCAATTTGCAGGTATTATGAGCAATTTCTCTTACCCCAACTTGTGTCACATCTACTGGAGCATCATGAGCATGTATTATGACGTCACAGCATATGAAGACATCATAACTAGTATGCACTATGATGTCACAATGTATTATGACGTCATAATGTATCCGTATTATGACATCACAATATATTATGAGAGTGCAATTTGCAGGTATTATAAGCAATTTCTCTTACCCCAATTTCTGTCACATCTACTGCAGCATCATGAGCATGTATTATGACGTCACAGTATATGATGACATCATAATTAGTATGCTCTATGACGTCACAATGTATTATGACGTCGTAATGGATCCGCATTATGACATCACAATATACTATGAGATCGCCATTTTCAGGTATTATGACCAATTTCTCTTACCCAAATTTGTGTCACATCTACTGGAGCATCATGAGCATGTATTATGACGTCACAGTATATGATGACATCATAATTAGTATGCACTATGACATCACAATGTATTATGATGTCATAATGTATCCGCATTATGACATCACAACATATTAGGAGAGCACAACTTGCAGGAATTATGACCAATTTCTCTTACCCCAATTTGTGTCACATCTACTGGAGCATCAGGAGCATGTATTATGACGTCACACTTTGTGATGACATAATAATTAGTATGCACTATGACGTCACAATGTATTATGATGTCATAATGTATCCGCATTATGACTTCACAATATATTATGAGAGCGCAATCTGCAGGTATTGTGACCAATTTCTCTTACCCCAATTTGTGTCACATCTACTGGAGCATCATGAGCATGTATTATGACGTCACAGTATATGATGACATCATAATTAGTATGCACTATGACGTCACAATGTATTATGACGTCATAATGTATCTGCATTATGACATCACAATATATTATGAGATCGCAATTTGCAGGTTTTATGAGCAATTTCTCTTACCCCAACTTGTGTCACATCTACTGGAGCATCATGAGCATGTATTATGACGTCACAACATATGAAGTCATCATAACTAGTATGCACTATGACGTCACAATGTATTATGACGTCATAATGTATCTGCATTATGACATCACAATATATTATGAGAGCGTAATTTGCAGGTATTATGAGCAATTTCTCTTACCCCGATTTCTGTCACATTTTTGGAGCATAACGAGCATGTATTATGACGTCACAGTATATGATGACATCATAATTAGTATGCACTATGACTTCACTATGTATTATGACGTCATAATATTTCCACATTATGACATCACAATATATTATGAGAGCGCAATTTGCAGGTATTATGACCAATTTCTCTTACCACATTTTGTGTCACATCTACTGGAGCTTCATGAGCATGTATTATGACGTCACAGTATATGATGACATCATAATTAGTATGCACTATGACGTCACAATATATTATGACTTCAAAATATATCCATATTATGACATCACAATATATTATGAGAGCGCAATTTGAAGGTATTAGGAGCAATTTCTCTTACCCCAATTTGTGTCACATCTACTGGAGCATCATGAGCATGCATTATGACGTCACAGTATATGATGACGTCATAATTAATATGCATTATGACGTCACAATGTATTATGTCGTCATAATTTATCCGCATTATGACATCACAATATATTATGAGAGTGCAATTTGCAGGTATTATGAGCAATTTCTCTTAACCCAATTTGTGTCACATCCACTGGAGCATCATGAGCATGTATTATGATGTCACAGTATATGATGACATTATAATTAGTATGAACTATGACGTCACTATGTATTATGACGTCATAATGAATCCGCATTGTGACAACACAATATATTATGAGAGCGCAATTTGCAGGTAGTATGAGCAATTTCTCTTCCCCAATTTTTGTCACATCTACTGGAGCATCAGGAGCATGTATTATGACGTCACAGTATATGATGACATCATAATTAGTATGCACTATGACATCACAATGTATTATGACGTCATAATGTATCCGCATTATGACATCGCAAAATATTATGAGAGCGCAATTTGCAGGTATTATCAGCAATTTTTCTTACCCCAATTTGTGTCACATCTACAGAAGCAAAGTGAGCATGTATTATGACGTCACAGCATATGATAACATCATAAATAGTATGGACTATGAGGTCACAATGTATTATGACGTCATAATGTATCCGCATTATGACATCACAATATATTATGAGAGCGCAATTTGCAGGTATTATGAGCAATTTCTCTTACCCCAATTTGTGTCACATCTACTGGAGCATCATGAGCATGTATTATGACGTCACAGTATATGATGACATCATAATTACTATGCACTATGACGTCACAATGTATTATGACGTCATAATGTATCTGCATTATGACATCACAATATATTATGAGAGCGCAATTTGCAGGTATTATGAGCAATTTCTCTTACCCCAACTTGTGTCACATCTACTGGAGCATCATGAGCATGTATTATGACGTCACAGCATATGAAGACATCATAACTAGTATGCACTATGACGTCACAATGAATTATGACGTCATAATATATCTGCATTATGACATCACAATATGTTATGGGAGCGCAATTTGCAGGTATTAAGACCAATTTCTCTTACCCCAATTTGTGTCACATCTACTGGAGCATCATGAGCATGTATTATGATGTCACAGTATATGATGCCATCATAATGAGTATGCACTATGACGTCAAAATGTATTATGACGTCATAATGTATCTGCATTATAGCATCACAATATATTATAAGAGTGCGCAATTTGCAGGTATTAAGACCAATTTCTCTTACCCCAATTTGTGTCACATCTACTGGAGCATCATGAGCATGTATTATGATGTCACAGTATATGATGCCATCATAATGAGTATGCACTATGACGTCAAAATGTATTATGACGTCATAATGTATCTGCATTATAGCATCACAATATATTATAAGAGTGCGCAATTTGCAGGTATTATCAGCAATTTCTCTTACCCCAACTTGTGTCACATCTACTGGAGCATCATGAGCATGTATTATGACGTCACAGTATATGATGATATCATAATTAGTATGCACTATGATGTCACAATGTATTATGACGTCATAATATATCCGCTTTATGACATCACAATATATTATGAGAGCGCAATTTGCAAGTATTATGAGCAATTTCTCTTACCACAATTTGTGTCACATCTACTGCAGCATCATGAGCATGTATTATGACCTCACAGTATATGATGACATCACAATTAGTATGCACTATGATGTCACAATGTATTATGACGTCATAATGTATCCTCATTATATCATCACAGTTTATTATGAGACCACAATTTGCAGGTATTATGAGAAATTTCTCTTACCACAATTTGTGTCACATCTACTGGAGCATCGCATGTATTATGACATCACAGTGTATGATGACACCATAATTAGTATGCCCTATGACGTCACAATGTATTATGACGTCATAATGTATCCGCAGTATGACATCACAATATATTATCAGAGCGCAATTTGCAAGTATTATGAGCAATTTGTCTTACCCCAATTTGTGTCACATCTACTGGAGAATCATGAGCATGTATTATGACGTCACAGTATATGATGACATCATAATTAGTATGTACTATGACGTCAAAATGTATTATGACGTCATAATGTATCCGCAGTATGACATCACAATACATTATGAGAGCGCAATTTGCAGGAATTATGAGCAATTTCTCTTACCCCAATTTGTGTCACATTTACTGGAGCATCATGAGCATATATTATGACGTCACAGTATACGATGACATCATAATTAGTATGCACTATGACGTCACAATGTAGTATGACGTCATAATGTATCCGCATTATGACATCACAATATATTATGAGAGCGCAATTTGCAGGTATTATGACCAATTTCTCTTACCCCAAATTATGTCACATCTACTGGAGCATCATGAGCATGTATTATGACGTCACAGTATATGATGACATCACTGTTAGTATGCACTATGACGTCACAATGTATTATGATGTCATAATGTATCCGCATTTTGACATCACACTATATTATGAGAGCGCAGTTTGCAGGTATTATGACCAATTTCTCTTACACCAATTTGCGTCAAATCTACTGGAGCATGATGAGCATGTATTATGACGTCACAGTATATGATGACATCACTGTTAGTATGCACTATGACGTCACAATGTATTATGACGTCATAATGTATCCGCATTATGACATCTCAATATATTATGAGAGCGCAATTTGAAGGTATTATGACCAATTTCTCTTACCCCAATTTGTGTCACATCTACTGGAGCATCATGAGCATGTATTATGACGTCACAGTATATGATGACATCATAATTAGTATGCACTATGACGTCACAATGTATTATGACGTCATAATGTATCCGCCTTATGACATCACAATATATTATGAGAGCGCAATTTGCAGGTATTATGAGCAATTTCTCTTACCCCAACTTGTGTCACATCTACTGGAGCATCATGAGCATGTATTATGACGTCACAGCATATGAAGACATCATAACTAGTATGCACTATGATGTCACAATGTATTATGACGTCATAATGTATCCGTATTATGACATCACAATATATTATGAGAGTGCAATTTGCAGGTATTATAAGCAATTTCTCTTACCCCAATTTCTGTCACATCTACTGGAGCATCATGAGCATGTATTATGACGTCACAGTATATGATGACATCATAATTAGTATGCTCTATGACGTCACAATGTATTATGACGTCGTAATGGATCCGCATTATGACATCACAATATACTATGAGATCGCCATTTTCAGGTATTATGAACAATTTCTCTTACCCAAATTTGTGTCACATCTACTGGAGCATCATGAGCATGTATTATGACGTCACAGTATATGATGACATCATAATTAGTATGCACTATGACATCACAATGTATTATGATGTCATAATGTATCCGCATTATGACATCACAACATATTAGGAGAGCACAACTTGCAGGAATTATGACCAATTTCTCTTACCCCAATTTGTGTCACATCTACTGGAGCATCAGGAGCATGTATTATGACGTCACACTTTGTGATGACATAATAATTAGTATGCACTATGACGTCACAATGTATTATGATGTCATAATGTATCCGCATTATGACTTCACAATATATTATGAGAGCGCAATCTGCAGGTATTGTGACCAATTTCTCTTACCCCAATTTGTGTCACATCTACTGGAGCATCATGAGCATGTATTATGACGTCACAGTATATGATGACATCATAATTAGTATGCACTATGACGTCACAATGTATTATGACGTCATAATGTATCTGCATTATGACTTCACAATATATTATGAGATCGCAATTTGCAGGTTTTATGAGCAATTTCTCTTACCCCAACTTGTGTCACATCTACTGGAGCATCATGAGCATGTATTATGACGTCACAGCATATGAAGTCATCATAACTAGTATGCACTATGACGTCACAATGTATTATGACGTCATAATGTATCTGCATTATGACATCACAATATATTATGAGAGCGTAATTTGCAGGTATTATGAGCAATTTCTCTTACCCCGATTTCTGTCACATTTTTGGAGCATAATAGCATGTATTATGACGTCACAGTATATGATGACATCATAATTAGTATGCACTATGACTTCACTATGTATTATGACGTCATAATATTTCCACATTATGACATCACAATATATTATGAGAGCGCAATTTGCAGGTATTATGACCAATTTCTCTTACCACATTTTGTGTCACATCTACTGGAGCTTCATGAGCATGTATTATGACGTCACAGTATATGATGACATCATCATTAGTATGCACTATGACTTCACAATATATTATGACTTCAAAATATATCCATATTATGACATCACAATATATTATGAGAGCGCAATTTGAAGGTATTATGAGCAATTTCTCTTACCCCAATTTGTGTCACATCTACTGGAGCATCATGAGCATGCATTATGACGTCACAGTATATGATGACGTCATAATTAATATGCATTATGACGTCACAATGTATTATGTCGTCATAATTTATCCGCATTATGACATCACAATATATTATGAGAGCGCAATTTGCAGGTATTATCAGTAATTTGCCTTACCGCAATTTGTGTCACATCTACTGGAGCATCATGAGCATGTATTATGATGTCACAGTATATGATGACATTATAATTAGTATGAACTATGACGTCACTATGTATTATGACGTCATAATGAATCCGCATTGTGACAACACAATATATTATGAGAGCGCAATTTGCAGGTAGTATGAGCAATTTCTCTTCCCCAATTTTTGTCACATCTACTGGAGCATCAGGAGCATGTATTATGACGTCACAGTATATGATGACATCATAATTAGTATGCACTATGACATCACAATGTATTATGACGTCATAATGTATCCGCATTATGACATCGCAAAATATTATGAGAGCGCAATTTGCAGGTATTATCAGCAATTTTTCTTACCCCAATTTGTGTCACATCTACAGAAGCAAAGTGAGCATGTATTATGACGTCACAGCATATGATAACATCATAACTAGTATGGACTATGAGGTCACAATGTATTATGACGTCATAATGTATCCGCATTATGACATCACAATATATTATGAGAGCGCAATTTGCAGGTATTATGAGCAATTTCTCTTACCCCAATTTGTGTCACATCTACTGGAGCATCATGAGCATGTATTATGACGTCACAGTATATGATGACATCATAATTACTAGGCACTATGACGTCACAATGTATTATGACGTCATAATGTATCTGCATTATGACATCACAATATATTATGAGAGCGCAATTTGCAGGTATTATGAGCAATTTCTCTTACCCCAATTTGTGTCACATCTACTGGAGCATCATGAGCATGTATTATGACGTCACAGCATATGAAGACATCATAACTAGTATTCACTATGACGTCACAATGAATTATGACGTCATAATATATCTGCATTATGACATCACAATATGTTATGGGAGCGCAAATTGCAGGTATTAAGACCAATTTCTCTTACCCCAATTTGTGTCACATCTACTGGAGAATCATGAGCATGTATTATGACGTCACAGTATATGATGACATCATAATTAGTATGTACTATGACGTCAAAATGTATTATGACGTCATAATGTATCCGCAGTATGACATCACAATACATTATGAGAGCGCAATTTGCAGGAATTATGAGCAATTTCTCTTACCGCAATTTTTGTCACATCTACTGGAGCATCATGAGCATGTATTACGACGTCACAGTATACGATGACATCATAATTAGTATGCACTATGACGTCACAATGTATTATGACGTCATAATGTATCCGCATTATGACATCACAATATATCATGAGAGTGCAATTTGCAGATATTATCAGAAATTTCTCTTACCCCAATTTGTGTCACATCTACTGGAGCATCATGAGCATGTATTATGACGTCACAGTATATGATTATATCACAATTAGTATGCACTATGACGTCAGAATGTATTATGACGTCATAATGTATCCGCATTATATCATCACAATATATTATGAGAGCACAATTTGCAGGTATAATGAGCAATTTCTCTTACCCCAACTTGTGTCACATCTACTGGAGCATCATGAGCATGTATTATGCCGTCAGAGTATATGATGACATCATAATTAGTATGCAATATGACGTCACAATGTAGTATGACGTCATAATGTATCCGCATTATGACATCACAATATATTATGAGAGCGCCATTTTCAGGTATTATGACCAATTTCTCTTACCCCAATTTGTGTCACATCTACTGGAGAATCATGAGCATGTATTATGACGTCACAGTAAGTGATGACATCATAAGTAGTATGCACTATGACGTCACAATGTATTATGACGTCATAATGTATCCGCATTATGACATCGCAAAATATTATAAGAGCGCAATTTGCAGGTATTATGAGCAATTTCTCTTACCCCAATTTTTGTCACATCTACTGAAGCAACATGAGCATGTATTATGACGTCACAGCATATGATAACATCATAACTAGTATGCACTATGACGTCACAATGTATTATGACGTCATAATGTGTCCGCATTATGACATCACAATATATTATGAGAGCGCAATCTGCAGGTATTGTGACTAATTTCTCTTACCCGAATTTGTGTCACATCTACTGGAGCATCATGAGCATGTATTATGACGTCACAGTATATGATGACATCATAATTAGTATGCACTATGACGTCACAATGTATTATGACGTCATAATGTATCTGCATTATGTCATCACAATATATTATGAGAGCGCAATTTGCAGGTTTTATGAGGAATTTCTCTTACCCCAATTTGTGTCACATCTACTGGAGCATCATGAGCATGTACTATGACGTCACAGTATATGATGACGTCATAATTAATATGCATTATGACGTCACAATGTATTATGTCGTCATAATTTATCCGCATTATGACATCCCAATATATTATGAGAGCGCAATTTGCAGGTATTATGAGCAAATTCTCTTACACCAATTTGTGTCACATCTACTGGAGCATCATCAGCATGAATTATGACGTCACACTATATGATGACATCATAAGTAGTATGCACTATGACGTCACAATGCATTATGACGTCATAATTTATCCTCATTATGACATCACAATATATTATGAGAGCGCAATTTGCAGGTATTATCAGTAATTTGCCCTACCGCAATTTGTGTCACATCTACTGGAGCATCATGAGCATGTATTATGACGTCACAGTATATGATGACATTATAATTAGTATGAACTATGACGTCACTATGTATTATGACGTCATAATGAATCCGCATTGTGAAAAAACAATATATTATGAGAGCGCAATTTGCAGGTATTATGAGCAATTTCTCTTCCCCAATTTGTGTCACATCTACTGGAGCATCATGAGCATGTATTATAACGTCAGAGTATATGATGACATCATAATTAGTATGCACTATGACATCACAATATATTATGACGTCATAATGTATCCGCATTATGACATCACAAAATATTATGAGAGCGCAATTTGCAGGTATTATCAGCAATTTCTCTTACCACAATTTGTGTCACATCTACTGAAGCGAAGTGAGCATGTATTATGACGTCACAGCATATGATAACGTCATAACTAGTATGGACTATGAGGTCACAATGTATTATGACGTCATAATGTATCCGCATTATGACGTCACAATATATTATGAGAGCGCAATTTGCAGGTATTATGAGCAATTTCTCTTACCCCAATTTCTGTCACATCTACTGCAGCATCATGAGCATGTATTATGACGTCACACTATATGATGACATCATAATTAGTATGCACTATAACGTCACAATGTATTATGACGTCATAGCGTATCTGCTTTATGACATCACAATGTATTATGAGAGCGCAATTTGCAGGTATTATGAGCAATTTCTCTTACCCCAATTTGTGTCACATCTACTGGAGCATCATGAGCATGTATTATGACGTCACAGTATATGATGACATCATAATTAGTATGCACTATGACGTCCCAATGTATTATGACGTCATAATGTATCCGCCTTATGACATCACAATATATTATGAGAGCGCAATTTGCAGGTATTATGAGCAATTTCTCTTACCCCAACTTGTGTCACATCTACTGGAGCATCATGAGCATGTATTATGACGTCACAGCATATGAAGACATCATAACTAGTATGCACTATGATGTCACAATGTATTATGACGTCATAATGTATCCGTATTATGACATCACAATATATTATGAGAGTGCAATTTGCAGGTATTATAAGCAATTTCTCTTACCCCAATTTTTGTCACATCTACTGGAGCATCATGAACATGTATTATGACGTCACAGTATATGATGACATCATAATTACTATGCACTATGACATCACAATATATTATGATGTCACAACATATTAGGAGAGCACAACTTGCAGGTATTATGACCAATTTCTCTTACCCCAATTTGTGTCACATCTACTGGAGCATCATGAGCATGTATTATGACGTCACAGTATATGATGACATCATAATTAGTGTGCACTAGGACGTCACAATGTATTATGACGTCATAATGTATCCACATTATGACATCACAATATATTATGAGAGCGCAATTTGCAGGTATTATGAGCAATTTTTCTTACCCCAATTTCTGTCACATCTACTGGAGCATCATGAGCATGTATTATGACGTCACAGTATACGATGACATCATAATTAGTATGCACTATGACGTCACAATGTATTATGACGTCATATTGTATCTGCTTTATGACATCACAATATATTATGAGAGCGCAATTTGCAAGTATTATGAGCAATTTCTCTTACCCCAATTTGTGTCACATCTACTGGAGCATCATGAGCATGTATTCTGACGTCACAGTATATGATAACATCATAAATAGTATGCACTATGACGTCACAATGTATTGTGACGTCATAATGTATCCGCATTATGACATCACAATATATTATGAGACGGCAATTTGCAGGTATTATGAGCAATTTCTCTTACCACAATTTGTGTCACATCTACTGGATAATCATGAGCATGAATTATGACATCACAGTGTATGATGAAATCATAATTAGTATGCACTATAACGTCACAATGTATTATGACGTCATATTGTATCCGCACTGTCACATCACAATATATTATGAGAGCGCAATTTGCAGGTAATATGAGCAATTTATCTTACCCCAATTTGTGTCACATCTACTGGAGCATCATGAGCATGTATCATGACGTCACAGTATATGATGACATCATAATTAGTATGCACTATGACGTCACAATGTATTATGACGTCATTATGTATCTGCATTATGACATCACAATATATTATGAGAGCGCAATTTGCAGGTATTATGAGCAATTTGTCTTACCCCAATTTGTGTCACATCTACTGGAGCATCATGAGCATGTATTATGACGTCACAGTATATGATGACGTCATAATTAGTATGCACTATGACGTCACAATGTATAATGTCGTCATAATGTATCCGCATTATGATATCACAATATATAATGAGAGCGCAATTTGCAGGTATTATGAGCAATTTGTCTTACCCCAATTTATGTCACATCTACTGGAGCATCATCAGCATGTATTATGACGTCACTGTATATGATGACATCATAAGTAGTATGCACTATGACGTCACAATGCATTATGACATCACAATATATTATGAGAGCGCAGTTTGCAGGTATTATAAGCAATTTGTCTTACCGCAATCTGAGTCACATCTACTGGAGCGTCATGAGCATGTATTATGACGTCACAGTATATGATGACATTATAATTAGTATGTACTATGACGTCGCAATGTATTATGACGTCATAATGTATCCGCTTATGACATCACAATATATTATGAGAGCGCAATTTCCAGGTATTATGAGCAATTTCTCTTACCCCAATTTGTGTCACATCTACTGGAGCATCATGAGCATGTATTCTGACGTCACAGTATATGATAACATCATAAATAGTATGCACTATGACGTCACAATGTATTGTGACGTCATAATGTATCCGCATTATGACATCACAATATATTATGAGACGGCAATTTGCAGGTATTATGAGCAATTTCTCTTACCACAATTTTTGTCACATCTACTGGAGAATCATGAGCATGAATTATGACATCACAGTATATGATGACATCATAATTAGTATGCACTATGACGTCACAATGTATTATGACGTCATATTGTATCCGCACTATCACATCACAATATATTATGAGAGCGCAATTTGCAGGTATTATGAGCAATTTCTCTTACCCCAATTTGTGTCACATCTACTGGAGAATCATGAGCATGTATTATGACGTCACGGTATATGATGACATCATAATTAGTATGCACAATGACATCACAATGTATTATGACGTCATAATGTATCCGCATTATGACATCACAATATATTATGAGAGTGCAATTTGCAGGTATTATGAGCAATTTCTCTTACCCCAATTTGTGTCACATCTACTGGAGCATCATGAGCATGTATTATGACGTCACAGTATATGATGTCATCATAATTAGTATGCACTATGACGTAACAATGTAGTATGACGTCGTAATGTATCCGCTTTATGACATCACAATATATTATGAGAGCGCAATTTGCAGGGTTTATGAGCAATTTCTCTTTCCCCAATTTGTGTCACATCTACTGGAGCATCATGAGCATGTATTATGACGTCACAGTATATGATGACATCATAATTAGTATGCACTATGACGTCACAATGTAGTATGACGTCATAATGTATCCGCATTATGACATCACAATATATTATAAGAGCGCAATTTGCAGGTATTATGAGCAATTTCTCTTACCACCATTTGTGTCACATCTACTGGAGCATCATGAACATGTATTATGACGTCACAGTATATGATGACATCATAATTAATATGCAATATGACATCACAACGTGTTATGACGTTATAATGTATCCGCATTATGACATCACAATTTATTATGAGAGCGCAATTTGCAGGTATTATGACCAATTTCTCTTACCCCAATTTGTGTCACATCTACTGGAGCATCATGAGCATGTATTATGATGTCACAGTATATGATGACATCATAATTAGTATGCACTATGACGTCACAATGTATTATGACGTCATAATGTATCCACATTATGACATCACAATATATTATGAGAGCGCAATTTGCAGGTATTATGAGCAATTTCTCTTACCACAATTTGTGTCACATCTACTGGAGCATCATGTGCATGTATTATGACGTCACAGTATATGATGACATCATAATTACTATGCACTATATCGTCACAATGTATTATGATGTCATAATGTATCCGCATTATGACATCACAATATATTATGAGAGTGCAGTTTGCAGGTATTATGAGCAATTTCTCTTACCCCAATTTGTGTCACATCTACTGGAGCAACATGAGCATGTATTATGACGTCACATTATATGATGACATCATAATTAGTATACAGTATGACATCACAATGTATTATGACGCCATAATGTATCCACATTATGACATCACAATATATTATGAGAGCGCAATTTGCAGGTATTATGACCAATTTCACTTACCCCAATTTCTGTCACATCTACTGGAGCATCATGAGCATGTATTATGACGTCACACTATATGATGACATCATAATTAGCATGCACTATGACGTCACATTGTATTATGACGTCATAATGTATCCGCATTATGGCATCAGAATATATTATGAGAGCGCAATTTGCAGGTATTATGAGCAACTTCTCTTACCCCAATTTGTGTCATATCTACTGGAGCATCATGAGCATGTATAATGACGTCACAGCGTATGATGACATTATAATTACTATGCACGATGACATCACAATGTGTTATGACGTCATAATGTATCCGCATTATGGCATCACAATATATTATGAGAGCGCAATTTGCAGGTATTATGAGCAATTTCTCTTACCCCAATTTGTGTCACATCTACTGGAGCATCATGAGCATGTATTATGACGTCACAGTATATGATGTCATCATAATTAGTATACACTATGACGTAACAATGTAGTATGACGTCGTAATGTATCCGCTTTATGACATCACAATATATTATGAGAGCGCAATTTGCAGGGTTTATGAGCAATTTCTCTTACCCCAATTTGTGTCTCATCTACTGGAGCATCATGAGCATGTATTATGACGTCACAGTATATGATGACATCATAATTAGTCTACAGTATGACGTCACAATGTATTATGACGCCATTATGTATTTACATTATGACATCACAATATATTATGAGAGCGCAATTTGCAGGTATTATGACCAATTTCTCTTACCCCAATTTCTGTCACATCTACTGGAGCATCATGAGCATATATTATTACGTCACAGTATATGATGACATCATAATTAGTATGCACTATGACGTCACAATGTATTATGACGTCATAATGTATCCGCATTATGGCATCACAATATATTATGAGAGCGCAACATGAAGGTATTATGAGCAATTTCTCTTACCCCAATTTCTGTCACATCTACTGGAGCATCATGAGCATGTATTATGACATCACAGTATATGATGACATCATAATTAGTATGCACTATGACGTCACAATGTATTATGACGTCATAATGTATCTGCATTATGACATCACATTATATTATGAGAGCGCAATTTGCAGGTATTATGAGCAATTTCTCTTACCCCAATGTGTGTCACATCTACTGGAGCATCATGAGCATGTATTCTGACGTCACAGTATATGATAACATCATAAATAGTATGCACTATGACGTCACAATGTATTGTGACGTCATAATGTATCCGCATTATGACATCACAATATATTATGAGAGGACAATTTGCAGGTATTATGAGCAATTTCTCTTACCACAATTTGTGTCACATCTATTGGAGAATCATGAGCATGTATTATGACATCACAGTATATGATGACATCGTAATTAGTATGCACTATGACATCACAATGTATTATGACTTTATATTCTATCCGCACGATGACATCACAATATATTATGAGAGCGCAATTTGCAGGTATTATGAGCAATTTCTCTTACCCCAATTTATGTCACATCTTCTGGAGCATCATGAGCATTTATTATGACGTCACAGTATATGATGACATCATAATTAGTATGCACTATGACGTCACAATGTATTATGACGTCATAATATATCCGCATTATCTCATCACAACATATTATGAGAGCGCTATTTGCAGGTATTATGAGCAATTTCTCTTAACCCAATTCGTGTCACTTCTTCTGAAGCATCATGAGCATGTACTATGACGTCACAGTATATGATAACATCATAATTAGTATGCACTGTGACGTCACAATGTATTATGTCGTCATAATGTATCCGCATTGTGACATCACAATATATAATGAGAGCGCAATTTCCAGGTATTATGAGAAATTTGTCTTACCCCAATTTGTGTCACACCGACTGGAGCATCATCAGCATGTATTATGACGTCACAGTATATGATGACAGCATAATTAGTATACACTATGATGTCACAATGCATTATGACGACATAATGTATCCGCATTATGACATCACAATATATTATGAGAGCGCAATTTGCAGGTATTATGAGCAACTTCTCTTACCCCAATTTGTGTCACATCTACTGGAGCATCATGAGCATGTATTATGACGTCACAGTATATGATGACATAATTAGTATGCATTATGACGTCACTATGTATTATGACGTCATAATGAATCTGCAGTGTGACAACACAATAAATTATGAGAGCGCAATTTGCAGGTATTATGAGCAATTTCTTTTACCCCAATTTGTGTCACATCTACTGGAGCATCATGAGCATGTATTATGACGTCACAGTATATGATGACATCATAATTAGTATGCACTTTGACGTCACAATGTATAATGACGTCATAATGTATCCAAATTATGACATCCCAAAATATTATGAGAGCGCAATTTGCAGGTATTATGAGCAATTTCTCTTACCCCAAATTGTGTCACATCTACTGCAGCATCATGAGCAAGTATTATGACGTCACAGTATATGATGACATCATAATTAGTATGCACTATGACATCACAATGTATTATGACGTCATAATGTATCCGCATTATGACATCACAATATATTATGAGAGCGCAATTTCCAGGTATTATGAGCAATGTCTCTTACCCCAATTTGTGTCACATCTACTGGAGCATCATGAGCATGTATTATGACGTCACAGTATATGATGACATCATAATTAGTATGCACTATGACGTCACAATGTATTATGACGTCATAATGTATCCGCATTATGACATCACAATATATTATGAGAGCGCAATTTGCAGGTATTTTGAGCACTTTCTCTTACACCAATTTGTGTCACATCTACTGGAGCATCATGAGCATGTATTATGATGTCACAGTGTATGATGACATCATAATTAGTATGCACTATGACGTCACAATGTATTATGACGTCATAATGTATCCGCAATATGACATCACAATATATTATGAGAGCGCAATTTGGAGGTATTGTGAGCAATTTCTCTTACCCCAATTTGTGTCACATCTACTGGAGCATCATCAGCATGCATTATGACGTCACAGTATATGATGACATGATAATTAGTATGCACTGTGACGTCACAATGGATTTTGACGTCATAATGTATCCGCATTATGACATCACAATATATTATGAGAGCGCAATTTGGAGGTATTATGAGCAATTTCTCTTACACCAATTTGTGTCATATCTACTGGAGCATCATCAGCATGTATTATGACGTCACAGTATATGATGACATCATAATTAGTATGCACTATGACGTCACAATGTATTATGTCGTCATAATATATCCGCATTATGACATCACAATATATTATGAGAGCGCAATTTCCAGGTATTATGAGCAATTTCTCTTACCCCAATTTGTGTCACATCTACTGGAGCATCATGAGTATGTATTATGACGTCACAGTATATGATGTCATCATAATTAGTATGCACTATGACGTAACAATGTAGTATGACGTCGTAATGTATCCGCTTTATGACATCACAATATATTATGAGAGCGCAATTTGCAGGTTTTATGAGCAATTTCTCTTTCCCCAATTTGTGTCACATATACTGGAGCATCCTGAGCATGTATTATGACGTCACAGTATATGATGACATCATAATTAGTATGCACTATGATGTCACAATGTAGTATGACGTCATAATGTATCCGCATTATGACATCACAATATATTATAAGAGCGCAATTTGCAGGTATTATGAGCAATTTCTCTTACCACCATTTGTGTCACATCTACTGGAGCATCATGAACATGTATTATGACGTCACAGTATATGATGACATCATAATTAATATGCAATATGACATCACAATGTGTTATGACGTCATAATGTATCCGCATTATGACATCACAATATATTATGAGAACGCAATTTGCAGGTATTATGACCAATTTCTCTTACCCGAATTTGTGTCACATCTAGTGGAGCATCATGAGCATGTATTATGACGTCACAGTATATGATGACATCATAATTAGTATGCACTATGACGTCACAATGTATTATGACGTCATAATGTATCCGCATTATGACATCACAATATATTATGAGAGCGCAATTTCCAGGTATTGTGAGCAATTTCTCTTACCCCAATTTGTGTCACATCTACTGGAGCATCATCAGCATGCATTATGACGTCACAGTATATGATGACATGATAATTAGTATGCACTATGACGTCACAATGTATTATGACGTCATAATGTATCCGCATTATGACATCACAATATATTATGAGAGCGCAATTTGCAGGTATTATGAGCAACTTCTCTTACCCCAATTTGTGTCACATCTACTGGAGCATCATGAGCATGTATTATGACGTCACAGTATATGATGACATCATAATTAGTATGCACTATGACGTCACAATGTATTATGACGTCATAATGTATCCGCGTTATGACATCACAATATATTATGAGAGCGCAATTTGCAGGTATTATGAGCAATTTCTCTTACCACAATTTTTGTCACATCTACTGGAGCATCATGAGCATGTATTATGACGTCACAGTATATGATGACAGCATAATTAGTATACACTATTATGTCACAATGCATTATGACGACATAATGTATCCGCATTATGACATCAAAATATATTTTGAGAGCGCAATTTGCAGGTATTATGAGCAACTTCTCTTACCCCAATTTGTGTCACATCTACTGGAGCATCATGAGCATGTATTATGACGTCACAGTATATGATGACATAATTAGTATGCATTATGACGTCACTATGTATTATGACGTCATAATGAATCTGCAGTGTGACAACACAATAAATTATGAGAGCGCAATTTGCAGGTATTATGAGCAATTTCTTTTACCCCAATTTGTGTCACATCTACTGGAGCATCATGAGCATGTATTATGACGTCACAGTATATGATGACATCATAATTAGTATGCACTATGATGTCACAATGTATTATGACGTCATAATGTATCCGCATTATGACATCACAATATATTATGAGAGCGCAATTTGCAGGTATTTTGAGCACTTTCTCTTACACCAATTTGTGACACATTTACTGGAGCATCATGAGCATGTATTATGATGTCACAGTGTATGATGACATCATAATTAGTATGCACTATGACGTCACAATGTATTATGACGTCATAATGTATCCGCATTATGACATCACAGTATATTATGAGAGCGCAATTTGCAGGTATTATGAGCAATTTCTCTTACCCGAATTTGTGTCACATCTAGTGGAGCATCATGAGCATGTATTATGACGTCACAGTATATGATGACATCATAATTAGTATGCACTATGACGTCACAATGTATTATGACGTCATAATGTATCCGCATTATGACATCACAATATATTATGAGAGCGCAATTTCCAGGTATTGTGAGCAATTTCTCTTACCCCAATTTGTGTCACATCTACTGGAGCATCATCAGCATGCATTATGACGTCACAGTATATGATGACATGATAATTAGTATGCACTATGACGTCACAATGTATTATGACGTCATAATGTATCCGCATTATGACATCACAATATATTATGAGAGCGCAATTTGCAGGTATTATGTGCAACTTCTCTTACCCCAATTTGTGTCACATCTACTGGAGCATCATGAGCATGTATTATGACGTCACAGTATATGATGACATCATAATTAGTATGCACTATGACGTCACAATGTATTATGACGTCATAATGTATCCGCGTTATGACATCACAATATATTATGAGAGCGCAATTTGCAGGTATTATGAGCAATTTCTCTTACCACAATTTTTGTCACATCTACTGGAGCATCATGAGCATGTATTATGACGTCACAGTATATGATGACAGCATAATTAGTATACACTATGATGTCACAATGCATTATGACGACATAATGTATCCGCATTATGACATCACAATATATTATGAGAGCGCAATTTGCAGGTATTATGAGCAACTTCTCTTACCCCAATTTGTGTCACATCTACTGGAGCATCATGAGCATGTATTATGACGTCACAGTATATGATGACATAATTAGTATGCATTATGACGTCACTATGTATTATGACGTCATAATGAATCTGCAGTGTGACAACACAATAAATTATGAGAGCGCAATTTGCAGGTATTATGAGCAATTTCTTTTACCCCAATTTGTGTCACATCTACTGGAGCATCATGAGCATGTATTATGACGTCACAGTATATGATGACATCATAATTAGTATGCACTTTGACGTCACAATGTATAATGACGTCATAATGTATCCAAATTATGACATCCCAAAATATTATGAGAGCGCAATTTGCAGGTATTATGAGCAATTTCTCTTACCCCAAATTGTGTCACATCTACTGCAGCATCATGAGCAAGTATTATGACGTCACAGTATATGATGACATCATAATTAGTATGCACTATGACATCACAATGTATTATGACGTCATAATGTATCCGCATTATGACATCACAATATATTATGAGAGCGCAATTTCCAGGTATTATGAGCAATGTCTCTTACCCCAATTTGTGTCACATCTACTGGAGCATCATGAGCATGTATTATGACGTCACAGTATATGATGACATCATAATTAGTATGCACTATGACGTCACAATGTATTATGACGTCATAATGTATCCGCATTATGACATCACAATATATTATGAGAGCGCAATTTGCAGGTATTTTGAGCACTTTCTCTTACACCAATTTGTGTCACATCTACTGGAGCATCATGAGCATGTATTATGATGTCACAGTGTATGATGACATCATAATTAGTATGCCCTATGACGTCACAATGTATTATGACGTCATAATGTATCCGCAATATGACATCACAATATATTATGAGAGCGCAATTTGGAGGTATTGTGAGCAATTTCTCTTACCCCAATTTGTGTCACATCTACTGGAGCATCATCAGCATGCATTATGACGTCACAGTATATGATGACATGATAATTAGTATGCACTGTGACGTCACAATGGATTTTGACGTCATAATGTATCCGCATTATGACATCACAATATATTATGAGAGCGCAATTTGGAGGTATTATGAGCAATTTCTCTTACACCAATTTGTGTCATATCTACTGGAGCATCATCAGCATGTATTATGACGTCACAGTATATGATGACATCATAATTAGTATGCACTATGACGTCACAATGTATTATGTCGTCATAATATATCCGCATTATGACATCACAATATATTATGAGAGCGCAATTTCCAGGTATTATGAGCAATTTCTCTTACCCCAATTTGTGTCACATCTACTGGAGCATCATGAGTATGTATTATGACGTCACAGTATATGATGTCATCATAATTAGTATGCACTATGACGTAACAATGTAGTATGACTTCGTAATGTATCCGCTTTATGACATCACAATATATTATGAGAGCGCAATTTGCAGGTTTTATGAGCAATTTCTCTTTCCCCAATTTGTGTCACATATACTGGAGCATTCTGAGCATGTATTATGACGTCACAGTATATGATGACATCATAATTAGTATGCACTATGATGTCACAATGTAGTATGACGTCATAATGTATCCGCATTATGACATCACAATATATTATAAGAGCGCAATTTGCAGGTATTATGAGCAATTTCTCTTACCACCATTTGTGTCACATCTACTGGAGCATCATGAACATGTATTATGACGTCACAGTATATGATGACATCATAATTAATATGCAATATGACATCACAATGTGTTATGACGTCATAATGTATCCGCATTATGACATCACAATATATTATGAGAACGCAATTTGCAGGTATTATGACCAATTTCTCTTACCCCAATTTGTGTCACATCTACTGGAGCATCATGATCATGTATTATGATGTCACAGTATATGATAAGATCATAAATAGTATGCACTATGACGTCACAATGTATTATGACGTCATAATGTATCTGCATTATGACATCACAATATATTATGAGAGTGTAATTTGCAGGTATTATGAGCAATTTCTTTTACCACAATTTGTGACACATCTACTGGAGCACCATGAGCATATATTATGACGTCACAGTACATGATGACATCATAATTAGTATGCACTATGACGTCACAATGTATTATGACGTCATAATGTATCTGCATTATGACATCACAATATATTATGAGAGCGCAACATGCAGGTATTATGAGCAATTTCTCTTACCCCAATTTGTGTCACATCTACTGGAGCATCATGAGCATGTATTATGACGTCACAGTGTATGATGACATCATAATTAGTATGCACTATGACGTCACAATGTATTATGACGTCATAATGTATCCGCATTATGACAGCACAATATATTATGAGAGTGCAATTTGCAGTTATTATGAGCAATTTCTCTTACCCAATTTGTGTCACATCTACTGGAGCATCAATTGCATGTATTATGACGTCACAGTATTTGATGACATCATAATTAATATGCACTATGACGTCATAATGTATTATGACGTCATAATGTATCCGCATTATGACATCACAATATATTATGAGAGTGCAATGTGCAGGAATTATGAGCAATTTCTCTTACCCCAATTTGTGTCACATCTACTGGAGCATCATGAGCATGTATTATGACGTCACAGTATATGATGACATCATAATTAGTATACAGTATGACATCACAATGTATTATGACGCCATAATGTATCCACATTATGACATCACAATATATTATGAGAGCGCAATTTGCAGGTATTATGACCAATTTCTCTTACCCCAATTTCTGTCACATCTACTGGAGCATCATGAGCATATATTATGCCGTCACAGTATATGATGTCATCATAATTAGTATGCACTATGACGTCACAATGTATTATGACGTCATAATGTATCCGCATTATGGCATCACAATATAATATGAGAGCGCAACATGAAGGTATTATGATCAATTTTTCTTACCCCAATTTCTGTCACATCTACTGGAGCATCATGAGCATGTATTATGACATCACAGTATATGATGACATCATAATTAGTATGCACTATGACATCACAATGTATTATGACGTCATAATGTTTCCGCATTATGACATCACAATTTATTATGAGAGCTCAATTTGCAGGTATTATGAGCAATTTCTCTTACCCCAATTTGTGTCACATCTACTGGAGCATCATGAGCATGTATTATGACGTCACAGTATATGATGTCATCATAATTAGTATGCACTATGACGTAACAATGTAGTATGACGTCGTAATATATCCGCTTTATGACATCACAATATATAATGAGAGCGCAATTTGCAGGGTTTTTGAGCAATTTCTCTTACCCCAATTTGTGTCACATCTACTGTAGCATCATGAGCATGTATTATGACGTCACAGTATATGATGACATCATAATTAGTATGCACTATGACGTCACAATGTAGTATGACGTCATAATGTATCCGCATTATGACATCACAATATATTATAAGAGCGCAATTTGCAGGTATTATGAGCAATTTCTCTTACCCCCATTTGTGTCACATCTACTGGAGCATCATGAACATGTATTATGACGTCACAGTATATGATGACATCATAATTAATATGCAATATGACATCACAATGTGTTATGACGTCATAATGTATCCGCATTATGACATCACAATTTATTATGAGAGCGCAATTTGCAGGTATTATGACCAATTTCTCTTACCCCAATTTGTGTCACATCTACTGGAGCATCATGAGCATGTATTATGACGTCACAGTATATGATAACATCATAATTAGCATGCACTATGACGTCACAATGTATTATGACGTCATAATGTATCCGCATTATGACATCACAATATATTATGAGAGCGCAATTTGCAGGTATTATGAGCAATTTCTCTTACCCCAATTTGTGTCACATCTACTAGAGCATCATGTGCATGTATTATGACGTCACAGTATATGATGACATCATAATTAGTATGCACTATATCATCACAATGTATTATGACGTCATAATGTATCCGCATTATGACATCACAATATATTATGAGAGTGCAGTTTGCAGGTATTATGAGCAATTTCTCTTACCCCAATTTGTGTCACATCTACTGGAGCAACATGAGCATGTATTATGACGTCACATTATATGATGACATCATAATTAGTATACAGTATGACGTCACAATGTATTATGACGCCATAATGTATCCACACTATGACATCACAATATATTATGAGAGCGCAATTTGCAGGTATTATGACCAATTTCACTTACCCCAATTTCTGTCACATCTACTGGAGCATCATGAGCATGTATTATGACGTCACACTATATGATGACATCATAATTAGTATGCACTATGACGTCACATTGTATTATGACGTCATAATGTATCCGCATTATGGCATCACAATATATTATGAGAGCGCAATTTGCAGGTATTATGAGCAACTTCTCTTACCCCAATTTCTGTCACATCTACTGGAGCATCATGAGCATGTATTATGACGTCACAGTATATGATGTCATCATAATTACTATACACTATGACGTAACAATGTAGTATGACGTCGTAATGTATCCGCTTTATGACATCACAATATATTATGAGAGCGCAATTTGCAGGGTTTATGAGCAATTTCTCTTACCCCAATTTGTGTCTCATCTACTGGAGCATCATGAGTATGTATTATGACGTCACAGTATATGATGTCATCATAATTAGTATGCACTATGACGTAACAATGTAGTATGACTTCGTAATGTATCCGCTTTATGACATCACAATATATTATGAGAGCGCAATTTGCAGGTTTTATGAGCAATTTCTCTTTCCCCAATTTGTGTCACATATACTGGAGCATCCTGAGCATGTATTATGACGTCACAGTATATGATGACATCATAATTAGTATGCACTATGATGTCACAATGTAGTATGACGTCATAATGTATCCGCATTATGACATCACAATATATTATAAGAGCGCAATTTGCAGGTATTATGAGCAATTTCTCTTACCACCATTTGTGTCACATCTACTGGAGCATCATGAACATGTATTATGACGTCACAGTATATGATGACATCATAATTAATATGCAATATGACATCACAATGTGTTATGACGTCATAATGTATCCGCATTATGACATCACAATATATTATGAGAACGCAATTTGCAGGTATTATGACCAATTTCTCTTACCCCAATTTGTGTCACATCTACTGGAGCATCATGATCATGTATTATGATGTCACAGTATATGATAAGATCATAAATAGTATGCACTATGACGTCACAATGTATTATGACGTCATAATGTATCTGCATTATGACATCACAATATATTATGAGAGTGTAATTTGCAGGTATTATGAGCAATTTCTTTTACCACAATTTGTGACACATCTACTGGAGCACCATGAGCATATATTATGACGTCACAGTACATGATGACATCATAATTAGTATGCACTATGACATCACAATGTATTATGACGTCATAATGTATCTGCATTATGACATCACAATATATTATGAGAGCGCAACATGCAGGTATTATGAGCAATTTCTCTTACCCCAATTTGTGTCACATCTACTGGAGCATCATGAGCATGTATTATGACGTCACAGTGTATGATGACATCATAATTAGTATGCACTATGACGTCACAATGTATTATGACGTCATAATGTATCCGCATTATGACAGCACAATATATTATGAGAGTGCAATTTGCAGTTATTATGAGCAATTTCTCTTACCCAATTTGTGTCACATCTACTGGAGCATCAATTGCATGTATTATGACGTCACAGTATTTGATGACATCATAATTAATATGCACTATGACGTCATAATGTATTATGACGTCATAATGTATCCGCATTATGACATCACAATATATTATGAGAGTGCAATGTGCAGGAATTATGAGCAATTTCTCTTACCCCAATTTGTGTCACATCTACTGGAGCATCATGAGCATGTATTATGACGTCACAGTATATGATGACATCATAATTAGTATACAGTATGACATCACAATGTATTATGACGCCATAATGTATCCACATTATGACATCACAATATATTATGAGAGCGCAATTTGCAGGTATTATGACCAATTTCTCTTACCCCAATTTCTGTCACATCTACTGGAGCATCATGAGCATATATTATGCCGTCACAGTATATGATGTCATCATAATTAGTATGCACTATGACGTCACAATGTATTATGACGTCATAATGTATCCGCATTATGGCATCACAATATATTATGAGAGCGCAACATGAAGGTATTATGATCAATTTTTCTTACCCCAATTTCTGTCACATCTACTGGAGCATCATGAGCATGTATTATGACATCACAGTATATGATGACATCATAATTAGTATGCACTATGACATCACAATGTATTATGACGTCATAATGTTTCCGCATTATGACATCACAATTTATTATGAGAGCTCAATTTGCAGGTATTATGAGCAATTTCTCTTACCCCAATTTGTGTCACATCTACTGGAGCATCATGAGCATGTATTATGACGTCACAGTATATGATGTCATCATAATTAGTATGCACTATGACGTAACAATGTAGTATGACGTCGTAATATATCCGCTTTATGACATCACAATATATAATGAGAGCGCAATTTGCAGGGTTTTTGAGCAATTTCTCTTACCCCAATTTGTGTCACATCTACTGTAGCATCATGAGCATGTATTATGACGTCACAGTATATGATGACATCATAATTAGTATGCACTATGACGTCACAATGTAGTATGACGTCATAATGTATCCGCATTATGACATCACAATATATTATAAGAGCGCAATTTGCAGGTATTATGAGCAATTTCTCTTACCCCCATTTGTGTCACATCTACTGGAGCATCATGAACATGTATTATGACGTCACAGTATATGATGACATCATAATTAATATGCAATATGACATCACAATGTGTTATGACGTCATAATGTATCCGCATTATGACATCACAATTTATTATGAGAGCGCAATTTGCAGGTATTATGACCAATTTCTCTTACCCCAATTTGTGTCACATCTACTGGAGCATCATGAGCATGTATTATGACGTCACAGTATATGATAACATCATAATTAGCATGCACTATGACGTCACAATGTATTATGACGTCATAATGTATCCGCATTATGACATCACAATATATTATGAGAGCGCAATTTGCAGGTATTATGAGCAATTTCTCTTACCCCAATTTGTGTCACATCTACTAGAGCATCATGTGCATGTATTATGACGTCACAGTATATGATGACATCATAATTAGTATGCACTATATCATCACAATGTATTATGACGTCATAATGTATCCGCATTATGACATCACAATATATTATGAGAGTGCAGTTTGCAGGTATTATGAGCAATTTCTCTTACCCCAATTTGTGTCACATCTACTGGAGCAACATGAGCATGTATTATGACGTCACATTATATGATGACATCATAATTAGTATACAGTATGACGTCACAATGTATTATGACGCCATAATGTATCCACACTATGACATCACAATATATTATGAGAGCGCAATTTGCAGGTATTATGACCAATTTCACTTACCCCAATTTCTGTCACATCTACTGGAGCATCATGAGCATGTATTATGACGTCACACTATATGATGACATCATAATTAGTATGCACTATGACGTCACATTGTATTATGACGTCATAATGTATCCGCATTATGGCATCACAATATATTATGAGAGCGCAATTTGCAGGTATTATGAGCAACTTCTCTTACCCCAATTTCTGTCACATCTACTGGAGCATCATGAGCATGTATTATGACGTCACAGTATATGATGTCATCATAATTACTATACACTATGACGTAACAATGTAGTATGACGTCGTAATGTATCCGCTTTATGACATCACAATATATTATGAGAGCGCAATTTGCAGGGTTTATGAGCAATTTCTCTTACCCCAATTTGTGTCTCATCTACTGGAGCATCATGAGCATGTATTATGACGTCACAGTATATGATGACATCATAATTAGTCTACAGTATGACGTCACAATGTATTATGACTCCATAATGTATACACATTATGACATCACAATATATTATGAGAGCGCAATTTGCAGGTATTATGACCAATTTCTCTTACCCCAATTTCTGTCACATCTACTGGAGCATCATGAGCATATATTATGACGTCACAGCATATGATGACATCATAATTAGTATGCACTATGACGTCACAATGTATTATGACGTCATAATGTACCCGTATTATGGTATCACAATATATTATGAGAGCGCAGCATGAAGGTATTATGAGCAATTTCTCTTACCCCAATTTCTGTCACATCTACTGGAGCATCATGAGCATGTATTATGACATCACAGTATATGATTACATCATAATTAGTATGCACTTTGACGTCACAATGTATTATGACGTCATAATGTATCTGCATTATGACATCACAATATATTATGAGAGCGCAATTTGCAGGTATTATGAGCAATTTCTCTTACCCCAATTTGTGTCACATCTACTGGAGCATCATGAGCATGTATTCTGACGTCACAGTATAAGATAACATCATAAATAGTATGCACTATGACGTCACAATGTATTGTGACGTCATAATGTATCAGCATTATGACATCACAATATATTATGAGAGGACAATTTGCAGGTATTATGAGCAATTTCTCTTACCACAATTTGTGTCACATCTATTGGAGAATCATGAGCATGTATTATGACTTCACAGTATATGATGACATCGTAATTAGTATGCACTATGACGTCACAATGTATTATGACGTCATATTCTATCCGCACGATGACATCACAATATATTATGAGAGCGCAATTTGCAGGTATTATGAGCAATTTCTCTTACCCCAATATATATCACATCTTCTGGAGCATCATGAGCATGTACTATGACGTCACAGTATATGATAACATCATAATTAGTATGCACTGTGACGTCACAATGTATTATGTCGTCATAATGTATCCGCATTGTGACATCACAATATATAATGAGAGCGCAATTTCCAGGTATTATGAGAAATTTGTCTTACCCCAATTTGTGTCACACCGACTGGAGCATCATCAGCATGTATTATGACGTCACAGTATATGATGACAGCATAATTAGTATGCACTATGATGTCACAATGCATTATGACGACATAATGTATCCGCATTATGACATCACAATATTTTATGAGAGCGCAATTTGCAGGTATTATGACCAATTTGTCTAACTGCAACTTGTGTCACATCTACTGGAGCATCATGAGCATGTATTATGACGTCACAGTATATGATGACATCATAGTTAGTATGCATTATGACGTCACTATGTATTATGACGTCATAAAGAATCTGCAGTGTGACAACACAATAAATTATGAGAGCGCAATTTGCAGGTATTATGAGCAATTTCTTTTACCCCAATTTGTGTCACATCCACTGGAGCATCATGAGCATGTATTATGACGTCACAGTATATGATGACATCATAATTAGTATGCACTTTGACGTCACAATGTATTATGACGTCATTATGTATCCAAATTATGACATCCCAAAATATTATGAGAGCGCAATTTGCAGGTATTATGAGCAATTTCTCTTACCCCAAATTGTGTCACATCTACTGGAGCATCATGAGCATGTATTATGACGTCACAGTATATGATGACATCATAATTAGTATGCACTATGACATCACAATGTATTATGACGTCATAATGTATCCGCATTATGACATCACAATATATTATGAGAGCGCAATTTCCAGGCATTATGAGCAATGTCTCTTACCCCAATTTGTGTCACATCTACTGGAGCATCATGAGCATGTATTATGACGTCACAGTATATGATGACATCATAATTAGTATGCACTATGACGTCACAATGTATTATGACGTCATAATGTATCCGCATTATGACATCACAATATATTATGAGAGCGCAATTTGCAGGTATTTTGAGCACTTTCTCTTACACCAATTTGTGTCACATTTACTGGAGCATCATGAGCATGTATTATGATGTCACAGTGTATGATGACATCATAATTAGTATGCACTATGACGTCACAATGTATTATGACGTCATAATGTATCCGCATTATGACATCACAGTATATTATGAGAGCGCAATTTGCAGGTATTATGAGCAATTTCTCTTACCCGAATTTGTGTCACATCTAGTGGAGCATCATGAGCATGTATTATGACGTCACAGTATATGATGACATCATAATTAGTATGCACTATGACGTCACAATATATTATGACGTCATAATGTATCCGCATTATGACATCACAATATATTATGAGAGCGCAATTTCCAGGTATTGTGAGCAATTTCTCTTACCCCAATTTGTGTCACATCTACTGGAGCATCATCAGCATGCATTATGACGTCACAGTATATGATGACATGATAATTAGTATGCACTATGACGTCACAATGTATTATGACGTCATAATGTATCCGCATTATGACATCACAATATATTATGAGAGCGCAATTTGCAGGTATTATGAGCAATTTCTCTTACACCAATTTGTGTCACATGTACTGGAGCATCATCAGCATGTATTATGACGTCACAGTATATGATGACATCATAATTAGTATGCACTATGACGTCACAATGTATTATGTGGTCATAATATATCCGCATTATGACATCACATTATATTATGAGAGGGCAATTTCCAGGTATTATGAGCAATTTCTCTTACCCCAATTTGTGTCACATCTACTGGAGCATCATGAGCATGTATTATGACGTCACAGTATATGATGACGTCATAATTAGTATGCACTATGACGTCACAATGAATTATGTCGTCATAATGTATCCGCATTATGACATCACAATATATTATGAGAGCGCAATTTGCAGGTATTATGAGCAATTTCACTTACCCCAATTTGTGTCACATCTACTGGAGCATCATGAGCATGTATTATGACGTCACAGTATATGATGACATCATAATTAGTATGCACTATGATGTCACAATGTATTATGACGTTATAATGTATCCGCATTATGACATCACAATATATTATGAGAGACAAATTTGCAGTTATTATGAGCAATTTCTCTTACCCAATTTGTGTCACAACTACTGGAGCATCATGAGCATGTATTGTGACCTCACAGTATATGATGACATCATAATTAGTATGCACTATGACGTCACAATGTATAATGACGTCATAATGTATCCACATTATGACATCACAATTTATTATGAGAGTGCAATTTGCAGGTATTTTGAGCAATTTCTCTTACCCCAATTTGTGTCACATCTACTGGAGCATCATGAGCATGTATTATGACGTCACAGTATATGATGACATCATAATTAGTATACAGTATGACGTCACAATGTATCATGACGCCATAATGTATCCACATAATGACATCACAATATATTATGAGAGCGCAATTTGCAGGTATTATGACCAATTTCTCTTACCACAATTTCTGTCACATCTACTGGAGCATCATGAGCATATATTATGATGTCACAGTATATGATGACATCATAATTAGTATGCACTATGACGTCACAATGTATTATGTCGTCATAATATATCTGCCTTATGACATCACAATATATTATGAGAGCGCAATTTCCAGGTTTTATGAGCAATTTCTCTTACCCCAATTTGTGTCACATCTACTGGAGCATCATGAGCATGTATTATGATATCACAGTATATAATGACGTCATAATTAGTATGCACTATGACGTCACAATGTATTATGTCGTCATAATGTATCCGCATTATGACATCACAATATATTATGAGAGCGCAATTTGAAGGTGTTATGAGCAATTTCTCTTACCCCAATTTGTGTCACATCTACTGGAGCATCATGAGCATGTATTATGACGTCACAGTATATGATGACATCATAATTACTATACAGTATGACGTCACAATGTATCATGACGCCATAATGTATCCACATTATGACATCACAATATATTATGAGAGCGCAATTTACAGGTATTATGACCAATTTCTCTTACCCCAATTTCTGTCACATCTACTGGAGCATCATGAGCATATATTAAGACGTCACAGTATATGATGACATCATAATTAGTATGCACTATGACGTCACAATGTATTATGACGTCATAATGCATCCGCATTATGACATCACAATATATTATGACAGTGCAATTTGCAGGTATTATGAGCAACTTCTCTTACCACAATTTGTGTCACATCTACTGGAGCATCATGAGCATGTATAATGACGTCACAGCATATGATGACATTATAATTAGTATGCACTATGACATCACAATGTGTTATGACGTCATAATGTATCCGCATTATGACATCACAATATATTATGAGAGCGCAATTTGCAGGTATTATGAGCAATTTCTCTTACCCCAATTTGTGTCACATCTACTGGAGCATCATGAGCATGTATTATGACGTCACAGTATATGATGTCATCATAATTAGTATGCACAATGACGTAACAAAGTAGTATGACGTCGTAATGTATCCGCTTTATGACATCACAATATATTATGAGAGCGCAATTTGCATGGTTTATGAGCAATTTCTCTTACCCCAATTTGTGTCACATCTACTGGAGCATCATGAACATGTATTATGACGTCACAGTATATGTTGACATCATAATTAATATGCAATATGACATCACAATGTGTTATGACGTCATATTGTATCCGCATTATGACATCACAATTTATTATGAGAGCGCAATTTGCAGGTATTATGACAAATTTCTCTTACCCCAATTTGTGTCACATCTACTGGAGCATCATGAGCATGTATTATGACGTCACAGTATATGATGACATCATAATTAGTATGCACTATGACGTCACAATGTATTATGACGTCATAATGTATCCGCATTATGACATCACAGTATATTATGAGAGCGCAATTTGCAGGTATTATGAGCCATTTCTCTTACCCCAATTTGTGTCACATCTACTGGAGCATCATGTGCATGTATTATGATGTCACAGTACATGATGATATCATAATTAGTATGCACTATATCGTCACAATGTATTATGACGTCATAATGTATCCGCATTATGACATCACAATATATTATGAGAGTGCAGTTTGCAGGTATTATGAGCAATTTCTCTTACCCCAATTTGTGTCACATCTACTGGAGCAAAATGAGCATGTATTATGACGTCACATTATATGATGACATCATAATTAGTATACAGTATGACGTCACAATGTATTATGACGCCATAATGTATCCACATTATGACATCACAATACATTATGAGAGCGCAATTTGCAGGTATTATGACCAACTTCACTTACCCCAATTTCTGTCACATCTACTGGAGCATCATGAGCATGTATTATGACGTCACACTATATGATGACGTCATAATTAGTATGCACTATGACGTCACATTGTATTATGACGTCATAATGTATCCGCATTATGGCATCACAATATATTATGAGAGCGCAATTTGCAGGTATTATGAGCAACTTCTCTTACCCCAATTTGTGTCACATCTACTGGAGCATCATGAGCATGTATAATGACGTCACAGCATATGATGACATTATAATTACCATGCACGATGACATCACAATGTGTTATGACGTCATAATGTATCCGCATTATGACATCACAATATATTATGAGAGCGCAATTTGCAGGTATTATGACCAATTTCTCTTACCCCAAACTGTGTCACATCTACTGGAGCATCATGAGCATGTATTATGACGTCACAGTATATGATGACATCATAATTAGTATGCACTATGACATCACAATGTATTATGACGTCATAATGTATCCGCATTATGACAACACAATATATTATGAGAGCGCAATTTGCAGGTATTATGAGCAATTTCTCTTACCCCAATTTGTGTCACATCTACTGGAGCATCCTGAGCATGTATTATGACGTCACAGTATATGATGACATCATAATTAGTATACAGCATGACGTCACAATGTATTATGACGCCATAATGTATCCGCATTATGACATCACAATATATTATGAGAGCGCAATTTGCAGGTATTATGACCAATTTCTCTTACCCCAATTTGTGTCACATCTACTGGAGCATCCTGAGCATGTATTATGACGTCACAGTATATGATGTCATCATAATTAGTATGCACTATGACGTAACAATGTAGTATGACGTCGTAATGTATCCGCTTTATGACATCACAATATATTATGAGAGCGCAATTTGCAGGGTTTATGAGCAATTTCTCTTACCCCAATTTGTGTCACATCTACTGGAGCATCATGAGCATGTATTATGACGTCACAGTATATGATGACATCATAATTAGTATGCACTATGACGTCACAATGTAGTATGACGTCATAATGTATCCGCATTATGACATCACAATATATTATAAGAGCGCAATTTGCAGGTATTATGAGCAATTTCTCTTACCACCATTTGTGTCACATCTACTGGAGCATCATGAACATGTATTATGACGTCACAGTATATGATGACATCATAATTAATATGCAATATGACATCACAACGTGTTATGACGTTATAATGTATCCGCATTATGACATCACAATTTATTATGAGAGCGCAATTTGCAGGTATTATGACCAATTTCTCTTACCCCAATTTGTGTCACATCTACTGGAGCATCATGAGCATGTATTATGATGTCACAGTATATGATGACATCATAATTAGTATGCACTATGACGTCACAATGTATTATGACGTCATAATGTATCCACATTATGACATCACAATATATTATGAGAGCGCAATTTGCAGGTATTATGAGCAATTTCTCTTACCACAATTTGTGTCACATCTACTGGAGCATCATGTGCATGTATTATGACGTCACAGTATATGATGACATCATAATTACTATGCACTATATCGTCACAATGTATTATGATGTCATAATGTATCCGCATTATGACATCACAATATATTATGAGAGTGCAGTTTGCAGGTATTATGAGCAATTTCTCTTACCCCAATTTGTGTCACATCTACTGGAGCAACATGAGCATGTATTATGACGTCACATTATATGATGACATCATAATTAGTATACAGTATGACCTCACAATGTATTATGACGCCATAATGTATCCACATTATGACATCACAATATATTATGAGAGCGCAATTTGCAGGTATTATGACCAATTTCACTTACCCCAATTTCTGTCACATCTACTGGAGCATCATGAGCATGTATTATGACGTCACACTATATGATGACATCATAATTAGTATGCACTATGACGTCACATTGTATTATGACGTCATAATGTATCCGCATTATGGCATCAGAATATATTATGAGAGCGCAATTTGCAGGTATTATGAGCAACTTCTCTTAACCCAATTTGTGTCATATCTACTGGAGCATCATGAGCATGTATAATGACGTCACAGCGTATGATGACATTATAATTACTATGCACGATGACATCACAATGTGTTATGACGTCATAATATATCCGCATTATGACATCACAATATATTATGAGAGCGCAATTTGCAGGTATTATGAACAATTTCTCTTACCCCAAACTGTGTCACATCTACTGGAGCATCATGAACATGTATTATGACGTCACAGTATATGATGACATCATAATTAGTATGCACTATGACGTCACAATGTATTATGACGTCATAATGTATCTGCATTATGACATCACAATATATTATGAGAGCGCAATTTGCAGGTATTATGAGCAATTTCTCTTACCCCAATTTGTGTCACATCTACTGGAGCATCATGAGCATGTATTATGACGTCACAGTATATGATGTCATCATAATTAGTATACACTATGACGTAACAATGTAGTATGACGTCGTAATGTATCCGCTTTATGACATCACAATATATTATGAGAGCGCAATTTGCAGGGTTTATGAGCAATTTCTCTTACCCCAATTTGTGTCTCATCTACTGGAGCATCATGAGCATGTATTATGACGTCACAGTATATGATGACATCATAATTAGTCTACAGTATGACGTCACAATGTATTATGACGCCATTATGTATTTACATTATGACATCACAATATATTATGAGAGCGCAATTTGCAGGTATTATGACCAATTTATCTTACCCCAATTTCTGTCACATCTACTGGAGCATCATGAGCATATATTATGACGTCACAGTATATGATGACATCATAATTAGTATGCACTATGACGTCACAATGTATTATGACGTCATAATGTATCCGCATTATGGCATCACAATATATTATGAGAGCGCAACATGAAGGTATTATGAGCAATTTCTCTTACCCCAATTTCTGTCACATCTACTGGAGCATCATGAGCATGTATTATGACATCACAGTATATGATGACATCATAATTAGTATGCACTATGACGTCACAATGTATTATGACGTCATAATGTATCTGCATTATGACATCACAGTATATTATGAGAGCGCAATTTGCAGGTATTATGAGCAATTTCTCTTACCCCAATGTGTGTCACATCTACTGGAGAATCATGAGCATGTATTCTGACGTCACAGTATATGATAACATCATAAATAGTATGCACTATGACGTCACAATATATTGTGACGTCATAATGTATCCGCATTATGACATCACAATATATTATGAGAGGACAATTTGCAGGTATTATGAGCAATTTCTCTTACCACAATTTGTGTCACATCTATTGGAGAATCATGAGCATGTATTATGACATCACAGTATATGATGACATCGTAATTAGTATGCACTATGACATCACAATGTATTATGACGTCATATTCTATCCGCACGATGACATCACAATATATTATGAGAGCGCAATTTGCAGGTATTATGAGCAATTTCTCTTACACCAATTTATGTCACATCTTCTGGAGCATCATGAGCATTTATTATGACGTCACAGTATATGATGACATCATAATTAGTATGCACTATGACGTCACAATGTATTATGACGTCATAATATATCCGCATTATCTCATCACAACATATTATGAGAGCGCTATTTGCAGGTATTATGAGCAATTTCTCTTAACCCAATTTGTGTCACTTCTACTGAAGCATCATGAGCATGTACTATGACGTCACAGTATATGATAACATCATAATTAGTATGCACTGTGACGTCACAATGTATTATGTCGTCATAATGTATCCGCATTGTGACATCACAATATATAATGAGAGCGCAATTTCCAGGTATTATGAGAAATTTGTCTTACCCCAATTTGTGTCACACCGACTGGAGCATCATCAGCATGTATTATGACGTCACAGTATATGATGACAGCATAATTAGTATACACTATGATGTCACAATGCATTATGACGACATAATGTATCCGCATTATGACATCACAATATATTATGAGAGCGCAATTTGCAGGTATTATGAGCAACTTCTCTTACCCCAAATTGTGTCACATCTACTGGAGCATCATGAGCATGTATTATGACGTCACAGTATATGATGACATCATAATTAGTATGCACTATGACATCACAATGTATTATGACGTCATAATATATCCGCATTATCTCATCACAACATATTATGAGAGCGCTATTTGCAGGTATTATGAGCAATTTCTCTTACCACAATTTGTGTCACATCTATTGGAGAATCATGAGCATGTATTATGACATCACAGTATATGATGACATCGTAATTAGTATGCACTATGACATCACAATGTATTATGACGTCATATTCTATCCGCACGATGACATCACAATATATTATGAGAGCGCAATTTGCAGGCATTATGAGCAATTTCTCTTACCCCAATTTGTGTCACATCTACTGGAGCATCATCAGCATGCATTATGACGTCACAGTATATGATGACATGATAATTAGTATGCACTGTGACGTCACAATGGATTTTGACGTCATAATGTATCCGCATTATGACATCACAATATATTATGAGAGCGCAATTTGGAGGTATTATGAGCAATTTCTCTTACACCAATTTGTGTCACATCTACTGGAGCATCATCAGCATGTATTATGACGTCACAGTATATGATGACATCATAATTAGTATGCACTATGACGTCACAATGTATTATGACGTCATAATGTATCCGCATTATGACATCACAATATATTATGAGAGCGCAATTTCCAGGTATTATGAGCAATTTCTCTTACCGCAATTTGTGTCACATCTACTGGAGACTCATGAGCATGTATTATGACGTCACAGTATATGATGAGATCGTAATTAGTATGCACTATGATGTCACAATGTATTATGACGTCATAATGTATCCGCGTCATGACATCACAATATATTATGAGAGCGTAATTTGCAGCTATTATGAGCAATTTCTCTTACCCCAATTTCTGTCACATCTACTGGAGCATCATGAGCATGTATTATGATGTCACAGCATATGATGACATCATAACTAGTATGCACTATGACGTCACAATGTATTATGACGTCATAAAGTATCCGCCTTATGACATCACAATATATTATGAGAGCGCAATTTGCAGGTATTATGAGCAATTTCTATTACCCCAATTTGTGTCACATCTACTGGAGCATCATGAGCATGTATTATGACGTCACAGCATATGATGACATCATAATTAGTATGCAGTGTGACGTCACAATGTATTATGATGTCATAAAGTATCCGCATTATGACATCACAAAATATTATGAGAGCGCAATTTGCAGGTATTACGAGCAATTTCTCTTACCCCAATTTGTGTCACATCTACTGGAGAATCATGAGCATGTATTTTGACGTCACAGTATATGATGACATCATAATTAGTATTCAGTATGACGTCACAATGTATTATGACGTCCTAATGTATCCACATTATGACAACACAATATATTATGAGAGCGCAATTTGCAGGTATTATGACCAATTTCTCTTACCCCAATTTCTGTCATATCTACTGGAACATCATGAGCATGTGTTATGATGTCACAGCATATGATGACATCATAACTAGTATGCACTATGACGTCACAATGTATTATGACGTCATAAAGTATCCTCATTATGACATCTCAAAATATTATGAGAGCGCAATTTACAGGTATTACGAGCAATTTCTCTTACCCCAATTTGTGTCACATCTACTGGAGCATCATGAGCATGTATTATGACGTCACAGTATATGATGACATCATAATTAGTATGCACTATGACGTCACAATGTATTATGACGTCATAATGTATCCACGTTATGACATCACAATATATTATGAGAGCGCAATTTGCAGTATTATGAGCAATTTCTCTTGCCACAATTTGTTTCACGTCTACTGGAGCATCATGAGCATGTATTATGACGTCACAGTATATGACGACATCTTAATTAGTATGCACTATGACGTCACAATATTTTATGACGTCATAATGTATCCGCATTATGACATCACAATATATTATGAGAGCGCAATTTGCAGGTATTATGAGCAATTTTTCTTACACCAATTTTTGTCACATCTACTGTAGCATCATGAGCATGTATTATGACGTCACAGTATATGATGATATCATAATTAGTATGCACTATGACGTCACAATGTATTATGACGTCATAATATATCCACGTTATGACATCACAAAATATTATGAGAGCGCAATTTGCAGGTATTATGAGCAATTTCTCTTACCCCAATTTGTGTCACATCTACTGGAGAATCATGAGCATGTATTATGACGTCACAGTATATGATGAGATCGTAATTAGTATGCACTATGACGTCACAATGTATTATGACGTCATAATGTATCCGCGTCATGACATCACAATATATTATGAGAGCGTAATTTGCAGCTATTATGAGCAATTTCTCTTACCCCAATTTCTGTCACATCTACTGGAGCATCATGAGCATGTATTATGATGTCACAGCATATGATGACATCATAACTAGTATGAACTATGACGTCACAATGTATTATGACGTCAAAAAGTATCCGCATTATGACATCACATAATATTATGAGAGCGCAATTTGCAGGTATTACGAGCAATTTCTCTTACCCCAATTTGTGTCACATCTACTGGAGCATCATGAGCATGTATTATGACGTCACAGTATATGATGACAGCATAATTAGTATGCACTATGATGTCACAATGCATTATGACGACATAATGTATCCGCATTATGACATCACAATATTTTATGAGAGCGCAATTTGCAGGTATTATGACCAATTTGTCTAACTGCAACTTGTGTCACATCTACTGGAGCATCATGAGCATGTATTATGACGTCACAGTATATGATGACATCATAGTTAGTATGCATTATGACGTCACTATGTATTATGACGTCATAATGAATCTGCAGTGTGACAACACAATAAATTATGAGAGCGCAATTTGCAGGTATTATGAGCAATTTCTTTTACCCCAATTTGTGTCACATCCACTGGAGCATCATGAGCATGTATTATGACGTCACAGTATATGATGACATCATAATTAGTATGCACTTTGACGTCACAATGTATTATGACGTCATAATGTATCCAAATTATGACATCCCAAAATATTATGAGAGCGCAATTTGCAGGTATTATGAACAATTTCTCTTACCCCAAATTGTGTCACATCTACTGGAGCATCATGAGCATGTATTATGACGTCACAGTATATGATGACATCATAATTAGTATGCACTATGACATCACAATGTATTATGACGTCATAATGTATCCGCATTATGACATCACAATATATTATGAGAGCGCAATTTCCAGGCATTATGAGCAATGTCTCTTACCCCAATTTGTGTCACATCTACTGGAGCATCATGAGCATGTATTATGACGTCACAGTATATGATGACATCATAATTAGTATGCACTATGACGTCACAATGTATTATGACGTCATAATGTATCCGCATTATGACATCACAATATATTATGAGAGCGCAATTTGCAGGTATTTTGAGCACTTTCTCTTACACCAATTTGTGTCACATTTACTGGAGCATCATGAGCATGTATTATGATGTCACAGTGTATGATGACATCATAATTAGTATGCACTATGACGTCACAATGTATTATGACGTCATAATGTATCCGCATTATGACATCACAGTATATTATGAGAGCGCAATTTGCAGGTATTATGAGCAATTTCTCTTACCCGAATTTGTGTCACATCTAGTGGAGCATCATGAGCATGTATTATGACGTCACAGTATATGATGACATCATAATTAGTATGCACTATGACGTCACAATGTATTATGACGTCATAATGTATCCGCATTATGACATCACAATATATTATGAGAGCGCAATTTCCAGGTATTGTGAGCAATTTCTCTTACCCCAATTTGTGTCACATCTACTGGAGCATCATCAGCATGCATTATGACGTCACAGTATATGATGACATGATAATTAGTATGCACTATGACGTCACAATGTATTATGACGTCATAATGTATCCGCATTATGACATCACAATATATTATGAGAGCGCAATTTGCAGGTATTATGAGCAATTTCTCTTACACCAATTTGTGTCACATCTACTGGAGCATCATGAGCATGTATTATGACGTCACAGTATATGATGACATCATAATTAGTATGCACTATGACGTCACAATGTATCATGACGCCATAATGTATCCACATAATGACATCACAATATATTATGAGAGCGCAATTTGCAGGTATTATGACCAATTTCTCTTACCACAATTTCTGTCACATCTACTGGAGCATCATGAGCATATATTATGATGTCACAGTATATGATGACATCATAATTAGTATGCACTATGACGTCACAATGTATTATGTCGTCATAATATATCTGCCTTATGACATCACAATATATTATGAGAGCGCAATTTCCAGGTTTTATGAGCAATTTCTCTTACCCCAATTTGTGTCACATCTACTGGAGCATCATGAGCATGTATTATGATATCACAGTATATAATGACGTCATAATTAGTATGCACTATGACGTCACAATGTATTATGTCGTCATAATGTATCCGCATTATGACATCACAATATATAATGAGAGCGCAATTTGAAGGTGTTATGAGCAATTTCTCTTACCCCAATTTGTGTCACATCTACTGGAGCATCATGAGCATGTATTATGACGTCACAGTATATGATGACATCATAATTACTATACAGTATGACGTCACAATGTATCATGACGCCATAATGTATCCACATTATGACATCACAATATATTATGAGAGCGCAATTTGCAGGTATTATGACCAATTTCTCTTACCCCAATTTCTGTCACATCTACTGGAGCATCATGAGCATATATTAAGACGTCACAGTATATGATGACATCATAATTAGTATGCACTATGACGTCACAATGTATTATGACGTCATAATGCATCCGCATTATGACATCACAATATATTATGACAGTGCAATTTGCAGGTATTATGAGCAACTTCTCTTACCACAATTTGTGTCACATCTACTGGAGCATCATGAGCATGTATAATGACGTCACAGCATATGATGACATTATAATTAGTATGCACTATGACATCACAATGTGTTATGACGTCATAATGTATCCGCATTATGACATCACAATATATTATGAGAGCGCAATTTGCAGGTATTATGAGCAATTTCTCTTACCCCAATTTGTGTCACATCTACTGGAGCATCATGAGCATGTATTATGACGTCACAGTATATGATGTCATCATAATTAGTATGCACAATGACGTAACAAAGTAGTATGACGTCGTAATGTATCCGCTTTATGACATCACAATATATTATGAGAGCGCAATTTGCATGGTTTATGAGCAATTTCTCTTACCCCAATTTGTGTCACATCTACTGGAGCATCATGATCATGTATTATGACGTCACAGTATATGTTGACATCATAATTAATATGCAATATGACATCACAATGTGTTATGACGTCATATTGTATCCGCATTATGACATCACAATTTATTATGAGAGCGCAATTTGCAGGTATTATGACAAATTTCTCTTACCCCAATTTGTGTCACATCTACTGGAGCATCATGAGCATGTATTATGACGTCACAGTATATGATGACATCATAATTAGTATGCACTATGACGTCACAATGTATTATGACGTCATAATGTATCCGCATTATGACATCACAGTATATTATGAGAGCGCAATTTGCAGGTATTATGAGCCATTTCTCTTACCCCAATTTGTGTCACATCTACTGGAGCATCATGTGCATGTATTATGATGTCAAAGTACATGATGATATCATAATTAGTATGCACTATATCGTCACAATGTATTATGACGTCATAATGTATCCGCATTATGACATCACAATATATTATGAGAGTGCAGTTTGCAGGTATTATGAGCAATTTCTCTTACCCCAATTTGTGTCACATCTACTGGAGCAAAATGAGCATGTATTATGACGTCACATTATATGATGACATCATAATTAGTATACAGTATGACGTCACAATGTATTATGACGCCATAATGTATCCACATTATGACATCACAATATATTATGAGAGCGCAATTTGCAGGTATTATGACCAACTTCACTTACCCCAATTTCTGTCACATCTACTGTAGCATCATGAGCATGTATTATGACGTCACACTATATGATGACGTCATAATTAGTATGCACTATGACGTCACATTGTATTATGACGTCATAATGTATCCGCATTATGGCATCACAATATATTATGAGAGCGCAATTTGCAGGTATTATGAGCAACTTCTCTTACCCCAATTTGTGTCACATCTACTGGAGCATCATGAGCATGTATAATGACGTCACAGCATATGATGACATTATAATTACCATGCACGATGACATCACAATGTGTTATGACGTCATAATGTATCCGCATTATGACATCACAATATATTATGAGAGCGCAATTTGCAGGTATTATGAACAATTTCTCTTACCCCAAACTGTGTCACATCTACTGGAGCATCATGAGCATGTATTATGACGTCACAGTATATGATGACATCATAATTAGTATGCACTATGACATCACAATGTATTATGACGTCATAATGTATCCGCATTATGACAACACAATATATTATGAGAGCGCAATTTGCAGGTATTATGAGCAATTTCTCTTACCCCAATTTGTGTCACATCTACTGGAGCATCCTGAGCATGTATTATGACGTCACAGTATAAGATGACATCATAATTAGTATACAGCATGACGTCACAATGTATTATGACGCCATAATGTATCCGCATTATGACATCACAATATATTATGAGAGCGCAATTTGCAGGTATTATGACCAATTTCTCTTACCCCAATTTGTGTCACATCTACTGGAGCATCCTGAGCATGTATTATGACGTCACAGTATATGATGTCATCATAATTAGTATGCACTATGACGTAACAATGTAGTATGACGTCGTAATGTATCCGCTTTATGACATCACAATATATTATGAGAGCGCAATTTGCAGGGTTTATGAGCAATTTCTCTTACCCCAATTTGTGTCACATCTACTGGAGCATCATGAGCATGTATTATGACGTCACAGTATATGATGACATCATAATTAGTATGCACTATGACGTCACAATGTAGTATGACGTCATAATGTATCCGCATTATGACATCACAATATATTATAAGAGCGCAATTTGCAGGTATTATGAGCAATTTCTCTTACCACCATTTGTGTCACATCTACTGGAGCATCATGAACATGTATTATGACGTCACAGTATATGATGACATCATAATTAATATGCAATATGACATCACAACGTGTTATGACGTTATAATGTATCCGCATTATGACATCACAATTTATTATGAGAGCGCAATTTGCAGGTATTATGACCAATTTCTCTTACCCCAATTTGTGTCACATCTACTGGAGCATCATGAGCATGTATTATGATGTCACAGTATATGATGACATCATAATTAGTATGCACTATGACGTCACAATGTATTATGACGTCATAATGTATCCACATTATGACATCACAATATATTATGAGAGCGCAATTTGCAGGTATTATGAGCAATTTCTCTTACCACAATTTGTGTCACATCTACTGGAGCATCATGTGCATGTATTATGACGTCACAGTATATGATGACATCATAATTACTATGCACTATATCGTCACAATGTATTATGATGTCATAATGTATCCGCATTATGACATCACAATATATTATGAGAGTGCAGTTTGCAGGTATTATGAGCAATTTCTCTTACCCCAATTTGTGTCACATCTACTGGAGCAACATGAGCATGTATTATGACGTCACATTATATGATGACATCATAATTAGTATACAGTATGACCTCACAATGTATTATGACGCCATAATGTATCCATATTATGACATCACAATATATTATGAGAGCGCAATTTGCAGGTATTATGACCAATTTCACTTACCCCAATTTCTGTCACATCTACTGGAGCATCATGAGCATGTATTATGACGTCACACTATATGATGACATCATAATTAGTATGCACTATGACGTCACATTGTATTATGACGTCATAATGTATCCGCATTATGGCATCAGAATATATTATGAGAGCGCAATTTGCAGGTATTATGAGCAACTTCTCTTAACCCAATTTGTGTCATATCTACTGGAGCATCATGAGCATGTATAATGACGTCACAGCGTATGATGACATTATAATTACTATGCACGATGACATCACAATGTGTTATGACGTCATAATATATCCGCATTATGACATCACAATATATTATGAGAGCGCAATTTGCAGGTATTATGAACAATTTCTCTTACCCCAAACTGTGTCACATCTACTGGAGCATCATGAACATGTATTATGACGTCACAGTATATGATGACATCATAATTAGTATGCACTATGACGTCACAATGTATTATGACGTCATAATGTATCTGCATTATGACATCACAATATATTATGAGAGCGCAATTTGCAGGTATTATGAGCAATTTCTCTTACCCCAATTTGTGTCACATCTACTGGAGCATCATGAGCATGTATTATGACGTCACAGTATATGATGTCATCATAATTAGTATACACTATGACGTAACAATGTAGTATGACGTCGTAATGTATCCGCTTTATGACATCACAATATATTATGAGAGCGCAATTTGCAGGGTTTATGAGCAATTTCTCTTACCCCAATTTGTGTCTCATCTACTGGAGCATCATGAGCATGTATTATGACGTCACAGTATATGATGACATCATAATTAGTCTACAGTATGACGTCACAATGTATTATGACGCCATTATGTATTTACATTATGACATCACAATATATTATGAGAGCGCAATTTGCAGGTATTATGACCAATTTATCTTACCCCAATTTCTGTCACATCTACTGGAGCATCATGAGCATATATTATGACGTCACAGTATATGATGACATCATAATTAGTATGCACTATGACGTCACAATGTATTATGACGTCATAATGTATCCGCATTATGGCATCACAATATATTATGAGAGCGCAACATGAAGGTATTATGAGCAATTTCTCTTACCCCAATTTCTGTCACATCTACTGGAGCATCATGAGCATGTATTATGACATCACAGTATATGATGACATCATAATTAGTATGCACTATGACGTCACAATGTATTATGACGTCATAATGTATCTGCATTATGACATCACAGTATATTATGAGAGCGCAATTTGCAGGTATTATGAGCAATTTCTCTTACCCCAATGTGTGTCACATCTACTGGAGAATCATGAGCATGTATTCTGACGTCACAGTATATGATAACATCATAAATAGTATGCACTATGACGTCACAATATATTGTGACGTCATAATGTATCCGCATTATGACATCACAATATATTATGAGAGGACAATTTGCAGGTATTATGAGCAATTTCTCTTACCACAATTTGTGTCACATCTATTGGAGAATCATGAGCATGTATTATGACATCACAGTATATGATGACATCGTAATTAGTATGCACTATGACATCACAATGTATTATGACGTCATATTCTATCCGCACGATGACATCACAATATATTATGAGAGCGCAATTTGCAGGTATTATGAGCAATTTCTCTTACACCAATTCATGTCACATCTTCTGGAGCATCATGAGCATTTATTATGACGTCACAGTATATGATGACATCATAATTAGTATGCACTATGACGTCACAATGTATTATGACGTCATAATATATCCGCATTATCTCATCACAACATATTATGAGAGCGCTATTTGCAGGTATTATGAGCAATTTCTCTTAACCCAATTTGTGTCACTTCTACTGAAGCATCATGAGCATGTACTATGACGTCACAGTATATGATAACATCATAATTAGTATGCACTGTGACGTCACAATGTATTATGTCGTCATAATGTATCCGCATTGTGACATCACAATATATAATGAGAGCGCAATTTCCAGGTATTATGAGAAATTTGTCTTACCCCAATTTGTGTCACACCGACTGGAGCATCATCAGCATGTATTATGACGTCACAGTATATGATGACAGCATAATTAGTATACACTATGATGTCACAATGCATTATGACGACATAATGTATCCGCATTATGACATCACAATATATTATGAGAGCGCAATTTGCAGGTATTATGAGCAACTTCTCTTACCCCAAATTGTGTCACATCTACTGGAGCATCATGAGCATGTATTATGACGTCACAGTATATGATGACATCATAATTAGTATGCACTATGACATCACAATGTATTATGACGTCATAATATATCCGCATTATCTCATCACAACATATTATGAGAGCGCTATTTGCAGGTATTATGAGCAATTTCTCTTACCACAATTTGTGTCACATCTATTGGAGAATCATGAGCATGTATTATGACATCACAGTATATGATGACATCGTAATTAGTATGCACTATGACATCACAATGTATTATGACGTCATATTCTATCCGCACGATGACATCACAATATATTATGAGAGCGCAATTTGCAGGCATTATGAGCAATTTCTCTTACCCCAATTTGTGTCACATCTACTGGAGCATCATCAGCATGCATTATGACGTCACAGTATATGATGACATGATAATTAGTATGCACTGTGACGTCACAATGGATTTTGACGTCATAATGTATCCGCATTATGACATCACAATATATTATGAGAGCGCAATTTGGAGGTATTATGAGCAATTTCTCTTACACCAATTTGTGTCACATCTACTGGAGCATCATCAGCATGTATTATGACGTCACAGTATATGATGACATCATAATTAGTATGCACTATGACGTCACAATGTATTATGACGTCATAATGTATCCGCATTATGACATCACAATATATTATGAGAGCGCAATTTCCAGGTATTATGAGCAATTTCTCTTACCGCAATTTGTGTCACATCTACTGGAGAATCATGAGCATGTATTATGACGTCACAGTATATGATGAGATCGTAATTAGTATGCACTATGATGTCACAATGTATTATGACGTCATAATGTATCCGCGTCATGACATCACAATATATTATGAGAGCGTAATTTGCAGCTATTATGAGCAATTTCTCTTACCCCAATTTCTGTCACATCTACTGGAGCATCATGAGCATGTATTATGATGTCACAGCATATGATGACATCATAACTAGTATGCACTATGACGTCACAATGTATTATGACGTCATAAAGTATCCGCCTTATGACATCACAATATATTATGAGAGCGCAATTTGCAGGTATTATGAGCAATTTCTATTACCCCAATTTGTGTCACATCTACTGGAGCATCATGAGCATGTATTATGACGTCACAGCATATGATGACATCATAATTAGTATGCAGTGTGACGTCACAATGTATTATGATGTCATAAAGTATCCGCATTATGACATCACAAAATATTATGAGAGCGCAATTTGCAGGTATTACGAGCAATTTCTCTTACCCCAATTTGTGTCACATCTACTGGAGAATCATGAGCATGTATTTTGACGTCACAGTATATGATGACATCATAATTAGTATTCAGTATGACGTCACAATGTATTATGACGTCCTAATGTATCCACATTATGACAACACAATATATTATGAGAGCGCAATTTGCAGGTATTATGACCAATTTCTCTTACCCCAATTTCTGTCATATCTACTGGAACATCATGAGCATGTGTTATGATGTCACAGCATATGATGACATCATAACTAGTATGCACTATGACGTCACAATGTATTATGACGTCATAAAGTATCCTCATTATGACATCTCAAAATATTATGAGAGCGCAATTTACAGGTATTACGAGCAATTTCTCTTACCCCAATTTGTGTCACATCTACTGGAGCATCATGAGCATGTATTATGACGTCACAGTATATGATGACATCATAATTAGTATGCACTATGACGTCACAATGTATTATGACGTCATAATGTATCCACGTTATGACATCACAATATATTATGAGAGCGCAATTTGCAGTATTATGAGCAATTTCTCTTGCCACAATTTGTTTCACGTCTACTGGAGCATCATGAGCATGTATTATGACGTCACAGTATATGACGACATCTTAATTAGTATGCACTATGACGTCACAATATTTTATGACGTCATAATGTATCCGCATTATGACATCACAATATATTATGAGAGCGCAATTTGCAGGTATTATGAGCAATTTTTCTTACACCAATTTTTGTCACATCTACTGTAGCATCATGAGCATGTATTATGACGTCACAGTATATGATGATATCATAATTAGTATGCACTATGACGTCACAATGTATTATGACGTCATAATATATCCACGTTATGACATCACAAAATATTATGAGAGCGCAATTTGCAGGTATTATGAGCAATTTCTCTTACCCCAATTTGTGTCACATCTACTGGAGAATCATGAGCATGTATTATGACGTCACAGTATATGATGAGATCGTAATTAGTATGCACTATGACGTCACAATGTATTATGACGTCATAATGTATCCGCGTCATGACATCACAATATATTATGAGAGCGTAATTTGCAGCTATTATGAGCAATTTCTCTTACCCCAATTTCTGTCACATCTACTGGAGCATCATGAGCATGTATTATGATGTCACAGCATATGATGACATCATAACTAGTATGAACTATGACGTCACAATGTAATATGACGTCAAAAAGTATCCGCATTATGACATCACATAATATTATGAGAGCGCAATTTGCAGGTATTACGAGCAATTTCTCTTACCCCAATTTGTGTCACATCTACTGGAGCATCATGAGCATGTATTATGACGTCACAGTATATGATGACATCATAATTAGTATGCACTATGACGTCACAATGTATTATGACGTCATAATGTATCCGCGTTATGACCACACAACATATTATGAGAGCGCAATTTGCAGGTATTATGAGCAATTTCTCTTACCACAATTTGTGTCACATCTACTGGAGCATCATGAGCATGTATTATGATGTCACAGTATATGACGACATCTTAATTAGTATGCACTATGACGTCACAATATTTTATGACGTCATAATGTATCCGCATTATGACATCACAATATATTATGAGAGCGCAATTTGCAGGTATTATGAGCAATTTCTCTTACACCAATTTTTGTCACATCTACTGTAGCATCATGAGCATGTATTATGACGTCACAGTATATGATGATATCATAATTAGTATGCACTATGACGTCACAATGTATTATGACGTCATAATGTATCCGCGTTATGACATCACTATATATTATGAGAGCGCAAGTTGCAGGTATAATGAGCAATTTCTCTAACCCCAATTTCTGTCACATCTACTGGAGCATCATGAGCATGTATTATGATGTCACAGCATATGATGACATCATACCTAGTATGCACTATGACGTCACAATGTATTATGACGTCATAAAGTATCCGCCTCATGACATCACAATATATTATGAGAGCGCAATTTGCAGGTATTACGAGCAATTTCTCTTACCCCAATTTGTGTCACATCTACTGGAGAATCATGAGCATGTATTATGACGACGCAGTATGTGATGACATCATAATTAGTATGCACTATGATGTCAGAATGTATTATGATGTCATAATGTATCCGCGTTATGACATCACAATATATTATGAGAGCGCAATTTGAAGGTATTATGAGCAATTTCTATTACCCCAATTTATGTCACATCTACTGGAGCATCATGAGCATGTATTATGACGTCACAGCATATGATGACATCATAACTAGTAGGCACTATGACGTCACAATGTATTATGAGGTCATAAAGTGTCCGCATTATGACATCACAAAATATTATGAGTGCGCATTTTGCTGGTATTACCAGCAATTTCTCTTACCCCAATTTGTGTCACATCTACTGGAGAATCATGAGCATGTATTATGACGTCACAGTATATGATGACATCATAATTAGTATGCACTATGACGTCACAATGTATTATGACGTCATACTGTATCCGCGTTATGACATCACAATATATTATGAGAGCGCAATTTGCAGGTATTATGAGCAATTTCTCTTACCACAATTTTTGTCACATCTACTGGAGCATCATGAGCATGTATTATGATGTCACAGTATATGATGACAGCATAATTAGTATACACTATGATGTCACAATGCATTATGACGACATAATGTATCCGCATTATGACATCACAATATATTATGAGAGCGCAATTTGCAGGTATTATGAGCAACTTCTCTTACCCCAAATTGTGTCACATCTACTGGAGTATCATGAGCATGTATTATGACGTCACAGTATATGATGACATCATAATTAGTATGCACTATGACATCACAATGTATTATGACGTCATAATGTATCCGCATTATGACATCACAATATATTATGAGTGCGCAATTTCCAGGTATTATGAGCAATGTCTCTTACCCCAATTTGTGTCACATCTACTGGAGCATCATGAGCATGTATTATGACGTCACAGTATATGATGACATCATAATTAGTATGCACTATGACGTCACAATGTATTATGACGTCATAATGTATCCGCATTATGACATCACAATATATTATGAGAGCGCAATTTGCAGGTATTTTGAGCACTTTCTCTTACACCAATTTGTGTCACATCTACTGGAGCATCATGAGCATGTATTATGATGTCACAGTGTATGATGACATCATAATTAGTATGCACTATGACGTCACAATGTATTATGACGTCATAATGTATCCGCAATATGACATCACAATATATTATGAGAGCGCAATTTGCAGGTATTATGAGCAATTTCTCTTACCCCAATTTGTGTCACATCTACTGGAGCATCATCAGCATGCATTATGACGTCACAGTATATGATGACATGATAATTAGTATGCACTGTGACGTCACAATGGATTTTGACGTCATAATGTATCCGCATTATGACATCACAATATATTATGAGAGCGCAATTTGGAGGTATTATGAGCAATTTCTCTTACACCAATTTGTGTCACATCTACTGGAGCATCATCAGCATGTATTATGACGTCACAGTATATGATGACATCATAATTAGTATGCACTATGACGTCACAATGTATTATGACGTCATAATGTATCCGCATTATGACATCACAATATATTATGAGAGCGCAATTTCCAGGTATTATGAGCAATTTCTCTTACCGCAATTTGTGTCACATCTACTGGAGAATCATGAGCATGTATTATGACGTCACAGTATATGATGAGATCGTAATTAGTATGCACTATGATGTCACAATGTATTATGACGTCATAATGTATCCGCGTCATGACATCACAATATATTATGAGAGCGTAATTTGCAGCTATTATGACCAATTTCTCTTACCCCAATTTCTGTCACATCTACTGGAGCATCATGAGCATGTATTATGATGTCACAGCATATGATGACATCATAACTAGTATGCACTATGACGTCACAATGTATTATGACGTCATAAAGTATCCGCCTTATGACATCACAATATATTATGAGAGCGCAATTTGCAGGTATTATGAGCAATTTCTATTACCCCAATTTGTGTCACATCTACTGGAGCATCATGAGCATGTATTATGACGTCACAGCATATGATGACATCATAATTAGTATGCAGTGTGACGTCACAATGTATTATGATGTCATAAAGTATCCGCATTATGACATCACAAAATATTATGAGAGCGCAATTTGCAGGTATTACGAGCAATTTCTCTTACCCCAATTTGTGTCACATCTACTGGAGAATCATGAGCATGTATTTTGACGTCACAGTATATGATGACATCATAATTAGTATTCAGTATGACGTCACAATGTATTATGACGTCCTAATGTATCCACATTATGACAACACAATATATTATGAGAGCGCAATTTGCAGGTATTATGACCAATTTCTCTTACCCCAATTTCTGTCATATCTACTGGAACATCATGAGCATGTGTTATGATGTCACAGCATATGATGACATCATAACTAGTATGCACTATGACGTCACAATGTATTATGACGTCATAAAGTATCCTCATTATGACATCTCAAAATATTATGAGAGCGCAATTTACAGGTATTACGAGCAATTTCTCTTACCCCAATTTGTGTCACATCTACTGGAGCATCATGAGCATGTATTATGACGTCACAGTATATGATGACATCATAATTAGTATGCACTATGACGTCACAATGTATTATGACGTCATAATGTATCCACGTTATGACATCACAATATATTATGAGAGCGCAATTTGCAGTATTATGAGCAATTTCTCTTGCCACAATTTGTTTCACGTCTACTGGAGCATCATGAGCATGTATTATGACGTCACAGTATATGACGACATCTTAATTAGTATGCACTATGACGTCACAATATTTTATGACGTCATAATGTATCCGCATTATGACATCACAATATATTATGAGAGCGCAATTTGCAGGTATTATGAGCAATTTTTCTTACACCAATTTTTGTCACATCTACTGTAGCATCATGAGCATGTATTATGACGTCACAGTATATGATGATATCATAATTAGTATGCACTATGACGTCACAATGTATTATGACGTCATAATATATCCACGTTATGACATCACAAAATATTATGAGAGCGCAATTTGCAGGTATTATGAGCAATTTCTCTTACCCCAATTTGTGTCACATCTACTGGAGAATCATGAGCATGTATTATGACGTCACAGTATATGATGAGATCGTAATTAGTATGCACTATGACGTCACAATGTATTATGACGTCATAATGTATCCGCGTCATGACATCACAATATATTATGAGAGCGTAATTTGCAGCTATTATGAGCAATTTCTCTTACCCCAATTTCTGTCACATCTACTGGAGCATCATGAGCATGTATTATGATGTCACAGCATATGATGACATCATAACTAGTATGCACTATGACGTCACAATGTATTATGACGTCAAAAAGTATCCGCATTATGACATCACATAATATTATGAGAGCGCAATTTGCAGGTATTACGAGCAATTTCTCTTACCCCAATTTGTGTCACATCTACTGGAGCATCATGAGCATGTATTATGACGTCACAGTATATGATGACATCATAATTAGTATGCACTATGACGTCACAATGTATTATGACGTCATAATGTATCCGCGTTATGACCACACAACATATTATGAGAGCGCAATTTGCAGGTATTATGAGCAATTTCTCTTACCACAATTTGTGTCACATCTACTGGAGCATCATGAGCATGTATTATGATGTCACAGTATATGACGACATCTTAATTAGTATGCACTATGACGTCACAATATTTTATGACGTCATAATGTATCCGCATTATGACATCACAATATATTATGAGAGCGCAATTTGCAGGTATTATGAGCAATTTCTCTTACACCAATTTTTGTCACATCTACTGTAGCATCATGAGCATGTATTATGACGTCACAGTATATGATGATATCATAATTAGTATGCACTATGACGTCACAATGTATTATGACGTCATAATGTATCCGCGTTATGACATCACTATATATTATGAGAGCGCAAGTTGCAGGTATAATGAGCAATTTCTCTTACCCCAATTTCTGTCACATCTACTGGAGCATCATGAGCATGTATTATGATGTCACAGCATATGATGACATCATACCTAGTATGCACTATGACGTCACAATGTATTATGACGTCATAAAGTATCCGCCTTATGACATCACAATATATTATGAGAGCGCAATTTGCAGGTATTACGAGCAATTTCTCTTACCCCAATTTGTGTCACATCTACTGGAGAATCATGAGCATGTATTATGACGACGCAGTATGTGATGACATCATAATTAGTATGCACTATGATGTCAGAATGTATTATGATGTCATAATGTATCCGCGTTATGACATCACAATATATTATGAGAGCGCAATTTGAAGGTATTATGAGAAATTTCTATTACCCCAATTTATGTCACATCTACTGGAGCATCATGAGCATGTATTATGACGTCACAGCATATGATGACATCATAACTAGTAGGCACTATGACGTCACAATATATTATGAGGTCATAAAGTGTCCGCATTATGACATCACAAAATATTATGAGTGCGCATTTTGCAGGTATTACCAGCAATTTCTCTTACCCCAATTTGTGTCACATCTACTGGAGAATCATGAGCATGTATTATGACGTCACAGTATATGATGACATCATAATTAGTATGCACTATGACGTCACAATGTATTATGACGTCATAATGTATCCGCGTTATGACATCACAATATATTATGAGAGCGCAATTTGCAGGTATTATGAGCAATTTCTCTTACCACAATTTTTGTCACATCTACTGGAGCATCATTAGCATGTATTATGACGTCACAGTATATGACAACATCTTAATTAGTATGCACTATGACGTCACAATATTTTATGACATCATAATGTATCCGCATTATAACATCACAATATATTATGAGAGCGCAATTTGCAGGTTTTATGAGCAATTTCTCTTACAACAATTTTTGTCACATCTACTGTAGCATCATGAGCATGTATTATGACGTCACAGTATATGATGATATCATAATTAGTATGCACTATGACGTCACAATGTATTATGACGTCATAATGTATCCGCGTTATGACATCACAATATATTATGAGAGCGCAATTTGCAGGTATTATGAGCAATTTCTCTTACCCCAATTTGTGTTACATCTACTGGAGCATCATGAGCATGTATTATGACGTCACAGCATATGATGACATCATAATTAGTATGCAGTTTTTCGTCACAATGTATTATGACGTTATAAAGTATCCACATTATGACATCACAAAATATTATGAGAGCGCAATTTGCAGGTATTACGAGCAATTTCTCTTACCCCAATTTGTGTCACATCTACTGGAGAATCATGAGCATGTATTTTGACGTCACAGTATATGATGACATCATAATTAGTATTCACTATGACGTCACAATGTATTATGACGTCATAATGTATCCGCATTATGACAACACAATATATTATGAGAGCGCAATTTGCAGGTATTATGAGCAATTTCTCTTACCCCAATTTCTGTCACATCTACTGGAGCATCATGAGCATGTATTATGATGTCACAGCATATGATGACATCATAACTGGCATGCACTATGACGTCACAATGTATTATGATGTCATAAAGTATCCGCATTATGACATCACAAAATATTATGAGAGCGCAATTTGCAGGTAATACGAGCAATTTCTCTTACCCAAATTTGTGTCACATCTACTGGAGCATCATGAGCATGTATTATGACGTCACAGTATATGACGACATCTTAATTAGTATGCACTATGACGTCACAATATTTTATGACGTCATAATGTATCTGCATTTTGACATCACAATATATTATGGGAGCGCAATTTGAAGGTATTATGAGCAATTTCTCTTACACCAATTTTTGTCACATCTACTGTAGCACCATGAGCATGTATTATGACGTCACAGTATATGATGAGATCGTAATTATATGCACTATGATGTCACAATGTATTATGACGTCATAATGTATCCGCGTTATGACATCACAATATATTATGAGAGTGCAATTTGCAGGTATTATGAGCAATTTCTCTTACCCCAATTTCTGTCACATCTACTGGAGCATCATGAGCATGTATTATGATGTCACAGCATATGATGACATCATAACTAGTAGGCACTATGACGTCACAATGTATTATGATGTCATAAAGTATCCGCATTATGACATCATAAAATATTATGAGAGCGCAATTTGCAGGTATTACCAGCAATTTCTCTTACCCCAATTTGTGTCACATCTACTGGAGCATCATGAGCATGTATTATGATGTCACAGTATATGATGACATCATAATTAGTATGCACTATGACGTCACAATGTATTATGACGTCAAAATGTATCCGCGTTATGACATCACAATATATTATGAGAGCGCAATTTGCAGGTATTATGAGCAATTTCTCTTACCAGAATATTTGTCACATCTACTGGAGCATCATGAGCATGTATTATGACATCACAGTATATGACAACATCTTAATTTGTATGCACTATGACGTCACAATATTTTATGACGTCATAATGTATCCGCATTATGACATCACAATATATTATGAGAGCGCAATTTGCAGGTATTATGAGCAATTTCTCTTACCCCAATTTGTGTCACATCTACTGGAGCATCTTGAGCATGTATTATGACGTCACAGTATATGACGACATCTTAATTAGTATGCACTATGACGTCACAATATTTTTTGACGTCATAATGTATCCGCGTTTTGAAATCACAATATATTTTGAGAGCGCAATTTGCAGGTATTATGAGCAATTTCTCTTACCCGAATTTCTGTCACATCTACTGGAGCATCATGAGCATGTATTATGATGTCACAGTATATGATGACATCATAATTAGTATGCACTATGACGTCACAATGTATTATGACGTCATAATGTATCTGCGTTATGACATCACAATATATTATGAGAGCGCAATTTGCAGGTATTATGAGCAATTTCTCTAACCACAATTTGTGTCACATCTACTGGAGCATCATGAGCATGTATTATGATGTCACAGTATATGACGACATCTTAATTAGTATGCACTATGACGTCACAATATTTTATGACGTCATAATGTATCCGCATTATGACATCACAATATATTATGAGAGCGCAATTTGCAGGTATTATGAGCCATTTCTCTTACACCAATTTTTGTCACATCTACTGGAGCATCATGAGCATGTACTATGACGTCACAGTATATGATGACATCATAATTAGTATGCACTATGACGTCACAATATATTATGACGTCGTAATGTATCCGCGTTTTGAAATCACAATATATTTTGAGAGCGCAATTTGCAGGTATTATGAGCAATTTCTCTTACCCCAATTTCTGTCACATCTACTGGAGCATCATGAGCATGTATTATGATGTCACAGCATATGATGACATCATAACTAGTATGCACTATGACGTCACAATATATTATGAGGTCATAAAGTATCCGCATTATGACATCACAAAATATTATGAGAGCGTAATTTGCAGGTATTACCAGCAATTTCTCTTACCCCAATTTGTGTCACATCTACTGGAGCATCATGAGCATGTATTATGACGTCACAGTATATGACGACATCATAATTAGTATGCACTATGACGTCACAGTGTATTATGACGTCATAATGTATCCGCGTTATGACATCACAATATATTATGAGAGCGCAATTTGCAGGTATTATGAGCAACTTCTCTAAACAAAATTTGTGTCACACCTACTGGAGCATCATGAGCATGTATTTTGACGTCACAGTATTTGACGACATCTTAATTAGTATGCACTATGACGTCACAATATTTTATGACGTCATAATGTATCCGCATTATGACATCACAATATATTAAGAGAGCGCAATTTGCAGGTATTATGAGCAGTTTCTCTTACACCAATTTTTGTCACATCTACTGTAGCATCATGAGCATGTATTATGACGTCACAGTATATGATGATATCATAATTAGTATGCACTATGACGTCACAATTTATTATGACGTCATAATCTATCCGCCTTATGACATCACAATATATTATGAGAGCGCAATTTGCAGGTATTACGAGCAATTTCTCTTACCCCAATTTGTGTCACATCTACTGGAGAATTCTGAGCATGTATTATGACGACGCAGTATGTGATGACATCATAATTAGTATGCACTATGATGTCAGAATGTATTATGATGTCATAATGTGTCCGCGTTATGACATCACAATATATTATGAGAGCGCAATTTGCAGGTATTATGAGCAATTTCTCTTACCCCAATTTGTGTCACATCTACTGGAGCATCATGAGCATGTTTTATGACGTCACAGTATATGATGACATCATAATTAGTATGCAGTGTGACGTCACAATGTATTATGACGTCATAAAGTATCCGCATTATGACATCACAAAATATTATGAGAGCGCAATTTGCAGGTATTACAAGCAATTTCTCTTACCCCAAATTGTGTCACATCTACTGGAGAATCATGAGCATGTATTTTGACGTCACAGTATATGATGACATCATAATTAGTATGCACTATGACGTCACAATGTATTATGACGTCATAATGTATCCGCGTCATGACATCACAATATATTATGAGAACGTAATTTGCAGCAATTATGAGCAATTTCTCTTACCCCAATTTCTGTCACATCTACTGGAGCATCATGAGCATGTATTATGATGTCACAGCATATGATGACATCATAACTAGTATGCACTATGACGTCACAATGTATTATGACGTCAAAAAGTATCCGCATTATGACATCACATAATATTATGAGAGCGCAATTTGCAGGTATTACGAGCAATTTCTCTTACCCCAATTTGTGTCACATCTACTGGAGCATCATGAGCATGTATTATGACGTCACAGTATATGATGACATCATAATTAGTATGCACTATGACGTCACAATGTATTATGACGTCATAATGTATCCGCGTTATGACCTCACAACATATTATGAGAGCGCAATTTGCAGGTATTATGAGCAATTTCTCTTACCACAATTTGTGTCACATCTACTGGAGCATCATGAGCATGTATTATGATGTCACAGTATATGACGACATCTTAATTAGTATGCACTATGACGTCACAATATTTTATGACGTCATAATGTATCCGCATTATGACATCACAATATATTATGAGAGCGCAATTTGCAGGTATTATGAGCAATTTCTCTTACACCAATTTTTGTCACATCTACTGTAGCATCATGAGCATGTATTATGACGTCACAGTATATGATGATATCATAATTAGTATGCACTATGACGTCACAATGTATTATGACGTCATAATGTATCCGCGTTATGACATCACAATATATTATGAGAGCGCAAGTTGCAGGTATAATGAGCAATTTCTCTTACCCCAATTTCTGTCACATCTACTGGAGCATCATGAGCATGTATTATGATGTCACAGCATATGATGACATCATACCTAGTATGCACTATGACGTCACAATGTATTATGACGTCATAAAGTATCCGCCTTATGACATCACAATATATTATGAGAGCGCAATTTGCAGGTATTACGAGCAATTTCTCTTACCCCAATTTGTGTCACATCTACTGGAGAATCATGAGCATGTATTATGACGACGCAGTATGTGATGACATCATAATTAGTATGCACTATGATGTCAGAATGTATTATGATGACATAATGTATCCGCGTTATGACATCACAATATATTATGAGAGCGCAATTTGAAGGTATTATGAGCAATTTCTATTACCCCAATTTATGTCACATCTACTGGAGCATCATGAGCATGTATTATGACGTCACAGCATATGATGACATCATAATTAGTATGCAGTATGACATCACAATGTATTATGATGTCATAAAGTATCCGCATTATGACATCACAAAATATTATGAGAGCACAATTTGCAGGTATTACGAGCAATTTCTCTTACCCCAATTTGTGACACATCTACTGGAGAATCATGAGCATGTATTTTGACGTCACAGTATATGATGACATCATAATTAGTATTCAGTATGACGTCACAATGTATTATGACGTCATAATGTATCCGCATTATGACAACACAATATATTATGAGAGCGCAATTTGCAGGTATTATGACCAATTTCTCTTACCCCAATTTCTGTCATATCTACTGGAGCATCATGAGCATGTATTATGATGTCACAGCATATGATGACATCATAACTAGTAGGCACTATGACGTCACAATGTATTATGAGGTCATAAAGTGTCCGCATTATGACATCACAAAATATTATGAGAGCGCATTTTGCAGGTATTACCAGCAATTTCTCTTACCCCAATTTGTGTCACATGTACTGGAGCATCATGAGCATGTATTATGACGTCACAGTATATGAGGACATCATAATTAGTATGCACTATGACGTCACAATGTATTATGACGTCATAATGTATCCGCGTTATGACATCACAATATATTATGAGAGCGCAATTTGCAGGTATTATGAGCAATTTCTCTTACCACAATTTTTGTCACATCTACTGGAGCATCATTAGCATGTATTATGACGTCACAGTATATGACGACATCTTAATTAGTATGCACTATGACGTCACAATATTTTATGACATCATAATGTATCCGCATTATAACATCACAATATATTATGAGAGCGCAATTTGCAGGTATTATGAGCAATTTCTCTTACAACAATTTTTGTCACATCTACTGTAGCATCATGAGCATGTATTATGACGTCACAGTATATGATGATATCATAATTAGTATGCACTATGACGTCACAATGTATTATGACGTTATAATGTATCCGCGTTATGACATCACAATATATTATGAGAGCGCAATTTGCAGGTATTATGAGCAATTTCTCTTACCCCAATTTCTGTCACATCTACTGGAGCATCATGAGCATGTATTATGATGTCACAGCATATGATGACATCATACCTAGTATGCACTAGGACGTCACAATATATTATGACGTCATAAAGTATCTGCCTTATGACATCACAATATATTAAGAGAGCGCAATTTGCAGGTATTACGAGCAATTTCTCTTACCCCAATTTGTGACACATCTACTGGAGAATCATGAGCATGTATTATGACGACGCAGTATGTGATGACATCATAATTAGTATGCACTATGATGTCAGAATGTATTATGACGTCATACTGTATCCGCGTTATGACATCACAATATATTATGAGAGCGCAATTTGCAGGTATTATGAGCAATTTCTCTTACCACAGTATTTGTCACATCTACTGGAGCATCATGAGCATGTATTATGACATCACAGTATATGACAACATCTTAATTAGTATGCACTATGACGTCACAATATTTTATGACGTCATAATGTATCCGCATTATGACATCACAATATATTATGAGAGCGCAATTTGCAGGTATTATGAGCTATTTCTCTTACCCCAATTTGTGTCACATCTACTGGAGCATCTTGAGCATGTATTATGACGTCACAGTATATGACGACATCTTAATTAGTATGCACTATGACGTCACAATATTTTTTGACGTCATAATGTATCCGCGTTTTGAAATCACAATATATTTTGAGAGCGCAATTTGCAGGTATTATGAGCAATTTCTCTTACCCCAATTTGTGTCACATCTACTGGAGCATCATGAGCATGTATTATGATGTCACAGTATATGATGACATCATAATTAGTATGCACTATGACGTCACAATGTATTATGACGTCATAATGTATCTGCGTTATGACATCACAATATATTATGAGAGCGCAATTTGCAGGTATTATGAGCAATTTCTCTAACCACAATTTGTGTCACATCTACTGGAGCATCATGAGCATGTATTATGATGTCACAGTATATGACGACATCTTAATTAGTATGCACTATGACGTCACAATATTTTATGACGTCATAATGTATCCGCATTATGACATCACAATATATTATGAGAGCGCAATTTGCAGGTATTATGAGCCATTTCTCTTACCCCAATTTATGTCACATCTACTGGAGCATCATGAGCATGTATTATGATGTCACAGCATATGATGACATCATAACTAGTAGGCACTATGACGTCACAATATATTATGAGGTCATAAAGTATCCGCATTATGACATCACAAAGTATTATGAGAGCGCATTTTGCAGGTATTACCAGCAATTTCTCTTACCCCAATTTGTGTCACATCTACTGGAGCATCATGAGCATGTATTATGACGTCACAGTATATGATGACATCATAATTAGTATGCACTATGACGTCACAATGTATTATGACGTCATAATGTATCCGCGTTATGACATCACAATATATTATGAGAGCGCAATTTGCAGTTATTATGAGCAATTTCTCTTACCACAATTTTTGTCACATCTACTGGAGCATCATGAGCATGTATTATGACGTCACAGTATATGACGACATCTTAATTAGTCTGCACTATGACGTCACAATATTTTATGACATCATAATGTATCCGCATTATGACATCACAATATATTATGAGAGCGCAATTTGCAGGTATTATGAGCAATTTCTCTTACACCAATTTTTGTCACATCTACTGTAGCATCATGAGCATGTATTATGACGTCACAGTATATGATGATATCATAATTAGTATGCACTATGACGTCACAATGTATTATGACGTTATAATGTATCCGCCTTATGACATCACAATATATTAAGAGAGCGCAATTTGCAGGTATTACGAGCAATTTCTCTTACCCCAATTTGTGTCACATCTACTGGAGAATCATGAGCATGTATTATGACGACGCAGTATGTGATGACATCATAATTAGTATGCACTATGATGTCAGAATGTATTATGATGTCATAATGTATCCGCGTTATGACATCACAATATATTATGAGAGCGCAATTTGCAGGTATTATGAGCAATTTCTCTTACCCCAATTTGTGTTACATCTACTGGAGCATCATGAGCATGTATTATGACGTCACAGCATATGATGACATCATAATTAGTATGCAGTGTTTCGTCACAATGTATTATGACGTCATAAAGTATCCACATTATGACATCACAAAATATTATCAGAGCGCAATTTGCAGGTATTACGAGCAATTTCTCTTACCCCAATTTGTGTCACATCTACTGGAGAATCATGAGCATGTATTTTGACGTCACAGTATATGATGACATCATAATTAGTATTCACTATGACGTCACAATGTATTATGACGTCATAATGTATCCGCATTATGACAACACAATATATTATGAGAGCGCAATTTGCAGGTATTATGAGCAATTTCTCTTACCCCAATTTCTGACACATCTACTGGAGCATCATGAGCATGTATTATGATGTCACAGCATATGATGACATCATAACTAGTATGCACTATGACGTCACAATGTATTATGACGTCATAAAGTATCCGCATTATGACATCTCAAAATATTATGAGAGCGCAATTTGCAGGTATTACGAGCAATTTCTATTACCCCAATTTGTGTCACATCTACTGGAGCATCATGAGCATGTATTATGACGTCACAGTATATGATGACATCATAATTAGTATGCACTATGACGTCACAATGTATTATGACGTCATAATATATCCACGTTATGACATCACAATATATTATGAGAGCGCAATTTGCAGTATTATGAGCAATTTCTCTTGCCACAATTTGTTTCACGTCTACTGGAGCATCATGAGCATGTATTATGACGTCACAGTATATGACGACATCTTAATTAGTATGCACTATGATGTCACAATATTTTATGACGTCATAATGTATCCGCATTATGACATCACAATATATTATGAGACCGCAATTTGCAGGTATTATGAGCAATTTCTCTTTCACCAATTTCTGTCACATCTACTGTAGCATCATGAGCATGTATTATGATGTCACAGTGTATGATGATATCATAATTAGTATGCACTATGACGTCACAATGTGTTATGACGTCATAATATATCCACGTTATGACATCACAATATATTATGAGAGCGCAATTTGCAGGTATTATGAGCAATTTCTCTTAACTCAATTTGTGTCACATCTACTGGAGAATCATGAGCATGTATTATGACGTCACAGTATATGATGAGATCGTAATTAGTATGCACTATGATGTCACAATGTATTATGACGTCATAATGTATCCGCGTCATGACATCACAATATATTATGAGAGCGTAATTTGCAGCTATTATGAGCAATTTCTCTTACCCCAATTTCTGTCACATCTACTGGAGCATCATGAGCATGTATTATGATGTCACAGCATATGATGACATCATAACTAGTATGCACTATGACGTCACAATGTATTATGACGTCATAATGTATCCGCATTATGACATCACAATATATTATGAGAGCGCAATTTGCAGGTATTATGAGCAATTTCTATTACCCCAATTTGTGTCACATCTACTGGAGCATCATGAGCATGTATTATGATGTCACAGCATATGATGACATCATAATTAGTATGCAGTGTGACGTCACAATGTATTATGATGTCATAAAGTATCCGCATTATGACATCACAAAATATTATGAGAGCGCAATTTGCAGGTATTACGAGCAATTTCTCTTACCCCAATTTGTGTCACATCTACTGGAGAATCATGAGCATGTATTTTGACGTCACAGTATATGATGACATCATAATTAGTATTCAGTATGACGTCACAATGTATTATGACGTCCTAATGTATCCACATTATGACAACACAATATATTATGAGAGCGCAATTTGCAGGTATTATGACCAATTTCTCTTACCCCAATTTCTGTCATATCTACTGGAGCATCATGAGCATGTGTTATGATGTCACAGCATATGATGACATCATAACTAGTATGCACTATGACGTCACAATGTATTATGACGTCATAAAGTATCCTCATTATGACATCTCAAAATATTATGAGAGCGCAATTTACAGGTATTACGAGCAATTTCTCTTACCCCAATTTGTGTCACATCTACTGGAGCATCATGAGCATGTATTATGACGTCACAGTATATGATGACATCATAATTAGTATGCACTATGACGTCACAATGTATTATGACGTCATAATGTATCCACGTTATGACATCACAATATATTATGAGAGCGCAATTTGCAGTATTATGAGCAATTTCTCTTGCCACAATTTGTTTCACGTCTACTGGAGCATCATGAGCATGTATTATGACGTCACAGTATATGACGACATCTTAATTAGTATGCACTATGACGTCACAATATTTTATGACGTCATAATGTATCCGCATTATGACATCACAATATATTATGAGAGCGCAATTTGCAGGTATTATGAGCAATTTTTCTTACACCAATTTTTGTCACATCTACTGTAGCATCATGAGCATGTATTATGACGTCACAGTATATGATGATATCATAATTAGTATGCACTATGACGTCACAATGTATTATGACGTCATAATATATCCACGTTATGACATCACAAAATATTATGAGAGCGCAATTTGCAGGTATTATGAGCAATTTCTCTTACCCCAATTTGTGTCACATCTACTGGAGAATCATGAGCATGTATTATGACGTCACAGTATATGATGAGATCGTAATTAGTATGCACTATGACGTCACAATGTATTATGACGTCATAATGTATCCGCGTCATGACATCACAATATATTATGAGAGCGTAATTTGCAGCTATTATGAGCAATTTCTCTTACCCCAATTTCTGTCACATCTACTGGAGCATCATGAGCATGTATTATGATGTCACAGCATATGATGACATCATAACTAGTATGCACTATGACGTCACAATGTATTATGACGTCATAAAGTATCCGCATTATGACATCACATAATATTATGAGAGCGCAATTTGCAGGTATTACGAGCAATTTCTCTTACCCCAATTTGTGTCACATCTACTGGAGCATCATGAGCATGTATTATGACGTCACAGTATATGATGACATCATAATTAGTATGCACTATGACGTCACAATGTATTATGACGTCATAATGTATCCACGTTATGACCTCACAATATATTATGAGAGCGCAATTTGCAGGTATTATGAGCAATTTCTCTTACCACAATTTATGTCACATCTACTGGAGCACCATGAGCATGTATTATGATGTCACAGTATATGACGACATCTTAATTAGTATGCACTATGACGTCACAATATTTTATGACGTCATAATGTATCCGCATTATGACATCACAATATATTATGAGAGCGCAATTTGCATGTATTATGAGCAATTTCTCTTACACCAATTTTTCTCACATCTACTGGAGCATCATGAGCATGTATTATGACGTCACAGTATATGATGACATCATAATTAGTATGCACTATGACGTCACAATGTATTATGACGTCATAATGTATCCGCGTTATGACATCACAATATATTATGAGAGCGCAATTTGCAGGTATTATGAGCAATTTCTCTTACCACAATTTTTGTCACATCTACTGGAGCATCATTAGCATGTATTATGACGTCACAGTATATGACGACATCTTAATTAGTATGCACTATGACGTCACAATATTTTATGACATCATAATGTATCCGCATTATAACATCACAATATATTATGAGAGCGCAATTTGCAGGTTTTATGAGCAATTTCTCTTACACCAATTTTTGTCACATCTACTGTAGCATCATGAGCATGTATTATGACGTCACGGTATATGATGATATCATAATTAGTATGCACTATGACGTCACAATGTATTATGACGTTATAATGTATCCGCGTTATGACATCACAATATATTATGAGAGCGCAATTTGCAGGTATTATGAGCAATTTCTCTTACTCCAATTTCTGTCACATCTACTGGAGCATCATGAGCATGTATTATGATGTCACAGCATATGATGACATCATACCTAGTATGCACTAGGACGTCACAATATATTATGACGTCATAAAGTATCCGCCTTATGACATCACAATATATTAAGAGAGCGCAATTTGCAGGTATTACGAGCAATTTCTCTTACCCCAATTTGTGTCACATCTACTGGAGAATCATGAGCATGTATTATGACGACGCAGTATGTGATGACATCATAATTAGTATGCACTATGATGTCAGAATGTATTATGACGTCATACTGTATCCGCGTTATGACATCACAATATATTATGAGAGCGCAATTTGCAGGTATTATGAGCAATTTCTCTTACCCCAATTTGTGTTACATCTACTGGAGCATCATGAGCATGTATTATGACGTCACAGCATATGATGACATCATAATTAGTATGCAGTGTTTCGTCACAATGTATTATGACGTTATAAAGTATCCACATTATGACATCACAAAATATTATGAGAGCGCAATTTGCAGGTATTACGAGCAATTTCTCTTACCCCAATTTGTGTCACATCTACTGGAGAATCATGAGCATGTATTTTGACGTCACAGTATATGATGACATCATAATTAGTATTCACTATGACGTCACAATGTATTATGACGTCATAATGTATCCGCATTATGACAACACAATATATTATGAGAGCGCAATTTGCAGGTATTATGAGCAATTTCTCTTACCCCAATTTCTGTCACATCTACTGGAGCATCATGAGCATGTATTATGATGTCACAGCATATGATGACATCATAACTGGCATGCACTATGACGTCACAATGTATTATGATGTCATAAAGTATCCGCATTATGACATCACAAAATATTATGAGAGCGCAATTTGCAGGTAATACGAGCAATTTCTCTTACCCAAATTTGTGTCACATCTACTGGAGCATCATGAGCATGTATTATGACGTCACAGTATATGACGACATCTTAATTAGTATGCACTATGACGTCACAATATTTTATGACGTCATAATGTAATCCGCATTTTGACATCACAATATATTATGGGAGCGCAATTTGAAGGTATTATGAGCAATTTCTCTTACACCAATTTTTGTCACATCTACTGTAGCACCATGAGCATGTATTATGACGTCACAGTATATGATGAGATCGTAATTATATGCACTATGATGTCACAATGTATTATGACGTCATAATGTATCCGCGTTATGACATCACAATATATTATGAGAGTGCAATTTGCAGGTATTATGAGCAATTTCTCTTACCCCAATTTCTGTCACATCTACTGGAGCATCATGAGCATGTATTATGATGTCACAGCATATGATGACATCATAACTAGTAGGCACTATGACGTCACAATGTATTATGAGGTCATAAAGTATCCGCATTATGACATCATAAAATATTATGAGAGCGCAATTTGCAGGTATTACCAGCAATTTCTCTTACCCCAATTTGTGTCACATCTACTGGAGCATCATGAGCATGTATTATGACGTCACAGTATATGACGACATCATAATTAGTATGCACTATGACGTCACAGTGTATTATGACGTCATAATGTATCCGCGTTATGACATCACAATATATTATGAGAGCGCAATTTGCAGGTATTATGAGCAACTTCTCTAACCAAAATTTGTGTCACACCTACTGGAGCATCATGAGCATGTATTTTGACGTCACAGTATATGACGACATCTTAATTAGTATGCACTATGACGTCACAATATTTTATGACGTCATAATGTATCCGCATTATGACATCACAATATATTAAGAGAGCGCAATTTGCAGGTATTATGAGCAGTTTCTCTTACACCAATTTTTGTCACATCTACTGTAGCATCATGAGCATGTATTATGACGTCACAGTATATGATGATATCATAATTAGTATGCACTATGACGTCACAATGTATTATGACGTCATAAACTATCCGCCTTATGACATCACAATATATTATGAGAGCGCAATTTGCAGGTATTACGAGCAATTTCTCTTACCCCAATTTGTGTCACATCTACTGTAGAATTATGAGCATGTATTATGACGACGCAGTATGTGATGACATCATAATTAGTATGCACTATGATGTCAGAATGTATTATGATGTCATAATGTGTCCGCGTTATGACATCACAATATATTATGAGAGCGCAATTTGCAGGTATTATGAGCAATTTCTCTTACCCCAATTTGTGTCACATCTACTGGAGCATCATGAGCATGTTTTATGACGTCACAGTATATGATGACATCATAATTAGTATGCAGTGTGACGTCACAATGTATTATGACGTCATAAAGTATCCGCATTATGACATCACAAAATATTATGAGAGCGCAATTTGCAGGTATTACAAGCAATTTCTCTTACCCCAATTTGTGTCACATCTACTGGAGAATCATGAGCATGTATTTTGACGTCACAGTATATGATGACATCATAATTAGTATTCACTATGACGTCACAATGTATTATGACGTCATAATGTATCCGCATTAGGACAACACAATATATTATGAGAGCGCAATTTGCAGGTATTATGAGCAATTTCTCTTACCCCAATTTCTGTCACATCTACTGGAGCATCATGAGCATGTATTATGGTGTCACAGCATATGATGACATCATAACTAGTAGGCACTATGACGTCACAATGTATTATGAGGTCATAAAGTGTCCGCATTATGACATCACAAAATATTATGAGAGCGCATTTTGCAGGTATTACCAGCAATTTCTCTTACCCCAATTTGTGTCACATGTACTGGAGCATCATGAGCATGTATTATGACGTCACAGTATATGAGGACATCATAATTAGTATGCACTATGACGTCACAATGTATTATGACGTCATAATGTATCCGCGTTATGACATCACAATATATTATGAGAGCGCAATTTGCAGGTATTATGAGCAATTTCTCTTACCACAATTTTTGTCACATCTACTGGAGCATCATTAGCATGTATTATGACGTCACAGTATATGACGACATCTTAATTAGTATGCACTATGACGTCACAATATTTTATGACATCATAATGTATCCGCATTATAACATCACAATATATTATGAGAGCGCAATTTGCAGGTATTATGAGCAATTTCTCTTACAACAATTTTTGTCACATCTACTGTAGCATCATGAGCATGTATTATGACGTCACAGTATATGATGATATCATAATTAGTATGCACTATGACGTCACAATGTATTATGACGTTATAATGTATCCGCGTTATGACATCACAATATATTATGAGAGCGCAATTTGCAGGTATTATGAGCAATTTCTCTTACCCCAATTTCTGTCACATCTACTGGAGCATCATGAGCATGTATTATGATGTCACAGCATATGATGACATCATACCTAGTATGCACTAGGACGTCACAATATATTATGACGTCATAAAGTATCTGCCTTATGACATCACAATATATTAAGAGAGCCCAATTTGCAGGTATTACGAGCAATTTCTCTTACCCCAATTTGTGTCACATCTACTGGAGAATCATGAGCATGTATTATGACGACGCAGTATGTGATGACATCATAATTAGTATGCACTATGATGTCAGAATGTATTATGACGTCATACTGTATCCGCGTTATGACATCACAATATATTATGAGAGCGCAATTTGCAGGTATTATGAGCAATTTCTCTTACCCCAATTTGTGTTACATCTACTGGAGCATCATGAGCATGTATTATGACGTCACAGCATATGATGACATCATAATTAGTATGCAGTGTTTCGTCACAATGTATTATGACGTTATAAAGTATCCACATTATGACATCACAAAATATTATGAGAGCGCAATTTGCAGGTATTACGAGCAATTTCTCTTACCCCAATTTGTGTCACATCTACTGGAGAATCATGAGCATGTATTTTGACGTCACAGTATATGATGACATCATAATTAGTATTCACTATGACGTCACAATGTATTATGACGTCATAATGTATCCGCATTATGACAACACAATATATTATGAGAGCGCAATTTGCAGGTATTATGAGCAATTTCTCTTACCCCAATTTCTGTCACATCTACTGGAGCATCATGAGCATGTATTATGATGTCACAGCATATGATGACATCATAACTGGCATGCACTATGACGTCACAATGTATTATGATGTCATAAAGTATCCGCATTATGACATCACAAAATATTATGAGAGCGCAATTTGCAGGTATTACGAGCAATTTCTCTTACCCAAATTTGTGTCACATCTACTGGAGCATCATGAGCATGTATTATGACGTCACAGTATATGACGACATCTTAATTAGTATGCACTATGACGTCACAATATTTTATGACGTCATAATGTATCCGCATTTTGACATCACAATATATTATGGGAGCGCAATTTGAAGGTATTATGAGCAATTTCTCTTACACCAATTTTTGTCACATCTACTGTAGCACCATGAGCATGTATTATGACGTCACAGTATATGATGAGATCGTAATTATATGCACTATGATGTCACAATGTATTATGACGTCATAATGTATCCGCGTTATGACATCACAATATATTATGAGAGTGCAATTTGCAGGTAGTATGAGCAATTTCTCTTACCCCAATTTCTGTCACATCTACTGGAGCATCATGAGCATGTATTATGATGTCACAGCATATGATGACATCATAACTAGTAGGCACTATGACGTCACAATGTATTATGATGTCATAAAGTATCCGCATTATGACATCATAAAATATTATGAGAGCGCAATTTGCAGGTATTACCAGCAATTTCTCTTACCCCAATTTGTGTCACATCTACTGGAGCATCATGAGCATGTATTATGATGTCACAGTATATGATGACATCATAATTAGTATGAACTATGACGTCACAATGTATTATGACGTCATAATGTATCCGCGTTATGACATCACAATATATTATGAGAGCGCCATTTGCAGGTATTATGAGCAATTTCTCTTACCACAGTATTTGTCACATCTACTGGAGCATCATGAGCATGTATTATGACATCACAGTATATGACAACATCTTAATTAGTATGCACTATGACGTCACAATATTTTATGACGTCATAATGTATCCGCATTATGACATCACAATATATTATGAGAGCGCAATTTGCAGGTATTATGAGCTATTTCTCTTACCCCAATTTGTGTCACATCTACTGGAGCATCTTGAGCATGTATTATGACGTCACAGTATATGACGACATCTTAATTAGTATGCACTATGACGTCACAATATTTTTTGACGTCATAATGTATCCGCGTTTTGAAATCACAATATATTTTGAGAGCGCAATTTGCAGGTATTATGAGCAATTTCTCTTACCCCAATTTGTGTCACATCTACTGGAGCATCATGAGCATGTATTATGATGTCACAGTATATGATGACATCATAATTAGTATGCACTATGACGTCACAATGTATTATGACGTCATAATGTATCTGCGTTATGACATCACAATATATTATGAGAGCGCAATTTGCAGGTATTATGAGCAATTTCTCTAACCACAATTTGTGTCACATCTACTGGAGCATCATGAGCATGTATTATGATGTCACAGTATATGACGACATCTTAATTAGTATGCACTATGACGTCACAATATTTTATGACGTCATAATGTATCCGCATTATGACATCACAATATATTATGAGAGCGCAATTTGCAGGTTTTATGAGCCATTTCTCTTACCCCAATTTATGTCACATCTACTGGAGCATCATGAGCATGTATTATGATGTCACAGCATATGATGACATCATAACTAGTAGGCACTATGACGTCACAATATATTATGAGGTCATAAAGTATCCGCATTATGACATCACAAAGTATTATGAGAGCGCATTTTGCAGGTATTACCAGCAATTTCTCTTACCCCAATTTGTGTCACATCTACTGGAGCCTCATGAGCATGTATTATGACGTCACAGTATATGATGACATCATAATTAGTATGCACTATGACGTCACAATGTATTATGACGTCATAATGTATCCGCGTTATGACATCACAATATATTATGAGAGCGCAATTTGCAGTTATTATGAGCAATTTCTCTTACCACAATTTTTGTCACATCTACTGGAGCATCATGAGCATGTATTATGACGTCACAGTATATGACGACATCTTAATTAGTCTGCACTATGACGTCACAATATTTTATGACATCATAATGTATCCTCATTATGACATCACAATATATTATGAGAGCGCAATTTGCAGGTATTATGAGCAATTTCTCTTACACCAATTTTTGTCACATCTACTGTAGCATCATGAGCATGTATTATGACGTCACAGTATATGATGATATCATAATTAGTATGCACTATGACGTCACAATGTATTTTGACGTTATAATGTATCCGCCTTATGACATCACAATATATTAAGAGAGCGCAATTTGCAGGTATTACGAGCAATTTCTCTTACCCCAATTTGTGTCACATCTACTGGAGAATCATGAGCATGTATTATGACGACGCAGTATGTGATGACATCATAATTAGTATGCACTATGATGTCAGAATATATTATGATGTCATAATGTATCCGCGTTATGACATCACAATATATTATGAGAGCGCAATTTGCAGGTATTATGAGCAATTTCTCTTACCCCAATTTGTGTTACATCTACTGGAGCATCATGAGCATGTATTATGACGTCACAGCATATGATGACATCATAATTAGTATGCAGTGTTTCGTCACAATGTATTATGACGTCATAAAGTATCCACAATATGACATCACAAAATATTATCAGAGCGCAATTTGCAGGTATTACGAGCAATTTCTCTTACCCCAATTTGTGTCACATCTACTGGAGAATCATGAGCATGTATTTTGACGTCACAGTATATGATGACATCATAATTAGTATTCACTATGACGTCACAATGTATTATGACGTCATAATGTATCCGCATTATGACAACACAATATATTATGAGAGCGCAATTTGCAGGTATTATGAGCAATTTCTCTTACCCCAATTTCTGACACATCTACTGGAGCATCATGAGCATGTATTATGATGTCACAGCATATGATGACATCATAACTAGTATGCACTATGACGTCACAATGTATTATGACGTCATAAAGTATCCGCATTATGACATCTCAAAATATTATGAGAGCGCAATTTGCAGGTATTACGAGCAATTTCTGTTACCCCAATTTGTGTCACATCTACTGGAGCATCATGAGCATGTATTATGACGTCACAGTATATGATGACATCATAATTAGTATGCACTATGACGTCACAATGTATTATGACGTCATAATATATCCACGTTATGACATCACAATATATTATGAGAGCGCAATTTGCAGTATTATGAGCAATTTCTCTTGCCACAATTTGTTTCACGTCTACTGGAGCATCATGAGCATGTATTATGACGTCACAGTATATGACGACATCTTAATTAGTATGCACTATGATGTCACAATATTTTATGACGTCATAATGTATCCGCATTATGACATCACAATATATTATGAGACCGCAATTTGCAGGTATTATGAGCAATTTCTCTTTCACCAATTTTTGTCACATCTACTGTAGCATCATGAGCATGTATTATGACGTCACAGTGTATGATGATATCATAATTAGTATGCACTATGACGTCACAATGTATTATGACGTCATAATATATCCACGTTATGACATCACAATATATTATGAGAGCGCAATTTGCAGGTATTATGAGCAATTTCTCTTAACTCAATTTGTGTCACATCTACTGGAGAATCATGAGCATGTATTATGACGTCACAGTATATGATGAGATCGTAATTAGTATGCACTATGATGTCACAATGTATTATGACGTCATAATGTATCCGCGTCATGACATCACAATATATTATGAGAGCGTAATTTGCAGCTATTATGAGCAATTTCTCTTACCCCAATTTCTGTCACATCTACTGGAGCATCATGAGCATGTATTATGATGTCACAGCATATGATGACATCATAACTAGTATGCACTATGACGTCACAATGTATTATGACGTCATAAAGTATCCGCCTTATGACATCACAATATATTATGAGAGCGCAATTTGCAGGTATTATGAGCAATTTCTATTACCCCAATTTGTGTCACATCTACTGGAGCATCATGAGCATGTATTATGACGTCACAGCATATGATGACATCATAATTAGTATGCAGTGTGACGTCACAATGTATTATGATGTCATAAAGTATCCGCATTATGACATCACAAAATATTATGAGAGCGCAATTTGCAGGTATTACGAGCAATTTCTCTTACCCCAATTTGTGTCACATCTACTGGAGAATCATGAGCATGTATTTTGACGTCACAGTATATGATGACATCATAATTAGTATTCAGTATGACGTCACAATGTATTATGACGTCCTAATGTATCCACATTATGACAACACAATATATTATGAGAGCGCAATTTGCAGGTATTATGACCAATTTCTCTTACCCCAATTTCTGTCATATCTACTGGAGCATCATGAGCATGTGTTATGATGTCACAGCATATGATGACATCATAACTAGTATGCACTATGACGTCACAATGTATTATGACGTCATAAAGTATCCTCATTATGACATCTCAAAATATTATGAGAGCGCAATTTACAGGTATTACGAGCAATTTCTCTTACCCCAATTTGTGTCACATCTACTGGAGCATCATGAGCATGTATTATGACGTCACAGTATATGATGACATCATAATTAGTATGCACTATGACGTCACAATGTATTATGACGTCATAATGTATCCACGTTATGACATCACAATATATTATGAGAGCGCAATTTGCAGTATTATGAGCAATTTCTCTTGCCACAATTTGTTTCACGTCTACTGGAGCATCATGAGCATGTATTATGACGTCACAGTATATGACGACATCTTAATTAGTATGCACTATGACGTCACAATATTTTATGACGTCATAATGTATCCGCATTATGACATCACAATATATTATGAGAGCGCAATTTGCAGGTATTATGAGCAATTTTTCTTACACCAATTTTTGTCACATCTACTGTAGCATCATGAGCATGTATTATGACGTCACAGTATATGATGATATCATAATTAGTATGCACTATGACGTCACAATGTATTATGACGTCATAATATATCCACGTTATGACATCACAAAATATTATGAGAGCGCAATTTGCAGGTATTATGAGCAATTTCTCTTACCCCAATTTGTGTCACATCTACTGGAGAATCATGAGCATGTATTATGACGTCACAGTATATGATGAGATCGTAATTAGTATGCACTATGACGTCACAATGTATTATGACGTCATAATGTATCCGCGTCATGACATCACAATATATTTTGAGAGCGTAATTTGCAGCTATTATGAGCAATTTCTCTTACCCCAATTTCTGTCACATCTACTGGAGCATCATGAGCATGTATTATGATGTCACAGCATATGATGACATCATAACTAGTATGCACTATGACGTCACAATGTATTATGACGTCAAAAAGTATCCGCATTATGACATCACATAATATTATGAGAGCGCAATTTGCAGGTATTACGAGCAATTTCTCTTACCCCAATTTGTGTTACATCTACTGGAGCATCATGAGCATGTATTATGACGTCACAGCATATGATGACATCATAATTAGTATGCAGTGTTTCGTCACAATGTATTATGACGTCATAAAGTATCCACATTATGACATCACAAAATATTATCAGAGCGCAATTTGCAGGTATTACGAGCAATTTCTCTTACCCCAATTTGTGTCACATCTACTGGAGAATCATGAGCATGTATTTTGACGTCACAGTATATGATGACATCATAATTAGTATTCACTATGACGTCACAATGTATTATGACGTCATAATGTATCCGCATTATGACAACACAATATATTATGAGAGCGCAATTTGCAGGTATTATGAGCAATTTCTCTTACCCCAATTTCTGACACATCTACTGGAGCATCATGAGCATGTATTATGATGTCACAGCATATGATGACATCATAACTAGTATGCACTATGACGTCACAATGTATTATGACGTCATAAAGTATCCGCATTATGACATCTCAAAATATTATGAGAGCGCAATTTGCAGGTATTACGAGCAATTTCTGTTACCCCAATTTGTGTCACATCTACTGGAGCATCATGAGCATGTATTATGACGTCACAGTATATGATGACATCATAATTAGTATGCACTATGACGTCACAATGTATTATGACGTCATAATATATACACGTTATGACATCACAATATATTATGAGAGCGCAATTTGCAGTATTATGAGCAATTTCTCTTGCCACAATTTGTTTCACGTCTACTGGAGCATCATGAGCATGTATTATGACGTCACAGTATATGACGACATCTTAATTAGTATGCACTATGATGTCACAATATTTTATGACGTCATAATGTATCCGCATTATGACATCACAATATATTATGAGACCGCAATTTGCAGGTATTATGAGCAATTTCTCTTTCACCAATTTTTGTCACATCTACTGTAGCATCATGAGCATGTATTATGACGTCACAGTGTATGATGATATCATAATTAGTATGCACTATGACGTCACAATGTATTATGACGTCATAATATATCCACGTTATGACATCACAATATATTATGAGAGCGCAATTTGCAGGTATTTTGAGCAATTTCTCTTAACTCAATTTGTGTCACATCTACTGGAGAATCATGAGCATGTATTATGACGTCACAGTATATGATGAGATCGTAATTAGTATGCACTATGATGTCACAATGTATTATGACGTCATAATGTATCCGCGTCATGACATCACAATATATTATGAGAGCGTAATTTGCAGCTATTATGAGCAATTTCTCTTACCCCAATTTCTGTCACATCTACTGGAGCATCATGAGCATGTATTATGATGTCACAGCATATGATGACATCATAACTAGTATGCACTATGACGTCACAATGTATTATGACGTCATAAAGTATCCGCCTTATGACATCACAATATATTATGAGAGCGCAATTTGCAGGTATTATGAGCAATTTCTATTACCCCAATTTGTGTCACATCTACTGGAGCATCATGAGCATGTATTATGACGTCACAGCATATGATGACATCATAATTAGTATGCAGTGTGACGTCACAATGTATTATGATGTCATAAAGTATCCGCATTATGACATCACAAAATATTATGAGAGCGCAATTTGCAGGTATTACGAGCAATTTCTCTTACCCCAATTTGTGTCACATCTACTGGAGAATCATGAGCATGTATTTTGACGTCACAGTATATGATGACATCATAATTAGTATTCAGTATGACGTCACAATGTATTATGACGTCCTAATGTATCCACATTATGACAACACAATATATTATGAGAGCGCAATTTGCAGGTATTATGACCAATTTCTCTTACCCCAATTTCTGTCATATCTACTGGAACATCATAAGCATGTGTTATGATGTCACAGCATATGATGACATCATAACTAGTATGCACTATGACGTCACAATGTATTATGACGTCATAAAGTATCCTCATTATGACATCTCAAAATATTATGAGAGCGCAATTTACAGGTATTACGAGCAATTTCTCTTACCCCAATTTGTGTCACATCTACTGGAGCATCATGAGCATGTATTATGACGTCACAGTATATGATGACATCATAATTAGTATGCACTATGACGTCACAATGTATTATGACGTCATAATGTATCCACGTTATGACATCACAATATATTATGAGAGCGCAATTTGCAGTATTATGAGCAATTTCTCTTGCCACAATTTGTTTCACGTCTACTGGAGCATCATGAGCATGTATTATGACGTCACAGTATATGACGACATCTTAATTAGTATGCACTATGACGTCACAATATTTTATGACGTCATAATGTATCCGCATTATGACATCACAATATATTATGAGAGCGCAATTTGCAGGTATTATGAGCAATTTTTCTTACACCAATTTTTGTCACATCTACTGTAGCATCATGAGCATGTATTATGACGTCACAGTATATGATGATATCATAATTAGTATGCACTATGACGTCACAATGTATTATGACGTCATAATATATCCACGTTATGACATCACAAAATATTATGAGAGCGCAATTTGCAGGTATTATGAGCAATTTCTCTTACCCCAATTTGTGTCACATCTACTGGAGAATCATGAGCATGTATTATGACGTCACAGTATATGATGAGATCGTAATTAGTATGCACTATGACGTCACAATGTATTATGACGTCATAATGTATCCGCGTCATGACATCACAATATATTATGAGAGCGTAATTTGCAGCTATTATGAGCAATTTCTCTTACCCCAATTTCTGTCACATCTACTGGAGCATCATGAGCATGTATTATGATGTCACAGCATATGATGACATCATAACTAGTATGCACTATGACGTCACAATGTATTATGACGTCAAAAAGTATCCGCATTATGACATCACATAATATTATGAGAGCGCAATTTGCAGGTATTACGAGCAATTTCTCTTACCCCAATTTGTGTCACATCTACTGGAGCATCATGAGCATGTATTATGACGTCACAGTATATGATGACATCATAATTAGTATGCACTATGACGTCACAATGTATTATGACGTCATAATGTATCCGCGTTATGACCACACAACATATTATGAGAGCGCAATTTGCAGGTATTATGAGCAATTTCTCTTACCACAATTTGTGTCACATCTACTGGAGCATCATGAGCATGTATTATGATGTCACAGTATATGACGACATCTTAATTAGTATGCACTATGACGTCACAATATTTTATGACGTCATAATGTATCCGCATTATGACATCACAATATATTATGAGAGCGCAATTTGCAGGTATTATGAGCAATTTCTCTTACACCAATTTTTGTCACATCTACTGTAGCATCATGAGCATGTATTATGACGTCACAGTATATGATGATATCATAATTAGTATGCACTATGACGTCACAATGTATTATGACGTCATAATGTATCCGCGTTATGACATCACAATATATTATGAGAGCGCAAGTTGCAGGTATAATGAGCAATTTCTCTTACCCCAATTTCTGTCACATCTACTGGAGCATCATGAGCATGTATTATGATGTCACAGCATATGATGACATCATACCTAGTATGCACTATGACGTCACAATGTATTATGACGTCATAAAGTATCCGCCTTATGACATCACAATATATTATGAGAGCGCAATTTGCAGGTATTACGAGCAATTTCTCTTACCCCAATTTGTGTCACATCTACTGGAGAATCATGAGCATGTATTATGACGACGCAGTATGTGATGACATCATAATTAGTATGCACTATGATGTCAGAATGTATTATGATGTCATAATGTATCCGCGTTATGACATCACAATATATTATGAGAGCGCAATTTGAAGGTATTATGAGCAATTTCTATTACCCCAATTTATGTCACATCTACTGGAGCATCATGAGCATGTATTATGACGTCACAGCATATGATGACATCATAATTAGTATGCAGTGTGACGTCACAATGTATTATGATGTCATAAAGTATCCGCATTATGACATCACAAAATATTATGAGAGCGCAATTTGCAGGTATTACGAGCAATTTCTCCTACCCCAATTTGTGTCACATCTACTGGAGAATCATGAGCATGTATTTTGACGTCACAGTATATGATGACATCATAATTAGTATTCAGTATGACGTCACAATGTATTATGACGTCATAATGTATCCGCATTATGACAACACAATATATTATGAGAGCGCAATTTGCAGGTATTATGACCAATTTCTCTTACCCCAATTTCTGTCATATCTACTGGAGCATCATGAGCATGTATTATGATGTCACAGCATATGATGACATCATAACTAGTATGCACTATGACGTCACAATGTATTATGACGTCATAAAGTATCCGCATTATGACATCACAAAATATTATGAGAGCGCAATTTGCAGGTATTACGAGCAATTTCTCTTACCCCAATTTGTGTCACATCTACTGGAGGATCATTAGCATGTATTTTGACGTCACAGTATATGACGACATCTTAATTAGTATGCACTATGACGTCACAATATTTTATGACGTCATAATGTATCCGCATTATGACATCACAATATATTATGAGAGCGCAATTTGCAGGTATTATGAGCAATTTCTCTTACACCAATTTTTGTCACATCTACTGTAGCATCATGAGCATGTATTATGACGTCACAGTATATGATGATATCATAATTAGTATGCACTATGACGTCACAATGTATTATGACGTCATTATATATCCGCGTTATGACATCACAATATATTATGAGAGCGCAATTTGCAGGTATTATGAGCAATTTCTCTTACCCCAATTTGTGTCACATCTACTGGAGAATCATGAGCATGTATTATGACGTCACAGTATGTGATGAGATCGTAATTAGTATGCACTATGATGTCACAATGTATTATGACGTCATAATGTATCCGCGTCATGACATCACAATATATTATGAGAGCGTAATTTGCAGCTATTATGAGCAATTTCTCTTACCCCAATTTCTGTCACATCTACTGGAGCATCATGAGCATGTATTATGATGTCACAGCATATGATGACATCATAACTAGTATGCACTATGACGTCACAATGTATTATGACGTCATAAAGTATCCGCATTATGACATCACATAATATTATGAGAGCGCAATTTGCAGGTATTACGAGCAATTTCTCTTACCCCAATTTGTGTCACATCTACTGGAGCATCATGAGCATGTATTATGACGTCACAGTATATGATGACATCATAATTAGTATGCACTATGACGTCACAATGTATTATGACGTCATAATGTATCCACGTTATGACCTCACAATATATTATGAGAGCGCAATTTGCAGGTATTATGAGCAATTTCTCTTACCACAATTTATGTCACATCTACTGGAGCACCATGAGCATGTATTATGATGTCACAGTATATGACGACATCTTAATTAGTATGCACTATGACGTCACAATATTTTATGACGTCATAATGTATCCGCATTATGACATCACAATATATTATGAGAGCGCAATTTGCATGTATTATGAGCAATTTCTCTTACACCAATTTTTCTCACATCTACTGGAGCATCATGAGCATGTATTATGACGTCACAGTATATGATGACATCATAATTAGTATGCACTATGACGTCACAATGTATTATGACGTCATAATGTATCCGCGTTATGACATCACAATATATTATGAGAGCGCAATTTGCAGGTGTTATGAGCAATTTCTCTTACCACAATTTTTGTCACATCTACTGGAGCATCATTAGCATGTATTATGACGTCACAGTATATGACGACATCTTAATTAGTATGCACTATGACGTCACAATATTTTATGACATCATAATGTATCCGCATTATAACATCACAATATATTATGAGAGCGCAATTTGCAGGTTTTATGAGCAATTTCTCTTACACCAATTTTTGTCACATCTACTGTAGCATCATGAGCATGTATTATGACGTCACGGTATATGATGATATCATAATTAGTATGCACTATGACGTCACAATGTATTATGACGTTATAATGTATCCGCGTTATGACATCACAATATATTATGAGAGCGCAATTTGCAGGTATTATGAGCAATTTCTCTTACTCCAATTTCTGTCACATCTACTGGAGCATCATGAGAATGTATTATGATGTCACAGCATATGATGACATCATACCTAGTATGCACTAGGACGTCACAATATATTATGACGTCATAAAGTATCCGCCTTATGACATCACAATATATTAAGAGAGCGCAATTTGCAGGTATTACGAGCAATTTCTCTTACCCCAATTTGTGTCACATCTACTGGAGAATCATGAGCATGTATTATGACGACGCAGTATGTGATGACATCATAATTAGTATGCACTATGATGTCAGAATGTATTATGACGTCATACTGTATCCGCGTTATGACATCACAATATATTATGAGAGCGCAATTTGCAGGTATTATGAGCAATTTCTCTTACCCCAATTTGTGTTACATCTACTGGAGCATCATGAGCATGTATTATGACGTCACAGCATATGATGACATCATAATTAGTATGCAGTGTTTCGTCACAATGTATTATGACGTTATAAAGTATCCATATTATGACATCACAAAATATTATGAGAGCGCAATTTCCAGGTATTACGAGCAATTTCTCTTACCCCAATTTGTGTCACATCTACTGGAGAATCATGAGCATGTATTTTGACGTCACAGTATATGATGACATCATAATTAGTATTCACTATGACGTCACAATGTATTATGACGTCATAATGTATCCGCATTATGACAACACAATATATTATGAGAGCGCAATTTGCAGGTATTATGAGCAATTTCTCTTACCCCAATTTCTGTCACATCTACTGGAGCATCATGAGCATGTATTATGATGTCACAGCATATGATGACATCATAACTGGCATGCACTATGACGTCACAATGTATTATGATGTCATAAAGTATCCGCATTATGACATCACAAAATATTATGAGAGCGCAATTTGCAGGTAATACGAGCAATTTCTCTTACCCAAATTTGTGTCACATCTACTGGAGCATCATGAGCATGTATTATGACGTCACAGTATATGACGACATCTTAATTAGTATGCACTATGACGTCACAATATTTTATGACGTCATAATGTAATCCGCATTTTGACATCACAATATATTATGGGAGCGCAATTTGAAGGTATTATGAGCAATTTCTCTTACACCAATTTTTGTCACATCTACTGTAGCACCATGAGCATGTATTATGACGTCACAGTATATGATGAGATCGTAATTATATGCACTATGATGTCACAATGTATTATGACGTCATAATGTATCCGCGTTATGACATCACAATATATTATGAGAGTGCAATTTGCAGGTATTATGAGCAATTTCTCTTACCCCAATTTCTGTCACATCTACTGGAGCATCATGAGCATGTATTATGATGTCACAGCATATGATGACATCATAACTAGTAGTAACTATGACGTCACAATGTATTATGAGGTCATAAAGTATCCGCATTATGACATCATAAAATATTATGAGAGCGCAATTTGCAGGTATTACCAGCAATTTCTCTTACCCCAATTTGTGTCACATCTACTGGAGCATCATGAGCATGTATTATGACGTCACAGTATATGACGACATCATAATTAGTATGCACTATGACGTCACAGTGTATTATGACGTCATAATGTATCCGCGTTATGACATCACAATATATTATGAGAGCGCAATTTGCAGGTATTATGAGCAACTTCTCTAACCAAAATTTGTGTCACACCTACTGGAGCATCATGAGCATGTATTTTGACGTCACAGTATATGACGACATCTTAATTAGTATGCACTATGACGTCACAATATTTTATGACGTCATAATGTATCCGCATTATGACATCACAATATATTAAGAGAGCGCAATTTGCAGGTATTATGAGCAGTTTCTCTTACACCAATTTTTGTCACATCTACTGTAGCATCATGAGCATGTATTATGACGTCACAGTATATGATGATATCATAATTAGTATGCACTATGACGTCACAATGTATTATGACGTCATAAACTATCCGCCTTATGACATCACAATATATTATGAGAGCGCAATTTGCAGGTATTACGAGCAATTTCTCTTACCCCAATTTGTGTCACATCTACTGTAGAATTATGAGCATGTATTATGACGACGCAGTATGTGATGACATCATAATTAGTATGCACTATGATGTCAGAATGTATTATGATGTCATAATGTGTCCGCGTTATGACATCACAATATATTATGAGAGCGCAATTTGCAGGTATTATGAGCAATTTCTCTTACCCCAATTTGTGTCACATCTACTGGAGCATCATGAGCATGTTTTATGACGTCACAGTATATGATGACATCATAATTAGTATGCAGTGTGACGTCACAATGTATTATGACGTCATAAAGTATCCGCATTATGACATCACAAAATATTATGAGAGCGCAATTTGCAGGTATTACAAGCAATTTCTCTTACCCCAATTTGTGTCACATCTACTGGAGAATCATGAGCATGTATTTTGATGTCACAGTATATGATGACATCATAATTAGTATTCACTATGACGTCACAATGTATTATGACGTCATAATGTATCCGCATTAGGACAACACAATATATTATGAGAGCGCAATTTGCAGGTATTATGAGCAATTTCTCTTACCCCAATTTCTGTCACATCTACTGGAGCATCATGAGCATGTATTATGGTGTCACAGCATATGATGACATCATAACTAGTATGCACTATGACGTCACAATGTATTATGACGTCATAAAGTATCCACATTATGACATCACAAAATATTATGAGAGTGCAATTTGCAGGTATTACGAGCAATTTCTCTTACCCCAATTTGTCCCACATCTACTGGAGCATCATGAGCATGTATTATGACGTCACAGTATATGATGACATCATAATTAGTATGGGCTATGACGTCACAATGTATTATGACGTCATAATGTATCCACGTTATGACATAACAATATATTATGAGAGCGCAATTTGCAGGTATTATGAGGAATTTCTCTTACCCCAATTTGTGTCACATCTACTGGAGCATCTTGAGCATGTATTATGACGTCACAGTATATGACGACATCTTAATTTGTATGCACTATGACGTCACAATATTTTTTGACGTCATAATGTATCCGCGTTATGACATCACAATATATTATGAGAGCGCAATTTGCAGGTATTATGAGCAATTTCTCTTACCACAATTTGTGTCACATCTACTGGAGCATCATGAGCATGTATTATGATGTCACAGTATATGACGACATCTTAATTAGTATGCACTATGACGTCACAATATTTTATGACGTCATAATGTATCCGCATTATGACATCACAATATATTATGAGAGCGCAATTTGCAGGTATTATGAGCCATTTCTCTTACACCAATTTTTGTCACATCTACTGGAGCATCATGAGCATGTACTATGACGTCACAGTATATGATGACATCATAATTAGTATGCACTATGACGTCACAATGTATTATGACGTCGTAATGTATCCGCGTTTTGAAATCACAATGTATTTTGAGAGCGCAATTTGCAGGTATTATGAGCAATTTCTCTTACCCCAATTTCTGTCACATCTACTGGAGCATCATGAGCATGTATTATGATGTCACAGCATATGATGACATCATAACTAGTATGCACTATGACGTCACAATGTATTATGAGGTCATAAAGTATCCGCATTATGACATCACAAAATATTATGAGAGCGCAATTTGCAGGTATTACCAGCAATTTCTCTTACCCCAATTTGTGTCACATCTACTGGAGCATCATGAGCATGTATTATGACGTCACAGTATATGACGACATCATAATTAGTATGCACTATGACGTCACAGTGTATTATGACGTCATAATGTATCCGCGTTATGACATCACAATATATTATGAGAGCGCAATTTGCAGGTATTATGAGCAATTTCTCTAAGCACAATTTGTGTCACATCTACTGGAGCATCATTAGCATGTATTATGACGTCACAGTATATGACGACATCTTAATTAGTATGCACTATGACGTCACAATATTTTATGACATCATAATGTATCCGCATTATAACATCACAATATATTATGAGAGCGCAATTTGCAGGTATTATGAGCAATTTCTCTTACAACAATTTTTGTCACATCTACTGTAGCATCATGAGCATGTATTATGACGTCACAGTATATGATGATATCATAATTAGTATGCACTATGACGTCACAATGTATTATGACGTTATAATGTATCCGCGTTATGACATCACAATATATTATGACAGCGCAATTTACAGGTATTATGAGCAATTTCTCTTACCCCAATTTGTGTCACATCTACTGGAGCATCATGAGCATGTATTATGATGTCACAGCATATGATGACATCATACCTAGTATGCACTAGGACGTCACAATATATTATGACGTCATAAAGTATCCGCCTTATGACATCACAATATATTAAGAGAGCGCAATTTGCAGGTATTACGAGCAATTTCTCTTACCCCAATTTGTGTCACATCTACTGGAGAATCATGAGCATGTATTATGACGACGCAGTATGTGATGACATCATAATTAGTATGCACTATGATGTCAGAATGTATTATGACGTCATACTGTATCCGCGTTATGACATCACAATATATTATGAGAGCGCAATTTGCAGGTATTATGAGCAATTTCTCTTACCCCAATTTGTGTTACATCTACTGGAGCATCATGAGCATGTATTATGACGTCACAGCATATGATGACATCATAATTAGTATGCAGTGTTTCGTCACAATGTATTATGACGTTATAAAGTATCCACATTATGACATCACAAAATATTATGACAGCGCAATTTGCAGGTATTACGAGCAATTTCTCTTACCCCAATTTGTGTCACATCTACTGGAGAATCATGAGCATGTATTTTGACGTCACAGTATATGATGACATCATAATTAGTATTCACTATGACGTCACAATGTATTATGACGTCATAATGTATCCGCATTATGACAACACAATATATTATGAGAGCGCAATTTGCAGGTATTATGAGCAATTTCTCTAACCCCAATTTCTGTCACATCTACTGGAGCATCATGAGCATGTATTATGATGTCACAGCATATGATGACATCATAACTGGCATGCACTATGACGTCACAATGTATTATGATGTCATAAAGTATCCGCATTATGACATCACAAAATATTATGAGAGCGCAATTTACAGGTATTACGAGCAATTTCTCTTACCCAAATTTGTGTCACATCTACTGGAGCATCATGAGCATGTATTATGACGTCACAGTATATGACGACATCTTAATTAGTATGCACTATGACGTCACAATATTTTATGACGTCATAATGTATCCGCATTTTGACATCACAATATATTATGGGAGCGCAATTTGAAGGTATTATGAGCAATTTCTCTTACACCAATTTTTGTCACATCTACTGTAGCACCATGAGCATGTATTATGACGTCACAGTATATGATGAGATCGTAATTATATGCACTATGATGTCACAATGTATTATGACGTCATAATGTATCCGCGTTATGTCATCACAATATATTATGAGAGTGCAATTTGCAGGTATTATGAGCAATTTCTCTTACCCCAATTTCTGTCACATCTACTGGAGCATCATGAGCATGTATTATGATGTCACAGCATATGATGACATCATAACTAGTAGGCACTATGACGTCACAATGTATTATGAGGTCATAAAGTATCCGCATTATGACATCATAAAATATTATGAGAGCGCAATTTGCAGGTATTACCAGCAATTTCTCTTACCCCAATTTGTGTCACATCTACTGGAGCATCATGAGCATGTATTATGACGTCACAGTATATGACGACATCTTAATTAGTATGCACTATGACGTCACAATATTTTATGACGTCATAATGTATCCGCATTTTGACATCACAATATATTATTTGAGCGCAATTTGAAGGTATTATGAGCAATTTCTCTTACACCAATTTCTGTCACATCTACTGGAGAATCATGAGCATGTATTATGACGTCACAGTATATGATGACATCATTATTAGTATGCACTATGACGTCACAATGTATTATGACGTCATAATGTATCTGCGTTATGACATCACAATATATTATGAGAGCGCAATTTGCAGGTATTATGAGCAATTTCTCTAACCACAATTTGTGTCACATCTACTGGAGCATCATGAGCATGTATTATGATGTCACAGTATATGACGACATCTTAATTAGTATGCACTATGACGTCACAATATTTTATGACGTCATAATGTATCCGCATTATGACATCACAATATATTATGAGAGCGCAATTTGCAGGTATTATGAGCCATTTCTCTTACAACAATTTTTGTCACATCTACTGGAGCATCATGAGCATGTACTATGACGTCACAGTATATGATGACATCATAATTAGTATGCACTATGACGTCACAATGTATTATGACGTCGTAATGTATCCGCGTTTTGAAATCACAATATATTTTGAGAGCGCAATTTGCAGGTATTATGAGCAATTTCTCTTACCCCAATTTCTGTCACATCTACTGGAGCATCATGAGCATGTATTATGATGTCACAGCATATGATGACATCATAACTAGTATGCACTATGACGTCACAATGTATTATGAGGTCATAAAGTATCCGCATTATGACATCACAAAATATTATGATAGCGCAATTTGCAGGTATTGTGACCCATTTCTCTTACCCCAATTTGTGTCACATCTACTGGAGCAACATGAGCATGTATTATGATGTCAGAGTATAAGATGACATCATAATTCGTATGCACTATGACGTCACAATGCATTATGACATCATAATGTATCCGCATTATGACATCACAATATATTATGAGAGCGCAATTCACAGGTATTATGAGCAATTTCTCTTACCCCAATTTGTGTCACATCTACTGGAGCATCATGAGCATGTATTATGACATCACAGCATATGATGACATCATAACTAGTATGCACTATGACATCACAATGTATTATGACGTCATAATGTATCCACATTATGACATCACAATACATTATGTGAGCGCAACATGCAGGTATTATGAGCAATTTCTCTTACCCCAATTTGTGTCACATCTACTGGAGCATCATGAGCATGTATTATGACATCACAGTATGTGATGACATCATAATTAGTATGCACTATGACCTCACAATCTATTATGACATCATAATGTATCCGCATTATGACATCACAATATATTATGAGAGCGCAACATGCAGGTATTATGAACAATTTCTCTTACCCCAATTTGTGTCACATCTACTGGAGCATCATGAGCATGTATTATGACGTCACAGTATATGATGACATCATAATTAGTATGCACTATGACGTCACAATGTATTATGACGTCATAATGTATCCGCATTATGACATCACAATATATTATGAGAGCGCAACATGCAGGTATTATGAGCAATTTCTCTTACCCCAATTTGTGTCACATCTGCTGGAGCATCATGAGATTGTATTATGACGTCACATTAAATGATGACACCATAATTAGTATGCACTATGACGTCACAATGTACTATGACGTCATAATGTATCCACATTATGACATCACAATATATAACGAGAGCGCAATTTGCAGCTATTATGAGCAAATTCTCTTACCACAGTTTGTGTCACATCTACTGGAGCATCATGAGCATGTATTATGACGTCACAGTATATGATGACATCATAATTAGTATGCAGTATGACGTCACAATATATTATGACGTCATAATGTATCTGCATTATGACATCACAATACATTATGAGAGCGCAACCTGCAGGTATTATGAGGAATTTCTCTTACACCAATTTGTGTCACATCTACTGGAGCATCATGAGCATGTATTATGACGTCACAGTATATGATGACATCATAATTAGTATGCAATATGATGTCACAATGTATTATGACGTCATAATGTATCCGCATTATGACATCAAAATATATTATGAGAGCGCAATTTTCAGGTTTTATGACCAATTTCGCTTACCCCAATTTGTGTCACATCTACTGGAGCATCATGAGCATGTATTATGACGTCACAGTATATGATGACATCATAATTAGTATGCAGTGTGACGTCACAATGTATTATGACGTCATAATGTATCCGCCTTATGACATCACCATATGTTATGAGAGCGCAATTTGCAGGTATTATGAGCAATTTCTCTTACCCCAATTTGTGTCACATCTACTGGAGCATCATGAGCATGTATTATGACGTCACAGTATATGATGACATCATAATTAGTATGCACTATGACGTCACAATGTATTATGACATCATAATGTATCCGCATTATGACATCACAATATATTATGAGAGCGCAATTTGCAGGTTTTATGACCAATTTCACTTACCCCAATTTGTGTCACATCTACTGGAGCATCATGAGCATGTATTATGACGTCACAGTATATGATGACATCATAATTAGTATGCAGTATGACGTCACAATGTATTATGACGTCGTAATGTATCCGCATTATGACATCACAATATATTATGAGAGCGCAACAGGCAGGTATTATGAGCAATTTCTCATACCCCAATTTGTGTCACATCTACTGGAGCATCATGAGCATGTTTTATTACGACACAGCATATGATGACATCATAATTAGTATGTACGATGACGTCACAATGTATTATGACGTCATAATGTATCCGCATTATGACATCACAATATATTGTGAGAGCGCAATTTGCAGGTATTATGAGCAATTTCTCTTACCCCAATTTATGTCACATCTACTGGAGCATCATTAGCATGTGTTATGACATCACAGTATATGATGACATCATAATTAGTATGCACTATGACGTCACAATGTAGTATGACGTCATAATGTATCCGCATTATGACATCACAATATATTATGAGAGCGCAATATGCATGTAGTATGACCAATTTCGCTTACGCCATTTGTGTCACATCTACTGGAGCATCATGAGCATGTATTATGACGTCACAGTATATGATGACATCACAATTAGTATGCATTATGACGTAACAATGTATTATGACGTCATAATGTATCCGCATTATGACATCACAATATATTATGAGAGCGCAATTTGCAGGTATTATGAGCAATTTCTCTTACCCCAAATTGTGTCATATCTACTGGAGCATCATGAGCATGTATTATGACGTCACAGTATATGATGACATCATAATTAGTATGCACTATGACGTCACAATGTATTATGACGTCATAATGTATCCGCATTATGAAATCACAATATATTATTAGAGCGCAACATGCAGGTATTATGAGCAATTTCTCTTACCCCAATTTGTGTCACATCTACTGGAGCATCATGAGCATGTATTATGACGTCACAGTATATGATGACATCATAATTAGTATGCACTATGACGTCACAATGTATTATGACGTCATAATATATCCGCATTATGACATCACAATATATTATGAGAGCAAAATTTGCAGGTATTATGAGCAATTTCTCTTACCCCAATTTGTGTCACATCTACTGGAGCATAATGAGCATGTATTATGACCTCACAGTATATGATGACATCATAATTAGTATGCACTATGACGTCACAATGTATTATGACGTCATAATGTATCCGCATAATGACATCACAATATATTATGAGAGCGCAATTTGCAGGTTTTATGACCAATTTCTCTTACACCAATTTGTGTCACATCTACTGGAGCATCATGAGCATGTATTATGACGTCACAGCATATGATGACATCATAACTAGTATGCACTATGACGTCCCAATGTATTATAGCGTCATAATGTATCCGCATTATGACATCACAATATATTATTAGAGCGCAATTTGCAGGTATTATGATCAATTTCTCTTACCCCAATTTGTGTCACATCTACTGGAGCATCATGAGCATGTATTATGACGTCACAGTATATGATGACATCATAATTAGTATGCACTATGACATCACAATGTATTATTATGTCATAATGTATCCGCCTTATGACATCACAATACATTATGAGAGCGCAATTTGCAGGTATTATGACCAATTTCTCTTAACCCAATATGTGTCACCTCTACTGGAGCATCAGGAGCATATATTCTGACGTCACAGTATATGATGACATCATAGTTAGTATGCACTATGACATCACAATGTATTATGACGTCATAATGTATCCGCATTATGACATAACAATATATTATGAGAGTGTAATTTGCAGGAATTATGAGCAATTTCTCTTACCCCAATTTGTGTCACATCTACTGGAGCACCATGAGCATGTATTATGATGTCACAGTATATGATGACATCATAGTTAGTATGCACTATGACATCACAATGTATTATGACGTCATAATATATCCGCATTATGACATCACAATATATTATGAGAGCGCAATTTGCAGGTACTATGAGCAATTTCTCTTACCCCAATTTGTGTCACATCTACTGGAGCATCATGAGCATGTATTATGACGTCACAGTATATGATGACATCATAATTTGTATGCACTATGACGTCACAATGTACTATGACGTCAAAATGTTTCCGCGTTATGACATCACAATATATTATGAGAGCGCAATTTGCACGTGTTATGCGCAATTTCTCTTACCCCAATTTGTGTCACATCTACTGGAGCACCATGAGCATGTATTATCACGTCACACTATATGATGACATCATAATTAGTATGCACTATGACGTCACAAAGTATTACGATGTCATAATGTATCCGCATTATGACATCAGAATATATTATGAGAGCGCAATTTGCAGGTATTATGAGCAATTTCTTACCCCAATTTGTGTCACATCTACTGAAGCATCATGAGCATGTATTATGACATCACAGCATATGATGACATCATAACTAGTATGCACTATGGTGTCACAATGTATTATGACGTCATAATGTTTCCGCATTATGACATCACAATATATTATGAGAGCGCAATTTACAGGCATTATGAGCAATTTCTCTTACCTCAATTTGTGTCAGATCTACTGGAGCATCATTAGCATGTATTATGACGTCACAATATATGATGACATCATAATTAGTATGTAGTATGACGTCACAATGTATTATGACGTCATAATGTATCCGGATTATGACATCACAATATATTACGAGAGCGTAATTTGCAGGTATTATGAGCAATTTCTCTTACCCCAATTTGTGTCACATATACTGGAGCATCATGAGCATGTATTATGACATCACAGTATATGATGACATCATAATTAGTATGCACTATGACGTCACAATGTATTATGACGTCATAATGTATCCGCATTATGACATCACAATATATTATGAGAGCGCAATTTGCAGGTACTATGAGCAATTTCTCTTACCCCAATTTGTGTCACATCTACTGGATCATCATGAGCATGTATTATGACATCACAGTATATGATGACATCATAATTAGTATGCACTATGACGTCACAATGTATTATGACGTCATAATGTATCCGAATTATGACATCACAAAATATTATGAGAGCGCAATTTGCAGGTATTATGAGCAATTTCTCTTACCCCAATTTGTGTCACATCTACTGGAGCATCATGACCATGTACTATGACATCACAGTATATGATGACATCATAATTAGTATGCACTATGACATCACAATGTATTATGACGTCATAATGTGTCTGCTTTATGACATCATAATATATTATGAGAGCGCAATTTGCAGGTATTATGATCAATTTCTCTTACCCCAATTTGTGTCACATCTACTGGAGCATCATGAGCATGTATTATGACGTCACAGCATATGATGACATCATAACTAGTATGCTTCATGATGTCACAATGTATTATGACGTCATAATGTATCCACGTTATGACATCACAATACATTATGAGAGCGCAATTTGCAGGTATTATGAGCAATTTCTCTTACCCCAATATGTGTCACATCCACTGGAGCATCATGAGCATGTATTATGACGTCACAGTATATGATGACATCATAATTAGTATGCACTATGACGTAACAATGTATTATGACGCCATAATGTATCCGCGTTATGACATCACTATATAATATGAGAGCGCAATTTGCAGGTATTTTGAGCAATTTCTCTTTCAACAATTTGTGTCACATCTACGGGAGCATCATGAGCATGTATTATGACGTCAAAGTATATGATGACATCATAATTAGTATGCCCTATGACGTCACAATGTATTATGACGTCATGATGTATCCACATTATGACATCACAATATATTATGAGAGCGCAATTTGCAGGTATTATGAGCAATTTCTCTTACCCCAATTTGTGTCACATCTACTGGAGCATCATGAGCATGTATTATGACGTCACAGCATATGATGACATCATAACTAGTATGCACTATGACGTCACAATGTATTATGACGACATAATGTATCCGCATTATGACATCACAATATATTATGAGAGCGCAATTTGCAGGTATTATGAGCAATTTCTCTTACCCCAATTTGTGTCACATCTACTGGAGCATCATGAGCATGTATTATGACGTCACAGTATATGATGACATCATAATTAGTATGCACTATAACGTCACAATGTATTATGACATCATATTGTATCAGCATTATGACATCACAATATATTATGAGAGCGCAATTTGCAGGTATTATGAGCAATTTCGCTTACCCCAATTTTTGTCACAACTACTGGAGCATCATGAGCATGTATTATGATGTCACAGTATATGACGACATCTTAATTAGTATGCACTATGACGTCACAATATTCTATGACGTCATAATGTATCCGCATTATAACATCACAATATATTATGAGAGCACAATTTGCAGGTATTATGAGCAAGTTCGCTTACCCCAATGTGTGTCACAACTACTGGAGCATCATGAGCATGTATTATGACGTCACAGTATATGATGACATCATAATTAGTATGCATTATGACGTCACAATGTATTATGACATCATAATGAATCCACGTTATGACATCACAATATATTATGAGAGCGCAATTTGCAGGTATTATGAGCAATTTCTCTTACCCCAATTTGTGTCACTTCTACTGGAGCATCATGAGCATGTATTATGACGTCACCGTATATGATGACATCATAATTAGTATGCAGTATGACGTCACAGTGTAGTATGACGTCATAATGTATCCGCATTATGACATCACAATATATTATGAGAGCGCAATTTGCAGGTATTATGAGCAATTTCTCTTACCCCAATTTGTGTCACATCTACTGGAGCATCATGAGCATGTATTATGACGTCACAGCATATGATGACATCATAATTAGTATGCACTATGACGTCACAATGTATTATGACGTCATAATGTATCCGAATTATGACATCACAAAATATTATGAGAGCGCAATTTGCAGGTATTATGATCAATTTCTCTTACCCCAATTTGTGTCACATCTACTGGAGCATCATGAGCATGTACTATGACATCAAAGTATATGATGACATCATAATTAGTATGCACTATGATGTAACAATGTATTATGACGTCATAATGTGTCTGCATTATGACATCACAATATATTATGAGAGCGCAATTTGCAGGTATTATGATCAATTTCTCTTACCCCAATTTGTGTCACATCTACTGGAGCATCATGAGCATGTATTATGACGTCACAGTATATGATGACATCATAATTAGTATACACTATGACGTCACAATGTATTATGACATCATAATGTATCCGCATTATGACATCACATATATTATGAGAGCGCAATTTGCAGGTATTATGAGCACTTTCTCTTACCTCAATTTGTGTCAGATCTACTGGAGCATCATGAGCATGTATTATGACGTCACAATATATGATGACATCATAATTAGTATGCACTATGACGTCACAATGTATTATGACTTAATAATGTATCCGCATTATGACATCACATTATATTATGAGAGCGCAATTTGCAGCTATTATGAGCAATTTCTCTTACCCCAATTTGTGTCACATCTACTGGAGCATCATGAGCATGTATTATGACATCACAGCATATGATGACATCATAACTAGTATGCACTATGACGTCACAATGTATTATGACGTCATAATGTATCCGCATTATGACATCACAAAATATTATGAGAGCGCAATTTGCAGGTATTATGAGCAATTTCTCTTACACCAAATTGTGTCACATCTACTGGAGCATCATGAGCATGTACTATGACATCACAGTATATGATGACATCATAATTAGTATCCACTATGACGTCACAATGAATTATGACTTCATAATGTATCTGCATTAAGACATCACAATATATTATGAGAGCGCAATTTGCAGGTATTATCAGCAATTTCGCTTACTCCAATTTGTGTCACATATACTGGAGCATCATGAGCACGTATTATGACGTCACAGTATATGATGACATCATAATTATTATGCACTATGACGTCATAATATATTATGACGTCATAATGTATCCGCATTATGACATCACAATATATTATGAGAGCGCAATTTGCAGGTATTATGAGCAATTTCCCTTACCCCAATTTGTGTCACATCTACTGGAGCATCATGAGCATGTACTATGACATCACAGTATATGATGACATAATAATTAGTATGCACTATGATGTCACAATGTATTATGACGTCATAATGTGACTGCATTATGACATCACAATATATTATGAGAGCGGAATTTGCAGGTATTATGAGCAATTTCTCTTACCCCAATTTGTGTCACATCTACTGGAGCATCATGAGCGTGTATTATGACGTCACAGTATATGATGACATCATAATTAGTATACACTATGATGTCACAATGTATTATGACGTCATAATGTATCCGCATTATGACATCACAATATATTATGAGAGCACCATTTGCAGGTATTATGAGCAGTTTCTCTTACCTCAATTTGTGTCAGATCTACTGGAGCATCATGAGCATGTATTATGACGTCACAGTATATGATGACATCATAATTAGTATGCACGATGACGTCACAATGTATTATGACGTCATAATGTATCCACATTATGACATCAGAAAATATTATTAGAGCGCAATTTGCAGGTATTATGAGCAATTTCTCTTACCCCAATTTGTGTCAAATCTACTGGAGCATCATGAGCATGTACTATGACATCACAGTATATGATGACATCATAATTAGTATGCACTATGACGTCACAATGTATTATGACGTCATAATGTGTCTGCATTATGACATCACAATATATTATGAGAGCTGAATTTGCAGGTATTATCAGCAATTTCGCTTACTCCAATTTGTGTTACATCTACTGGAGCATCATGAGCATGTATTATGACGTCACAGTATATGATGGCATCATTATTATTATGCACTATGACGTTATAATGTATTATGATGTCATAATGTATCCGAATTATGACATCACAATATATTATGAGAGCGCAATTTGCAGGTATTATAAGCAATTTCTCTTACCCCAATTTGTGTCACATCTATTGGAGCATCATGAGCATGTAATATGACGTCACAGTATATGATGACATCATAATTAGTATACACTATGACGTCACAATATATTATACATCATAATGTATCAGCTTTATGAAATCACAATATATTACGAGAGCCCAATTTGCAGGTATTATGAGCAAATTCTCTTACCCCAATTTGTGTCACACCTACTGGAGCATCATGAGCATGTATTATGACGTCACAGCATATGATGACATCATAATTAGTATGCACTATGACGTCACAATGTATTATGACGTCATAATGTATCCGAATTATGACATCACAAAATATTATGAGAGCGCAATTTGCAGGTATTATGAGCAATTTCTCTTACCCCAATTTGTGTCACTTCTACTGGAGCATCATGAGCATGTATTATGACGTCACCTTATATGATGACATCATAATTAGTATGCAGTATGACGTCACAGTGTAGTATGACGTCATAATGTATCCGCATTATGACATCACAATATATTATGAGAGCGCAATTTGCAGGTAATATGAGCATGTTCGCTTACCCCAATTTTTGTCACATCTACTGGAGCATCATGAGCATGTAATATGACGTCACAGTATATGATGACATCATAATTAGTATGCACTATGACGTCACAATGTATTATGACGTCATAATGTATCCGCATTATGACATCACAATATATTATGAGAGCGCAATTTGCAGGTATTATGAGCAATTTCTCTTACCCCAATTTGTGTCACATCTACTGGAGCTTCATGAGCATGTATTATGACATCACAGTATATGATGACATCATAATTAGTATACACTATGACGTCACAATATATTATACGTCATAATGTATTAGCATTATGACATCACAATATTTTACGATTGTGCAATTTGCAGGTATTATGAGCAATTTCTCTTACCCCAATTTGTGTCACATCTACTGGAGCATCATGAGCCTGTATTATGATGTCACAGCATATGATGACATCATAATTAGTATGCACTATGACGTCACAATGTATTATGACGTCATAATGTATACACGTTATGACATCACAATATATTATGAGAGCACAATTTGCAGGTATTATGAGCAATTTCTCTTACCCCAATATGTGTCACATCCACTGGAGCATCATGAGCATGTATTATGACGTCACAGTATATGATGACATCATAATTAGTATGCACTATGACGTCACAATGTATTATGACGTCATAATGTATCCGCATTATGACATCACATTATATTATGAGAGCGCAATTTGCAGCTATTATGAGCAATTTCTCTTACCCCAATTTGTGTCACATCTACTGGAGCACCATGAGAATCTATTATGACGTCACCGTATATGATGACATCATAATTAGTATGCAGTATGACGTCACAATGTATTATGACCTCATAATGTGTCCGCATTATGACATCACAATATATTATGAGAGCGCAATTTGCAGGTATTATGAGCAATTTCTCTTACCCCAATTTGTGTCACATCTACTGGAGCATCATGAGCATGTATTATGACATCACAGCATATGATGACATCATAACCAGTATGCACTATGACGTCACAATGTATTATGACGTCATAATGTATACGCATTATGACATCACAAAATATTATGAGAGGGCAATTTGCAGGTATTATGAGCAATTTCTCTTACCGCAAATTGTGTCACATCTACTGGAGCGTCATGAGCATGTGCTATGACATCACAGTATATGATGACATCATAATTAGAATGCACTATGACGTCACAATGTATTATGACGTCATAATGTATCTGCATTATGTCATCACAATATATTATGAGAGCGCAATTTGCAGGTATTATCAGCAATTTCCCTTACTCCAATTTGTGTCACATCTACTGGAGCATCATGAGCACGTATTATGACGTCACAGTATATGATGACATCATAATTATTATGCACTATGACGTCATAATATATTATGATGTCATAATGTATCCGCATTATGACATCGCAATATATTATGAGAGCGCAATTTGAAGGTATTATGAGCAATTTCTCTTACCCCAATTTGTGTCACTTCTACTGGAGCATGAAGAGCATGTATTATGATGTCACCGTATATGATGACATCATAATTAGTATGGAGTACGACGTCACAGTGTAGTATGACATCATAGTGTATCCGCATTATGACATCACAATATAGTATGAGACCACAATTTGCAGGTATTATGAGCAATTTCTCTTACCCCCATTTGTGTCACATCTACTGGAGCATCATGAGCATGTATTATGACGTCACAGCATATGATGACATCATAATTAGTATGCACGATGACGTCATAATGTATTATGACGTCATAATATATCCCCATTATGACATCAGAAAATATTATGAGAGCGCAATTTGCAGGTATTATGAGCAATTTCTCTTACCCCTATTTGTGTCAAAACTACTGGAGCATCATGAGCATGTACTATGACATCACAGTATATGATGACATCATAATTAGTATGCAGTATGACGTCACAATGTATTTTGACGTCATAATGTATCCGCATTATGACATCACAATATATTATGAGAGCGCAATTTGCAGGTATTATGAGAAATTTCTCTTGCCCCAATTTGTGTCACATCCACTGGAGCATCATGAGCATGTATTATGACGTCACAGTATATGATGACATCATAATTAGTATGCACTATGACGTCACAATATATTATGACGTCATAATGTATCCACGTTATGACATCACAATATATTATGAGAGCGCAATTTGCAGGTATTATGAGCATTTTGTCTTACACCAATTTGTGTCACATCTGCTGGAGCATCATGAGTATGTATTATGATGTCACAGCATATGAGGACATCATAATTAATATGCACTATGACGTCACAATGTATTATGACGTGATAATGTATCCGCATTATGACATCACAAAATATTTTGAGAGCGCAATTTGCAGGAATTCTGAGCAATTTCTCTTATCCCAATTTGTGTCACATCTACTGGAGCATCATTAGCATGTACTATGACATCACAGTATATGATGACATCATAATTAGTATGCACTATGATGTCACAATATATTATGACGTCATAATGAATCCGCGTTATGACATCACAATATATTATGAGAGCGCAATTTGCAGGTATTATGAGAAATTTCTCTTACCACAATTTGTGTCACATCTACTGGAGCAACATGAGCATGTATTATGACGTCACAGTATATGATGGCATCATAATTAGTATGCACTATGACGTCACAATATATTATGACGTCATGATGTATCCACATTATGGCATCACAATATATTATGAGGGCGCAATTTGCAGGTATTATGAGAAATTTCTCTTACCCCAATTTGTGTCACATCTACTGGAGAATCATGAGTATGTATTATGACGTCACAGCATATGATGACATCATAACTAGTATGCACTATGTCGTCACAATGTATTATGATGTCAGAATGTATCCGCATTATGACATCACAATATAATATGAGAGAGCAATGTGCAGGTTTTATGAGCAATTTCTCTTACCCCACTTTGTGTCATATCTACTGGAGTATCATGAGCATGTATTATGATGTCACAGTATATGATGACATCATAATTAGTATGCACTATGACGTCACAATGTATTATGACGTCATATTGTATCAGCATTATGACATCACAATATATTATGAGAGCGCAATTTGCAGGTATTATGAGCAACTTCTCTTACCCCAATTTGTGTCACAACTACTGGAGCATCATGAGCATGTATTATGACATCACAGTATATGATGACATCATAATTAGCATGCACTATGACATCACAATATATTATGACGTCATAACGTATCCGCGTTATGACATCACAATATATTATGAGAGCGCAATTTACAGGTATTATGAGAAATTTCACTTACCCCAATTTGTGTCACATCTACTGGAGCATCATGAGCATGTATTATGACGTCACAGTATATGATGACATTGACATCATAATTAGTATGCACTATGATGTCACAATATATTATGATGTCATAATATATCCGCGTTATGACGTCACAATATATTAAGAGAGCGCCATTTGCAGGTATTATGACCAATTTCGCTTACCTCAACTTGTGTCACATCTACTGGAGCATCATGAGCATGTATTATGACGTCACAGTTTATGATGACATCATAATTAGTATGCAGTATGACGTCACAATGTATTATGACGTCATATTGTATCCGCATTTTGACATCGCAATATATTATGAGAGCGCAATTTGCAGGTATTACGATCAATTTCTCTTACCCCAATTTGTGTCACATATACTGGAGCATCATGAGCATGTATTATGACGTCACAGTATATGATGACATTATAATTAGTACGCACTATGACGTCACAATGTATTATGACGTCATAATGTATCCACATTATGACATCACAATATATTACGAGAGCGCAATTTGCAGGTATTATGAGCAATTTCTCTTACCCCAATTTGTGTCACATCTACTGGAGCATCATGAGCATGTATTATGACGTCACAGCATATGATGACATCATAATTAGTATGCACGATGACGTCACAATGTATTATGACGTCATAATGTATCCGCATTATGACATCAGAAAATATTATGAGAGCGCAATTTGCAGGTATTATGACAATTTCTCTTACCCCAATTTGTGTCACATCTACTGGAGCTTCATGAACATGTATTATGACATCACAGTATATGATGACATCATAATTAGTATACACTATGACGTCACAATATATTATACGTCATAATGTATTAGCATTATGACATCACAATATATTACGAGAGCGCAATTTGCAGGTATTATGAGCAATTTCTCTTACCCCAATTTGTGTCACATCTACTGGAGCATCATGAGCCTGTATTATGATGTCACAGCATATGATGACAGCATAATTAGTATGCACTATGACGTCACAATGTATTATGACGTCATAATGTATCCGCATTTTGACATCACATTATATTAAGAGAGCGCAATTTGCAGCTATTATGAGCAATTTCTCTTACCCCAATTTGTGTCACATCTACTGGAGCATCATGAGAATGTATTATGATGTCACCGTATATGATGACATCATAATTAGTATGCAGTATGACGTCACAATGTATTATGACGTCATAATGTGTCCGCATTATGACATCACAATATATTATGAGAGCGCAATTTGCAGGTATTATGAGCAATTTCTGTTACCCCAATTTGTGTCACATCTACTGGAGCATCATGAGCATGTATTATGACATCACAGCATATGATGGCATCATAACTAGTATGCACTATGACGTCACAATGTATTATGACGTCATAATGTATACGCATTATGACATCACAAAATATTATGAGAGGGCAATTTGCAGGTATTATGAGCAATTTCTCTTACCGCAAATTGTGTCACATCTACTGGAACATCATGAGCATGTGCTATGACATCACAGTATATGATGACATCATAATTAGAATGCACTATGACGTCACAATGTATTATGACGTCATAATATATCTGCATTATGACATCACAATATATTATGAGAGCGCAATTTGCAGGTATTATCAGCAATTCCCCTTACTCCAACTTGTGTCACATCTACTGGAGCATCATGAGCACGTATTATGATGTCACAGTGTATGATGACATCATAATTATTATGCACTATGACGTCATAATATATTATGATGTCATAATGTATCCGCATTATGACATCGCAACATATTATGAGAGCGCAAGTTACAGGTATTATGAGCAATTTCTCTTACCCCAATTTGTGTCACTTCTACTGGAGCATCAAGAGCATGTATTATGATGTCACCGTATATGATGAATTCATAATTAGTATGCAGTACGACGTCACAGTGTAGTATGACATCATAGTGTATCCGCATTATGACATCACAATATAATATGAGACCACAATTTGCAGGTATTATGAGCAATTTCTCTTACCCCAATTTGTGTCACATCTACTGGAGCATCATGAGCATGTATTATGACGTCACAGCATATGATGACATCATAATTAGTATGCACTATGACGTCACAATGTATTATGACGTCATAATGTATCCGCATTATGAAATCAGAAAATATTATGAGAGCGCAATTTGCAGGTATTATGAGCAATTTCTCTTACCCCAATTTGTGTCAAAACTACTGGAGCATCATGAGCATGTACTATGACATCACAGTATATGATGACATCATAATTATTATGCACTATGATGTCACAATGTATTTTGACGTCATAATGTGTCTGCATTATGACATCACAATATATTATGAGAGCTGAATTTGCAGGTATTATCAGCAATTTCGCTTACTCCAATTTGTGTTACATCTACTGGAGCATCATGAGCATGTATTATGACGTCACAGTATATGATGACATCATAATTAGTATGCAGTATGACGTCACAATGTATTATGACGTCATAATGTATCCGCATTATGACATCACAATATATTATGAGAGCGCAATTTGCAGGTATTATGAGCAATTTCTCTTACCCCAATTTGTGTCACATCTACTGGAGCTCCATGAGCATGTATTATGACATCTCAGTATATGATGACATCATAATTAGTATGCAGTATGATGTCACAATGTATTATGACGTCATAATGTATCCGAATTATGACATCACAAAATATTATGAGAGCGCAATTTGCAGGTATTATGAGCAATTTCTCTTACCCCAGTTTGTGTCACACCTACTGGAGCATCATGAGCATGTACTATGACATCACAGTATATGATGACATCATAATTAGTATGCACTATGACGTCACAATGTATTATGACGTCATAATGTGTCAGCATTATGACATCACAATATATTATGAGAGCGCAATTTGCAGCTATTATGAGCAATTTCTCTTACCCCAGTTTGTGTCACTTCTACTGGAGCATCATGACCATGTATTATGACGTCACAGTGTATGATGACATCATAATTAATATGCACTATGACGTCACAATGTATTATGACGTCATAATGTATCCGCATTATGACATCACAATATATTATGAGAGCGCAATTCGCAGGTATTATGAGCAATTTCTATTACCTCAAGTTGTGTCAGATCTACTGGAGCATCATGAGCATGTATTATGACGTCACAGTATATGATGACATCATAATTAGTATGCACTATGACGTCACAATGTATTATGACGTCATAATGTATCCGCATTATGACATCAGATTATATTATGAGAGCGCAATTTGCAGCTATTATGAGCAAATTCTCTTACCCCAATTTGTGTCACATCTACTGGAGCATCATGAGCATGCATTATGACGTCACCGTATATGATGACATCATAATTACTATGCAGTATGACGTCACAATATATTATGACGTCATAATGTATCCGCATTATGACATCACAATATATTATGAGAGCGCAATTTGCAGGTATTATGAGCAAGTTCGCTTACCCCAATTTGTGTCACAACTACTGGAGCATCATGAGCATGTATTATGATGTCACAGTATATGATGACATCATAATTAGTATGCATTATGACGTCACAATGTATTATGACGTCATAATGTATCCGCATTTTGACATCACAATATATTATGAGAGCGCAATTTGCAGGTATTATGAGCAATTTCTCTTACCCCAATTTGTGTCACATCCACTGGAGCATCATGAGCATGTATTATGACGTCACAGTATATGATGACATCATAATTAGTATGCAATATGACGTCACAATGTATTATGACATCATAATATATCCGCATTAGGACATCACAATATATTATGAGAGCGCAATTTGCAGGTATTATGAGCAATTTCTCTTACCCCAATTTGTGTCACATACACTGGAGCATCATGAGCATGTATTATGACGTCACAGTATATGGTGACATCATAATTAGTATGCACTATGACGTCACAATGTATTATGACGTGATAATGTATCCGCATTATGACATCACAAAATATTATGAGAGCGCAATTTGCAGGAATTCTGAGCAATTTCTCTTACCCCAATTTGTGTCACATCTACTGGAGAATCATGAGCATGTATTATGACGTCACAGTATATGATGACATCATAATTAGTATGCAGTATGACGTCACAATGTATTTTGACGTCATGATGTATCCGCATTATGACATCACAATATATTATGAGAGCGCAATTTGCAGGTATTATGAGCAATTTCTCTTACCCCAATTTGTGTCACATCTATTGGAGCATCATGAGCATGTAATATGACGTCACAGTATATGATGACATCATAATTAATATGCACTATGACCTCACAATGTATTATGACGTCATAATGTATCCGCATTATGACAACACAATATTTTATGAGAGCGCAATTTGCAGGTATTATGATCAATTTCTCTTACCCCAATTTGTGTCACATCTACTGGAGCCCCATGAGCATGTATTATGACATCACAGTATATGATGACATCATAATTAGTATACACTATGATGTCACAATATATTATACGTCATAATGTATCAGCATTATGACATCACAATATATTACGAGAGCGTAATTTGCAGGTATTATGAGCAATTTCTCTTACCCCAATTTGTGTCACATCTACTGGAGCATCATGAGCATGTATTATGATGTCACAGCATATGATGACATCATAATTAGTATGCACTATGACGTCACAATGTATTATGACGTCATAATGTATCCGAATTATGACATCACAAAATATTATGGGAGCGCAATTTGCAGGTATTATGAGCAATTTCTCTTACCCCAATTTGTGTCACATCTACTGGAGCATCCTGAGCATGTAATATGACATCACAGTATATGATGACATCATAATTAGTATGCACTATGACGTCACAATGTATTATGACGTCATAATGTGTCTGCATTTTGACATCACAATATATTATGAGAGCACAATTTGCAGGTATTATGAGCAATTTCTCTTAACCCAATTTGTGTCACATCTACTGGAGCATCATGAGCATGTATTATGACGTCACAGTTTATGATGACATCAGAATTAGTATACACTGACGTCACAATGTATTATGACGTCATAATGTATCCGCATTATGACATCACAATATATTATGAGAGCGCAATTTGCAGGTATTATGAGCAATTTCTATTACCTCAATTTGTGGCAGATCTACTGGAGCATCATGAGCATGTATTATGACGTCACAGTATATGATGACATCATAATTAGTATGCACTATGACGTCACAATGTATTATGACGTCATAATGTATCCGCATTATGACATCACAATATATTATGAGAGCGCAATTTGCAGGTATTATGAGCACTTTCGCTAACCCCAATTTGTGTCACAACTACGGGAGCATCATGAGCATGTATTATGATGTCACAGTATATGACGACATCTTAATTAGTATGCATTATGACGTCACAATATTCTATGACGTCACAATTTATTATGACGTCATAATGTATCCGAATTATGACATCACAAAATATTATGAGAGCGCAATTTGCAGGTATTATGAGCAATTTCTCTTACCCCAATTTGTGTCACATCTACTGGAGCATCATGAGCATGTATTATGACGTCACAGTATATGATGACATCATAATTAGTATACACTATGATGTCACAATGTATTATGACGTCATAATATATCCGCGTTATGACATCACAATATATTATGAGAGCACGATTTGCAGGTATTATGAGCAGTTTCTCTTACCTCAATTTGTGTCAGATCTACTGGAGCATCATGAGCATGTATTATGACGTCACAGTATATGATGACATCATAATTAGTATGCACTATGACGTCACAATGTATTATGACATCATAATGTATCCGCATTATGACATCACATTATATTATGAGAGCGCAATTTGCAGGTATTATGAGCAATTTCTCTTACCCCAATTTGTGTCACATCTACTGGAGCATCATGAGAATGTATTATGACGTCACCGTATATGATGATATCATAATTAGTATGCAGTATGACGTCACAATGTATTATGACGTCATAATGTGTCCGCATTATAACATCACAATATATTATGAGAGCGCAATTTGCAGGTATTATGAGCAATTTCTCTTACCCCAATTTGTGTCACATCTACTGGAGCATCATGAGCATGTATTTTGACATCACAGCATATGATGACATCATAACTAGTATGCACTATGACGTCACAATGTATTATGACGTCATAATGTATACGCATTATGACATCACAAAATATTATGAGAGGGCAATTTGCAGGTATTATGAGCAATTTCTCTTACCGCAAATTGTGTCACATCTACTGGAGCATCATGAGCATGTGCTATGACATCACAGTATATGATGACATCATAATTAGAATGCACTATGACGTCACAATATATTATGACGTCATAATGTATCTGCATTATGACATCACAATATATTATGAGAGCGCAATTTGCAGGTATTATCAGCAATTTCCCTTACTCCAATTTGTGTCACATCTACTGCAGCATCATGAGCACGTATTATGACGTCACAGTATATGATGAAATCATAATTATTATGCACTATGACGTCATAATATATTATGATGTCATAATGTATCCGCATTATGACATCGCAATATATTATGAGAGCGCAATTTGCAGGTATTATGAGCAATTTCTCTTACCCCAATTTGTGTCACTTCTACTGGAGCAAAAGAGCATGTATTATGATGTCACAGTATATGATGACATCATAATTAGTATGCAGTACGACGTCACAGTGTAGTATGACATCATAGTGTATCCGCATTATGACATCACAATATAGTATGAGACCACCATTTGCAGGTATTATGAGCAGTTTCTCTTACCTCAATTTGTGTCAGATCTACTGGAGCATCATGAGCATGTATTATGACGTCACAGTATATGATGACATCATAATTAGTATGCACTATGACGTCACAATGTATTATGACGTCATAATGTATCCGCATTATGACATCACAATATATTATGAGAGCGCAATTTGCAGGTATTATGAGCAATTTCTCTTACCCCAATTTGTGTCACATCTACTGGAGCTTCATGAGCATGAATTATGACATCAGAGTATATGATGACATCATAATTAGTATGCACTATGACGTCACAATGTATTATGACGTCATAATGTATCCGCATTATGACATCACAATATATTATGAGAGCACAATTTGCAGGTATTATGAGCAATTTCTCTTACCCCAATTTGTGTCACATCCACTGGAGCATCATGAGCATGTATTATGACGTCACAGTATATGATGACATCATAATTAGTATGCACTATGACGTCACAATGTATTATGACGTCATAATGTATCCACGTTATGGCATCACAATATATTATGAGAGCGCAATTTGCAGGTATTATGAGCAATTTCTCTTACCCCAATTTGTGTCACATCTACTGGAGCATCATGAGCATGTATTATGACGTCACAGCATATGATGACATCATAACTAGTATGCACTATGACGTCACAATGTATTATGACGAAATAATGTATCCGCATTATGACATCACAATATATTATGAGAGCGCAATTTGCAGGTATTATGAGCAAGTTCGCTTACCCCAATTTGTGTCACAAGTACTGGAGCATCATGAGCATGTATTATGATGTCACATTATATGATGACATCATAATTAGTATGCATTATGACGTCACAATATATTATGACGTCATAATGTATCCGCATTATGACATCACAATATATTATGAGAGCGCAATTTGCAGGTATTATGAGCAATTTTTCTTACCCCAATTTGTGTCACATCCACTGGAGCATCATGAGCATGTATTATGACGTCACAGTATATGATGACATCATAATTAGTATGCACTATGACGTCACAATGTATTATGACATCATAATATATCCGCATTAGGACATCACAATATATTATGAGAGCGCAATTTGCTGGTATTATGAGCAATTTCTCTTACCCCAATTTGTGTCACATCTACTGGAGCATCATGAGCATGTATTATGACGTCACAGTATATGATGACATCATAATTAGTATGCACTATGACGTCACAATATATTATGACGTCATGATGTATCCACATTATGGCATCACAATATATTATGAGGGCGCAATTTGCAGGTATTATGAGAAATTTCTCTTACCCCAATTTGTGTCACATCTACTGGAGCATCATGAGTATGTATTAGGACGTCACAGCATATGATGACATCATAACTAGTATGCACTATGTCCGCACAATGTATTATGATGTCATAATGTATCCGCATTATGACATCACAATATAATATGAGAGAGCAATTTGCAGGTTTTATGAGCAATTTCTCTTACCACAATTTGTGTCATATCTACTGGAGTATCATGAGCATGTATTATGACGTCACAGTATATGATGACATCATAATTAGTATGCACTATGACGTCACAATGTATTATGACGTCATATTGTATCAATATTATGACATCACAATATATTATGAGAGCGCAATTTGCAGGTATTATGAGCAACTTCTCTTACCCCAATTTGTGTCACAACTACTGGAGCATCATGAGCATGTATTATGACACCACAGTATATGATGACATCATAATTAGTATGCACTATTACATCACAATATATTTTGACGTCATAATGTATCCGCTTTATGACATCACAATATATTATGAGAGCGCAATTTGCAGGTATTATGAGAAATTTCTCTTACCCCAATTTGTGTCACATCTACTGGAGCATCATGAGCATGTATTATGACGTCACAGTATATGATGACATTGACATCTTAATTAGTATGCACTATGATGTCACAATATATTATGATGTCCTAATGTATCCGCGTTATGACGTCACAATATATTAAGAGAGCGCCATTTGCAGGTATTATGACCAATTTCGCTTACCCCAACTTGTGTCACATCTACTGGAGCATCATGAGCATGTTATATGACGTCACAGTATACGATGACATCATAATTAGTATGCAGTATGACGTCACAATGTATTATGATGTCATAATGTATCCACATTATGACATCACAATATATTACGAGAGCGCAATTTGCAGGTATTATGAGCAATTTCTCTTACCCCAATTTTTGTCACATCTACTGGAGCATCATGAGCATGTATTATGACGTCACAGTATATGATGACATTATAATTAGCATGCACTATGATGTCACAATTTATTATGACGTCAAAATGTATCCGCATTATGACATCACAATATATGATGAGAGCGCAATTTGCAGGTATTATGACACATTTCTCTTACACCAATTTGTGTCACATCTACTGGAGCGTCACGTCAATGTATTATGATGTCACAGTGTATGATGACATCATAATTAGTATGCACTATGACGTCACAATGTTTTATGACGTCATAATGTATCCGCGTTATGACATCACAATATATTATGAGAGCGCAATTTGCATGTATTATGAGCAATTTCTCTTACCCCAATTTGTGTCACATCTACTGGAGCATCATGAGCATGTATTATGACGTCACAGTATATGATGACATCATAATTAGTATGCACTATGATGTCACAATGTATTATGACATCATAATGTATCCGCATTATGACATCACAATATATTATGAGAGCGCAATTTGCAGGTATTATGAGCAATTTCTCTTACCCCAATTTGTGTCACATCTACTGGAGCATCATGAGCATGTATTATGACGTCACAGTATATGATGACATCACAATTAGTATGCACTATGACGTCACAATGTATTATGACGTCATAATGTGTCCGCGTTATGACATCACAATATATTATGAGATCGCAATTTGCAGGTATTATGAGCAATTTCTCTTACCCCAATTTGTGTCACATCTACTGGAGCATCATGAGCATGTATTATGATGTCACAGTATATGATGACATCAAATTTAGTATGCACTATGACGTCACAATGTATTATGATGTCAAAATGTATCCGCATTACGACATCCCAATATATTATGAGAGCGCAATTTGCAGGTATTATGAGCAATTTCTCTTACCCCAATTTGTGTCACATCTACTGGAGCATCATGAGCATGTATTATAACGTCAGCGTATATTATGACATCATAATTATTATGCACTATGACGTCACAATATATTGTGACGTCATAATGTATCCGCATTATGACATCTCAATATATTATGAGAGCGCAATTTGCAGGTATTATGAGCAATTTCACTTACCCCAAGTTGTGTCACATCTACTGGAGCATCATGAGCATGCATTATGACGCCACAATATATGATGACATCATAATTAGTATGCACTATGACGTCACAATGTATTATGACGTCATAATGTGTCCACGTTATGACATCACAATATATTATGAGAGCGCAATTTGCAGGTATTATGAGCAATTTCTCTTACCCCAATTTGTGTCACATCCACTGGAGCATCATGAGCATGTATTATGACGTCACAGTATATGATGACATCTTAACTAGTATGCACTATGACGTCACAATGTTTTATGACGTCATAATGTATCCGCACTATGACATCACATTATATAATGAGAGCGCAATTTGCAGGTATTATGAGCAATTTCTCTGACCCCAATTCGTGTCACATCTACTGGAGCATCATGAGTATGTATTATGACGTCACAGTATATGATGACATCATAATTAGTATACACTATGATGTCACAATGTATTATGACGTCATAATGTATCTCCATTATGACATCACAATATATTATGAGAGCGCAATTTGCAGAAATTATGAGCAATTTCTCTTACCTCAATTTGTGTCAAATCTACTGGAGCATCATGAGCATGTATTATGATGTCACAGTATATGATGACATCATAATTAGTATGCACTATGATGTCACAATGTATTATGACGTCCTAATGGATCCGCATTATTGCATCACAATATATTATGAGAGCGCAATTTGCAGGTATTATGAGCAATTTCTCTTACCCCAATTTGTGTCACATCTACTGTAGCATCATGAGCATGTATTATGACGTCACAGCATATGACGACATCATAACTAGTATGCACTATGATGTCACAATGTATTATGACGTCATAATGTATACACGTTTTGACATCACGATATATAATGAGAGCACAATTTGCAGGTATTATGAGCAATTTCTCTTACCCCAATATGTGTCACATCCACTGGAGCAACATGAGCATGTATTATGACGTCACAGTATATGATGACATCATAATTAGTATGCACTATGACGTCACAATGTATTATGACATCATAATATATCCGCATTAGGACATCACAATATATTATGAGAGCGCAATTTGCTGGTATTATGAGCAATTTCTCTTACCACAATTTGTGTCACATCTATTGGAGCATCATGAGCATGTACTATGACATCACAGTATATGGTGACATCATAATTAGTATGCACTATGACGTCACAATGAATTATGACGTCATAATGTATCTGCATTATGACGTCACAATATATTATGAGACCGCAATTTGCAGGTATTATGAGCAATTTCTCTTACCGCAATTTGTGTCACCTCTACTGGAGCATCATGAGCATGTATTATGACGTCACCGTATATGATAACATCATAATTAGTATGCAGTATGACGTCACAGTGAAGTATGACGTCATAATATATCCGCATTATGACATCACAATATATTATGAGAGGGCAATTTGCAGGTATTATGAGCAATTTCTCTTACACCAATTTGTGTCACATCTACTGGAGCATCATGAGTATGTATTATGATGTCACAGCATATGATGACATCATAATTAGTATGCACTATGACGTCACAATGTATTATGACGTGATAATGTATCCGCATTATGACATCACAAAATATTATGAGAGCGCAATTTGCAGGAATTCTGAGCAATTTCTCTTACCCCAATTTGTGTCACATCTACTGGAGAATCATGAGCATGTACTATGACATCACAGTATATGATGACATCATAATTAGTATGCACTATGACGTCACAATGTATTATGACGTCATAATGTATCCGCGTTATGACATCACTATATATTATGAGAGCGCAATTTGCAGGTATTATGAGAAATTTCTCTTACCACAATTTGTGTCACATCTACTGGAGCATCATGAGCATGTATCATGACGTCACAGTATATGATGACATCATAATTAGTATGCACTATGACGTCACAATATATTATGACGTCATGATGTATCCACATTATGGCATCACAATATATTATGAGGGCGCAATTTGCAGGTATTATGAGAAATTTCTCTTACCCCAATTTGTGTCACATCTACTGGAGCATCATGAGTATGTATTATGACGTCACAGCATATGATGACATCATAACTAGTATGCAGTATGTCCGCACAATGTATCATGATGTCATAATGTATCCGCATTATGACATCACATTATAATATGAGAGAGCAATTTGCAGGTTTTATGAGCAATTTCTCTTACCCCAATTTGTGTCATATCTACTGGAGTATCATGAGCATGTATTATGACGTCACAGTATATGATGACATCATAATTAGTATGCACTATGACGTCACAATGTATTATGACGTCATATTGTATCAATATTATGACATCACAATATATTATGAGAGCGCAATTTGCAGGTATTATGAGCAACTTCTCTTACCCCAATTTGTGTCACAACTACTGGAGCATCATGAGCATGTATTATGACATCACAGTATATGATGACATCATAATTAGTATGCACTATGACATCACAATATATTATGACGTCATAATGTATCCGCTTTATGACATCACAATATATTATGAGAGCGCAATTTGCAGGTATTATGAGAAATTTCTCTTACCCCAATTTGTGTCACATCTACTGGAGCATCATGAGCATGTATTATGACGTCACAGTATATGATGACATTGACATCATAATTAGTATGCACTATGATGTCACAATATATTATGATGTCCTAATGTATCCGCGTTATGACGTCACAATATATTAAGAGAGCGCCATTTGCAGGTATTATGACCAATTTCGCTTACCCCAACTTGTGTCACATCTACTGGAGCATCATGAGCATGTATTATGACGTCACAGTATATGATGACATCATAATTAGTATGCAGTATGACGTCACAATGTATTATGATGTCATAATGTATCCACATTATGACATCGCAATATATTACGAGAGCGCAATTTGCAGGTATTATGAGCAATTTCTCTTACCCCAATTTTTGTCACATCTACTGGAGCATCATGAGCATGTATTATGACGTCACAGTATATGATGACATTATAATTAGCATGCACTATGATGTCACAATTTATTATGACGTCATAATGTATCCGCATTATGACATCACAATATATGATGAGAGCGCAATTTGCAGGTATTATGACCCATTTCTCTTACCCCAATTTGTGTCACATCTACTGGAGCGTCACGTCAATGTATTATGATGTCACAGTATATGATGACATCGTAATTAGTATGCACTATGACGTCACAATGTATTATGACATCATATTGTATCCGCAATATGATATCACAATATATTATGAGAGCGCAATTTGCATGTATTATGAGCAATTTCTCTTACCCCAATTTGTGTCACATCTACTGGAGCATCATGAGCATGTATTATGACGTCACAGTATATGATGACATCACAATTAGTATGCACTATGACGTCACAATGTATTATGACGTCATAATGTGTCCGCGTTATGACATCACAATATATTATGAGAGCGCAATTTGCAGGTATTATGAGCAATTTCTCTTACCCCAATTTGTGTCACATCTACTGGAGCATCATGAGCATGTATTATGATGTCAAAGTATATGATGACATCATACTTAGTATGCACTATGACGTCACAATGTATTATGATGTCAAAATGTATCCGCATTACGACATCCCAATATATTATGAGAGCGCAATTTGCAGGTATTATGAGCAATTTCTCTTACCCCAATTTGTGTCACATCTACTGGAGCATCATGAGCATGTATTATAACGTCAGAGTATATGATGACATCATAGTTAGTATGCACTATGACGTCACAATATATTATGACGTCATAATGTATCCGCATTATGACATCTCAATATATTATGAGAGCGCAATTTGCAGGTATTATGAGCAATTTCACTTACCCCAATTTGTGTCACATCTACTGGAGCATCATGAGCATGCATTATGACGCCACAGTATATGATGACATCATAATTAGTATGCACTATGACGTCACAATGTATTATGACATCATAATGTGTCCACGTTATGACATCACAATATATTATGAGAGCGCAATTTGCAGGTATTATGAGCAATTTCTCTTACCCCAATTTGTGTCACATCCACTGGAGCATCATGAGCATGTATTATGACGTCACAGTATATGATGACATCTTAACTAGTATGCACTATGACGTCACAATGTTTTATGACGTCATAATGTGTCCGCATTATGACATTACATTATATTATGAGAGCGCAATTTGCAGGTATTATGAGCAATTTCTCTGACCCCAATTCGTGTCACATCTACTGGAGCATCATGAGTATGTATTATGACGTCACAGTATATGATGACATCATAATTAGTATACACTATGACGTCACAATGTATTATGACGTCATAATGTATCTCCATTATGACATCACAATATATTATGAGAGCGCAATTTGCAGAAATTATGAGCAATTTCTCTTACCTCAATTTGTGTCAGATCTACTGGAGCATCATGAGCATGTATTATGACGTCACAGTATATGATGACATCATAAATAGTATGCACTATGATGTCACAATGTATTATGACGTCATAATGGATCCGCATTATTGCATCACAATATATTATGAGAGCGCAATTTGCAGGTATTATGAGCAATTTCTCTTACCCCAATTTGTGTCACATCTACTGTAGCATCATGAGCATGTATTATGACGTCACAGCATATGACGACATCATAACTAGTATGCACTATGATGTCACAATGTATTATGACGTCATAATGTATACACGTTTTGACATCACGATATATAATGAGAGCACAATTTGCAGGTATTATGAGCAATTTCTCTTACCCCAATATGTGTCACATCCACTGGAGCATCATGAGCATGTATTATGACGTCACAGTATATGATGACATCATAATTAGTATGCACTATGATGTTACAATGTATTATGACGTCATAATGTATCCGCATTATGACATCACAATATATTATGAGAGCGCAATTTGCAGGTATTATGAGCAATTTCTCTTACCCCAATTTGTGTCACATCTACTGGAGCATCATGAGTATGTATTATGATGTCACAGCATATGATGACATCATAATTACTATGCACTATGACGTCACAATGTATTATGACGTGATAATGTATCCGCATTATGACATCACAAAATATTATGAGAGCGCAATTTGCAGGAATTCTGAGCAATTTCTCTTGCCCCAATTTGTGTCACATCTACTGGAGAATCATGAGCATGTACTATGACATAACAGTATATGATGACATCATAATTAGTATGCAGTATGACGTCACAATGTATTATGACGTCATAATGTATCCGCGTTATGACATCACAATATATGATGAGAGCGCAATTTGCAATTATTATGACCCATTTCTCTTACCCCAATTTGTGTCACATCTACTGGAGCCTCACGTCAATGTATTATGATGTCACAGTATATGATGACATCGTAATTAGTATGCACTATGACGTCACAATGTATTATGACGTCATATTGTATCCGCATTATGATATCACAATATATTATGAGAGCGCAATTTGCATGTATTATGAGCAATTTCTCTTACCCCAATTTGTGTCACATATACTGGAGCATCATGAGCATGTATTATGACGTCACAGTATATGATGATATCATAATTAGTATGCACTATGATGTCACAATGTATTATGACATCATAATGTATCCGCATTATGACATCACAATATATTATGAGCGCGCAATTTGCAGGTATTATGAGCAATTTCTCTTACCCCAATTTGTGTCACATCTACTGGAGCATCATGAGCATGTATTATGACGTCACAGTATATGATGACATCACAATTAGTATGCACTATGACGTCACAATATATTATGACGTCATAATGTGTCCGCGTTATGACATCACAATATATTATGAGAGCGCAATTTGCAGGTATTATGAGCAATTTCTCTTACCCCAATTTGTGTCACATCTACTGGAGCATCATGAGCATGTATTATGATGTCACAGTATATGATGACATCATACTTAGTATGCACTATGACGTCAAAATGTATTATGTTGTCAAAATGTATCCGCATTACAACATCACAATATATTATCAGAGCGCAATTTGCAGGTATTATGAGCAATTTCTCTTACCCCAATTTGTGTCACATCTACTGGAGCATCATGAGCATGTATTATGACGTCAGAGTATATGATGACATCATAATTAGTATGCACTATGACGTCACAATGTATTATGACGTCATAATGTGTTCACATTATGACATCACAAAATATTATGAGAGCGCAATTTGCAGGTATTATGAGCAATTTCTCTTACCACAATTTGTGTCACATCTACTGGAGCATCATGAGCATGTATTATGACGTCACAGTATATGATGACATCTTAATTAGTATGCACTATGACGTCACAATGTTTTATGACGTCATAATGTATCCGCATTATGACATCACATTATATTATGAGAGCGCAATTTGCAGGTATTATGAGCAATTTCTCTTACCCCAATTCGTGTCACATCTACTGTAGCATCATGAGCATGTATTATGACGTCACAGCATATGATGACATCATAATTAGTATGCACTATGATGTCACAATGTATTATGACGACATAATGGATCCGCATTATTGCATCACAATATATTATGAGAGCGCAATTTGCAGGTATTATGAGCAATTTCTATTACCCCAATTTGTGTCACATCTACTGTAGCATCATGAGCATGTATTATGACGTCACAGCATATGACGACATCATAACTAGTATGCACTATGATGTCACAATGTATTATGACGTCATAATGTATACACGTTTTGACATCACGATATATAATGAGAGCACAATTTGCAGGTATTATGAGCAATTTCTCTTACCCCAATATGTGTCACATCCACAGGAGCATCATGAGCATGTATTATGACGTCACAGTATATGATGACATCATAATTAGTATGCACTATGATGTCACAATGTATTATGACGTCATAATGTATCCGCATTATGACATCACAATATATTATGAGAGCGCAATTTGCAGGTATTATGAGCAATTTCTCTTACCCCAATTTGTGTCACATCTACTGGAGCATCATGAGTATGTATTATGATGTCACAGCATATGATGACATCATAATTACTATGCACTATGACGTCACAATGTAATATGACGTGATAATGTATCCGCATTATGACATCACAATATATTATGAGGGCGCAATTTGCAGGTATTATGAGAAATTTCTCTTACCCCAATTTGTGTCACATCTACTGGAGCATCATGAGCATATATTATGATGTCACAGTATATGATGACATCATAATTAGTATGCACTATGACGTCACAATGTATTATGTCGTCATAATATATCTGCCTTATGACATCACAATATATTATGAGAGCGCAATTTCCAGGTTTTATGAGCAATTTCTCTTACCCCAATTTGTGTCACATCTACTGGAGCATCATGAGCATGTATTATGATATCACAGTATATAATGACGTCATAATTAGTATGCACTATGACGTCACAATGTATTATGTCGTCATAATGTATCCGCATTATGACATCACAATATATTATGAGAGCGCAATTTGCAGGTATTATGACCAATTTCTCTTACCCCAATTTCTGTCACATCTACTGGAGCATCATGAGCATATATTAAGACGTCACAGTATATGATGACATCATAATTAGTATGCACTATGACGTCACAATGTATTATGACGTCATAATGCATCCGCATTATGACATCACAATATATTATGACAGTGCAATTTGCAGGTATTATGAGCAACTTCTCTTACCACAATTTGTGTCACATCTACTGGAGCATCATGAGCATGTATAATGACGTCACAGCATATGATGACATTATAATTAGTATGCACTATGACATCACAATGTGTTATGACGTCATAATGTATCCGCATTATGACATCACAATATATTATGAGAGCGCAATTTGCAGGTATTATGAGCAATTTCTCTTACCCCAATTTGTGTCACATCTACTGGAGCATCATGAGCATGTATTATGACGTCACAGTATATGATGTCATCATAATTAGTATGCACAATGACGTAACAAAGTAGTATGACGTCGTAATGTATCCGCTTTATGACATCACAATATATTATGAGAGCGCAATTTGCATGGTTTATGAGCAATTTCTCTTACCCCAATTTGTGTCACATCTACTGGAGCATCATGAACATGTATTATGACGTCACAGTATATGTTGACATCATAATTAATATGCAATATGACATCACAATGTGTTATGACGTCATATTGTATCCGCATTATGACATCACAATTTATTATGAGAGCGCAATTTGCAGGTATTATGACAAATTTCTCTTACCCCAATTTGTGTCACATCTACTGGAGCATCATGAGCATGTATTATGACGTCACAGTATATGATGACATCATAATTAGTATGCACTATGTCGTCACAATGTATTATGACGTCATAATGTATCCGCATTATGACATCACAGTATATTATGAGAGCGCAATTTGCAGGTATTATGAGCCATTTCTCTTACCCCAATTTGTGTCACATCTACTGGAGCATCATGTGCATGTATTATGATGTCACAGTACATGATGATATCATAATTAGTATGCACTATATCGTCACAATGTATTATGACGTCATAATGTATCCGCATTATGACATCACAATATATTATGAGAGTGCAGTTTGCAGGTATTATGAGCAATTTCTCTTACCCCAATTTGTGTCACATCTACTGGAGCAAAATGAGCATGTATTATGACGTCACATTATATGATGACATCATAATTAGTATACAGTATGACGTCACAATGTATTATGACGCCATAATGTATCCACATTATGACATCACAATATATTATGAGAGCGCAATTTGCAGGTATTATGACCAACTTCACTTACCCCAATTTCTGTCACATCTACTGTAGCATCATGAGCATGTATTATGACGTCACACTATATGATGACGTCATAATTAGTATGCACTATGACGTCACATTGTATTATGACGTCATAATGTATCCGCATTATGGCATCACAATATATTATGAGAGCGCAATTTGCAGGTATTATGAGCAACTTCTCTTACCCCAATTTGTGTCACATCTACTGGAGCATCATGAGCATGTATAATGACGTCACAGCATATGATGACATTATAATTACCATGCACGATGACATCACAATGTGTTATGACGTCATAATGTATCCGCATTATGACATCACAATATATTATGAGAGCGCAATTTGCAGGTATTATGAACAATTTCTCTTACCCCAAACTGTGTCACATCTACTGGAGCATCATGAGCATGTATTATGACGTCACAGTATATGATGACATCATAATTAGTATGCACTATGACATCACAATGTATTATGACGTCATAATGTATCCGCATTATGACAACACAATATATTATGAGAGCGCAATTTGCAGGTATTATGAGCAATTTCTCTTACCCCAATTTGTGTCACATCTACTGGAGCATCCTGAGCATGTATTATGACGTCACAGTATAAGATGACATCATAATTAGTATACAGCATGACGTCACAATGTATTATGACGCCATAATGTATCCGCATTATGACATCACAATATATTATGAGAGCGCAATTTGCAGGTATTATGACCAATTTCTCTTACCCCAATTTGTGTCACATCTACTGGAGCATCCTGAGCATGTATTATGACGTCACAGTATATGATGTCATCATAATTAGTATGCACTATGACGTAACAATGTAGTATGACGTCGTAATGTATCCGCTTTATGACATCACAATATATTATGAGAGCGCAATTTGCAGGGTTTATGAGCAATTTCTCTTACCCCAATTTGTGTCACATCTACTGGAGCATCATGAGCATGTATTATGACGTCACAGTATATGATGACATCATAATTAGTATGCACTATGACGTCACAATGTAGTATGACGTCATAATGTATCCGCATTATGACATCACAATATATTATAAGAGCGCAATTTGCAGGTATTATGAGCAATTTCTCTTACCACCATTTGTGTCACATCTACTGGAGCATCATGAACATGTATTATGACGTCACAGTATATGATGACATCATAATTAATATGCAATATGACATCACAACGTGTTATGACGTTATAATGTATCCGCATTATGACATCACAATTTATTATGAGAGCGCAATTTGCAGGTATTATGACCAATTTCTCTTACCCCAATTTGTGTCACATCTACTGGAGCATCATGAGCATGTATTATGATGTCACAGTATATGATGACATCATAATTAGTATGCACTATGACGTCACAATGTATTATGACGTCATAATGTATCCACATTATGACATCACAATATATTATGAGAGCGCAATTTGCAGGTATTATGAGCAATTTCTCTTACCACAATTTGTGTCACATCTACTGGAGCATCATGTGCATGTATTATGACGTCACAGTATATGATGACATCATAATTACTATGCACTATATCGTCACAATGTATTATGATGTCATAATGTATCCGCATTATGACATCACAATATATTATGAGAGTGCAGTTTGCAGGTATTATGAGCAATTTCTCTTACCCCAATTTGTGTCACATCTACTGGAGCAACATGAGCATGTATTATGACGTCACATTATATGATGACATCATAATTAGTATACAGTATGACCTCACAATGTATTATGACGCCATAATGTATCCATATTATGACATCACAATATATTATGAGAGCGCAATTTGCAGGTATTATGACCAATTTCACTTACCCCAATTTCTGTCACATCTACTGGAGCATCATGAGCATGTATTATGACGTCACACTATATGATGACATCATAATTAGTATGCACTATGACGTCACATTGTATTATGACGTCATAATGTATCCGCATTATGGCATCAGAATATATTATGAGAGCGCAATTTGCAGGTATTATGAGCAACTTCTCTTAACCCAATTTGTGTCATATCTACTGGAGCATCATGAGCATGTATAATGACGTCACAGCGTATGATGACATTATAATTACTATGCACGATGACATCACAATGTGTTATGACGTCATAATATATCCGCATTATGACATCACAATATATTATGAGAGCGCAATTTGCAGGTATTATGAACAATTTCTCTTACCCCAAACTGTGTCACATCTACTGGAGCATCATGAACATGTATTATGACGTCACAGTATATGATGACATCATAATTAGTATGCACTATGACGTCACAATGTATTATGACGTCATAATGTATCTGCATTATGACATCACAATATATTATGAGAGCGCAATTTGCAGGTATTATGAGCAATTTCTCTTACCCCAATTTGTGTCACATCTACTGGAGCATCATGAGCATGTATTATGACGTCACAGTATATGATGTCATCATAATTAGTATACACTATGACGTAACAATGTAGTATGACGTCGTAATGTATCCGCTTTATGACATCACAATATATTATGAGAGCGCAATTTGCAGGGTTTATGAGCAATTTCTCTTACCCCAATTTGTGTCTCATCTACTGGAGCATCATGAGCATGTATTATGACGTCACAGTATATGATGACATCATAATTAGTCTACAGTATGACGTCACAATGTATTATGACGCCATTATGTATTTACATTATGACATCACAATATATTATGAGAGCGCAATTTGCAGGTATTATGACCAATTTATCTTACCCCAATTTCTGTCACATCTACTGGAGCATCATGAGCATATATTATGACGTCACAGTATATGATGACATCATAATTAGTATGCACTATGACGTCACAATGTATTATGACGTCATAATGTATCCGCATTATGGCATCACAATATATTATGAGAGCGCAACATGAAGGTATTATGAGCAATTTCTCTTACCCCAATTTCTGTCACATCTACTGGAGCATCATGAGCATGTATTATGACATCACAGTATATGATGACATCATAATTAGTATGCACTATGACGTCACAATGTATTATGACGTCATAATGTATCTGCATTATGACATCACAGTATATTATGAGAGCGCAATTTGCAGGTATTATGAGCAATTTCTCTTACCCCAATGTGTGTCACATCTACTGGAGAATCATGAGCATGTATTCTGACGTCACAGTATATGATAACATCATAAATAGTATGCACTATGACGTCACAATATATTGTGACGTCATAATGTATCCGCATTATGACATCACAATATATTATGAGAGGACAATTTGCAGGTATTATGAGCAATTTCTCTTACCACAATTTGTGTCACATCTATTGGAGAATCATGAGCATGTATTATGACATCACAGTATATGATGACATCGTAATTAGTATGCACTATGACATCACAATGTATTATGACGTCATATTCTATCCGCACGATGACATCACAATATATTATGAGAGCGCAATTTGCAGGTATTATGAGCAATTTCTCTTACACCAATTCATGTCACATCTTCTGGAGCATCATGAGCATTTATTATGACGTCACAGTATATGATGACATCATAATTAGTATGCACTATGACGTCACAATGTATTATGACGTCATAATATATCCGCATTATCTCATCACAACATATTATGAGAGCGCTATTTGCAGGTATTATGAGCAATTTCTCTTAACCCAATTTGTGTCACTTCTACTGAAGCATCATGAGCATGTACTATGACGTCACAGTATATGATAACATCATAATTAGTATGCACTGTGACGTCACAATGTATTATGTCGTCATAATGTATCCGCATTGTGACATCACAATATATAATGAGAGCGCAATTTCCAGGTATTATGAGAAATTTGTCTTACCCCAATTTGTGTCACACCGACTGGAGCATCATCAGCATGTATTATGACGTCACAGTATATGATGACAGCATAATTAGTATACACTATGATGTCACAATGCATTATGACGACATAATGTATCCGCATTATGACATCACAATATATTATGAGAGCGCAATTTGCAGGTATTATGAGCAACTTCTCTTACCCCAAATTGTGTCACATCTACTGGAGCATCATGAGCATGTATTATGACGTCACAGTATATGATGACATCATAATTAGTATGCACTATGACATCACAATGTATTATGACGTCATAATATATCCGCATTATCTCATCACAACATATTATGAGAGCGCTATTTGCAGGTATTATGAGCAATTTCTCTTACCACAATTTGTGTCACATCTATTGGAGAATCATGAGCATGTATTATGACATCACAGTATATGATGACATCGTAATTAGTATGCACTATGACATCACAATGTATTATGACGTCATATTCTATCCGCACGATGACATCACAATATATTATGAGAGCGCAATTTGCAGGCATTATGAGCAATTTCTCTTACCCCAATTTGTGTCACATCTACTGGAGCATCATCAGCATGCATTATGACGTCACAGTATATGATGACATGATAATTAGTATGCACTGTGACGTCACAATGGATTTTGACGTCATAATGTATCCGCATTATGACATCACAATATATTATGAGAGCGCAATTTGGAGGTATTATGAGCAATTTCTCTTACACCAATTTGTGTCACATCTACTGGAGCATCATCAGCATGTATTATGACGTCACAGTATATGATGACATCATAATTAGTATGCACTATGACGTCACAATGTATTATGACGTCATAATGTATCCGCATTATGACATCACAATATATTATGAGAGCGCAATTTCCAGGTATTATGAGCAATTTCTCTTACCGCAATTTGTGTCACATCTACTGGAGAATCATGAGCATGTATTATGACGTCACAGTATATGATGAGATCGTAATTAGTATGCACTATGATGTCACAATGTATTATGACGTCATAATGTATCCGCGTCATGACATCACAATATATTATGAGAGCGTAATTTGCAGCTATTATGAGCAATTTCTCTTACCCCAATTTCTGTCACATCTACTGGAGCATCATGAGCATGTATTATGATGTCACAGCATATGATGACATCATAACTAGTATGCACTATGACGTCACAATGTATTATGACGTCATAAAGTATCCGCCTTATGACATCACAATATATTATGAGAGCGCAATTTGCAGGTATTATGAGCAATTTCTATTACCCCAATTTGTGTCACATCTACTGGAGCATCATGAGCATGTATTATGACGTCACAGCATATGATGACATCATAATTAGTATGCAGTGTGACGTCACAATGTATTATGATGTCATAAAGTATCCGCATTATGACATCACAAAATATTATGAGAGCGCAATTTGCAGGTATTACGAGCAATTTCTCTTACCCCAATTTGTGTCACATCTACTGGAGAATCATGAGCATGTATTTTGACGTCACAGTATATGATGACATCATAATTAGTGTTCAGTATGACGTCACAATGTATTATGACGTCCTAATGTATCCACATTATGACAACACAATATATTATGAGAGCGCAATTTGCAGGTATTATGACCAATTTCTCTTACCCCAATTTCTGTCATATCTACTGGAACATCATGAGCATGTGTTATGATGTCACAGCATATGATGACATCATAACTAGTATGCACTATGACGTCACAATGTATTATGACGTCATAAAGTATCCTCATTATGACATCTCAAAATATTATGAGAGCGCAATTTACAGGTATTACGAGCAATTTCTCTTACCCCAATTTGTGTCACATCTACTGGAGCATCATGAGCATGTATTATGACGTCACAGTATATGATGACATCATAATTAGTATGCACTATGACGTCACAATGTATTATGACGTCATAATGTATCCACGTTATGACATCACAATATATTATGAGAGCGCAATTTGCAGTATTATGAGCAATTTCTCTTGCCACAATTTGTTTCACGTCTACTGGAGCATCATGAGCATGTATTATGACGTCACAGTATATGACGACATCTTAATTAGTATGCACTATGACGTCACAATATTTTATGACGTCATAATGTATCCGCATTATGACATCACAATATATTATGAGAGCGCAATTTGCAGGTATTATGAGCAATTTTTCTTACACCAATTTTTGTCACATCTACTGTAGCATCATGAGCATGTATTATGACGTCACAGTATATGATGATATCATAATTAGTATGCACTATGACGTCACAATGTATTATGACGTCATAATATATCCACGTTATGACATCACAAAATATTATGAGAGCGCAATTTGCAGGTATTATGAGCAATTTCTCTTACCCCAATTTGTGTCACATCTACTGGAGAATCATGAGCATGTATTATGACGTCACAGTATATGATGAGATCGTAATTAGTATGCACTATGACGTCACAATGTATTATGACGTCATAATGTATCCGCGTCATGACATCACAATATATTATGAGAGCGTAATTTGCAGCTATTATGAGCAATTTCTCTTACCCCAATTTCTGTCACATCTACTGGAGCATCATGAGCATGTATTATGATGTCACAGCATATGATGACATCATAACTAGTATGAACTATGACGTCACAATGTAATATGACGTCAAAAAGTATCCGCATTATGACATCACATAATATTATGAGAGCGCAATTTGCAGGTATTACGAGCAATTTCTCTTACCCCAATTTGTGTCACATCTACTGGAGCATCATGAGCATGTATTATGACGTCACAGTATATGATGACATCATAATTAGTATGCACTATGACGTCACAATGTATTATGACGTCATAATGTATCCGCGTTATGACCACACAACATATTATGAGAGCGCAATTTGCAGGTATTATGAGCAATTTCTCTTACCACAATTTGTGTCACATCTACTGGAGCATCATGAGCATGTATTATGATGTCACAGTATATGACGACATCTTAATTAGTATGCACTATGACGTCACAATATTTTATGACGTCATAATGTATCCGCATTATGACATCACAATATATTATGAGAGCGCAATTTGCAGGTATTATGAGCAATTTCTCTTACACCAATTTTTGTCACATCTACTGTAGCATCATGAGCATGTATTATGACGTCACAGTATATGATGATATCATAATTAGTATGCACTATGACGTCACAATGTATTATGACGTCATAATGTATCCGCGTTATGACATCACTATATATTATGAGAGCGCAAGTTGCAGGTATAATGAGCAATTTCTCTAACCCCAATTTCTGTCACATCTACTGGAGCATCATGAGCATGTATTATGATGTCACAGCATATGATGACATCATACCTAGTATGCACTATGACGTCACAATGTATTATGACGTCATAAAGTATCCGCCTCATGACATCACAATATATTATGAGAGCGCAATTTGCAGGTATTACGAGCAATTTCTCTTACCCCAATTTGTGTCACATCTACTGGAGAATCATGAGCATGTATTATGACGACGCAGTATGTGATGACATCATAATTAGTATGCACTATGATGTCAGAATGTATTATGATGTCATAATGTATCCGCGTTATGACATCACAATATATTATGAGAGCGCAATTTGAAGGTATTATGAGCAATTTCTATTACCCCAATTTATGTCACATCTACTGGAGCATCATGAGCATGTATTATGACGTCACAGCATATGATGACATCATAACTAGTAGGCACTATGACGTCACAATGTATTATGAGGTCATAAAGTGTCCGCATTATGACATCACAAAATATTATGAGTGCGCATTTTGCTGGTATTACCAGCAATTTCTCTTACCCCAATTTGTGTCACATCTACTGGAGAATCATGAGCATGTATTATGACGTCACAGTATATGATGACATCATAATTAGTATGCACTATGACGTCACAATGTATTATGACGTCATACTGTATCCGCGTTATGACATCACAATATATTATGAGAGCGCAATTTGCAGGTATTATGAGCAATTTCTCTTACCACAATTTTTGTCACATCTACTGGAGCATCATGAGCATGTATTATGATGTCACAGTATATGATGACAGCATAATTAGTATACACTATGATGTCACAATGCATTATGACGACATAATGTATCCGCATTATGACATCACAATATATTATGAGAGCGCAATTTGCAGGTATTATGAGCAACTTCTCTTACCCCAAATTGTGTCACATCTACTGGAGTATCATGAGCATGTATTATGACGTCACAGTATATGATGACATCATAATTAGTATGCACTATGACATCACAATGTATTATGACGTCATAATGTATCCGCATTATGACATCACAATATATTATGAGTGCGCAATTTCCAGGTATTATGAGCAATGTCTCTTACCCCAATTTGTGTCACATCTACTGGAGCATCATGAGCATGTATTATGACGTCACAGTATATGATGACATCATAATTAGTATGCACTATGACGTCACAATGTATTATGACGTCATAATGTATCCGCATTATGACATCACAATATATTATGAGAGCGCAATTTGCAGGTATTTTGAGCACTTTCTCTTACACCAATTTGTGTCACATCTACTGGAGCATCATGAGCATGTATTATGATGTCACAGTGTATGATGACATCATAATTAGTATGCACTATGACGTCACAATGTATTATGACGTCATAATGTATCCGCAATATGACATCACAATATATTATGAGAGCGCAATTTGCAGGTATTATGAGCAATTTCTCTTACCCCAATTTGTGTCACATCTACTGGAGCATCATCAGCATGCATTATGACGTCACAGTATATGATGACATGATAATTAGTATGCACTGTGACGTCACAATGGATTTTGACGTCATAATGTATCCGCATTATGACATCACAATATATTATGAGAGCGCAATTTGGAGGTATTATGAGCAATTTCTCTTACACCAATTTGTGTCACATCTACTGGAGCATCATCAGCATGTATTATGACGTCACAGTATATGATGACATCATAATTAGTATGCACTATGACGTCACAATGTATTATGACGTCATAATGTATCCGCATTATGACATCACAATATATTATGAGAGCGCAATTTCCAGGTATTATGAGCAATTTCTCTTACCGCAATTTGTGTCACATCTACTGGAGAATCATGAGCATGTATTATGACGTCACAGTATATGATGAGATCGTAATTAGTATGCACTATGATGTCACAATGTATTATGACGTCATAATGTATCCGCGTCATGACATCACAATATATTATGAGAGCGTAATTTGCAGCTATTATGAGCAATTTCTCTTACCCCAATTTCTGTCACATCTACTGGAGCATCATGAGCATGTATTATGATGTCACAGCATATGATGACATCATAACTAGTATGCACTATGACGTCACAATGTATTATGACGTCATAAAGTATCCGCCTTATGACATCACAATATATTATGAGAGCGCAATTTGCAGGTATTATGAGCAATTTCTATTACCCCAATTTGTGTCACATCTACTGGAGCATCATGAGCATGTATTATGACGTCACAGCATATGATGACATCATAATTAGTATGCAGTGTGACGTCACAATGTATTATGATGTCATAAAGTATCCGCATTATGACATCACAAAATATTATGAGAGCGCAATTTGCAGGTATTACGAGCAATTTCTCTTACCCCAATTTGTGTCACATCTACTGGAGAATCATGAGCATGTATTTTGACGTCACAGTATATGATGACATCATAATTAGTATTCAGTATGACGTCACAATGTATTATGACGTCCTAATGTATCCACATTATGACAACACAATATATTATGAGAGCGCAATTTGCAGGTATTATGACCAATTTCTCTTACCCCAATTTCTGTCATATCTACTGGAACATCATGAGCATGTGTTATGATGTCACAGCATATGATGACATCATAACTAGTATGCACTATGACGTCACAATGTATTATGACGTCATAAAGTATCCTCATTATGACATCTCAAAATATTATGAGAGCGCAATTTACAGGTATTACGAGCAATTTCTCTTACCCCAATTTGTGTCACATCTACTGGAGCATCATGAGCATGTATTATGACGTCACAGTATATGATGACATCATAATTAGTATGCACTATGACGTCACAATGTATTATGACGTCATAATGTATCCACGTTATGACATCACAATATATTATGAGAGCGCAATTTGCAGTATTATGAGCAATTTCTCTTGCCACAATTTGTTTCACGTCTACTGGAGCATCATGAGCATGTATTATGACGTCACAGTATATGACGACATCTTAATTAGTATGCACTATGACGTCACAATATTTTATGACGTCATAATGTATCCGCATTATGACATCACAATATATTATGAGAGCGCAATTTGCAGGTATTATGAGCAATTTTTCTTACACCAATTTTTGTCACATCTACTGTAGCATCATGAGCATGTATTATGACGTCACAGTATATGATGATATCATAATTAGTATGCACTATGACGTCACAATGTATTATGACGTCATAATATATCCACGTTATGACATCACAAAATATTATGAGAGCGCAATTTGCAGGTATTATGAGCAATTTCTCTTACCCCAATTTGTGTCACATCTACTGGAGAATCATGAGCATGTATTATGACGTCACAGTATATGATGAGATCGTAATTAGTATGCACTATGACGTCACAATGTATTATGACGTCATAATGTATCCGCGTCATGACATCACAATATATTATGAGAGCGTAATTTGCAGCTATTATGAGCAATTTCTCTTACCCCAATTTCTGTCACATCTACTGGAGCATCATGAGCATGTATTATGATGTCACAGCATATGATGACATCATAACTAGTATGCACTATGACGTCACAATGTATTATGACGTCAAAAAGTATCCGCATTATGACATCACATAATATTATGAGAGCGCAATTTGCAGGTATTACGAGCAATTTCTCTTACCCCAATTTGTGTCACATCTACTGGAGCATCATGAGCATGTATTATGACGTCACAGTATATGATGACATCATAATTAGTATGCACTATGACGTCACAATGTATTATGACGTCATAATGTATCCGCGTTATGACCACACAACATATTATGAGAGCGCAATTTGCAGGTATTATGAGCAATTTCTCTTACCACAATTTGTGTCACATCTACTGGAGCATCATGAGCATGTATTATGATGTCACAGTATATGACGACATCTTAATTAGTATGCACTATGACGTCACAATATTTTATGACGTCATAATGTATCCGCATTATGACATCACAATATATTATGAGAGCGCAATTTGCAGGTATTATGAGCAATTTCTCTTACACCAATTTTTGTCACATCTACTGTAGCATCATGAGCATGTATTATGACGTCACAGTATATGATGATATCATAATTAGTATGCACTATGACGTCACAATGTATTATGACGTCATAATGTATCCGCGTTATGACATCACTATATATTATGAGAGCGCAAGTTGCAGGTATAATGAGCAATTTCTCTTACCCCAATTTCTGTCACATCTACTGGAGCATCATGAGCATGTATTATGATGTCACAGCATATGATGACATCATACCTAGTATGCACTATGACGTCACAATGTATTATGACGTCATAAAGTATCCGCCTTATGACATCACAATATATTATGAGAGCGCAATTTGCAGGTATTACGAGCAATTTCTCTTACCCCAATTTGTGTCACATCTACTGGAGAATCATGAGCATGTATTATGACGACGCAGTATGTGATGACATCATAATTAGTATGCACTATGATGTCAGAATGTATTATGATGTCATAATGTATCCGCGTTATGACATCACAATATATTATGAGAGCGCAATTTGAAGGTATTATGAGAAATTTCTATTACCCCAATTTATGTCACATCTACTGGAGCATCATGAGCATGTATTATGACGTCACAGCATATGATGACATCATAACTAGTAGGCACTATGACGTCACAATATATTATGAGGTCATAAAGTGTCCGCATTATGACATCACAAAATATTATGAGTGCGCATTTTGCAGGTATTACCAGCAATTTCTCTTACCCCAATTTGTGTCACATCTACTGGAGAATCATGAGCATGTATTATGACGTCACAGTATATGATGACATCATAATTAGTATGCACTATGACGTCACAATGTATTATGACGTCATAATGTATCCGCGTTATGACATCACAATATATTATGAGAGCGCAATTTGCAGGTATTATGAGCAATTTCTCTTACCACAATTTTTGTCACATCTACTGGAGCATCATTAGCATGTATTATGACGTCACAGTATATGACAACATCTTAATTAGTATGCACTATGACGTCACAATATTTTATGACATCATAATGTATCCGCATTATAACATCACAATATATTATGAGAGCGCAATTTGCAGGTTTTATGAGCAATTTCTCTTACAACAATTTTTGTCACATCTACTGTAGCATCATGAGCATGTATTATGACGTCACAGTATATGATGATATCATAATTAGTATGCACTATGACGTCACAATGTATTATGACGTCATAATGTATCCGCGTTATGACATCACAATATATTATGAGAGCGCAATTTGCAGGTATTATGAGCAATTTCTCTTACCCCAATTTGTGTTACATCTACTGGAGCATCATGAGCATGTATTATGACGTCACAGCATATGATGACATCATAATTAGTATGCAGTTTTTCGTCACAATGTATTATGACGTTATAAAGTATCCACATTATGACATCACAAAATATTATGAGAGCGCAATTTGCAGGTATTACGAGCAATTTCTCTTACCCCAATTTGTGTCACATCTACTGGAGAATCATGAGCATGTATTTTGACGTCACAGTATATGATGACATCATAATTAGTATTCACTATGACGTCACAATGTATTATGACGTCATAATGTATCCGCATTATGACAACACAATATATTATGAGAGCGCAATTTGCAGGTATTATGAGCAATTTCTCTTACCCCAATTTCTGTCACATCTACTGGAGCATCATGAGCATGTATTATGATGTCACAGCATATGATGACATCATAACTGGCATGCACTATGACGTCACAATGTATTATGATGTCATAAAGTATCCGCATTATGACATCACAAAATATTATGAGAGCGCAATTTGCAGGTAATACGAGCAATTTCTCTTACCCAAATTTGTGTCACATCTACTGGAGCATCATGAGCATGTATTATGACGTCACAGTATATGACGACATCTTAATTAGTATGCACTATGACGTCACAATATTTTATGACGTCATAATGTATCTGCATTTTGACATCACAATATATTATGGGAGCGCAATTTGAAGGTATTATGAGCAATTTCTCTTACACCAATTTTTGTCACATCTACTGTAGCACCATGAGCATGTATTATGACGTCACAGTATATGATGAGATCGTAATTATATGCACTATGATGTCACAATGTATTATGACGTCATAATGTATCCGCGTTATGACATCACAATATATTATGAGAGTGCAATTTGCAGGTATTATGAGCAATTTCTCTTACCCCAATTTCTGTCACATCTACTGGAGCATCATGAGCATGTATTATGATGTCACAGCATATGATGACATCATAACTAGTAGGCACTATGACGTCACAATGTATTATGATGTCATAAAGTATCCGCATTATGACATCATAAAATATTATGAGAGCGCAATTTGCAGGTATTACCAGCAATTTCTCTTACCCCAATTTGTGTCACATCTACTGGAGCATCATGAGCATGTATTATGATGTCACAGTATATGATGACATCATAATTAGTATGCACTATGACGTCACAATGTATTATGACGTCAAAATGTATCCGCGTTATGACATCACAATATATTATGAGAGCGCAATTTGCAGGTATTATGAGCAATTTCTCTTACCAGAATATTTGTCACATCTACTGGAGCATCATGAGCATGTATTATGACATCACAGTATATGACAACATCTTAATTTGTATGCACTATGACGTCACAATATTTTATGACGTCATAATGTATCCGCATTATGACATCACAATATATTATGAGAGCGCAATTTGCAGGTATTATGAGCAATTTCTCTTACCCCAATTTGTGTCACATCTACTGGAGCATCTTGAGCATGTATTATGACGTCACAGTATATGACGACATCTTAATTAGTATGCACTATGACGTCACAATATTTTTTGACGTCATAATGTATCCGCGTTTTGAAATCACAATATATTTTGAGAGCGCAATTTGCAGGTATTATGAGCAATTTCTCTTACCCGAATTTCTGTCACATCTACTGGAGCATCATGAGCATGTATTATGATGTCACAGTATATGATGACATCATAATTAGTATGCACTATGACGTCACAATGTATTATGACGTCATAATGTATCTGCGTTATGACATCACAATATATTATGAGAGCGCAATTTGCAGGTATTATGAGCAATTTCTCTAACCACAATTTGTGTCACATCTACTGGAGCATCATGAGCATGTATTATGATGTCACAGTATATGACGACATCTTAATTAGTATGCACTATGACGTCACAATATTTTATGACGTCATAATGTATCCGCATTATGACATCACAATATATTATGAGAGCGCAATTTGCAGGTATTATGAGCCATTTCTCTTACACCAATTTTTGTCACATCTACTGGAGCATCATGAGCATGTACTATGACGTCACAGTATATGATGACATCATAATTAGTATGCACTATGACGTCACAATATATTATGACGTCGTAATGTATCCGCGTTTTGAAATCACAATATATTTTGAGAGCGCAATTTGCAGGTATTATGAGCAATTTCTCTTACCCCAATTTCTGTCACATCTACTGGAGCATCATGAGCATGTATTATGATGTCACAGCATATGATGACATCATAACTAGTATGCACTATGACGTCACAATATATTATGAGGTCATAAAGTATCCGCATTATGACATCACAAAATATTATGAGAGCGTAATTTGCAGGTATTACCAGCAATTTCTCTTACCCCAATTTGTGTCACATCTACTGGAGCATCATGAGCATGTATTATGACGTCACAGTATATGACGACATCATAATTAGTATGCACTATGACGTCACAGTGTATTATGACGTCATAATGTATCCGCGTTATGACATCACAATATATTATGAGAGCGCAATTTGCAGGTATTATGAGCAACTTCTCTAAACAAAATTTGTGTCACACCTACTGGAGCATCATGAGCATGTATTTTGACGTCACAGTATATGACGACATCTTAATTAGTATGCACTATGACGTCACAATATTTTATGACGTCATAATGTATCCGCATTATGACATCACAATATATTAAGAGAGCGCAATTTGCAGGTATTATGAGCAGTTTCTCTTACACCAATTTTTGTCACATCTACTGTAGCATCATGAGCATGTATTATGACGTCACAGTATATGATGATATCATAATTAGTATGCACTATGACGTCACAATTTATTATGACGTCATAAACTATCCGCCTTATGACATCACAATATATTATGAGAGCGCAATTTGCAGGTATTACGAGCAATTTCTCTTACCCCAATTTGTGTCACATCTACTGGAGAATTCTGAGCATGTATTATGACGACGCAGTATGTGATGACATCATAATTAGTATGCACTATGATGTCAGAATGTATTATGATGTCATAATGTGTCCGCGTTATGACATCACAATATATTATGAGAGCGCAATTTGCAGGTATTATGAGCAATTTCTCTTACCCCAATTTGTGTCACATCTACTGGAGCATCATGAGCATGTTTTATGACGTCACAGTATATGATGACATCATAATTAGTATGCAGTGTGACGTCACAATGTATTATGACGTCATAAAGTATCCGCATTATGACATCACAAAATATTATGAGAGCGCAATTTGCAGGTATTACAAGCAATTTCTCTTACCCCAAATTGTGTCACATCTACTGGAGAATCATGAGCATGTATTTTGACGTCACAGTATATGATGACATCATAATTAGTATGCACTATGACGTCACAATGTATTATGACGTCATAATGTATCCGCGTCATGACATCACAATATATTATGAGAACGTAATTTGCAGCAATTATGAGCAATTTCTCTTACCCCAATTTCTGTCACATCTACTGGAGCATCATGAGCATGTATTATGATGTCACAGCATATGATGACATCATAACTAGTATGCACTATGACGTCACAATGTATTATGACGTCAAAAAGTATCCGCATTATGACATCACATAATATTATGAGAGCGCAATTTGCAGGTATTACGAGCAATTTCTCTTACCCCAATTTGTGACACATCTACTGGAGAATCATGAGCATGTATTTTGACGTCACAGTATATGATGACATCATAATTAGTATTCAGTATGACGTCACAATGTATTATGACGTCATAATGTATCCGCATTATGACAACACAATATATTATGAGAGCGCAATTTGCAGGTATTATGACCAATTTCTCTTACCCCAATTTCTGTCATATCTACTGGAGCATCATGAGCATGTATTATGATGTCACAGCATATGATGACATCATAACTAGTAGGCACTATGACGTCACAATGTATTATGAGGTCATAAAGTGTCCGCATTATGACATCACAAAATATTATGAGAGCGCATTTTGCAGGTATTACCAGCAATTTCTCTTACCCCAATTTGTGTCACATGTACTGGAGCATCATGAGCATGTATTATGACGTCACAGTATATGAGGACATCATAATTAGTATGCACTATGACGTCACAATGTATTATGACGTCATAATGTATCCGCGTTATGACATCACAATATATTATGAGAGCGCAATTTGCAGGTATTATGAGCAATTTCTCTTACCACAATTTTTGTCACATCTACTGGAGCATCATTAGCATGTATTATGACGTCACAGTATATGACGACATCTTAATTAGTATGCACTATGACGTCACAATATTTTATGACATCATAATGTATCCGCATTATAACATCACAATATATTATGAGAGCGCAATTTGCAGGTATTATGAGCAATTTCTCTTACAACAATTTTTGTCACATCTACTGTAGCATCATGAGCATGTATTATGACGTCACAGTATATGATGATATCATAATTAGTATGCACTATGACGTCACAATGTATTATGACGTTATAATGTATCCGCGTTATGACATCACAATATATTATGAGAGCGCAATTTGCAGGTATTATGAGCAATTTCTCTTACCCCAATTTCTGTCACATCTACTGGAGCATCATGAGCATGTATTATGATGTCACAGCATATGATGACATCATACCTAGTATGCACTAGGACGTCACAATATATTATGACGTCATAAAGTATCTGCCTTATGACATCACAATATATTAAGAGAGCGCAATTTGCAGGTATTACGAGCAATTTCTCTTACCCCAATTTGTGACACATCTACTGGAGAATCATGAGCATGTATTATGACGACGCAGTATGTGATGACATCATAATTAGTATGCACTATGATGTCAGAATGTATTATGACGTCATACTGTATCCGCGTTATGACATCACAATATATTATGAGAGCGCAATTTGCAGGTATTATGAGCAATTTCTCTTACCACAGTATTTGTCACATCTACTGGAGCATCATGAGCATGTATTATGACATCACAGTATATGACAACATCTTAATTAGTATGCACTATGACGTCACAATATTTTATGACGTCATAATGTATCCGCATTATGACATCACAATATATTATGAGAGCGCAATTTGCAGGTATTATGAGCTATTTCTCTTACCCCAATTTGTGTCACATCTACTGGAGCATCTTGAGCATGTATTATGACGTCACAGTATATGACGACATCTTAATTAGTATGCACTATGACGTCACAATATTTTTTGACGTCATAATGTATCCGCGTTTTGAAATCACAATATATTTTGAGAGCGCAATTTGCAGGTATTATGAGCAATTTCTCTTACCCCAATTTGTGTCACATCTACTGGAGCATCATGAGCATGTATTATGATGTCACAGTATATGATGACATCATAATTAGTATGCACTATGACGTCACAATGTATTATGACGTCATAATGTATCTGCGTTATGACATCACAATATATTATGAGAGCGCAATTTGCAGGTATTATGAGCAATTTCTCTAACCACAATTTGTGTCACATCTACTGGAGCATCATGAGCATGTATTATGATGTCACAGTATATGACGACATCTTAATTAGTATGCACTATGACGTCACAATATTTTATGACGTCATAATGTATCCGCATTATGACATCACAATATATTATGAGAGCGCAATTTGCAGGTATTATGAGCCATTTCTCTTACCCCAATTTATGTCACATCTACTGGAGCATCATGAGCATGTATTATGATGTCACAGCATATGATGACATCATAACTAGTAGGCACTATGACGTCACAATATATTATGAGGTCATAAAGTATCCGCATTATGACATCACAAAGTATTATGAGAGCGCATTTTGCAGGTATTACCAGCAATTTCTCTTACCCCAATTTGTGTCACATCTACTGGAGCATCATGAGCATGTATTATGACGTCACAGTATATGATGACATCATAATTAGTATGCACTATGACGTCACAATGTATTATGACGTCATAATGTATCCGCGTTATGACATCACAATATATTATGAGAGCGCAATTTGCAGTTATTATGAGCAATTTCTCTTACCACAATTTTTGTCACATCTACTGGAGCATCATGAGCATGTATTATGACGTCACAGTATATGACGACATCTTAATTAGTCTGCACTATGACGTCACAATATTTTATGACATCATAATGTATCCGCATTATGACATCACAATATATTATGAGAGCGCAATTTGCAGGTATTATGAGCAATTTCTCTTACACCAATTTTTGTCACATCTACTGTAGCATCATGAGCATGTATTATGACGTCACAGTATATGATGATATCATAATTAGTATGCACTATGACGTCACAATGTATTATGACGTTATAATGTATCCGCCTTATGACATCACAATATATTAAGAGAGCGCAATTTGCAGGTATTACGAGCAATTTCTCTTACCCCAATTTGTGTCACATCTACTGGAGAATCATGAGCATGTATTATGACGACGCAGTATGTGATGACATCATAATTAGTATGCACTATGATGTCAGAATGTATTATGATGTCATAATGTATCCGCGTTATGACATCACAATATATTATGAGAGCGCAATTTGCAGGTATTATGAGCAATTTCTCTTACCCCAATTTGTGTTACATCTACTGGAGCATCATGAGCATGTATTATGACGTCACAGCATATGATGACATCATAATTAGTATGCAGTGTTTCGTCACAATGTATTATGACGTCATAAAGTATCCACATTATGACATCACAAAATATTATCAGAGCGCAATTTGCAGGTATTACGAGCAATTTCTCTTACCCCAATTTGTGTCACATCTACTGGAGAATCATGAGCATGTATTTTGACGTCACAGTATATGATGACATCATAATTAGTATTCACTATGACGTCACAATGTATTATGACGTCATAATGTATCCGCATTATGACAACACAATATATTATGAGAGCGCAATTTGCAGGTATTATGAGCAATTTCTCTTACCCCAATTTCTGACACATCTACTGGAGCATCATGAGCATGTATTATGATGTCACAGCATATGATGACATCATAACTAGTATGCACTATGACGTCACAATGTATTATGACGTCATAAAGTATCCGCATTATGACATCTCAAAATATTATGAGAGCGCAATTTGCAGGTATTACGAGCAATTTCTGTTACCCCAATTTGTGTCACATCTACTGGAGCATCATGAGCATGTATTATGACGTCACAGTATATGATGACATCATAATTAGTATGCACTATGACGTCACAATGTATTATGACGTCATAATATATCCACGTTATGACATCACAATATATTATGAGAGCGCAATTTGCAGTATTATGAGCAATTTCTCTTGCCACAATTTGTTTCACGTCTACTGGAGCATCATGAGCATGTATTATGACGTCACAGTATATGACGACATCTTAATTAGTATGCACTATGATGTCACAATATTTTATGACGTCATAATGTATCCGCATTATGACATCACAATATATTATGAGACCGCAATTTGCAGGTATTATGAGCAATTTCTCTTTCACCAATTTCTGTCACATCTACTGTAGCATCATGAGCATGTATTATGATGTCACAGTGTATGATGATATCATAATTAGTATGCACTATGACGTCACAATGTGTTATGACGTCATAATATATCCACGTTATGACATCACAATATATTATGAGAGCGCAATTTGCAGGTATTATGAGCAATTTCTCTTAACTCAATTTGTGTCACATCTACTGGAGAATCATGAGCATGTATTATGACGTCACAGTATATGATGAGATCGTAATTAGTATGCACTATGATGTCACAATGTATTATGACGTCATAATGTATCCGCGTCATGACATCACAATATATTATGAGAGCGTAATTTGCAGCTATTATGAGCAATTTCTCTTACCCCAATTTCTGTCACATCTACTGGAGCATCATGAGCATGTATTATGATGTCACAGCATATGATGACATCATAACTAGTATGCACTATGACGTCACAATGTATTATGACGTCATAATGTATCCGCATTATGACATCACAATATATTATGAGAGCGCAATTTGCAGGTATTATGAGCAATTTCTATTACCCCAATTTGTGTCACATCTACTGGAGCATCATGAGCATGTATTATGACGTCACAGCATATGATGACATCATAATTAGTATGCAGTGTGACGTCACAATGTATTATGATGTCATAAAGTATCCGCATTATGACATCACAAAATATTATGAGAGCGCAATTTGCAGGTATTACGAGCAATTTCTCTTACCCCAATTTGTGTCACATCTACTGGAGAATCATGAGCATGTATTTTGACGTCACAGTATATGATGACATCATAATTAGTATTCAGTATGACGTCACAATGTATTATGACGTCCTAATGTATCCACATTATGACAACACAATATATTATGAGAGCGCAATTTGCAGGTATTATGACCAATTTCTCTTACCCCAATTTCTGTCATATCTACTGGAGCATCATGAGCATGTGTTATGATGTCACAGCATATGATGACATCATAACTAGTATGCACTATGACGTCACAATGTATTATGACGTCATAAAGTATCCTCATTATGACATCTCAAAATATTATGAGAGCGCAATTTACAGGTATTACGAGCAATTTCTCTTACCCCAATTTGTGTCACATCTACTGGAGCATCATGAGCATGTATTATGACGTCACAGTATATGATGACATCATAATTAGTATGCACTATGACGTCACAAGGTATTATGACGTCATAATGTATCCACGTTATGACATCACAATATATTATGAGAGCGCAATTTGCAGTATTATGAGCAATTTCTCTTGCCACAATTTGTTTCACGTCTACTGGAGCATCATGAGCATGTATTATGACGTCACAGTATATGACGACATCTTAATTAGTATGCACTATGACGTCACAATATTTTATGACGTCATAATGTATCCGCATTATGACATCACAATATATTATGAGAGCGCAATTTGCAGGTATTATGAGCAATTTTTCTTACACCAATTTTTGTCACATCTACTGTAGCATCATGAGCATGTATTATGACGTCACAGTATATGATGATATCATAATTAGTATGCACTATGACGTCACAATGTATTATGACGTCATAATATATCCACGTTATGACATCACAAAATATTATGAGAGCGCAATTTGCAGGTATTATGAGCAATTTCTCTTACCCCAATTTGTGTCACATCTACTGGAGAATCATGAGCATGTATTATGACGTCACAGTATATGATGAGATCGTAATTAGTATGCACTATGACGTCACAATGTATTATGACGTCATAATGTATCCGCGTCATGACATCACAATATATTATGAGAGCGTAATTTGCAGCTATTATGAGCAATTTCTCTTACCCCAATTTCTGTCACATCTACTGGAGCATCATGAGCATGTATTATGATGTCACAGCATATGATGACATCATAACTAGTATGCACTATGACGTCACAATGTATTATGACGTCAAAAAGTATCCGCATTATGACATCACATAATATTATGAGAGCGCAATTTGCAGGTATTACGAGCAATTTCTCTTACCCCAATTTGTGTTACATCTACTGGAGCATCATGAGCATGTATTATGACGTCACAGCATATGATGACATCATAATTAGTATGCAGTGTTTCGTCACAATGTATTATGACGTCATAAAGTATCCACATTATGACATCACAAAATATTATCAGAGCGCAATTTGCAGGTATTACGAGCAATTTCTCTTACCCCAATTTGTGTCACATCTACTGGAGAATCATGAGCATGTATTTTGACGTCACAGTATATGATGACATCATAATTAGTATTCACTATGACGTCACAATGTATTATGACGTCATAATGTATCCGCATTATGACAACACAATATATTATGAGAGCGCAATTTGCAGGTATTATGACCAATTTCTCTTACCCCAATTTCTGACACATCTACTGGAGCATCATGAGCATGTATTATGATGTCACAGCATATGATGACATCATAACTAGTATGCACTATGACGTCACAATGTATTATGACGTCATAAAGTATCCGCATTATGACATCTCAAAATATTATGAGAGCGCAATTTGCAGGTATTACGAGCAATTTCTGTTACCCCAATTTGTGTCACATCTACTGGAGCATCATGAGCATGTATTATGACGTCACAGTATATGATGACATCATAATTAGTATGCACTATGACGTCACAATGTATTATGACGTCATAATATATCCACGTTATGACATCACAATATATTATGAGAGCGCAATTTGCAGTATTATGAGCAATTTCTCTTGCCACAATTTGTTTCACGTCTACTGGAGCATCATGAGCATGTATTATGACGTCACAGTATATGACGACATCTTAATTAGTATGCACTATGATGTCACAATATTTTATGACGTCATAATGTATCCGCATTATGACATCACAATATATTATGAGACCGCAATTTGCAGGTATTATGAGCAATTTCTCTTTCACCAATTTTTGTCACATCTACTGTAGCATCATGAGCATGTATTATGACGTCACAGTGTATGATGATATCATAATTAGTATGCACTATGACGTCACAATGTATTATGACGTCATAATATATCCACGTTATGACATCACAATATATTATGAGAGCGCAATTTGCAGGTATTATGAGCAATTTCTCTTAACTCAATTTGTGTCACATCTACTGGAGAATCATGAGCATGTATTATGACGTCACAGTATATGATGAGATCGTAATTACTATGCACTATGATGTCACAATGTATTATGACGTCATAATGTATCCGCGTCATGACATCACAATATATTATGAGAGCGTAATTTGCAGCTATTATGAGCAATTTCTCTTACCCCAATTTCTGTCACATCTACTGGAGCATCATGAGCATGTATTATGATGTCACAGCATATGATGACATCATAACTAGTATGCACTATGACGTCACAATGTATTATGACGTCATAAAGTATCCGCCTTATGACATCACAATATATTATGAGAGCGCAATTTGCAGGTATTATGAGCAATTTCTATTACCCCAATTTGTGTCACATCTACTGGAGCATCATGAGCATGTATTATGACGTCACAGCATATGATGACATCATAATTAGTATGCAGTGTGACGTCACAATGTATTATGATGTCATAAAGTATCCGCATTATGACATCACAAAATATTATGAGAGCGCAATTTGCAGGTATTACGAGCAATTTCTCTTACCCCAATTTGTGTCACATCTACTGGAGAATCATGAGCATGTATTTTGACGTCACAGTATATGATGACATCATAATTAGTATTCAGTATGACGTCACAATGTATTATGACGTCCTAATGTATCCACATTATGACAACACAGTATATTATGAGAGCGCAATTTGCAGGTATTATGACCAATTTCTCTTACCCCAATTTCTGTCATATCTACTGGAGCATCATGAGCATGTGTTATGATGTCACAGCATATGATGACATCATAACTAGTATGCACTGTGACGTCACAATGTATTATGACGTCATAAAGTATCCTCATTATGACATCTCAAAATATTATGAGAGCGCAATTTACAGGTATTACGAGCAATTTCTCTTACCCCAATTTGTGTCACATCTACTGGAGCATCATGAGCATGTATTATGACGTCACAGTATATGATGACATCATAATTAGTATGCACTATGACGTCACAATGTATTATGACGTCATAATGTATCCACGTTATGACATCACAATATATTATGAGAGCGCAATTTGCAGTATTATGAGCAATTTCTCTTGCCACAATTTGTTTCACGTCTACTGGAGCATCATGAGCATGTATTATGACGTCACAGTATATGACGACATCTTAATTAGTATGCACTATGACGTCACAATATTTTATGACGTCATAATGTATCCGCATTATGACATCACAATATATTATGAGAGCGCAATTTGCAGGTATTATGAGCAATTTTTCTTACACCAATTTTTGTCACATCTACTGTAGCATCATGAGCATGTATTATGACGTCACAGTATATGATGATATCATAATTAGTATGCACTATGACGTCACAATGTATTATGACGTCATAATATATCCACGTTATGACATCACAAAATATTATGAGAGCGCAATTTGCAGGTATTATGAGCAATTTCTCTTACCCCAATTTGTGTCACATCTACTGGAGAATCATGAGCATGTATTATGACGTCACAGTATATGATGAGATCGTAATTAGTATGCACTATGACGTCACAATGTATTATGACGTCATAATGTATCCGCGTCATGACATCACAATATATTATGAGAGCGTAATTTGCAGCTATTATGAGCAATTTCTCTTACCCCAATTTCTGTCACATCTACTGGAGCATCATGAGCATGTATTATGATGTCACAGCATATGATGACATCATAACTAGTATGCACTATGACGTCACAATGTATTATGACGTCATAAATTATCCGCATTATGACATCACATAATATTATGAGAGCGCAATTTGCAGGTATTACGAGCAATTTCTCTTACCCCAATTTGTGTCACATCTACTGGAGCATCATGAGCATGTATTATGACGTCACAGTATATGATGACATCATAATTAGTATGCACTATGACGTCACAATGTATTATGACGTCATAATGTATCCACGTTATGACCTCACAATATATTATGAGAGCGCAATTTGCAGGTATTATGAGCAATTTCTCTTACCACAATTTATGTCACATCTACTGGAGCACCATGAGCATGTATTATGATGTCACAGTATATGACGACATCTTAATTAGTATGCACTATGACGTCACAATATTTTATGACATCATAATGTATCCGCATTATAACATCACAATATATTATGAGAGCGCAATTTGCAGGTTTTATGAGCAATTTCTCTTACACCAATTTTTGTCACATCTACTGTAGCATCATGAGCATGTATTATGACGTCACGGTATATGATGATATCATAATTAGTATGCACTATGACGTCACAATGTATTATGACGTTATAATGTATCCGCGTTATGACATCACAATATATTATGAGAGCGCAATTTGCAGGTATTATGAGCAATTTCTCTTACTCCAATTTCTGTCACATCTACTGGAGCATCATGAGCATGTATTATGATGTCACAGCATATGATGACATCATACCTAGTATGCACTAGGACGTCACAATATATTATGACGTCATAAAGTATCCGCCTTATGACATCACAATATATTAAGAGAGCGCAATTTGCAGGTATTACGAGCAATTTCTCTTACCCCAATTTGTGTCACATCTACTGGAGAATCATGAGCATGTATTATGACGACGCAGTATGTGATGACATCATAATTAGTATGCACTATGATGTCAGAATGTATTATGACGTCATACTGTATCCGCGTTATGACATCACAATATATTATGAGAGCGCAATTTGCAGGTATTATGAGCAATTTCTCTTACCCCAATTTGTGTTACATCTACTGGAGCATCATGAGCATGTATTATGACGTCACAGCATATGATGACATCATAATTAGTATGCAGTGTTTCGTCACAATGTATTATGACGTTATAAAGTATCCACATTATGACATCACAAAATATTATGAGAGCGCAATTTGCAGGTATTACGAGCAATTTCTCTTACCCCAATTTGTGTCACATCTACTGGAGAATCATGAGCATGTATTTTGACGTCACAGTATATGATGACATCATAATTAGTATTCACTATGACGTCACAATGTATTATGACGTCATAATGTATCCGCATTATGACAACACAATATATTATGAGAGCGCAATTTGCAGGTATTATGAGCAATTTCTCTTACCCCAATTTCTGTCACATCTACTGGAGCATCATGAGCATGTATTATGATGTCACAGCATATGATGACATCATAACTGGCATGCACTATGACGTCACAATGTATTATGATGTCATAAAGTATCCGCATTATGACATCACAAAATATTATGAGAGCGCAATTTGCAGGTAATACGAGCAATTTCTCTTACCCAAATTTGTGTCACATCTACTGGAGCATCATGAGCATGTATTATGACGTCACAGTATATGACGACATCTTAATTAGTATGCACTATGACGTCACAATATTTTATGACGTCATAATGTAATCCGCATTTTGACATCACAATATATTATGGGAGCGCAATTTGAAGGTATTATGAGCAATTTCTCTTACACCAATTTTTGTCACATCTACTGTAGCACCATGAGCATGTATTATGACGTCACAGTATATGATGAGATCGTAATTATATGCACTATGATGTCACAATGTATTATGACGTCATAATGTATCCGCGTTATGACATCACAATATATTATGAGAGTGCAATTTGCAGGTATTATGAGCAATTTCTCTTACCCCAATTTCTGTCACATCTACTGGAGCATCATGAGCATGTATTATGATGTCACAGCATATGATGACATCATAACTAGTAGGCACTATGACGTCACAATGTATTATGAGGTCATAAAGTATCCGCATTATGACATCATAAAATATTATGAGAGCGCAATTTGCAGGTATTACCAGCAATTTCTCTTACCCCAATTTGTGTCACATCTACTGGAGCATCATGAGCATGTATTATGACGTCACAGTATATGACGACATCATAATTAGTATGCACTATGACGTCACAGTGTATTATGACGTCATAATGTATCCGCATTATGACATCACAATATATTATGAGAGCGCAATTTGCAGGTATTATGAGCAACTTCTCTAACCAAAATTTGTGTCACACCTACTGGAGCATCATGAGCATGTATTTTGACGTCACAGTATATGACGACATCTTAATTAGTATGCACTATGACGTCACAATATTTTATGACGTCATAATGTATCCGCATTATGACATCACAATATATTAAGAGAGCGCAATTTGCAGGTATTATGAGCAGTTTCTCTTACACCAATTTTTGTCACATCTACTGTAGCATCATGAGCATGTATTATGACGTCACAGTATATGATGATATCATAATTAGTATGCACTATGACGTCACAATGTATTATGACGTCATAAACTATCCGCCTTATGACATCACAATATATTATGAGAGCGCAATTTGCAGGTATTACGAGCAATTTCTCTTACCCCAATTTGTGTCACATCTACTGTAGAATTATGAGCATGTATTATGACGACGCAGTATGTGATGACATCATAATTAGTATGCACTATGATGTCAGAATGTATTATGATGTCATAATGTGTCCGCGTTATGACATCACAATATATTATGAGAGCGCAATTTGCAGGTATTATGAGCAATTTCTCTTACCCCAATTTGTGTCACATCTACTGGAGCATCATGAGCATGTTTTATGACGTCACAGTATATGATGACATCATAATTAGTATGCAGTGTGACGTCACAATGTATTATGACGTCATAAAGTATCCGCATTATGACATCACAAAATATTATGAGAGCGCAATTTGCAGGTATTACAAGCAATTTCTCTTACCCCAATTTGTGTCACATCTACTGGAGAATCATGAGCATGTATTTTGACGTCACAGTATATGATGACATCATAATTAGTATTCACTATGACGTCACAATGTATTATGACGTCATAATGTATCCGCATTAGGACAACACAATATATTATGAGAGCGCAATTTGCAGGTATTATGAGCAATTTCTCTTACCCCAATTTCTGTCACATCTACTGGAGCATCATGAGCATGTATTATGGTGTCACAGCATATGATGACATCATAACTAGTAGGCACTATGACGTCACAATGTATTATGAGGTCATAAAGTGTCCGCATTATGACATCACAAAATATTATGAGAGCGCATTTTGCAGGTATTACCAGCAATTTCTCTTACCCCAATTTGTGTCACATGTACTGGAGCATCATGAGCATGTATTATGACGTCACAGTATATGAGGACATCATAATTAGTATGCACTATGACGTCACAATGTATTATGACGTCATAATGTATCCGCGTTATGACATCACAATATATTATGAGAGCGCAATTTGCAGGTATTATGAGCAATTTCTCTTACCACAATTTTTGTCACATCTACTGGAGCATCATTAGCATGTATTATGACGTCACAGTATATGACGACATCTTAATTAGTATGCACTATGACGTCACAATATTTTATGACATCATAATGTATCCGCATTATAACATCACAATATATTATGAGAGCGCAATTTGCAGGTATTATGAGCAATTTCTCTTACAACAATTTTTGTCACATCTACTGTAGCATCATGAGCATGTATTATGACGTCACAGTATATGATGATATCATAATTAGTATGCACTATGACGTCACAATGTATTATGACGTTATAATGTATCCGCGTTATGACATCACAATATATTATGAGAGCGCAATTTGCAGGTATTATGAGCAATTTCTCTTACCCCAATTTCTGTCACATCTACTGGAGCATCATGAGCATGTATTATGATGTCACAGCATATGATGACATCATACCTAGTATGCACTAGGACGTCACAATATATTATGACGTCATAAAGTATCTGCCTTATGACATCACAATATATTAAGAGAGCCCAATTTGCAGGTATTACGAGCAATTTCTCTTACCCCAATTTGTGTCACATCTACTGGAGAATCATGAGCATGTATTATGACGACGCAGTATGTGATGACATCATAATTAGTATGCACTATGATGTCAGAATGTATTATGACGTCATACTGTATCCGCGTTATGACATCACAATATATTATGAGAGCGCAATTTGCAGGTATTATGAGCAATTTCTCTTACCCCAATTTGTGTTACATCTACTGGAGCATCATGAGCATGTATTATGACGTCACAGCATATGATGACATCATAATTAGTATGCAGTGTTTCGTCACAATGTATTATGACGTTATAAAGTATCCACATTATGACATCACAAAATATTATGAGAGCGCAATTTGCAGGTATTACGAGCAATTTCTCTTACCCCAATTTGTGTCACATCTACTGGAGAATCATGAGCATGTATTTTGACGTCACAGTATATGATGACATCATAATTAGTATTCACTATGACGTCACAATGTATTATGACGTCATAATGTATCCGCATTATGACAACACAATATATTATGAGAGCGCAATTTGCAGGTATTATGAGCAATTTCTCTTACCCCAATTTCTGTCACATCTACTGGAGCATCATGAGCATGTATTATGATGTCACAGCATATGATGACATCATAACTGGCATGCACTATGACGTCACAATGTATTATGATGTCATAAAGTATCCGCATTATGACATCACAAAATATTATGAGAGCGCAATTTGCAGGTATTACGAGCAATTTCTCTTACCCAAATTTGTGTCACATCTACTGGAGCATCATGAGCATGTATTATGACGTCACAGTATATGACGACATCTTAATTAGTATGCACTATGACGTCACAATATTTTATGACGTCATAATGTATCCGCATTTTGACATCACAATATATTATGGGAGCGCAATTTGAAGGTATTATGAGCAATTTCTCTTACACCAATTTTTGTCACATCTACTGTAGCACCATGAGCATGTATTATGACGTCACAGTATATGATGAGATCGTAATTATATGCACTATGATGTCACAATGTATTATGACGTCATAATGTATCCGCGTTATGACATCACAATATATTATGAGAGTGCAATTTGCAGGTAGTATGAGCAATTTCTCTTACCCCAATTTCTGTCACATCTACTGGAGCATCATGAGCATGTATTATGATGTCACAGCATATGATGACATCATAACTAGTAGGCACTATGACGTCACAATGTATTATGATGTCATAAAGTATCCGCATTATGACATCATAAAATATTATGAGAGCGCAATTTGCAGGTATTACCAGCAATTTCTCTTACCCCAATTTGTGTCACATCTACTGGAGCATCATGAGCATGTATTATGATGTCACAGTATATGATGACATCATAATTAGTATGAACTATGACGTCACAATGTATTATGACGTCATAATGTATCCGCGTTATGACATCACAATATATTATGAGAGCGCCATTTGCAGGTATTATGAGCAATTTCTCTTACCACAGTATTTGTCACATCTACTGGAGCATCATGAGCATGTATTATGACATCACAGTATATGACAACATCTTAATTAGTATGCACTATGACGTCACAATATTTTATGACGTCATAATGTATCCGCATTATGACATCACAATATATTATGAGAGCGCAATTTGCAGGTATTATGAGCTATTTCTCTTACCCCAATTTGTGTCACATCTACTGGAGCATCTTGAGCATGTATTATGACGTCACAGTATATGACGACATCTTAATTAGTATGCACTATGACGTCACAATATTTTTTGACGTCATAATGTATCCGCGTTTTGAAATCACAATATATTTTGAGAGCGCAATTTGCAGGTATTATGAGCAATTTCTCTTACCCCAATTTGTGTCACATCTACTGGAGCATCATGAGCATGTATTATGATGTCACAGTATATGATGACATCATAATTAGTATGCACTATGACGTCACAATGTATTATGACGTCATAATGTATCTGCGTTATGACATCACAATATATTATGAGAGCGCAATTTGCAGGTATTATGAGCAATTTCTCTAACCACAATTTGTGTCACATCTACTGGAGCATCATGAGCATGTATTATGATGTCACAGTATATGACGACATCTTAATTAGTATGCACTATGACGTCACAATATTTTATGACGTCATAATGTATCCGCATTATGACATCACAATATATTATGAGAGCGCAATTTGCAGGTTTTATGAGCCATTTCTCTTACCCCAATTTATGTCACATCTACTGGAGCATCATGAGCATGTATTATGATGTCACAGCATATGATGACATCATAACTAGTAGGCACTATGACGTCACAATATATTATGAGGTCATAAAGTATCCGCATTATGACATCACAAAGTATTATGAGAGCGCATTTTGCAGGTATTACCAGAAATTTCTCTTACCCCAATTTGTGTCACATCTACTGGAGCCTCATGAGCATGTATTATGACGTCACAGTATATGATGACATCATAATTAGTATGCACTATGACGTCACAATGTATTATGACGTCATAATGTATCCGCGTTATGACATCACAATATATTATGAGAGCGCAATTTGCAGTTATTATGAGCAATTTCTCTTACCACAATTTTTGTCACATCTACTGGAGCATCATGAGCATGTATTATGACGTCACAGTATATGACGACATCTTAATTAGTCTGCACTATGACGTCACAATATTTTATGACATCATAATGTATCCTCATTATGACATCACAATATATTATGAGAGCGCAATTTGCAGGTATTATGAGCAATTTCTCTTACACCAATTTTTGTCACATCTACTGTAGCATCATGAGCATGTATTATGACGTCACAGTATATGATGATATCATAATTAGTATGCACTATGACGTCACAATGTATTTTGACGTTATAATGTATCCGCCTTATGACATCACAATATATTAAGAGAGCGCAATTTGCAGGTATTACGAGCAATTTCTCTTACCCCAATTTGTGTCACATCTACTGGAGAATCATGAGCATGTATTATGACGACGCAGTATGTGATGACATCATAATTAGTATGCACTATGATGTCAGAATGTATTATGATGTCATAATGTATCCGCGTTATGACATCACAATATATTATGAGAGCGCAATTTGCAGGTATTATGAGCAATTTCTCTTACCCCAATTTGTGTTACATCTACTGGAGCATCATGAGCATGTATTATGACGTCACAGCATATGATGACATCATAATTAGTATGCAGTGTTTCGTCACAATGTATTATGACGTCATAAAGTATCCACAATATGACATCACAAAATATTATCAGAGCGCAATTTGCAGGTATTACGAGCAATTTCTCTTACCCCAATTTGTGTCACATCTACTGGAGAATCATGAGCATGTATTATGACGTCACAGTATATGATGACATCATAATTAGTATTCACTATGACGTCACAATGTATTATGACGTCATAATGTATCCGCATTATGACAACACAATATATTATGAGAGCGCAATTTGCAGGTATTATGAGCAATTTCTCTTACCCCAATTTCTGACACATCTACTGGAGCATCATGAGCATGTATTATGATGTCACAGCATATGATGACATCATAACTAGTATGCACTATGACGTCACAATGTATTATGACGTCATAAAGTATCCGCATTATGACATCTCAAAATATTATGAGAGCGCAATTTGCAGGTATTACGAGCAATTTCTGTTACCCCAATTTGTGTCACATCTACTGGAGCATCATGAGCATGTATTATGACGTCACAGTATATGATGACATCATAATTAGTATGCACTATGACGTCACAATGTATTATGACGTCATAATATATCCACGTTATGACATCACAATATATTATGAGAGCGCAATTTGCAGTATTATGAGCAATTTCTCTTGCCACAATTTGTTTCACGTCTACTGGAGCATCATGAGCATGTATTATGACGTCACAGTATATGACGACATCTTAATTAGTATGCACTATGATGTCACAATATTTTATGACGTCATAATGTATCCGCATTATGACATCACAATATATTATGAGACCGCAATTTGCAGGTATTATGAGCAATTTCTCTTTCACCAATTTTTGTCACATCTACTGTAGCATCATGAGCATGTATTATGACGTCACAGTGTATGATGATATCATAATTAGTATGCACTATGACGTCACAATGTATTATGACGTCATAATATATCCACGTTATGACATCACAATATATTATGAGAGCGCAATTTGCAGGTATTATGAGCAATTTCTCTTAACTCAATTTGTGTCACATCTACTGGAGAATCATGAGCATGTATTATGACGTCACAGTATATGATGAGATCGTAATTAGTATGCACTATGATGTCACAATGTATTATGACGTCATAATGTATCCGCGTCATGACATCACAATATATTATGAGAGCGTAATTTGCAGCTATTATGAGCAATTTCTCTTACCCCAATTTCTGTCACATCTACTGGAGCATCATGAGCATGTATTATGATGTCACAGCATATGATGACATCATAACTAGTATGCACTATGACGTCACAATGTATTATGACGTCATAAAGTATCCGCCTTATGACATCACAATATATTATGAGAGCGCAATTTGCAGGTATTATGAGCAATTTCTATTACCCCAATTTGTGTCACATCTACTGGAGCATCATGAGCATGTATTATGACGTCACAGCATATGATGACATCATAATTAGTATGCAGTGTGACGTCACAATGTATTATGATGTCATAAAGTATCCGCATTATGACATCACAAAATATTATGAGAGCGCAATTTGCAGGTATTACGAGCAATTTCTCTTACCCCAATTTGTGTCACATCTACTGGAGAATCATGAGCATGTATTTTGACGTCACAGTATATGATGACATCATAATTAGTATTCAGTATGACGTCACAATGTATTATGACGTCCTAATGTATCCACATTATGACAACACAATATATTATGAGAGCGCAATTTGCAGGTATTATGACCAATTTCTCTTACCCCAATTTCTGTCATATCTACTGGAGCATCATGAGCATGTGTTATGATGTCACAGCATATGATGACATCATAACTAGTATGCACTATGACGTCACAATGTATTATGACGTCATAAAGTATCCTCATTATGACATCTCAAAATATTATGAGAGCGCAATTTACAGGTATTACGAGCAATTTCTCTTACCCCAATTTGTGTCACATCTACTGGAGCATCATGAGCATGTATTATGACGTCACAGTATATGATGACATCATAATTAGTATGCACTATGACGTCACAATGTATTATGACGTCATAATGTATCCACGTTATGACATCACAATATATTATGAGAGCGCAATTTGCAGTATTATGAGCAATTTCTCTTGCCACAATTTGTTTCACGTCTACTGGAGCATCATGAGCATGTATTATGACGTCACAGTATATGACGACATCTTAATTAGTATGCACTATGACGTCACAATATTTTATGACGTCATAATGTATCCGCATTATGACATCACAATATATTATGAGAGCGCAATTTGCAGGTATTATGAGCAATTTTTCTTACACCAATTTTTGTCACATCTACTGTAGCATCATGAGCATGTATTATGACGTCACAGTATATGATGATATCATAATTAGTATGCACTATGACGTCACAATGTATTATGACGTCATAATATATCCACGTTATGACATCACAAAATATTATGAGAGCGCAATTTGCAGGTATTATGAGCAATTTCTCTTACCCCAATTTGTGTCACATCTACTGGAGAATCATGAGCATGTATTATGACGTCACAGTATATGATGAGATCGTAATTAGTATGCACTATGACGTCACAATGTATTATGACGTCATAATGTATCCGCGTCATGACATCACAATATATTATGAGAGCGTAATTTGCAGCTATTATGAGCAATTTCTCTTACCCCAATTTCTGTCACATCTACTGGAGCATCATGAGCATGTATTATGATGTCACAGCATATGATGACATCATAACTAGTATGCACTATGACGTCACAATGTATTATGACGTCAAAAAGTATCCGCATTATGACATCACATAATATTATGAGAGCGCAATTTGCAGGTATTACGAGCAATTTCTCTTACCCCAATTTGTGTTACATCTACTGGAGCATCATGAGCATGTATTATGACGTCACAGCATATGATGACATCATAATTAGTATGCAGTGTTTCGTCACAATGTATTATGACGTCATAAAGTATCCACATTATGACATCACAAAATATTATCAGAGCGCAATTTGCAGGTATTACGAGCAATTTCTCTTACCCCAATTTGTGTCACATCTACTGGAGAATCATGAGCATGTATTTTGACGTCACAGTATATGATGACATCATAATTAGTATTCACTATGACGTCACAATGTATTATGACGTCATAATGTATCCGCATTATGACAACACAATATATTATGAGAGCGCAATTTGCAGGTATTATGAGCAATTTCTCTTACCCCAATTTCTGACACATCTACTGGAGCATCATGAGCATGTATTATGATGTCACAGCATATGATGACATCATAACTAGTATGCACTATGACGTCACAATGTATTATGACGTCATAAAGTATCCGCATTATGACATCTCAAAATATTATGAGAGCGCAATTTGCAGGTATTACGAGCAATTTCTGTTACCCCAATTTGTGTCACATCTACTGGAGCATCATGAGCATGTATTATGACGTCACAGTATATGATGACATCATAATTAGTATGCACTATGACGTCACAATGTATTATGACGTCATAATATATACACGTTATGACATCACAATATATTATGAGAGCGCAATTTGCAGTATTATGAGCAATTTCTCTTGCCACAATTTGTTTCACGTCTACTGGAGCATCATGAGCATGTATTATGACGTCACAGTATATGACGACATCTTAATTAGTATGCACTATGATGTCACAATATTTTATGACGTCATAATGTATCCGCATTATGACATCACAATATATTATGAGACCGCAATTTGCAGGTATTATGAGCAATTTCTCTTTCACCAATTTTTGTCACATCTACTGTAGCATCATGAGCATGTATTATGACGTCACAGTGTATGATGATATCATAATTAGTATGCACTATGACGTCACAATGTATTATGACGTCATAATATATCCACGTTATGACATCACAATATATTATGAGAGCGCAATTTGCAGGTATTTTGAGCAATTTCTCTTAACTCAATTTGTGTCACATCTACTGGAGAATCATGAGCATGTATTATGACGTCACAGTATATGATGAGATCGTAATTAGTATGCACTATGATGTCACAATGTATTATGACGTCATAATGTATCCGCGTCATGACATCACAATATATTATGAGAGCGTAATTTGCAGCTATTATGAGCAATTTCTCTTACCCCAATTTCTGTCACATCTACTGGAGCATCATGAGCATGTATTATGATGTCACAGCATATGATGACATCATAACTAGTATGCACTATGACGTCACAATGTATTATGACGTCATAAAGTATCCGCCTTATGACATCACAATATATTATGAGAGCGCAATTTGCAGGTATTATGAGCAATTTCTATTACCCCAATTTGTGTCACATCTACTGGAGCATCATGAGCATGTATTATGACGTCACAGCATATGATGACATCATAATTAGTATGCAGTGTGACGTCACAATGTATTATGATGTCATAAAGTATCCGCATTATGACATCACAAAATATTATGAGAGCGCAATTTGCAGGTATTACGAGCAATTTCTCTTACCCCAATTTGTGTCACATCTACTGGAGAATCATGAGCATGTATTTTGACGTCACAGTATATGATGACATCATAATTAGTATTCAGTATGACGTCACAATGTATTATGACGTCCTAATGTATCCACATTATGACAACACAATATATTATGAGAGCGCAATTTGCAGGTATTATGACCAATTTCTCTTACCCCAATTTCTGTCATATCTACTGGAACATCATAAGCATGTGTTATGATGTCACAGCATATGATGACATCATAACTAGTATGCACTATGACGTCACAATGTATTATGACGTCATAAAGTATCCTCATTATGACATCTCAAAATATTATGAGAGCGCAATTTACAGGTATTACGAGCAATTTCTCTTACCCCAATTTGTGTCACATCTACTGGAGCATCATGAGCATGTATTATGACGTCACAGTATATGATGACATCATAATTAGTATGCACTATGACGTCACAATGTATTATGACGTCATAATGTATCCACGTTATGACATCACAATATATTATGAGAGCGCAATTTGCAGTATTATGAGCAATTTCTCTTGCCACAATTTGTTTCACGTCTACTGGAGCATCATGAGCATGTATTATGACGTCACAGTATATGACGACATCTTAATTAGTATGCACTATGACGTCACAATATTTTATGACGTCATAATGTATCCGCATTATGACATCACAATATATTATGAGAGCGCAATTTGCAGGTATTATGAGCAATTTTTCTTACACCAATTTTTGTCACATCTACTGTAGCATCATGAGCATGTATTATGACGTCACAGTATATGATGATATCATAATTAGTATGCACTATGACGTCACAATGTATTATGACGTCATAATATATCCACGTTATGACATCACAAAATATTATGAGAGCGCAATTTGCAGGTATTATGAGCAATTTCTCTTACCCCAATTTGTGTCACATCTACTGGAGAATCATGAGCATGTATTATGACGTCACAGTATATGATGAGATCGTAATTAGTATGCACTATGACGTCACAATGTATTATGACGTCATAATGTATCCGCGTCATGACATCACAATATATTATGAGAGCGTAATTTGCAGCTATTATGAGCAATTTCTCTTACCCCAATTTCTGTCACATCTACTGGAGCATCATGAGCATGTATTATGATGTCACAGCATATGATGACATCATAACTAGTATGCACTATGACGTCACAATGTATTATGACGTCAAAAAGTATCCGCATTATGACATCACATAATATTATGAGAGCGCAATTTGCAGGTATTACGAGCAATTTCTCTTACCCCAATTTGTGTCACATCTACTGGAGCATCATGAGCATGTATTATGACGTCACAGTATATGATGACATCATAATTAGTATGCACTATGACGTCACAATGTATTATGACGTCATAATGTATCCGCGTTATGACCACACAACATATTATGAGAGCGCAATTTGCAGGTATTATGAGCAATTTCTCTTACCACAATTTGTGTCACATCTACTGGAGCATCATGAGCATGTATTATGATGTCACAGTATATGACGACATCTTAATTAGTATGCACTATGACGTCACAATATTTTATGACGTCATAATGTATCCGCATTATGACATCACAATATATTATGAGAGCGCAATTTGCAGGTATTATGAGCAATTTCTCTTACACCAATTTTTGTCACATCTACTGTAGCATCATGAGCATGTATTATGACGTCACAGTATATGATGATATCATAATTAGTATGCACTATGACGTCACAATGTATTATGACGTCATAATGTATCCGCGTTATGACATCACAATATATTATGAGAGCGCAAGTTGCAGGTATAATGAGCAATTTCTCTTACCCCAATTTCTGTCACATCTACTGGAGCATCATGAGCATGTATTATGATGTCACAGCATATGATGACATCATACCTAGTATGCACTATGACGTCACAATGTATTATGACGTCATAAAGTATCCGCCTTATGACATCACAATATATTATGAGAGCGCAATTTGCAGGTATTACGAGCAATTTCTCTTACCCCAATTTGTGTCACATCTACTGGAGAATCATGAGCATGTATTATGACGACGCAGTATGTGATGACATCATAATTAGTATGCACTATGATGTCAGAATGTATTATGATGTCATAATGTATCCGCGTTATGACATCACAATATATTATGAGAGCGCAATTTGAAGGTATTATGAGCAATTTCTATTACCCCAATTTATGTCACATCTACTGGAGCATCATGAGCATGTATTATGACGTCACAGCATATGATGACATCATAATTAGTATGCAGTGTGACGTCACAATGTATTATGATGTCATAAAGTATCCGCATTATGACATCACAAAATATTATGAGAGCGCAATTTGCAGGTATTACGAGCAATTTCTCCTACCCCAATTTGTGTCACATCTACTGGAGAATCATGAGCATGTATTTTGACGTCACAGTATATGATGACATCATAATTAGTATTCAGTATGACGTCACAATGTATTATGACGTCATAATGTATCCGCATTATGACAACACAATATATTATGAGAGCGCAATTTGCAGGTATTATGACCAATTTCTCTTACCCCAATTTCTGTCATATCTACTGGAGCATCATGAGCATGTATTATGATGTCACAGCATATGATGACATCATAACTAGTATGCACTATGACGTCACAATGTATTATGACGTCATAAAGTATCCGCATTATGACATCACAAAATATTATGAGAGCGCAATTTGCAGGTATTACGAGCAATTTCTCTTACCCCAATTTGTGTCACATCTACTGGAGGATCATTAGCATGTATTTTGACGTCACATTATATGACGACATCTTAATTAGTATGCACTATGACGTCACAATATTTTATGACGTCATAATGTATCCGCATTATGACATCACAATATATTATGAGAGCGCAATTTGCAGGTATTATGAGCAATTTCTCTTACACCAATTTTTGTCACATCTACTGTAGCATCATGAGCATGTATTATGACGTCACAGTATATGATGATATCATAATTAGTATGCACTATGACGTCACAATGTATTATGACGTCATTATATATCCGCGTTATGACATCACAATATATTATGAGAGCGCAATTTGCAGGTATTATGAGCAATTTCTCTTACCCCAATTTGTGTCACATCTACTGGAGAATCATGAGCATGTATTATGACGTCACAGTATGTGATGAGATCGTAATTAGTATGCACTATGATGTCACAATGTATTATGACGTCATAATGTATCCGCGTCATGACATCACAATATATTATGAGAGCGTAATTTGCAGCTATTATGAGCAATTTCTCTTACCCCAATTTCTGTCACATCTACTGGAGCATCATGAGCATGTATTATGATGTCACAGCATATGATGACATCATAACTAGTATGCACTATGACGTCACAATGTATTATGACGTCATAAAGTATCCGCATTATGACATCACATAATATTATGAGAGCGCAATTTGCAGGTATTACGAGCAATTTCTCTTACCCCAATTTGTGTCACATCTACTGGAGCATCATGAGCATGTATTATGACGTCACAGTATATGATGACATCATAATTAGTATGCACTATGACGTCACAATGTATTATGACGTCATAATGTATCCACGTTATGACCTCACAATATATTATGAGAGCGCAATTTGCAGGTATTATGAGCAATTTCTCTTACCACAATTTATGTCACATCTACTGGAGCACCATGAGCATGTATTATGATGTCACAGTATATGACGACATCTTAATTAGTATGCACTATGACGTCACAATATTTTATGACGTCATAATGTATCCGCATTATGACATCACAATATATTATGAGAGCGCAATTTGCATGTATTATGAGCAATTTCTCTTACACCAATTTTTCTCACATCTACTGGAGCATCATGAGCATGTATTATGACGTCACAGTATATGATGACATCATAATTAGTATGCACTATGACGTCACAATGTATTATGACGTCATAATGTATCCGCGTTATGACATCACAATATATTATGAGAGCGCAATTTGCAGGTATTATGAGCAATTTCTCTTACCACAATTTTTGTCACATCTACTGGAGCATCATTAGCATGTATTATGACGTCACAGTATATGACGACATCTTAATTAGTATGCACTATGACGTCACAATATTTTATGACATCATAATGTATCCGCATTATAACATCACAATATATTATGAGAGCGCAATTTGCAGGTTTTATGAGCAATTTCTCTTACACCAATTTTTGTCACATCTACTGTAGCATCATGAGCATGTATTATGACGTCACGGTATATGATGATATCATAATTAGTATGCACTATGACGTCACAATGTATTATGACGTTATAATGTATCCGCGTTATGACATCACAATATATTATGAGAGCGCAATTTGCAGGTATTATGAGCAATTTCTCTTACTCCAATTTCTGTCACATCTACTGGAGCATCATGAGCATGTATTATGATGTCACAGCATATGATGACATCATACCTAGTATGCACTAGGACGTCACAATATATTATGACGTCATAAAGTATCCGCCTTATGACATCACAATATATTAAGAGAGCGCAATTTGCAGGTATTACGAGCAATTTCTCTTACCCCAATTTGTGTCACATCTACTGGAGAATCATGAGCATGTATTATGACGACGCAGTATGTGATGACATCATAATTAGTATGCACTATGATGTCAGAATGTATTATGACGTCATACTGTATCCGCGTTATGACATCACAATATATTATGAGAGCGCAATTTGCAGGTATTATGAGCAATTTCTCTTACCCCAATTTGTGTTACATCTACTGGAGCATCATGAGCATGTATTATGACGTCACAGCATATGATGACATCATAATTAGTATGCAGTGTTTCGTCACAATGTATTATGACGTTATAAAGTATCCATATTATGACATCACAAAATATTATGAGAGCGCAATTTCCAGGTATTACGAGCAATTTCTCTTACCCCAATTTGTGTCACATCTACTGGAGAATCATGAGCATGTATTTTGACGTCACAGTATATGATGACATCATAATTAGTATTCACTATGACGTCACAATGTATTATGACGTCATAATGTATCCGCATTATGACAACACAATATATTATGAGAGCGCAATTTGCAGGTATTATGAGCAATTTCTCTTACCCCAATTTCTGTCACATCTACTGGAGCATCATGAGCATGTATTATGATGTCACAGCATATGATGACATCATAACTGGCATGCACTATGACGTCACAATGTATTATGATGTCATAAAGTATCCGCATTATGACATCACAAAATATTATGAGAGCGCAATTTGCAGGTAATACGAGCAATTTCTCTTACCCAAATTTGTGTCACATCTACTGGAGCATCATGAGCATGTATTATGACGTCACAGTATATGACGACATCTTAATTAGTATGCACTATGACGTCACAATATTTTATGACGTCATAATGTAATCCGCATTTTACATCACAATATATTATGGGAGCGCAATTTGAAGGTATTATGAGCAATTTCTCTTACACCAATTTTTGTCACATCTACTGTAGCACCATGAGCATGTATTATGACGTCACAGTATATGATGAGATCGTAATTATATGCACTATGATGTCACAATGTATTATGACGTCATAATGTATCCGCGTTATGACATCACAATATATTATGAGAGTGCAATTTGCAGGTATTATGAGCAATTTCTCTTACCCCAATTTCTGTCACATCTACTGGAGCATCATGAGCATGTATTATGATGTCACAGCATATGATGACATCATAACTAGTAGTAACTATGACGTCACAATGTATTATGAGGTCATAAAGTATCCGCATTATGACATCATAAAATATTATGAGAGCGCAATTTGCAGGTATTACCAGCAATTTCTCTTACCCCAATTTGTGTCACATCTACTGGAGCATCATGAGCATGTATTATGACGTCACAGTATATGACGACATCATAATTAGTATGCACTATGACGTCACAGTGTATTATGACGTCATAATGTATCCACGTTATGACATCACAATATATTATGAGAGCGCAATTTGCAGGTATTATGAGCAACTTCTCTAACCAAAATTTGTGTCACACCTACTGGAGCATCATGAGCATGTATTTTGACGTCACAGTATATGACGACATCTTAATTAGTATGCACTATGACGTCACAATATTTTATGACGTCATAATGTATCCGCATTATGACATCACAATATATTAAGAGAGCGCAATTTGCAGGTATTATGAGCAGTTTCTCTTACACCAATTTTTGTCACATCTACTGTAGCATCATGAGCATGTATTATGACGTCACAGTATATGATGATATCATAATTAGTATGCACTATGACGTCACAATGTATTATGACGTCATAAACTATCCGCCTTATGACATCACAATATATTATGAGAGCGCAATTTGCAGGTATTACGAGCAATTTCTCTTACCCCAATTTGTGTCACATCTACTGTAGAATTATGAGCATGTATTATGACGACGCAGTATGTGATGACATCATAATTAGTATGCACTATGATGTCAGAATGTATTATGATGTCATAATGTGTCCGCGTTATGACATCACAATATATTATGAGAGCGCAATTTGCAGGTATTATGAGCAATTTCTCTTACCCCAATTTGTGTCACATCTACTGGAGCATCATGAGCATGTTTTATGACGTCACAGTATATGATGACATCATAATTAGTATGCAGTGTGACGTCACAATGTATTATGACGTCATAAAGTATCCGCATTATGACATCACAAAATATTATGAGAGCGCAATTTGCAGGTATTACAAGCAATTTCTCTTACCCCAATTTGTGTCACATCTACTGGAGAATCATGAGCATGTATTTTGACGTCACAGTATATGATGACATCATAATTAGTATTCACTATGACGTCACAATGTATTATGACGTCATAATGTATCCGCATTAGGACAACACAATATATTATGAGAGCGCAATTTGCAGGTATTATGAGCAATTTCTCTTACCCCAATTTCTGTCACATCTACTGGAGCATCATGAGCATGTATTATGGTGTCACAGCATATGATGACATCATAACTAGTATGCACTATGACGTCACAATGTATTATGACGTCATAAAGTATCCACATTATGACATCACAAAATATTATGAGAGTGCAATTTGCAGGTATTACGAGCAATTTCTCTTACCCCAATTTGTCCCACATCTACTGGAGCATCATGAGCATGTATTATGACGTCACAGTATATGATGACATCATAATTAGTATGGGCTATGACGTCACAATGTATTATGACGTCATAATGTATCCACGTTATGACATAACAATATATTATGAGAGCGCAATTTGCAGGTATTATGAGGAATTTCTCTTACCCCAATTTGTGTCACATCTACTGGAGCATCTTGAGCATGTATTATGACGTCACAGTATATGACGACATCTTAATTTGTATGCACTATGACGTCACAATATTTTTTGACGTCATAATGTATCCGCGTTATGACATCACAATATATTATGAGAGCGCAATTTGCAGGTATTATGAGCAATTTCTCTTACCACAATTTGTGTCACATCTACTGGAGCATCATGAGCATGTATTATGATGTCAGAGTATATGACGACATCTTAATTAGTAAGCACTATGACGTCACAGTATTTTATGACGTCATAATGTATCCGCATTATGACATCACAATATATTATCAGAGCGCAATTTGCTGGTATTATGAGCAATTTCTCTTACACCAATTTCTGTCACATCTACTGGAGAATCATGAGCATGTATTATGACGTCACAGTATATGATGACATCATTATTAGTATGCACTATGACGTCACAATGTATTATGACGTCATAATGTATCTGCGTTATGACATCACAATATATTATGAGAGCGCAATTTGCAGGTATTATGAGCAATTTCTCTAACCACAATTTGTGTCACATCTACTGGAGCATCATGAGCATGTATTATGATGTCACAGTATATGACGACATCTTAATTAGTATGCACTATGACGTCACAATATTTTATGACGTCATAATGTATCCGCATTATGACATCACAATATATTATGAGAGCGCAATTTGCAGGTATTATGAGCCATTTCTCTTACACCAATTTTTGTCACATCTACTGGAGCATCATGAGCATGTACTATGACGTCACAGTATATGATGACATCATAATTAGTATGCACTATGACGTCACAATGTATTATGACGTCGTAATGTATCCGCGTTTTGAAATCACAATGTATTTTGAGAGCGCAATTTGCAGGTATTATGAGCAATTTCTCTTACCCCAATTTCTGTCACATCTACTGGAGCATCATGAGCATGTATTATGATGTCACAGCATATGATGACATCATAACTAGTATGCACTATGACGTCACAATGTATTATGAGGTCATAAAGTATCCGCATTATGACATCACAAAATATTATGAGAGCGCAATTTGCAGGTATTACCAGCAATTTCTCTTACCCCAATTTGTGTCACATCTACTGGAGCATCATGAGCATGTATTATGACGTCACAGTATATGACGACATCATAATTAGTATGCACTATGACGTCACAGTGTATTATGACGTCATAATGTATCCGCGTTATGACATCACAATATATTATGAGAGCGCAATTTGCAGGTATTATGAGCAATTTCTCTAAGCACAATTTGTGTCACATCTACTGGAGCATCATTAGCATGTATTATGACGTCACAGTATATGACGACATCTTAATTAGTATGCACTATGACGTCACAATATTTTATGACATCATAATGTATCCGCATTATAACATCACAATATATTATGAGAGCGCAATTTGCAGGTATTATGAGCAATTTCTCTTACAACAATTTTTGTCACATCTACTGTAGCATCATGAGCATGTATTATGACGTCACAGTATATGATGATATCATAATTAGTATGCACTATGACGTCACAATGTATTATGACGTTATAATGTATCCGCGTTATGACATCACAATATATTATGAGAGCGCAATTTACAGGTATTATGAGCAATTTCTCTTACCCCAATTTGTGTCACATCTACTGGAGCATCATGAGCATGTATTATGATGTCACAGCATATGATGACATCATACCTAGTATGCACTAGGACGTCACAATATATTATGACGTCATAAAGTATCCGCCTTATGACATCACAATATATTAAGAGAGCGCAATTTGCAGGTATTACGAGCAATTTCTCTTACCCCAATTTGTGTCACATCTACTGGAGAATCATGAGCATGTATTATGACGACGCAGTATGTGATGACATCATAATTAGTATGCACTATGATGTCAGAATGTATTATGACGTCATACTGTATCCGCGTTATGACATCACAATATATTATGAGAGCGCAATTTGCAGGTATTATGAGCAATTTCTCTTACCCCAATTTGTGTTACATCTACTGGAGCATCATGAGCATGTATTATGACGTCACAGCATATGATGACATCATAATTAGTATGCAGTGTTTCGTCACAATGTATTATGACGTTATAAAGTATCCACATTATGACATCACAAAATATTATGACAGCGCAATTTGCAGGTATTACGAGCAATTTCTCTTACCCCAATTTGTGTCACATCTACTGGAGAATCATGAGCATGTATTTTGACGTCACAGTATATGATGACATCATAATTAGTATTCACTATGACGTCACAATGTATTATGACGTCATAATGTATCCGCATTATGACAACACAATATATTATGAGAGCGCAATTTGCAGGTATTATGAGCAATTTCTCTAACCCCAATTTCTGTCACATCTACTGGAGCATCATGAGCATGTATTATGATGTCACAGCATATGATGACATCATAACTGGCATGCACTATGACGTCACAATGTATTATGATGTCATAAAGTATCCGCATTATGACATCACAAAATATTATGAGAGCGCAATTTACAGGTATTACGAGCAATTTCTCTTACCCAAATTTGTGTCACATCTACTGGAGCATCATGAGCATGTATTATGACGTCACAGTATATGACGACATCTTAATTAGTATGCACTATGACGTCACAATATTTTATGACGTCATAATGTATCCGCATTTTGACATCACAATATATTATGGGAGCGCAATTTGAAGGTATTATGAGCAATTTCTCTTACACCAATTTTTGTCACATCTACTGTAGCACCATGAGCATGTATTATGACGTCACAGTATATGATGAGATCGTAATTATATGCACTATGATGTCACAATGTATTATGACGTCATAATGTATCCGCGTTATGTCATCACAATATATTATGAGAGTGCAATTTGCAGGTATTATGAGCAATTTCTCTTACCCCAATTTCTGTCACATCTACTGGAGCATCATGAGCATGTATTATGATGTCACAGCATATGATGACATCATAACTAGTAGGCACTATGACGTCACAATGTATTATGAGGTCATAAAGTATCCGCATTATGACATCATAAAATATTATGAGAGCGCAATTTGCAGGTATTACCAGCAATTTCTCTTACCCCAATTTGTGTCACATCTACTGGAGCATCATGAGCATGTATTATGACGTCACAGTATATGACGACATCTTAATTAGTATGCACTATGACGTCACAATATTTTATGACGTCATAATGTATCCGCATTTTGACATCACAATATATTATGGGAGCGCAATTTGAAGGTATTATGAGCAATTTCTCTTACACCAATTTCTGTCACATCTACTGGAGAATCATGAGCATGTATTATGACGTCACAGTATATGATGACATCATTATTAGTATGCACTATGACGTCACAATGTATTATGACGTCATAATGTATCTGCGTTATGACATCACAATATATTATGAGAGCGCAATTTGCAGGTATTATGAGCAATTTCTCTAACCACAATTTGTGTCACATCTACTGGAGCATCATGAGCATGTATTATGATGTCACAGTATATGACGACATCTTAATTAGTATGCACTATGACGTCACAATATTTTATGACGTCATAATGTATCCGCATTATGACATCACAATATATTATGAGAGCGCAATTTGCAGGTATTATGAGCCATTTCTCTTACAACAATTTTTGTCACATCTACTGGAGCATCATGAGCATGTACTATGACGTCACAGTATATGATGACATCATAATTAGTATGCACTATGACGTCACAATGTATTATGACGTCGTAATGTATCCGCGTTTTGAAATCACAATATATTTTGAGAGCGCAATTTGCAGGTATTATGAGCAATTTCTCTTACCCCAATTTCTGTCACATCTACTGGAGCATCATGAGCATGTATTATGATGTCACAGCATATGATGACATCATAACTAGTATGCACTATGACGTCACAATGTATTATGAGGTCATAAAGTATCCGCATTATGACATCACAAAATATTATGATAGCGCAATTTGCAGGTATTGTGACCCATTTCTCTTACCCCAATTTGTGTCACATCTACTGGAGCAACATGAGCATGTATTATGATGTCAGAGTATAAGATGACATCATAATTCGTATGCACTATGACGTCACAATGCATTATGACATCATAATGTATCCGCATTATGACATCACAATATATTATGAGAGCGCAATTCACAGGTATTATGAGCAATTTCTCTTACCCCAATTTGTGTCACATCTACTGGAGCATCATGAGCATGTATTATGACATCACAGCATATGATGACATCATAACTAGTATGCACTATGACATCACAATGTATTATGACGTCATAATGTATCCACATTATGACATCACAATACATTATGTGAGCGCAACATGCAGGTATTATGAGCAATTTCTCTTACCCCAATTTGTGTCACATCTACTGGAGCATCATGAGCATGTATTATGACATCACAGTATGTGATGACATCATAATTAGTATGCACTATGACCTCACAATCTATTATGACATCATAATGTATCCGCATTATGACATCACAATATATTATGAGAGCGCAACATGCAGGTATTATGAACAATTTCTCTTACCCCAATTTGTGTCACATCTACTGGAGCATCATGAGCATGTATTATGACGTCACAGTATATGATGACATCATAATTAGTATGCACTATGACGTCACAATGTATTATGACGTCATAATGTATCCGCATTATGACATCACAATATATTATGAGAGCGCAACATGCAGGTATTATGAGCAATTTCTCTTACCCCAATTTGTGTCACATCTGCTGGAGCATCATGAGATTGTATTATGACGTCACATTAAATGATGACACCATAATTAGTATGCACTATGACGTCACAATGTACTATGACGTCATAATGTATCCACATTATGACATCACAATATATAACGAGAGCGCAATTTGCAGCTATTATGAGCAAATTCTCTTACCACAGTTTGTGTCACATCTACTGGAGCATCATGAGCATGTATTATGACGTCACAGTATATGATGACATCATAATTAGTATGCAGTATGACGTCACAATATATTATGACGTCATAATGTATCTGCATTATGACATCACAATACATTATGAGAGCGCAACCTGCAGGTATTATGAGGAATTTCTCTTACACCAATTTGTGTCACATCTACTGGAGCATCATGAGCATGTATTATGACGTCACAGTATATGATGACATCATAATTAGTATGCAATATGATGTCACAATGTATTATGACGTCATAATGTATCCGCATTATGACATCAAAATATATTATGAGAGCGCAATTTTCAGGTTTTATGACCAATTTCGCTTACCCCAATTTGTGTCACATCTACTGGAGCATCATGAGCATGTATTATGACGTCACAGTATATGATGACATCATAATTAGTATGCAGTGTGACGTCACAATGTATTATGACGTCATAATGTATCCGCCTTATGACATCACCATATGTTATGAGAGCGCAATTTGCAGGTATTATGAGCAATTTCTCTTACCCCAATTTGTGTCACATCTACTGGAGCATCATGAGCATGTATTATGACGTCACAGTATATGATGACATCATAATTAGTATGCACTATGACCTCACAATGTATTATGACATCATAATGTATCCGCATTATGACATCACAATATATTATGAGAGCGCAATTTGCAGGTTTTATGACCAATTTCACTTACCCCAATTTGTGTCACATCTACTGGAGCATCATGAGCATGTATTATGACGTCACAGTATATGATGACATCATAATTAGTATGCAGTATGACGTCACAATGTATTATGACGTCGTAATGTATCCGCATTATGACATCACAATATATTATGAGAGCGCAACAGGCAGGTATTATGAGCAATTTCTCATACCCCAATTTGTGTCACATCTACTGGAGCATCATGAGCATGTTTTATTACGACACAGCATATGATGACATCATAATTAGTATGTACGATGACGTCACAATGTATTATGACGTCATAATGTATCCGCATTATGACATCACAATATATTGTGAGAGCGCAATTTGCAGGTATTATGAGCAATTTCTCTTACCCCAATTTATGTCACATCTACTGGAGCATCATTAGCATGTGTTATGACATCACAGTATATGATGACATCATAATTAGTATGCACTATGACGTCACAATGTAGTATGACGTCATAATGTATCCGCATTATGACATCACAATATATTATGAGAGCGCAATATGCATGTAGTATGACCAATTTCGCTTACGCCATTTGTGTCACATCTACTGGAGCATCATGAGCATGTATTATGACGTCACAGTATATGATGACATCACAATTAGTATGCATTATGACGTAACAATGTATTATGACGTCATAATGTATCCGCATTATGACATCACAATATATTATGAGAGCGCAATTTGCAGGTATTATGAGCAATTTCTCTTACCCCAAATTGTGTCATATCTACTGGAGCATCATGAGCATGTATTATGACGTCACAGTATATGATGACATCATAATTAGTATGCACTATGACGTCACAATGTATTATGACGTCATAATGTATCCGCATTATGAAATCACAATATATTATTAGAGCGCAACATGCAGGTATTATGAGCAATTTCTCTTACCCCAATTTGTGTCACATCTACTGGAGCATCATGAGCATGTATTATGACGTCACAGTATATGATGACATCATAATTAGTATGCACTATGACGTCACAATGTATTATGACGTCATAATATATCCGCATTATGACATCACAATATATTATGAGAGCAAAATTTGCAGGTATTATGAGCAATTTCTCTTACCCCAATTTGTGTCACATCTACTGGAGCATAATGAGCATGTATTATGACCTCACAGTATATGATGACATCATAATTAGTATGCACTATGACGTCACAATGTATTATGACGTCATAATGTATCCGCATAATGACATCACAATATATTATGAGAGCGCAATTTGCAGGTTTTATGACCAATTTCTCTTACACCAATTTGTGTCACATCTACTGGAGCATCATGAGCATGTATTATGACGTCACAGCATATGATGACATCATAACTAGTATGCACTATGACGTCCCAATGTATTATAGCGTCATAATGTATCCGCATTATGACATCACAATATATTATTAGAGCGCAATTTGCAGGTATTATGATCAATTTCTCTTACCCCAATTTGTGTCACATCTACTGGAGCATCATGAGCATGTATTATGACGTCACAGTATATGATGACATCATAATTAGTATGCACTATGACATCACAATGTATTATTATGTCATAATGTATCCGCCTTATGACATCACAATACATTATGAGAGCGCAATTTGCAGGTATTATGACCAATTTCTCTTAACCCAATATGTGTCACCTTTACTGGAGCATCAGGAGCATATATTCTGACGTCACAGTATATGATGACATCATAGTTAGTATGCACTATGACATCACAATGTATTATGACGTCATAATGTATCCGCATTATGACATAACAATATATTATGAGAGTGTAATTTGCAGGAATTATGAGCAATTTCTCTTACCCCAATTTGTGTCACATCTACTGGAGCACCATGAGCATGTATTATGATGTCACAGTATATGATGACATCATAGTTAGTATGCACTATGACATCACAATGTATTATGACGTCATAATATATCCGCATTATGACATCACAATATATTATGAGAGCGCAATTTGCAGGTACTATGAGCAATTTCTCTTACCCCAATTTGTGTCACATCTACTGGAGCATCATGAGCATGTATTATGACGTCACAGTATATGATGACATCATAATTTGTATGCACTATGACGTCACAATGTACTATGACGTCAAAATGTTTCCGCGTTATGACATCACAATATATTATGAGAGCGCAATTTGCACGTGTTATGCGCAATTTCTCTTACCCCAATTTGTGTCACATCTACTGGAGCACCATGAGCATGTATTATCACGTCACACTATATGATGACATCATAATTAGTATGCACTATGACGTCACAAAGTATTACGATGTCATAATGTATCCGCATTATGACATCAGAATATATTATGAGAGCGCAATTTGCAGGTATTATGAGCAATTTCTTACCCCAATTTGTGTCACATCTACTGAAGCATCATGAGCATGTATTATGACATCACAGCATATGATGACATCATAACTAGTATGCACTATGGTGTCACAATGTATTATGACGTCATAATGTTTCCGCATTATGACATCACAATATATTATGAGAGCGCAATTTACAGGCATTATGAGCAATTTCTCTTACCTCAATTTGTGTCAGATCTACTGGAGCATCATGAGCATGTATTATGACGTCACAATATATGATGACATCATAATTAGTATGTAGTATGACGTCACAATGTATTATGACGTCATAATGTATCCGGATTATGACATCACAATATATTACGAGAGCGTAATTTGCAGGTATTATGAGCAATTTCTCTTACCCCAATTTGTGTCACATATACTGGAGCATCATGAGCATGTATTATGACATCACAGTATATGATGACATCATAATTAGTATGCACTATGACGTCACAATGTATTATGACGTCATAATGTATCCGCATTATGACATCACAATATATTATGAGAGCGCAATTTGCAGGTACTATGAGCAATTTCTCTTACCCCAATTTGTGTCACATCTACTGGATCATCATGAGCATGTATTATGACATCACAGTATATGATGACATCATAATTAGTATGCACTATGACGTCACAATGTATTATGACGTCATAATGTATCCGAATTATGACATCACAAAATATTATGAGAGCGCAATTTGCAGGTATTATGAGCAATTTCTCTTACCCCAATTTGTGTCACATCTACTGGAGCATCATGACCATGTACTATGACATCACAGTATATGATGACATCATAATTAGTATGCACTATGACATCACAATGTATTATGACGTCATAATGTGTCTGCTTTATGACATCATAATATATTATGAGAGCGCAATTTGCAGGTATTATGATCAATTTCTCTTACCCCAATTTGTGTCACATCTACTGGAGCATCATGAGCATGTATTATGACGTCACAGCATATGATGACATCATAACTAGTATGCTTCATGATGTCACAATGTATTATGACGTCATAATGTATCCACGTTATGACATCACAATACATTATGAGAGCGCAATTTGCAGGTATTATGAGCAATTTCTCTTACCCCAATATGTGTCACATCCACTGGAGCATCATGAGCATGTATTATGACGTCACAGTATATGATGACATCATAATTAGTATGCACTATGACGTAACAATGTATTATGACGCCATAATGTATCCGCGTTATGACATCACTATATAATATGAGAGCGCAATTTGCAGGCATTTTGAGCAATTTCTCTTTCAACAATTTGTGTCACATCTACGGGAGCATCATGAGCATGTATTATGACGTCAAAGTATATGATGACATCATAATTAGTATGCCCTATGACGTCACAATGTATTATGACGTCATGATGTATCCACATTATGACATCACAATATATTATGAGAGCGCAATTTGCAGGTATTATGAGCAATTTCTCTTACCCCAATTTGTGTCACATCTACTGGAGCATCATGAGCATGTATTATGACGTCACAGCATATGATGACATCATAACTAGTATGCACTATGACGTCACAATGTATTATGACGACATAATGTATCCGCATTATGACATCACAATATATTATGAGAGCGCAATTTGCAGGTATTATGAGCAATTTCTCTTACCCCAATTTGTGTCACATCTACTGGAGCATCATGAGCATGTATTATGACGTCACAGTATATGATGACATCATAATTAGTATGCACTATAACGTCACAATGTATTATGACATCATATTGTATCAGCATTATGACATCACAATATATTATGAGAGCGCAATTTGCAGGTATTATGAGCAATTTCGCTTACCCCAATTTTTGTCACAACTACTGGAGCATCATGAGCATGTATTATGATGTCACAGTATATGACGACATCTTAATTAGTATGCACTATGACGTCACAATATTCTATGACGTCATAATGTATCCGCATTATAACATCACAATATATTATGAGAGCACAATTTGCAGGTATTATGAGCAAGTTCGCTTACCCCAATGTGTGTCACAACTACTGGAGCATCATGAGCATGTATTATGACGTCACAGTATATGATGACATCATAATTAGTATGCATTATGACGTCACAATGTATTATGACATCATAATGAATCCACGTTATGACATCACAATATATTATGAGAGCGCAATTTGCAGGTATTATGAGCAATTTCTCTTACCCCAATTTGTGTCACTTCTACTGGAGCATCATGAGCATGTATTATGACGTCACCGTATATGATGACATCATAATTAGTATGCAGTATGACGTCACAGTGTAGTATGACGTCATAATGTATCCGCATTATGACATCACAATATATTATGAGAGCGCAATTTGCAGGTATTATGAGCAATTTCTCTTACCCCAATTTGTGTCACATCTACTGGAGCATCATGAGCATGTATTATGACGTCACAGCATATGATGACATCATAATTAGTATGCACTATGACGTCACAATGTATTATGACGTCATAATGTATCCGAATTATGACATCACAAAATATTATGAGAGCGCAATTTGCAGGTATTATGATCAATTTCTCTTACCCCAATTTGTGTCACATCTACTGGAGCATCATGAGCATGTACTATGACATCAAAGTATATGATGACATCATAATTAGTATGCACTATGATGTAACAATGTATTATGACGTCATAATGTGTCTGCATTATGACATCACAATATATTATGAGAGCGCAATTTGCAGGTATTATGATCAATTTCTCTTACCCCAATTTGTGTCACATCTACTGGAGCATCATGAGCATGTATTATGACGTCACAGTATATGATGACATCATAATTAGTATACACTATGACGTCACAATGTATTATGACATCATAATGTATCCGCATTATGACATCACATATATTATGAGAGCGCAATTTGCAGGTATTATGAGCACTTTCTCTTACCTCAATTTGTGTCAGATCTACTGGAGCATCATGAGCATGTATTATGACGTCACAATATATGATGACATCATAATTAGTATGCACTATGACGTCACAATGTATTATGACTTAATAATGTATCCGCATTATGACATCACATTATATTATGAGAGCGCAATTTGCAGCTATTATGAGCAATTTCTCTTACCCCAATTTGTGTCACATCTACTGGAGCATCATGAGCATGTATTATGACATCACAGCATATGATGACATCATAACTAGTATGCACTATGACGTCACAATGTATTATGACGTCATAATGTATCCGCATTATGACATCACAAAATATTATGAGAGCGCAATTTGCAGGTATTATGAGCAATTTCTCTTACACCAAATTGTGTCACATCTACTGGAGCATCATGAGCATGTACTATGACATCACAGTATATGATGACATCATAATTAGTATCCACTATGACGTCACAATGAATTATGACTTCATAATGTATCTGCATTAAGACATCACAATATATTATGAGAGCGCAATTTGCAGGTATTATCAGCAATTTCGCTTACTCCAATTTGTGTCACATATACTGGAGCATCATGAGCACGTATTATGACGTCACAGTATATGATGACATCATAATTATTATGCACTATGACGTCATAATATATTATGACGTCATAATGTATCCGCATTATGACATCACAATATATTATGAGAGCGCAATTTGCAGGTATTATGAGCAATTTCCCTTACCCCAATTTGTGTCACATCTACTGGAGCATCATGAGCATGTACTATGACATCACAGTATATGATGACATAATAATTAGTATGCACTATGATGTCACAATGTATTATGACGTCATAATGTGACTGCATTATGACATCACAATATATTATGAGAGCGGAATTTGCAGGTATTATGAGCAATTTCTCTTACCCCAATTTGTGTCACATCTACTGGAGCATCATGAGCATGTATTATGACGTCACAGTATATGATGACATCATAATTAGTATACACTATGATGTCACAATGTATTATGACGTCATAATGTATCCGCATTATGACATCACAATATATTATGAGAGCACCATTTGCAGGTATTATGAGCAGTTTCTCTTACCTCAATTTGTGTCAGATCTACTGGAGCATCATGAGCATGTATTATGACGTCACAGTATATGATGACATCATAATTAGTATGCACGATGACGTCACAATGTATTATGACGTCATAATGTATCCACATTATGACATCAGAAAATATTATTAGAGCGCAATTTGCAGGTATTATGAGCAATTTCTCTTACCCCAATTTGTGTCAAATCTACTGGAGCATCATGAGCATGTACTATGACATCACAGTATATGATGACATCATAATTAGTATGCACTATGACGTCACAATGTATTATGACGTCATAATGTGTCTGCATTATGACATCACAATATATTATGAGAGCTGAATTTGCAGGTATTATCAGCAATTTCGCTTACTCCAATTTGTGTTACATCTACTGGAGCATCATGAGCATGTATTATGACGTCACAGTATATGATGGCATCATTATTATTATGCACTATGACGTTATAATGTATTATGATGTCATAATGTATCCGAATTATGACATCACAATATATTATGAGAGCGCAATTTGCAGGTATTATAAGCAATTTCTCTTACCCCAATTTGTGTCACATCTATTGGAGCATCATGAGCATGTAATATGACGTCACAGTATATGATGACATCATAATTAGTATACACTATGACGTCACAATATATTATACATCATAATGTATCAGCTTTATGAAATCACAATATATTACGAGAGCCCAATTTGCAGGTATTATGAGCAAATTCTCTTACCCCAATTTGTGTCACACCTACTGGAGCATCATGAGCATGTATTATGACGTCACAGCATATGATGACATCATAATTAGTATGCACTATGACGTCACAATGTATTATGACGTCATAATGTATCCGAATTATGACATCACAAAATATTATGAGAGCGCAATTTGCAGGTATTATGAGCAATTTCTCTTACCCCAATTTGTGTCACTTCTACTGGAGCATCATGAGCATGTATTATGACGTCACCTTATATGATGACATCATAATTAGTATGCAGTATGACGTCACAGTGTAGTATGACGTCATAATGTATCCGCATTATGACATCACAATATATTATGAGAGCGCAATTTGCAGGTAATATGAGCATGTTCGCTTACCCCAATTTTTGTCACATCTACTGGAGCATCATGAGCATGTAATATGACGTCACAGTATATGATGACATCATAATTAGTATGCACTATGACGTCACAATGTATTATGACGTCATAATGTATCCGCATTATGACATCACAATATATTATGAGAGCGCAATTTGCAGGTATTATGAGCAATTTCTCTTACCCCAATTTGTGTCACATCTACTGGAGCTTCATGAGCATGTATTATGACATCACAGTATATGATGACATCATAATTAGTATACACTATGACGTCACAATATATTATACGTCATAATGTATTAGCATTATGACATCACAATATTTTACGATTGTGCAATTTGCAGGTATTATGAGCAATTTCTCTTACCCCAATTTGTGTCACATCTACTGGAGCATCATGAGCCTGTATTATGATGTCACAGCATATGATGACATCATAATTAGTATGCACTATGACGTCACAATGTATTATGACGTCATAATGTATACACGTTATGACATCACAATATATTATGAGAGCACAATTTGCAGGTATTATGAGCAATTTCTCTTACCCCAATATGTGTCACATCCACTGGAGCATCATGAGCATGTATTATGACGTCACAGTATATGATGACATCATAATTAGTATGCACTATGACGTCACAATGTATTATGACGTCATAATGTATCCGCATTATGACATCACATTATATTATGAGAGCGCAATTTGCAGCTATTATGAGCAATTTCTCTTACCCCAATTTGTGTCACATCTACTGGAGCACCATGAGAATCTATTATGACGTCACCGTATATGATGACATCATAATTAGTATGCAGTATGACGTCACAATGTATTATGACCTCATAATGTGTCCGCATTATGACATCACAATATATTATGAGAGCGCAATTTGCAGGTATTATGAGCAATTTCTCTTACCCCAATTTGTGTCACATCTACTGGAGCATCATGAGCATGTATTATGACATCACAGCATATGATGACATCATAACCAGTATGCACTATGACGTCACAATGTATTATGACGTCATAATGTATACGCATTATGACATCACAAAATATTATGAGAGGGCAATTTGCAGGTATTATCAGCAATTTCTCTTACCGCAAATTGTGTCACATCTACTGGAGCGTCATGAGCATGTGCTATGACATCACAGTATATGATGACATCATAATTAGAATGCACTATGACGTCACAATGTATTATGACGTCATAATGTATCTGCATTATGTCATCACAATATATTATGAGAGCGCAATTTGCAGGTATTATCAGCAATTTCCCTTACTCCAATTTGTGTCACATCTACTGGAGCATCATGAGCACGTATTATGACGTCACAGTATATGATGACATCATAATTATTATGCACTATGACGTCATAATATATTATGATGTCATAATGTATCCGCATTATGACATTGCAATATATTATGAGAGCGCAATTTGAAGGTATTATGAGCAATTTCTCTTACCCCAATTTGTGTCACTTCTACTGGAGCATGAAGAGCATGTATTATGATGTCACCGTATATGATGACATCATAATTAGTATGGAGTACGACGTCACAGTGTAGTATGACATCATAGTGTATCCGCATTATGACATCACAATATAGTATGAGACCACAATTTGCAGGTATTATGAGCAATTTCTCTTACCCCCATTTGTGTCACATCTACTGGAGCATCATGAGCATGTATTATGACGTCACAGCATATGATGACATCATAATTAGTATGCACGATGACGTCATAATGTATTATGACGTCATAATATATCCCCATTATGACATCAGAAAATATTATGAGAGCGCAATTTGCAGGTATTATGAGCAATTTCTCTTACCCCTATTTGTGTCAAAACTACTGGAGCATCATGAGCATGTACTATGACATCACAGTATATGATGACATCATAATTAGTATGCAGTATGACGTCACAATGTATTTTGACGTCATAATGTATCCGCATTATGACATCACAATATATTATGAGAGCGCAATTTGCAGGTATTATGAGAAATTTCTCTTGCCCCAATTTGTGTCACATCCACTGGAGCATCATGAGCATGTATTATGACGTCACAGTATATGATGACATCATAATTAGTATGCACTATGACGTCACAATATATTATGACGTCATAATGTATCCACGTTATGACATCACAATATATTATGAGAGCGCAATTTGCAGGTATTATGAGCATTTTGTCTTACACCAATTTGTGTCACATCTGCTGGAGCATCATGAGTATGTATTATGATGTCACAGCATATGAGGACATCATAATTAATATGCACTATGATGTCACAATGTATTATGACGTGATAATGTATCCGCATTATGACATCACAAAATATTTTGAGAGCGCAATTTGCAGGAATTCTGAGCAATTTCTCTTATCCCAATTTGTGTCACATCTACTGGAGCATCATTAGCATGTACTATGACATCACAGTATATGATGACATCATAATTAGTATGCACTATGATGTCACAATATATTATGACGTCATAATGAATCCGCGTTATGACATCACAATATATTATGAGAGCGCAATTTGCAGGTATTATGAGAAATTTCTCTTACCACAATTTGTGTCACATCTACTGGAGCAACATGAGCATGTATTATGACGTCACAGTATATGATGGCATCATAATTAGTATGCACTATGACGTCACAATATATTATGACGTCATGATGTATCCACATTATGGCATCACAATATATTATGAGGGCGCAATTTGCAGGTATTATGAGAAATTTCTCTTACCCCAATTTGTGTCACATCTACTGGAGAATCATGAGTATGTATTATGACGTCACAGCATATGATGACATCATAACTAGTATGCACTATGTCGTCACAATGTATTATGATGTCAGAATGTATCCGCATTATGACATCACAATATAATATGAGAGAGCAATGTGCAGGTTTTATGAGCAATTTCTCTTACCCCACTTTGTGTCATATCTACTGGAGTATCATGAGCATGTATTATGATGTCACAGTATATGATGACATCATAATTAGTATGCACTATGACGTCACAATGTATTATGACGTCATATTGTATCAGCATTATGACATCACAATATATTATGAGAGCGCAATTTGCAGGTATTATGAGCAACTTCTCTTACCCCAATTTGTGTCACAACTACTGGAGCATCATGAGCATGTATTATGACATCACAGTATATGATGACATCATAATTAGCATGCACTATGACATCACAATATATTATGACGTCATAACGTATCCGCGTTATGACATCACAATATATTATGAGAGCGCAATTTACAGGTATTATGAGAAATTTCACTTACCCCAATTTGTGTCACATCTACTGGAGCATCATGAGCATGTATTATGACGTCACAGTATATGATGACATTGACATCATAATTAGTATGCACTATGATGTCACAATATATTATGATGTCATAATATATCCGCGTTATGACGTCACAATATATTAAGAGAGCGCCATTTGCAGGTATTATGACCAATTTCGCTTACCTCAACTTGTGTCACATCTACTGGAGCATCATGAGCATGTATTATGACGTCACAGTTTATGATGACATCATAATTAGTATGCAGTATGACGTCACAATGTATTATGACGTCATATTGTATCCGCATTTTGACATCGCAATATATTATGAGAGCGCAATTTGCAGGTATTACGATCAATTTCTCTTACCCCAATTTGTGTCACATATACTGGAGCATCATGAGCATGTATTATGACGTCACAGTATATGATGACATTATAATTAGTACGCACTATGACGTCACAATGTATTATGACGTCATAATGTATCCACATTATGACATCACAATATATTACGAGAGCGCAATTTGCAGGTATTATGAGCAATTTCTCTTACCCCAATTTGTGTCACATCTACTGGAGCATCATGAGCATGTATTATGACGTCACAGCATATGATGACATCATAATTAGTATGCACGATGACGTCACAATGTATTATGACGTCATAATGTATCCGCATTATGACATCAGAAAATATTATGAGAGCGCAATTTGCAGGTATTATGACAATTTCTCTTACCCCAATTTGTGTCACATCTACTGGAGCTTCATGAACATGTATTATGACATCACAGTATATGATGACATCATAATTAGTATACACTATGACGTCACAATATATTATACGTCATAATGTATTAGCATTATGACATCACAATATATTACGAGAGCGCAATTTGCAGGTATTATGAGCAATTTCTCTTACCCCAATTTGTGTCACATCTACTGGAGCATCATGAGCCTGTATTATGATGTCACAGCATATGATGACAGCATAATTAGTATGCACTATGACGTCACAATGTATTATGACGTCATAATGTATCCGCATTTTGACATCACATTATATTAAGAGAGCGCAATTTGCAGCTATTATGAGCAATTTCTCTTACCCCAATTTGTGTCACATCTACTGGAGCATCATGAGAATGTATTATGATGTCACCGTATATGATGACATCATAATTAGTATGCAGTATGACGTCACAATGTATTATGACGTCATAATGTGTCCGCATTATGACATCACAATATATTATGAGAGCGCAATTTGCAGGTATTATGAGCAATTTCTGTTTCCCCAATTTGTGTCACATCTACTGGAGCATCATGAGCATGTATTATGACATCACAGCATATGATGGCATCATAACTAGTATGCACTATGACGTCACAATGTATTATGACGTCATAATGTATACGCATTATGACATCACAAAATATTATGAGAGGGCAATTTGCAGGTATTATGAGCAATTTCTCTTACCGCAAATTGTGTCACATCTACTGGAGCATCATGAGCATGTGCTATGACATCACAGTATATGATGACATCATAATTAGAATGCACTATGACGTCACAATGTATTATGACGTCATAATATATCTGCATTATGACATCACAATATATTATGAGAGCGCAATTTGCAGGTATTATCAGCAATTCCCCTTACTCCAACTTGTGTCACATCTACTGGAGCATCATGAGCACGTATTATGATGACACAGTGTATGATGACATCATAATTATTATGCACTATGACGTCATAATATATTATGATGTCATAATGTATCCGCATTATGACATCGCAACATATTATGAGAGCGCAAGTTACAGGTATTATGAGCAATTTCTCTTACCCCAATTTGTGTCACTTCTACTGGAGCATCAAGAGCATGTATTATGATGTCACCGTATATGATGAATTCATAATTAGTATGCAGTACGACGTCACAGTGTAGTATGACATCATAGTGTATCCGCATTATGACATCACAATATAATATGAGACCACAATTTGCAGGTATTATGAGCAATTTCTCTTACCCCAATTTGTGTCACATCTACTGGAGCATCATGAGCATGTATTATGACGTCACAGCATATGATGACATCATAATTAGTATGCACTATGACGTCACAATGTATTATGACGTCATAATGTATCCGCATTATGAAATCAGAAAATATTATGAGAGCGCAATTTGCAGGTATTATGAGCAATTTCTCTTACCCCAATTTGTGTCAAAACTACTGGAGCATCATGAGCATGTACTATGACATCACAGTATATGATGACATCATAATTATTATGCACTATGATGTCACAATGTATTTTGACGTCATAATGTGTCTGCATTATGACATCACAATATATTATGAGAGCTGAATTTGCAGGTATTATCAGCAATTTCGCTTACTCCAATTTGTGTTACATCTACTGGAGCATCATGAGCATGTATTATGACGTCACAGTATATGATGACATCATAATTAGTATGCAGTATGACGTCACAATGTATTATGACGTCATAATGTATCCGCATTATGACATCACAATATATTATGAGAGCGCAATTTGCAGGTATTATGAGCAATTTCTCTTACCCCAATTTGTGTCACATCTACTGGAGCTCCATGAGCATGTATTATGACATCTCAGTATATGATGACATCATAATTAGTATGCAGTATGATGTCACAATGTATTATGACGTCATAATGTATCCGAATTATGACATCACAAAATATTATGAGAGCGCAATTTGCAGGTATTATGAGCAATTTCTCTTACCCCAGTTTGTGTCACACCTACTGGAGCATCATGAGCATGTACTATGACATCACAGTATATGATGACATCATAATTAGTATGCACTATGACGTCACAATGTATTATGACGTCATAATGTGTCAGCATTATGACATCACAATATATTATGAGAGCGCAATTTGCAGCTATTATGAGCAATTTCTCTTACCCCAGTTTGTGTCACTTCTACTGGAGCATCATGACCATGTATTATGACGTCACAGTGTATGATGACATCATAATTAATATGCACTATGACGTCACAATGTATTATGACGTCATAATGTATCCGCATTATGACATCACAATATATTATGAGAGCGCAATTCGCAGGTATTATGAGCAATTTCTATTACCTCAAGTTGTGTCAGATCTACTGGAGCATCATGAGCATGTATTATGACGTCACAGTATATGATGACATCATAATTAGTATGCACTATGACGTCACAATGTATTATGACGTCATAATGTATCCGCAATATGACATCAGATTATATTATGAGAGCGCAATTTGCAGCTATTATGAGCAAATTCTCTTACCCCAATTTGTGTCACATCTACTGGAGCATCATGAGCATGCATTATGACGTCACCGTATATGATGACATCATAATTACTATGCAGTATGACGTCACAATATATTAAAACGTCATAATGTATCCGCATTATGACATCACAATATATTATGAGAGCGCAATTTGCAGGTATTATGAGCAAGTTCGCTTACCCCAATTTGTGTCACAACTACTGGAGCATCATGAGCATGTATTATGATGTCACAGTATATGATGACATCATAATTAGTATGCATTATGACGTCACAATGTATTATGACGTCATAATGTATCCGCATTTTGACATCACAATATATTATGAGAGCGCAATTTGCAGGTATTATGAGCAATTTCTCTTACCCCAATTTGTGTCACATCCACTGGAGCATCATGAGCATGTATTATGACGTCACAGTATATGATGACATCATAATTAGTATGCAATATGACGTCACAATGTATTATGACATCATAATATATCCGCATTAGGACATCACAATATATTATGAGAGCGCAATTTGCAGGTATTATGAGCAATTTCTCTTACCCCAATTTGTGTCACATACACTGGAGCATCATGAGCATGTATTATGACGTCACAGTATATGGTGACATCATAATTAGTATGCACTATGACGTCACAATGTATTATGACGTGATAATGTATCCGCATTATGACATCACAAAATATTATGAGAGCGCAATTTGCAGGAATTCTGAGCAATTTCTCTTACCCCAATTTGTGTCACATCTACTGGAGAATCATGAGCATGTATTATGACGTCACAGTATATGATGACATCATAATTAGTATGCAGTATGACGTCACAATGTATTTTGACGTCATGATGTATCCGCATTATGACATCACAATATATTATGAGAGCGCAATTTGCAGGTATTATGAGCAATTTCTCTTACCCCAATTTGTGTCACATCTATTGGAGCATCATGAGCATGTAATATGACGTCACAGTATATGATGACATCATAATTAATATGCACTATGACCTCACAATGTATTATGACGTCATAATGTATCCGCATTATGACAACACAATATTTTATGAGAGCGCAATTTGCAGGTATTATGAGCAATTTCTCTTACCCCAATTTGTGTCACATCTACTGGAGCCCCATGAGCATGTATTATGACATCACAGTATATGATGACATCATAATTAGTATACACTATGATGTCACAATATATTATACGTCATAATGTATCAGCATTATGACATCACAATATATTACGAGAGCGTAATTTGCAGGTATTATGAGCAATTTCTCTTACCCCAATTTGTGTCACATCTACTGGAGCATCATGAGCATGTATTATGATGTCACAGCATATGATGACATCATAATTAGTATGCACTATGACGTCACAATGTATTATGACGTCATAATGTATCCGAATTATGACATCACAAAATATTATGGGAGCGCAATTTGCAGGTATTATGAGCAATTTCTCTTACCCCAATTTGTGTCACATCTACTGGAGCATCCTGAGCATGTAATATGACATCACAGTATATGATGACATCATAATTAGTATGCACTATGACGTCACAATGTATTATGACGTCATAATGTGTCTGCATTTTGACATCACAATATATTATGAGAGCACAATTTGCAGGTATTATGAGCAATTTCTCTTAACCCAATTTGTGTCACATCTACTGGAGCATCATGAGCATGTATTATGACGTCACAGTTTATGATGACATCAGAATTAGTATACACTGACGTCACAATGTATTATGACGTCATAATGTATCCGCATTATGACATCACAATATATTATGAGAGCGCAATTTGCAGGTATTATGAGCAATTTCTATTACCTCAATTTGTGGCAGATCTACTGGAGCATCATGAGCATGTATTATGACGTCACAGTATATGATGACATCATAATTAGTATGCACTATGACGTCACAATGTATTATGACGTCATAATGTATCCGCATTATGACATCACAATATATTATGAGAGCGCAATTTGCAGGTATTATGAGCACTTTCGCTAACCCCAATTTGTGTCACAACTACGGGAGCATCATGAGCATGTATTATGATGTCACAGTATATGACGACATCTTAATTAGTATGCATTATGACGTCACAATATTCTATGACGTCACAATTTATTATGACGTCATAATGTATCCGAATTATGACATCACAAAATATTATGAGAGCGCAATTTGCAGGTATTATGAGCAATTTCTCTTACCCCAATTTGTGTCACATCTACTGGAGCATCATGAGCATGTATTATGACGTCACAGTATATGATGACATCATAATTAGTATACACTATGATGTCACAATGTATTATGACGTCATAATATATCCGCGTTATGACATCACAATATATTATGAGAGCACGATTTGCAGGTATTATGAGCAGTTTCTCTTACCTCAATTTGTGTCAGATCTACTGGAGCATCATGAGCATGTATTATGACGTCACAGTATATGATGACATCATAATTAGTATGCACTATGACGTCACAATGTATTATGACATCATAATGTATCCGCATTATGACATCACATTATATTATGAGAGCGCAATTTGCAGGTATTATGAGCAATTTCTCTTACCCCAATTTGTGTCACATCTACTGGAGCATCATGAGAATGTATTATGACGTCACCGTATATGATGATATCATAATTAGTATGCAGTATGACGTCACAATGTATTATGACGTCATAATGTGTCCGCATTATAACATCACAATATATTATGAGAGCGCAATTTGCAGGTATTATGAGCAATTTCTCTTACCCCAATTTGTGTCACATCTACTGGAGCATCATGAGCATGTATTTTGACATCACAGCATATGATGACATCATAACTAGTATGCACTATGACGTCACAATGTATTATGACGTCATAATGTATACGCATTATGACATCACAAAATATTATGAGAGGGCAATTTGCAGGTATTATGAGCAATTTCTCTTACCGCAAATTGTGTCACATCTACTGGAGCATCATGAGCATGTGCTATGACATCACAGTATATGATGACATCATAATTAGAATGCACTATGACGTCACAATATATTATGACGTCATAATGTATCTGCATTATGACATCACAATATATTATGAGAGCGCAATTTGCAGGTATTATCAGCAATTTCCCTTACTCCAATTTGTGTCACATCTACTGCAGCATCATGAGCACGTATTATGACGTCACAGTATATGATGAAATCATAATTATTATGCACTATGACGTCATAATATATTATGATGTCATAATGTATCCGCATTATGACATCGCAATATATTATGAGAGCGCAATTTGCAGGTATTATGAGCAATTTCTCTTACCCCAATTTGTGTCACTTCTACTGGAGCAAAAGAGCATGTATTATGATGTCACAGTATATGATGACATCATAATTAGTATGCAGTACGACGTCACAGTGTAGTATGACATCATAGTGTATCCGCATTATGACATCACAATATAGTATGAGACCACCATTTGCAGGTATTATGAGCAGTTTCTCTTACCTCAATTTGTGTCAGATCTACTGGAGCATCATGAGCATGTATTATGACGTCACAGTATATGATGACATCATAATTAGTATGCACTATGACGTCACAATGTATTATGACGTCATAATGTATCCGCATTATGACATCACAATATATTATGAGAGCGCAATTTGCAGGTATTATGAGCAATTTCTCTTACCCCAATTTGTGTCACATCTACTGGAGCTTCATGAGCATGAATTATGACATCAGAGTATATGATGACATCATAATTAGTATGCACTATGACGTCACAATGTATTATGACGTCATAATGTATCCGCATTATGACATCACAATATATTATGAGAGCACAATTTGCAGGTATTATGAGCAATTTCTCTTACCCCAATTTGTGTCACATCCACTGGAGCATCATGAGCATGTATTATGACGTCACAGTATATGATGACATCATAATTAGTATGCACTATGACGTCACAATGTATTATGACGTCATAATGTATCCACGTTATGGCATCACAATATATTATGAGAGCGCAATTTGCAGGTATTATGAGCAATTTCTCTTACCCCAATTTGTGTCACATCTACTGGAGCATCATGAGCATGTATTATGACGTCACAGCATATGATGACATCATAACTAGTATGCACTATGACGTCACAATGTATTATGACGAAATAATGTATCCGCATTATGACATCACAATATATTATGAGATCGCAATTTGCAGGTATTATGAGCAATTTCTCTTACCCCAATTTGTGTCACATCTACTGGAGCATCATGAGCATGTATTATGATGTCACAGTATATGATGACATCAAATTTAGTATGCACTATGACGTCACAATGTATTATGATGTCAAAATGTATCCGCATTACGACATCCCAATATATTATGAGAGCGCAATTTGCAGGTATTATGAGCAATTTCTCTTACCCCAATTTGTGTCACATCTACTGGAGCATCATGAGCATGTATTATAACGTCAGCGTATATTATGACATCATAATTATTATGCACTATGACGTCACAATATATTGTGACGTCATAATGTATCCGCATTATGACATCTCAATATATTATGAGAGCGCAATTTGCAGGTATTATGAGCAATTTCACTTACCCCAAGTTGTGTCACATCTACTGGAGCATCATGAGCATGCATTATGACGCCACAATATATGATGACATCATAATTAGTATGCACTATGACGTCACAATGTATTATGACGTCATAATGTGTCCACGTTATGACATCACAATATATTATGAGAGCGCAATTTGCAGGTATTATGAGCAATTTCTCTTACCCCAATTTGTGTCACATCCACTGGAGCATCATGAGCATGTATTATGACGTCACAGTATATGATGACATCTTAACTAGTATGCACTATGACGTCACAATGTTTTATGACGTCATAATGTATCCGCATTATGACATCACATTATATAATGAGAGCGCAATTTGCAGGTATTATGAGCAATTTCTCTGACCCCAATTCGTGTCACATCTACTGGAGCATCATGAGTATGTATTATGACGTCACAGTATATGATGACATCATAATTAGTATACACTATGATGTCACAATGTATTATGACGTCATAATGTATCTCCATTATGACATCACAATATATTATGAGAGCACAATTTGCAGAAATTATGAGCAATTTCTCTTACCTCAATTTGTGTCAAATCTACTGGAGCATCATGAGCATGTATTATGATGTCACAGTATATGATGACATCATAATTAGTATGCACTATGATGTCACAATGTATTATGACGTCCTAATGGATCCGCATTATTGCATCACAATATATTATGAGAGCGCAATTTGCAGGTATTATGAGCAATTTCTCTTACCCCAATTTGTGTCACATCTACTGTAGCATCATGAGCATGTATTATGACGTCACAGCATATGACGACATCATAACTAGTATGCACTATGATGTCACAATGTATTATGACGTCATAATGTATACACGTTTTGACATCACGATATATAATGAGAGCACAATTTGCAGGTATTATGAGCAATTTCTCTTACCCCAATATGTGTCACATCCACTGGAGCAACATGAGCATGTATTATGACGTCACAGTATATGATGACATCATAATTAGTATGCACTATGACGTCACAATGTATTATGACATCATAATATATCCGCATTAGGACATCACAATATATTATGAGAGCGCAATTTGCTGGTATTATGAGCAATTTCTCTTACCACAATTTGTGTCACATCTATTGGAGCATCATGAGCATGTACTATGACATCACAGTATATGGTGACATCATAATTAGTATGCACTATGACGTCACAATGAATTATGACGTCATAATGTATCTGCATTATGACGTCACAATATATTATGAGACCGCAATTTGCAGGTATTATGAGCAATTTCTCTTACCGCAATTTGTGTCACCTCTACTGGAGCATCATGAGCATGTATTATGACGTCACCGTATATGATAACATCATAATTAGTATGCAGTATGACGTCACAGTGAAGTATGACGTCATAATATATCCGCATTATGACATCACAATATATTATGAGAGGGCAATTTGCAGGTATTATGAGCAATTTCTCTTACACCAATTTGTGTCACATCTACTGGAGCATCATGAGTATGTATTATGATGTCACAGCATATGATGACATCATAATTAGTATGCACTATGACGTCACAATGTATTATGACGTGATAATGTATCCGCATTATGACATCACAAAATATTATGAGAGCGCAATTTGCAGGAATTCTGAGCAATTTCTCTTACCCCAATTTGTGTCACATCTACTGGAGAATCATGAGCATGTACTATGACATCACAGTATATGATGACATCATAATTAGTATGCACTATGACGTCACAATGTATTATGACGTCATAATGTATCCGCGTTATGACATCACTATATATTATGAGAGCGCAATTTGCAGGTATTATGAGAAATTTCTCTTACCACAATTTGTGTCACATCTACTGGAGCATCATGAGCATGTATCATGACGTCACAGTATATGATGACATCATAATTAGTATGCACTATGACGTCACAATATATTATGACGTCATGATGTATCCACATTATGGCATCACAATATATTATGAGGGCGCAATTTGCAGGTATTATGAGAAATTTCTCTTACCCCAATTTGTGTCACATCTACTGGAGCATCATGAGTATGTATTATGACGTCACAGCATATGATGACATCATAACTAGTATGCAGTATGTCCGCACAATGTATCATGATGTCATAATGTATCCGCATTATGACATCACATTATAATATGAGAGAGCAATTTGCAGGTTTTATGAGCAATTTCTCTTACCCCAATTTGTGTCATATCTACTGGAGTATCATGAGCATGTATTATGACGTCACAGTATATGATGACATCATAATTAGTATGCACTATGACGTCACAATGTATTATGACGTCATATTGTATCAATATTATGACATCACAATATATTATGAGAGCGCAATTTGCAGGTATTATGAGCAACTTCTCTTACCCCAATTTGTGTCACAACTACTGGAGCATCATGAGCATGTATTATGACATCACAGTATATGATGACATCATAATTAGTATGCACTATGACATCACAATATATTATGACGTCATAATGTATCCGCTTTATGACATCACAATATATTATGAGAGCGCAATTTGCAGGTATTATGAGAAATTTCTCTTACCCCAATTTGTGTCACATCTACTGGAGCATCATGAGCATGTATTATGACGTCACAGTATATGATGACATTGACATCATAATTAGTATGCACTATGATGTCACAATATATTATGATGTCCTAATGTATCCGCGTTATGACGTCACAATATATTAAGAGAGCGCCATTTGCAGGTATTATGACCAATTTCGCTTACCCCAACTTGTGTCACATCTACTGGAGCATCATGAGCATGTATTATGACGTCACAGTATATGATGACATCATAATTAGTATGCAGTATGACGTCACAATGTATTATGATGTCATAATGTATCCACATTATGACATCACAATATATTACGAGAGCGCAATTTGCAGGTATTATGAGCAATTTCTCTTACCCCAATTTTTGTCACATCTACTGGAGCATCATGAGCATGTATTATGACGTCACAGTATATGATGACATTATAATTAGCATGCACTATGATGTCACAATTTATTATGACGTCATAATGTATCCGCATTATGACATCACAATATATGATGAGAGCGCAATTTGCAGGTATTATGACCCATTTCTCTTACCCCAATTTGTGTCACATCTACTGGAGCGTCACGTCAATGTATTATGATGTCACAGTATATGATGACATCGTAATTAGTATGCACTATGACGTCACAATGTATTATGACATCATATTGTATCCGCAATATGATATCACAATATATTATGAGAGCGCAATTTGCATGTATTATGAGCAATTTCTCTTACCCCAATTTGTGTCACATCTACTGGAGCATCATGAGCATGTATTATGACGTCACAGTATATGATGACATCACAATTAGTATGCACTATGACGTCACAATGTATTATGACGTCATAATGTGTCCGCGTTATGACATCACAATATATTATGAGAGCGCAATTTGCAGGTATTATGAGCAATTTCTCTTACCCCAATTTGTGTCACATCTACTGGAGCATCATGAGCATGTATTATGATGTCAAAGTATATGATGACATCATACTTAGTATGCACTATGACGTCACAATGTATTATGATGTCAAAATGTATCCGCATTACGACATCCCAATATATTATGAGAGCGCAATTTGCAGGTATTATGAGCAATTTCTCTTACCCCAATTTGTGTCACATCTACTGGAGCATCATGAGCATGTATTATAACGTCAGAGTATATGATGACATCATAGTTAGTATGCACTATGACGTCACAATATATTATGACGTCATAATGTATCCGCATTATGACATCTCAATATATTATGAGAGCGCAATTTGCAGGTATTATGAGCAATTTCACTTACCCCAATTTGTGTCACATCTACTGGAGCATCATGAGCATGCATTATGACGCCACAGTATATGATGACATCATAATTAGTATGCACTATGACGTCACAATGTATTATGACATCATAATGTGTCCACGTTATGACATCACAATATATTATGAGAGCGCAATTTGCAGGTATTATGAGCAATTTCTCTTACCCCAATTTGTGTCACATCCACTGGAGCATCATGAGCATGTATTATGACGTCACAGTATATGATGACATCTTAGCTAGTATGCACTATGACGTCACAATGTTTTATGACGTCATAATGTGTCCGCATTATGACATTACATTATATTATGAGAGCGCAATTTGCAGGTATTATGAGCAATTTCTCTGACCCCAATTCGTGTCACATCTACTGGAGCATCATGAGTATGTATTATGACGTCACAGTATATGATGACATCATAATTAGTATACACTATGACGTCACAATGTATTATGACGTCATAATGTATCTCCATTATGACATCACAATATATTATGAGAGCGCAATTTGCAGAAATTATGAGCAATTTCTCTTACCTCAATTTGTGTCAGATCTACTGGAGCATCATGAGCATGTATTATGACGTCACAGTATATGATGACATCATAAATAGTATGCACTATGATGTCACAATGTATTATGACGTCATAATGGATCCGCATTATTGCATCACAATATATTATGAGAGCGCAATTTGCAGGTATTATGAGCAATTTCTCTTACCCCAATTTGTGTCACATCTACTGTAGCATCATGAGCATGTATTATGACGTCACAGCATATGACGACATCATAACTAGTATGCACTATGATGTCACAATGTATTATGACGTCATAATGTATACACGTTTTGACATCACGATATATAATGAGAGCACAATTTGCAGGTATTATGAGCAATTTCTCTTACCCCAATATGTGTCACATCCACTGGAGCATCATGAGCATGTATTATGACGTCACAGTATATGATGACATCATAATTAGTATGCACTATGATGTTACAATGTATTATGACGTCATAATGTATCCGCATTATGACATCACAATATATTATGAGAGCGCAATTTGCAGGTATTATGAGCAATTTCTCTTACCCCAATTTGTGTCACATCTACTGGAGCATCATGAGTATGTATTATGATGTCACAGCATATGATGACATCATAATTACTATGCACTATGACGTCACAATGTATTATGACGTGATAATGTATCCGCATTATGACATCACAAAATATTATGAGAGCGCAATTTGCAGGAATTCTGAGCAATTTCTCTTGCCCCAATTTGTGTCACATCTACTGGAGAATCATGAGCATGTACTATGACATAACAGTATATGATGACATCATAATTAGTATGCAGTATGACGTCACAATGTATTATGACGTCATAATGTATCCGCGTTATGACATCACAATATATGATGAGAGCGCAATTTGCAATTATTATGACCCATTTCTCTTACCCCAATTTGTGTCACATCTACTGGAGCCTCACGTCAATGTATTATGATGTCACAGTATATGATGACATCGTAATTAGTATGCACTATGACGTCACAATGTATTATGACGTCATATTGTATCCGCATTATGATATCACAATATATTATGAGAGCGCAATTTGCATGTATTATGAGCAATTTCTCTTACCCCAATTTGTGTCACATATACTGGAGCATCATGAGCATGTATTATGACGTCACAGTATATGATGATATCATAATTAGTATGCACTATGATGTCACAATGTATTATGACATCATAATGTATCCGCATTATGACATCACAATATATTATGAGCGCGCAATTTGCAGGTATTATGAGCAATTTCTCTTACCCCAATTTGTGTCACATCTACTGGAGCATCATGAGCATGTATTATGACGTCACAGTATATGATGACATCACAATTAGTATGCACTATGACGTCACAATATATTATGACGTCATAATGTGTCCGCGTTATGACATCACAATATATTATGAGAGCGCAATTTGCAGGTATTATGAGCAATTTCTCTTACCCCAATTTGTGTCACATCTACTGGAGCATCATGAGCATGTATTATGATGTCACAGTATATGATGACATCATACTTAGTATGCACTATGACGTCAAAATGTATTATGTTGTCAAAATGTATCCGCATTACAACATCACAATATATTATCAGAGCGCAATTTGCAGGTATTATGAGCAATTTCTCTTACCCCAATTTGTGTCACATCTACTGGAGCATCATGAGCATGTATTATGACGTCAGAGTATATGATGACATCATAATTAGTATGCACTATGACGTCACAATGTATTATGACGTCATAATGTGTTCACATTATGACATCACAAAATATTATGAGAGCGCAATTTGCAGGTATTATGAGCAATTTCTCTTACCACAATTTGTGTCACATCTACTGGAGCATCATGAGCATGTATTATGACGTCACAGTATATGATGACATCTTAATTAGTATGCACTATGACGTCACAATGTTTTATGACGTCATAATGTATCCGCATTATGACATCACATTATATTATGAGAGCGCAATTTGCAGGTATTATGAGCAATTTCTCTTACCCCAATTTGTGTCACATCTACTGTAGCATCATGAGCATGTATTATGACGTCACAGCATATGATGACATCATAATTAGTATGCACTATGATGTCACAATGTATTATGACGACATAATGGATCCGCATTATTGCATCACAATATATTATGAGAGCGCAATTTGCAGGTATTATGAGCAATTTCTATTACCCCAATTTGTGTCACATCTACTGTAGCATCATGAGCATGTATTATGACGTCACAGCATATGACGACATCATAACTAGTATGCACTATGATGTCACAATGTATTATGACGTCATAATGTATACACGTTTTGACATCACGATATATAATGAGAGCACAATTTGCAGGTATTATGAGCAATTTCTCTTACCCCAATATGTGTCACATCCACTGGAGCATCATGAGCATGTATTATGACGTCACAGTATATGATGACATCATAATTAGTATGCACTATGATGTCACAATGTATTATGACGTCATAATGTATCCGCATTATGACATCACAATATATTATGAGAGCGCAATTTGCAGGTATTATGAGCAATTTCTCTTACCCCAATTTGTGTCACATCTACTGGAGCATCATGAGTATGTATTATGATGTCACAGCATATGATGACATCATAATTACTATGCACTATGACGTCACAATGTAATATGACGTGATAATGTATCCGCATTATGACATCACAATATATTATGAGGGCGCAATTTGCAGGTATTATGAGAAATTTCTCTTACCCCAATTTGTGTCACATCTACTGGAGAATCATGAGTATGTATTATGACGTCACAGCATATGATGACATCATAACTAGTATGCACTATGTCGTCACAATGTATTATGATGTCAGAATGTATCCGCATTATGACATCACAATATAATATGAGAGAGCAATGTGCAGGTTTTATGAGCAATTTCTCTTACCCCACTTTGTGTCATATCTACTGGAGTATCATGAGCATGTATTATGATGTCACAGTATATGATGACATCATAATTAGTATGCACTATGACGTCACAATGTATTATGACGTCATATTGTATCAGCATTATGACATCACAATATATTATGAGAGCGCAATTTGCAGGTATTATGAGCAACTTCTCTTACCCCAATTTGTGTCACAACTACTGGAGCATCATGAGCATGTATTATGACATCACAGTATATGATGACATCATAATTAGCATGCACTATGACATCACAATATATTATGACGTCATAACGTATCCGCGTTATGACATCACAATATATTATGAGAGCGCAATTTACAGGTATTATGAGAAATTTCACTTACCCCAATTTGTGTCACATCTACTGGAGCATCATGAGCATGTATTATGACGTCACAGTATATGATGACATTGACATCATAATTAGTATGCACTATGATGTCACAATATATTATGATGTCATAATATATCCGCGTTATGACGTCACAATATATTAAGAGAGCGCCATTTGCAGGTATTATGACCAATTTCGCTTACCTCAACTTGTGTCACATCTACTGGAGCATCATGAGCATGTATTATGACGTCACAGTTTATGATGACATCATAATTAGTATGCAGTATGACGTCACAATGTATTATGACGTCATATTGTATCCGCATTTTGACATCGCAATATATTATGAGAGCGCAATTTGCAGGTATTACGATCAATTTCTCTTACCCCAATTTGTGTCACATATACTGGAGCATCATGAGCATGTATTATGACGTCACAGTATATGATGACATTATAATTAGTACGCACTATGACGTCACAATGTATTATGACGTCATAATGTATCCACATTATGACATCACAATATATTACGAGAGCGCAATTTGCAGGTATTATGAGCAATTTCTCTTACCCCAATTTGTGTCACATCTACTGGAGCATCATGAGCATGTATTATGACGTCACAGCATATGATGACATCATAATTAGTATGCACGATGACGTCACAATGTATTATGACGTCATAATGTATCCGCATTATGACATCAGAAAATATTATGAGAGCGCAATTTGCAGGTATTATGACAATTTCTCTTACCCCAATTTGTGTCACATCTACTGGAGCTTCATGAACATGTATTATGACATCACAGTATATGATGACATCATAATTAGTATACACTATGACGTCACAATATATTATACGTCATAATGTATTAGCATTATGACATCACAATATATTACGAGAGCGCAATTTGCAGGTATTATGAGCAATTTCTCTTACCCCAATTTGTGTCACATCTACTGGAGCATCATGAGCCTGTATTATGATGTCACAGCATATGATGACAGCATAATTAGTATGCACTATGACGTCACAATGTATTATGACGTCATAATGTATCCGCATTTTGACATCACATTATATTAAGAGAGCGCAATTTGCAGCTATTATGAGCAATTTCTCTTACCCCAATTTGTGTCACATCTACTGTAGCATCATGAGCATGTATTATGACGTCACAGCATATGACGACATCATAACTAGTATGCACTATGATGTCACAATGTATTATGACGTCATAATGTATACACGTTTTGACATCACGATATATAATGAGAGCACAATTTGCAGGTATTATGAGCAATTTCTCTTACCCCAATATGTGTCACATCCACTGGAGCAACATGAGCATGTATTATGACGTCACAGTATATGATGACATCATAATTAGTATGCACTATGACGTCACAATGTATTATGACATCATAATATATCCGCATTAGGACATCACAATATATTATGAGAGCGCAATTTGCTGGTATTATGAGCAATTTCTCTTACCACAATTTGTGTCACATCTATTGGAGCATCATGAGCATGTACTATGACATCACAGTATATGGTGACATCATAATTAGTATGCACTATGACGTCACAATGAATTATGACGTCATAATGTATCTGCATTATGACGTCACAATATATTATGAGACCGCAATTTGCAGGTATTATGAGCAATTTCTCTTACCGCAATTTGTGTCACCTCTACTGGAGCATCATGAGCATGTATTATGACGTCACCGTATATGATAACATCATAATTAGTATGCAGTATGACGTCACAGTGAAGTATGACGTCATAATATATCCGCATTATGACATCACAATATATTATGAGAGGGCAATTTGCAGGTATTATGAGCAATTTCTCTTACACCAATTTGTGTCACATCTACTGGAGCATCATGAGTATGTATTATGATGTCACAGCATATGATGACATCATAATTAGTATGCACTATGACGTCACAATGTATTATGACGTGATAATGTATCCGCATTATGACATCACAAAATATTATGAGAGCGCAATTTGCAGGAATTCTGAGCAATTTCTCTTACCCCAATTTGTGTCACATCTACTGGAGAATCATGAGCATGTACTATGACATCACAGTATATGATGACATCATAATTAGTATGCACTATGACGTCACAATGTATTATGACGTCATAATGTATCCGCGTTATGACATCACTATATATTATGAGAGCGCAATTTGCAGGTATTATGAGAAATTTCTCTTACCACAATTTGTGTCACATCTACTGGAGCATCATGAGCATGTATCATGACGTCACAGTATATGATGACATCATAATTAGTATGCACTATGACGTCACAATATATTATGACGTCATGATGTATCCACATTATGGCATCACAATATATTATGAGGGCGCAATTTGCAGGTATTATGAGAAATTTCTCTTACCCCAATTTGTGTCACATCTACTGGAGCATCATGAGTATGTATTATGACGTCACAGCATATGATGACATCATAACTAGTATGCAGTATGTCCGCACAATGTATCATGATGTCATAATGTATCCGCATTATGACATCACATTATAATATGAGAGAGCAATTTGCAGGTTTTATGAGCAATTTCTCTTACCCCAATTTGTGTCATATCTACTGGAGTATCATGAGCATGTATTATGACGTCACAGTATATGATGACATCATAATTAGTATGCACTATGACGTCACAATGTATTATGACGTCATATTGTATCAATATTATGACATCACAATATATTATGAGAGCGCAATTTGCAGGTATTATGAGCAACTTCTCTTACCCCAATTTGTGTCACAACTACTGGAGCATCATGAGCATGTATTATGACATCACAGTATATGATGACATCATAATTAGTATGCACTATGACATCACAATATATTATGACGTCATAATGTATCCGCTTTATGACATCACAATATATTATGAGAGCGCAATTTGCAGGTATTATGAGAAATTTCTCTTACCCCAATTTGTGTCACATCTACTGGAGCATCATGAGCATGTATTATGACGTCACAGTATATGATGACATTGACATCATAATTAGTATGCACTATGATGTCACAATATATTATGATGTCCTAATGTATCCGCGTTATGACGTCACAATATATTAAGAGAGCGCCATTTGCAGGTATTATGACCAATTTCGCTTACCCCAACTTGTGTCACATCTACTGGAGCATCATGAGCATGTATTATGACGTCACAGTATATGATGACATCATAATTAGTATGCAGTATGACGTCACAATGTATTATGATGTCATAATGTATCCACATTATGACATCACAATATATTACGAGAGCGCAATTTGCAGGTATTATGAGCAATTTCTCTTACCCCAATTTTTGTCACATCTACTGGAGCATCATGAGCATGTATTATGACGTCACAGTATATGATGACATTATAATTAGCATGCACTATGATGTCACAATTTATTATGACGTCATAATGTATCCGCATTATGACATCACAATATATGATGAGAGCGCAATTTGCAGGTATTATGACCCATTTCTCTTACCCCAATTTGTGTCACATCTACTGGAGCGTCACGTCAATGTATTATGATGTCACAGTATATGATGACATCGTAATTAGTATGCACTATGACGTCACAATGTATTATGACATCATATTGTATCCGCAATATGATATCACAATATATTATGAGAGCGCAATTTGCATGTATTATGAGCAATTTCTCTTACCCCAATTTGTGTCACATCTACTGGAGCATCATGAGCATGTATTATGACGTCACAGTATATGATGACATCACAATTAGTATGCACTATGACGTCACAATGTATTATGACGTCATAATGTGTCCGCGTTATGACATCACAATATATTATGAGAGCGCAATTTGCAGGTATTATGAGCAATTTCTCTTACCCCAATTTGTGTCACATCTACTGGAGCATCATGAGCATGTATTATGATGTCAAAGTATATGATGACATCATACTTAGTATGCACTATGACGTCACAATGTATTATGATGTCAAAATGTATCCGCATTACGACATCCCAATATATTATGAGAGCGCAATTTGCAGGTATTATGAGCAATTTCTCTTACCCCAATTTGTGTCACATCTACTGGAGCATCATGAGCATGTATTATAACGTCAGAGTATATGATGACATCATAGTTAGTATGCACTATGACGTCACAATATATTATGACGTCATAATGTATCCGCATTATGACATCTCAATATATTATGAGAGCGCAATTTGCAGGTATTATGAGCAATTTCACTTACCCCAATTTGTGTCACATCTACTGGAGCATCATGAGCATGCATTATGACGCCACAGTATATGATGACATCATAATTAGTATGCACTATGACGTCACAATGTATTATGACATCATAATGTGTCCACGTTATGACATCACAATATATTATGAGAGCGCAATTTGCAGGTATTATGAGCAATTTCTCTTACCCCAATTTGTGTCACATCCACTGGAGCATCATGAGCATGTATTATGACGTCACAGTATATGATGACATCTTAACTAGTATGCACTATGACGTCACAATGTTTTATGACGTCATAATGTGTCCGCATTATGACATTACATTATATTATGAGAGCGCAATTTGCAGGTATTATGAGCAATTTCTCTGACCCCAATTCGTGTCACATCTACTGGAGCATCATGAGTATGTATTATGACGTCACAGTATATGATGACATCATAATTAGTATACACTATGACGTCACAATGTATTATGACGTCATAATGTATCTCCATTATGACATCACAATATATTATGAGAGCGCAATTTGCAGAAATTATGAGCAATTTCTCTTACCTCAATTTGTGTCAGATCTACTGGAGCATCATGAGCATGTATTATGACGTCACAGTATATGATGACATCATAAATAGTATGCACTATGATGTCACAATGTATTATGACGTCATAATGGATCCGCATTATTGCATCACAATATATTATGAGAGCGCAATTTGCAGGTATTATGAGCAATTTCTCTTACCCCAATTTGTGTCACATCTACTGTAGCATCATGAGCATGTATTATGACGTCACAGCATATGACGACATCATAACTAGTATGCACTATGATGTCACAATGTATTATGACGTCATAATGTATACACGTTTTGACATCACGATATATAATGAGAGCACAATTTGCAGGTATTATGAGCAATTTCTCTTACCCCAATATGTGTCACATCCACTGGAGCATCATGAGCATGTATTATGACGTCACAGTATATGATGACATCATAATTAGTATGCACTATGATGTTACAATGTATTATGACGTCATAATGTATCCGCATTATGACATCACAATATATTATGAGAGCGCAATTTGCAGGTATTATGAGCAATTTCTCTTACCCCAATTTGTGTCACATCTACTGGAGCATCATGAGTATGTATTATGATGTCACAGCATATGATGACATCATAATTACTATGCACTATGACGTCACAATGTATTATGACGTGATAATGTATCCGCATTATGACATCACAAAATATTATGAGAGCGCAATTTGCAGGAATTCTGAGCAATTTCTCTTGCCCCAATTTGTGTCACATCTACTGGAGAATCATGAGCATGTACTATGACATAACAGTATATGATGACATCATAATTAGTATGCAGTATGACGTCACAATGTATTATGACGTCATAATGTATCCGCGTTATGACATCACAATATATGATGAGAGCGCAATTTGCAATTATTATGACCCATTTCTCTTACCCCAATTTGTGTCACATCTACTGGAGCCTCACGTCAATGTATTATGATGTCACAGTATATGATGACATCGTAATTAGTATGCACTATGACGTCACAATGTATTATGACGTCATATTGTATCCGCATTATGATATCACAATATATTATGAGAGCGCAATTTGCATGTATTATGAGCAATTTCTCTTACCCCAATTTGTGTCACATATACTGGAGCATCATGAGCATGTATTATGACGTCACAGTATATGATGATATCATAATTAGTATGCACTATGATGTCACAATGTATTATGACATCATAATGTATCCGCATTATGACATCACAATATATTATGAGCGCGCAATTTGCAGGTATTATGAGCAATTTCTCTTACCCCAATTTGTGTCACATCTACTGGAGCATCATGAGCATGTATTATGACGTCACAGTATATGATGACATCACAATTAGTATGCACTATGACGTCACAATATATTATGACGTCATAATGTGTCCGCGTTATGACATCACAATATATTATGAGAGCGCAATTTGCAGGTATTATGAGCAATTTCTCTTACCCCAATTTGTGTCACATCTACTGGAGCATCATGAGCATGTATTATGATGTCACAGTATATGATGACATCATACTTAGTATGCACTATGACGTCAAAATGTATTATGTTGTCAAAATGTATCCGCATTACAACATCACAATATATTATCAGAGCGCAATTTGCAGGTATTATGAGCAATTTCTCTTACCCCAATTTGTGTCACATCTACTGGAGCATCATGAGCATGTATTATGACGTCAGAGTATATGATGACATCATAATTAGTATGCACTATGACGTCACAATGTATTATGACGTCATAATGTGTTCACATTATGACATCACAAAATATTATGAGAGCGCAATTTGCAGGTATTATGAGCAATTTCTCTTACCACAATTTGTGTCACATCTACTGGAGCATCATGAGCATGTATTATGACGTCACAGTATATGATGACATCTTAATTAGTATGCACTATGACGTCACAATGTTTTATGACGTCATAATGTATCCGCATTATGACATCACATTATATTATGAGAGCGCAATTTGCAGGTATTATGAGCAATTTCTCTTACCCCAATTCGTGTCACATCTACTGTAGCATCATGAGCATGTATTATGACGTCACAGCATATGATGACATCATAATTAGTATGCACTATGATGTCACAATGTATTATGACGACATAATGGATCCGCATTATTGCATCACAATATATTATGAGAGCGCAATTTGCAGGTATTATGAGCAATTTCTATTACCCCAATTTGTGTCACATCTACTGTAGCATCATGAGCATGTATTATGACGTCACAGCATATGACGACATCATAACTAGTATGCACTATGATGTCACAATGTATTATGACGTCATAATGTATACACGTTTTGACATCACGATATATAATGAGAGCACAATTTGCAGGTATTATGAGCAATTTCTCTTACCCCAATATGTGTCACATCCACTGGAGCATCATGAGCATGTATTATGACGTCACAGTATATGATGACATCATAATTAGTATGCACTATGATGTCACAATGTATTATGACGTCATAATGTATCCGCATTATGACATCACAATATATTATGAGAGCGCAATTTGCAGGTATTATGAGCAATTTCTCTTACCCCAATTTGTGTCACATCTACTGGAGCATCATGAGTATGTATTATGATGTCACAGCATATGATGACATCATAATTACTATGCACTATGACGTCACAATGTAATATGACGTGATAATGTATCCGCATTATGACATCACAATATATTATGAGGGCGCAATTTGCAGGTAATATGAGAAATTTCTCTTACCCCAATTTGTGTCACATCTACTGGAGAATCATGAGTATGTATTATGACGTCACAGCATATGATGACATCATAACTAGTATGCACTATGTCGTCACAATGTATTATGATGTCAGAATGTATCCGCATTATGACATCACAATATAATATGAGAGAGCAATGTGCAGGTTTTATGAGCAATTTCTCTTACCCCACTTTGTGTCATATCTACTGGAGTATCATGAGCATGTATTATGATGTCACAGTATATGATGACATCATAATTAGTATGCACTATGACGTCACAATGTATTATGACGTCATATTGTATCAGCATTATGACATCACAATATATTATGAGAGCGCAATTTGCAGGTATTATGAGCAACTTCTCTTACCCCAATTTGTGTCACAACTACTGGAGCATCATGAGCATGTATTATGACATCACAGTATATGATGACATCATAATTAGCATGCACTATGACATCACAATATATTATGACGTCATAACGTATCCGCGTTATGACATCACAATATATTATGAGAGCGCAATTTACAGGTATTATGAGAAATTTCACTTACCCCAATTTGTGTCACATCTACTGGAGCATCATGAGCATGTATTATGACGTCACAGTATATGATGACATTGACATCATAATTAGTATGCACTATGATGTCACAATATATTATGATGTCATAATATATCCGCGTTATGACGTCACAATATATTAAGAGAGCGCCATTTGCAGGTATTATGACCAATTTCGCTTACCTCAACTTGTGTCACATCTACTGGAGCATCATGAGCATGTATTATGACGTCACAGTTTATGATGACATCATAATTAGTATGCAGTATGACGTCACAATGTATTATGACGTCATATTGTATCCGCATTTTGACATCGCAATATATTATGAGAGCGCAATTTGCAGGTATTACGATCAATTTCTCTTACCCCAATTTGTGTCACATATACTGGAGCATCATGAGCATGTATTATGACGTCACAGTATATGATGACATTATAATTAGTACGCACTATGACGTCACAATGTATTATGACGTCATAATGTATCCACATTATGACATCACAATATATTACGAGAGCGCAATTTGCAGGTATTATGAGCAATTTCTCTTACCCCAATTTGTGTCACATCTACTGGAGCATCATGAGCATGTATTATGACGTCACAGCATATGATGACATCATAATTAGTATGCACGATGACGTCACAATGTATTATGACGTCATAATGTATCCGCATTATGACATCAGAAAATATTATGAGAGCGCAATTTGCAGGTATTATGACAATTTCTCTTACCCCAATTTGTGTCACATCTACTGGAGCTTCATGAACATGTATTATGACATCACAGTATATGATGACATCATAATTAGTATACACTATGACGTCACAATATATTATACGTCATAATGTATTAGCATTATGACATCACAATATATTACGAGAGCGCAATTTGCAGGTATTATGAGCAATTTCTCTTACCCCAATTTGTGTCACATCTACTGGAGCATCATGAGCCTGTATTATGATGTCACAGCATATGATGACAGCATAATTAGTATGCACTATGACGTCACAATGTATTATGACGTCATAATGTATCCGCATTTTGACATCACATTATATTAAGAGAGCGCAATTTGCAGCTATTATGAGCAATTTCTCTTACCCCAATTTGTGTCACATCTACTGTAGCATCATGAGCATGTATTATGACGTCACAGCATATGACGACATCATAACTAGTATGCACTATGATGTCACAATGTATTATGACGTCATAATGTATACACGTTTTGACATCACGATATATAATGAGAGCACAATTTGCAGGTATTATGAGCAATTTCTCTTACCCCAATATGTGTCACATCCACTGGAGCAACATGAGCATGTATTATGACGTCACAGTATATGATGACATCATAATTAGTATGCACTATGACGTCACAATGTATTATGACATCATAATATATCCGCATTAGGACATCACAATATATTATGAGAGCGCAATTTGCTGGTATTATGAGCAATTTCTCTTACCACAATTTGTGTCACATCTATTGGAGCATCATGAGCATGTACTATGACATCACAGTATATGGTGACATCATAATTAGTATGCACTATGACGTCACAATGAATTATGACGTCATAATGTATCTGCATTATGACGTCACAATATATTATGAGACCGCAATTTGCAGGTATTATGATCAATTTCTCTTACCGCAATTTGTGTCACCTCTACTGGAGCATCATGAGCATGTATTATGACGTCACCGTATATGATAACATCATAAATAGTATGCACTATGATGTCACAATGTATTATGACGTCATAATGGATCCGCATTATTGCATCACAATATATTATGAGAGCGCAATTTGCAGGTATTATGAGCAATTTCTGTTACCCCAATTTGTGTCACATCTACTGGAGCATCATGAGCATGTATTATGACATCACAGCATATGATGGCATCATAACTAGTATGCACTATGACGTCACAATGTATTATGACGTCATAATGTATACGCATTATGACATCACAAAATATTATGAGAGGGCAATTTGCAGGTATTATGAGCAATTTCTCTTACCGCAAATTGTGTCACATCTACTGGAGCATCATGAGCATGTGCTATGACATCACAGTATATGATGACATCATAATTAGAATGCACTATGACGTCACAATGTATTATGACGTCATAATATATCTGCATTATGACATCACAATATATTATGAGAGCGCAATTTGCAGGTATTATCAGCAATTCCCCTTACTCCAACTTGTGTCACATCTACTGGAGCATCATGAGCACGTATTATGATGTCACAGTGTATGATGACATCATAATTATTATGCACTATGACGTCATAATATATTATGATGTCATAATGTATCCGCATTATGACATCGCAACATATTATGAGAGCGCAAGTTACAGGTATTATGAGCAATTTCTCTTACCCCAATTTGTGTCACTTCTACTGGAGCATCAAGAGCATGTATTATGATGTCACCGTATATGATGAATTCATAATTAGTATGCAGTACGACGTCACAGTGTAGTATGACATCATAGTGTATCCGCATTATGACATCACAATATAATATGAGACCACAATTTGCAGGTATTATGAGCAATTTCTCTTACCCCAATTTGTGTCACATCTACTGGAGCATCATGAGCATGTATTATGACGTCACAGCATATGATGACATCATAATTAGTATGCACTATGACGTCACAATGTATTATGACGTCATAATGTATCCGCATTATGAAATCAGAAAATATTATGAGAGCGCAATTTGCAGGTATTATGAGCAATTTCTCTTACCCCAATTTGTGTCAAAACTACTGGAGCATCATGAGCATGTACTATGACATCACAGTATATGATGACATCATAATTATTATGCACTATGATGTCACAATGTATTTTGACGTCATAATGTGTCTGCATTATGACATCACAATATATTATGAGAGCTGAATTTGCAGGTATTATCAGCAATTTCGCTTACTCCAATTTGTGTTACATCTACTGGAGCATCATGAGCATGTATTATGACGTCACAGTATATGATGACATCATAATTAGTATGCAGTATGACGTCACAATGTATTATGACGTCATAATGTATCCGCATTATGACATCACAATATATTATGAGAGCGCAATTTGCAGGTATTATGAGCAATTTCTCTTACCCCAATTTGTGTCACATCTACTGGAGCTCCATGAGCATGTATTATGACATCTCAGTATATGATGACATCATAATTAGTATGCAGTATGATGTCACAATGTATTATGACGTCATAATGTATCCGAATTATGACATCACAAAATATTATGAGAGCGCAATTTGCAGGTATTATGAGCAATTTCTCTTACCCCAGTTTGTGTCACACCTACTGGAGCATCATGAGCAAGTACTATGACATCACAGTATATGATGACATCATAATTAGTATGCACTATGACGTCACAATGTATTATGACGTCATAATGTGTCAGCATTATGACATCACAATATATTATGAGAGCGCAATTTGCAGCTATTATGAGCAATTTCTCTTACCCCAGTTTGTGTCACTTCTACTGGAGCATCATGACCATGTATTATGACGTCACAGTGTATGATGACATCATAATTAATATGCACTATGACGTCACAATGTATTATGACGTCATAATGTATCCGCATTATGACATCACAATATATTATGAGAGCGCAATTCGCAGGTATTATGAGCAATTTCTATTACCTCAAGTTGTGTCAGATCTACTGGAGCATCATGAGCATGTATTATGACGTCACAGTATATGATGACATCATAATTAGTATGCACTATGACGTCACAATGTATTATGACGTCATAATGTATCCGCATTATGACATCAGATTATATTATGAGAGCGCAATTTGCAGCTATTATGAGCAAATTCTCTTACCCCAATTTGTGTCACATCTACTGGAGCATCATGAGCATGCATTATGACGTCACCGTATATGATGACATCATAATTACTATGCAGTATGACGTCACAATATATTATGACGTCATAATGTATCCGCATTATGACATCACAATATATTATGAGAGCGCAATTTGCAGGTATTATGAGCAAGTTCGCTTACCCCAATTTGTGTCACAACTACTGGAGCATCATGAGCATGTATTATGATGTCACAGTATATGATGACATCATAATTAGTATGCATTATGACGTCACAATGTATTATGACGTCATAATGTATCCGCATTTTGACATCACAATATATTATGAGAGCGCAATTTGCAGGTATTATGAGCAATTTCTCTTACCCCAATTTGTGTCACATCCACTGGAGCATCATGAGCATGTATTATGACGTCACAGTATATGATGACATCATAATTAGTATGCAATATGACATCACAATGTATTATGACATCATAATATATCCGCATTAGGACATCACAATATATTATGAGAGCGCAATTTGCAGGTATTATGAGCAATTTCTCTTACCCCAATTTGTGTCACATACACTGGAGCATCATGAGCATGTATTATGACGTCACAGTATATGGTGACATCATAATTAGTATGCACTATGACGTCACAATGTATTATGACGTGATAATGTATCCGCATTATGACATCACAAAATATTATGAGAGCGCAATTTGCAGGAATTCTGAGCAATTTCTCTTACCCCAATTTGTGTCACATCTACTGGAGAATCATGAGCATGTATTATGACGTCACAGTATATGATGACATCATAATTAGTATGCAGTATGACGTCACAATGTATTTTGACGTCATGATGTATCCGCATTATGACATCACAATATATTATGAGAGCGCAATTTGCAGGTATTATGAGCAATTTCTCTTACCCCAATTTGTGTCACATCTATTGGAGCATCATGAGCATGTAATATGACGTCACAGTATATGATGACATCATAATTAATATGCACTATGACCTCACAATGTATTATGACGTCATAATGTATCCGCATTATGACAACACAATATTTTATGAGAGCGCAATTTGCAGGTATTATGAGCAATTTCTCTTACCCCAATTTGTGTCACATCTACTGGAGCCCCATGAGCATGTATTATGACATCACAGTATATGATGACATCATAATTAGTATACACTATGATGTCACAATATATTATACGTCATAATGTATCAGCATTATGACATCACAATATATTACGAGAGCGTAATTTGCAGGTATTATGAGCAATTTCTCTTACCCCAATTTGTGTCACATCTACTGGAGCATCATGAGCATGTATTATGATGTCACAGCATATGATGACATCATAATTAGTATGCACTATGACGTCACAATGTATTATGACGTCATAATGTATCCGAATTATGACATCACAAAATATTATGGGAGCGCAATTTGCAGGTATTATGAGCAATTTCTCTTACCCCAATTTGTGTCACATCTACTGGAGCATCCTGAGCATGTAATATGACATCACAGTATATGATGACATCATAATTAGTATGCACTATGACGTCACAATGTATTATGACGTCATAATGTGTCTGCATTTTGACATCACAATATATTATGAGAGCACAATTTGCAGGTATTATGAGCAATTTCTCTTAACCCAATTTGTGTCACATCTACTGGAGCATCATGAGCATGTATTATGACGTCACAGTTTATGATGACATCAGAATTAGTATACACTGACGTCACAATGTATTATGACGTCATAATGTATCCGCATTATGACATCACAATATATTATGAGAGCGCAATTTGCAGGTATTATGAGCAATTTCTATTACCTCAATTTGTGGCAGATCTACTGGAGCATCATGAGCATGTATTATGACGTCACAGTATATGATGACATCATAATTAGTATGCACTATGACGTCACAATGTATTATGACGTCATAATGTATCCGCATTATGACATCACAATATATTATGAGAGCGCAATTTGCAGGTATTATGAGCACTTTCGCTAACCCCAATTTGTGTCACAACTACGGGAGCATCATGAGCATGTATTATGATGTCACAGTATATGACGACATCTTAATTAGTATGCATTATGACGTCACAATATTCTATGACGTCACAATTTATTATGACGTCATAATGTATCCGAATTATGACATCACAAAATATTATGAGAGCGCAATTTGCAGGTATTATGAGCAATTTCTCTTACCCCAATTTGTGTCACATCTACTGGAGCATCATGAGCATGTATTATGACGTCACAGTATATGATGACATCATAATTAGTATACACTATGATGTCACAATGTATTATGACGTCATAATATATCCGCGTTATGACATCACAATATATTATGAGAGCACGATTTGCAGGTATTATGAGCAGTTTCTCTTACCTCAATTTGTGTCAGATCTACTGGAGCATCATGAGCATGTATTATGACGTCACAGTATATGATGACATCATAATTAGTATGCACTATGACGTCACAATGTATTATGACATCATAATGTATCCGCATTATGACATCACATTATATTATGAGAGCGCAATTTGCAGGTATTATGAGCAATTTCTCTTACCCCAATTTGTGTCACATCTACTGGAGCATCATGAGAATGTATTATGACGTCACCGTATATGATGATATCATAATTAGTATGCAGTATGACGTCACAATGTATTATGACGTCATAATGTGTCCGCATTATAACATCACAATATATTATGAGAGCGCAATTTGCAGGTATTATGAGCAATTTCTCTTACCCCAATTTGTGTCACATCTACTGGAGCATCATGAGCATGTATTTTGACATCACAGCATATGATGACATCATAACTAGTATGCACTATGACGTCACAATGTATTATGACGTCATAATGTATACGCATTATGACATCACAAAATATTATGAGAGGGCAATTTGCAGGTATTATGAGCAATTTCTCTTACCGCAAATTGTGTCACATCTACTGGAGCATCATGAGCATGTGCTATGACATCACAGTATATGATGACATCATAATTAGAATGCACTATGACGTCACAATATATTATGACGTCATAATGTATCTGCATTATGACATCACAATATATTATGAGAGCGCAATTTGCAGGTATTATCAGCAATTTCCCTTACTCCAATTTGTGTCACATCTACTGCAGCATCATGAGCACGTATTATGACGTCACAGTATATGATGAAATCATAATTATTATGCACTATGACGTCATAATATATTATGATGTCATAATGTATCCGCATTATGACATCGCAATATATTATGAGAGCGCAATTTGCAGGTATTATGAGCAATTTCTCTTACCCCAATTTGTGTCACTTCTACTGGAGCAAGAGAGCATGTATTATGATGTCACAGTATATGATGACATCATAATTAGTATGCAGTACGACGTCACAGTGTAGTATGACATCATAGTGTATCCGCATTATGACATCACAATATAGTATGAGACCACCATTTGCAGGTATTATGAGCAGTTTCTCTTACCTCAATTTGTGTCAGATCTACTGGAGCATCATGAGCATGTATTATGACGTCACAGTATATGATGACATCATAATTAGTATGCACTATGACGTCACAATGTATTATGACGTCATAATGTATCCGCATTATGACATCACAATATATTATGAGAGCGCAATTTGCAGGTATTATGAGCAATTTCTCTTACCCCAATTTGTGTCACATCTACTGGAGCTTCATGAGCATGAATTATGACATCAGAGTATATGATGACATCATAATTAGTATGCACTATGACGTCACAATGTATTATGACGTCATAATGTATCCGCATTATGACATCACAATATATTATGAGAGCACAATTTGCAGGTATTATGAGCAATTTCTCTTACCCCAATTTGTGTCACATCCACTGGAGCATCATGAGCATGTATTATGACGTCACAGTATATGATGACATCATAATTAGTATGCACTATGACGTCACAATGTATTATGACGTCATAATGTATCCACGTTATGGCATCACAATATATTATGAGAGCGCAATTTGCAGGTATTATGAGCAATTTCTCTTACCCCAATTTGTGTCACATCTACTGGAGCATCATGAGCATGTATTATGACGTCACAGCATATGATGACATCATAACTAGTATGCACTATGACGTCACAATGTATTATGACGAAATAATGTATCCGCATTATGACATCACAATATATTATGAGAGCGCAATTTGCAGGTATTATGAGCAAGTTCGCTTACCCCAATTTGTGTCACAAGTACTGGAGCATCATGAGCATGTATTATGATGTCACATTATATGATGACATCATAATTAGTATGCATTATGACGTCACAATATATTATGACGTCATAATGTATCCGCATTATGACATCACAATATATTATGAGAGCGCAATTTGCAGGTATTATGAGCAATTTTTCTTACCCCAATTTGTGTCACATCCACTGGAGCATCATGAGCATGTATTATGACGTCACAGTATATGATGACATCATAATTAGTATGCACTATGACGTCACAATGTATTATGACATCATAATATATCCGCATTAGGACATCACAATATATTATGAGAGCGCAATTTGCTGGTATTATGAGCAATTTCTCTTACCCCAATTTGTGTCACATCTACTGGAGCATCATGAGCATGTATTATGACGTCACAGTATATGATGACATCATAATTAGTATGCACTATGACGTCACAATATATTATGACGTCATGATGTATCCACATTATGGCATCACAATATATTATGAGGGCGCAATTTGCAGGTATTATGAGAAATTTCTCTTACCCCAATTTGTGTCACATCTACTGGAGCATCATGAGTATGTATTAGGACGTCACAGCATATGATGACATCATAACTAGTATGCACTATGTCCGCACAATGTATTATGATGTCATAATGTATCCGCATTATGACATCACAATATAATATGAGAGAGCAATTTGCAGGTTTTATGAGCAATTTCTCTTACCCCAATTTGTGTCATATCTACTGGAGTATCATGAGCATGTATTATGACGTCACAGTATATGATGACATCATAATTAGTATGCACTATGACGTCACAATGTATTATGACGTCATATTGTATCAATATTATGACATCACAATATATTATGAGAGCGCAATTTGCAGGTATTATGAGCAACTTCTCTTACCCCAATTTGTGTCACAACTACTGGAGCATCATGAGCATGTATTATGACACCACAGTATATGATGACATCATAATTAGTATGCACTATTACATCACAATATATTATGACGTCATAATGTATCCGCTTTATGACATCACAATATATTATGAGAGCGCAATTTGCAGGTATTATGAGAAATTTCTCTTACCCCAATTTGTGTCACATCTACTGGAGCATCATGAGCATGTATTATGACGTCACAGTATATGATGACATTGACATCTTAATTAGTATGCACTATGATGTCACAATATATTATGATGTCCTAATGTATCCGCGTTATGACGTCACAATATATTAAGAGAGCGCCATTTGCAGGTATTATGACCAATTTCGCTTACCCCAACTTGTGTCACATCTACTGGAGCATCATGAGCAATGTATATGACGTCACAGTATATGATGACATCATAATTAGTATGCAGTATGACGTCACAATGTATTATGATGTCATAATGTATCCACATTATGACATCACAATATATTACGAGAGCGCAATTTGCAGGTATTATGAGCAATTTCTCTTACCCCAATTTTTGTCACATCTACTGGAGCATCATGAGCATGTATTATGACGTCACAGTATATGATGACATTATAATTAGCATGCACTATGATGTCACAATTTATTATGACGTCAAAATGTATCCGCATTATGACATCACAATATATGATGAGAGCGCAATTTGCAGGTATTATGACACATTTCTCTTACACCAATTTGTGTCACATCTACTGGAGCGTCACGTCAATGTATTATGATGTCACAGTGTATGATGACATCATAATTAGTATGCACTATGACGTCACAATGTTTTATGACGTCATAATGTATCCGCGTTATGACATCACAATATATTATGAGAGCGCAATTTGCATGTATTATGAGCAATTTCTCTTACCCCAATTTGTGTCACATCTACTGGAGCATCATGAGCATGTATTATGACGTCACAGTATATGATGACATCATAATTAGTATGCACTATGATGTCACAATGTATTATGACATCATAATGTATCCGCATTATGACATCACAATATATTATGAGAGCGCAATTTGCAGGTATTATGAGCAATTTCTCTTACCCCAATTTGTGTCACATCTACTGGAGCATCATGAGCATGTATTATGACGTCACAGTATATGATGACATCACAATTAGTATGCACTATGACGTCACAATGTATTATGACGTCATAATGTGTCCGCGTTATGACATCACAATATATTATGAGATCGCAATTTGCAGGTATTATGAGCAATTTCTCTTACCCCAATTTGTGTCACATCTACTGGAGCATCATGAACATGTATTATGATGTCACAGTATATGATGACATCAAATTTAGTATGCACTATGACGTCACAATGTATTATGATGTCAAAATGTATCCGCATTACGACATCCCAATATATTATGAGAGCGCAATTTGCAGGTATTATGAGCAATTTCTCTTACCCCAATTTGTGTCACATCTACTGGAGCATCATGAGCATGTATTATAACGTCAGCGTATATTATGACATCATAATTATTATGCACTATGACGTCACAATATATTGTGACGTCATAATGTATCCGCATTATGACATCTCAATATATTATGAGAGCGCAATTTGCAGGTATTATGAGCAATTTCACTTACCCCAAGTTGTGTCACATCTACTGGAGCATCATGAGCATGCATTATGACGCCACAATATATGATGACATCATAATTAGTATGCACTATGACGTCACAATGTATTATGACGTCATAATGTGTCCACGTTATGACATCACAATATATTATGAGAGCGCAATTTGCAGGTATTATGAGCAATTTCTCTTACCCCAATTTGTGTCACATCCACTGGAGCATCATGAGCATGTATTATGACGTCACAGTATATGATGACATCTTAACTAGTATGCACTATGACGTCACAATGTTTTATGACGTCATAATGTATCCGCATTATGACATCACATTATATAATGAGAGCGCAATTTGCAGGTATTATGAGCAATTTCTCTGACCCCAATTCGTGTCACATCTACTGGAGCATCATGAGTATGTATTATGACGTCACAGTATATGATGACATCATAATTAGTATACACTATGATGTCACAATGTATTATGACGTCATAATGTATCTCCATTATGACATCACAATATATTATGAGAGCGCAATTTGCAGAAATTATGAGCAATTTCTCTTACCTCAATTTGTGTCAAATCTACTGGAGCATCATGAGCATGTATTATGATGTCACAGTATATGATGACATCATAATTAGTATGCACTATGATGTCACAATGTATTATGACGTCCTAATGGATCCGCATTATTGCATCACAATATATTATGAGAGCGCAATTTGCAGGTATTATGAGCAATTTCTCTTACCCCAATTTGTGTCACATCTACTGTAGCATCATGAGCATGTATTATGACGTCACAGCATATGACGACATCATAACTAGTATGCACTATGATGTCACAATGTATTATGACGTCATAATGTATACACGTTTTGACATCACGATATATAATGAGAGCACAATTTGCAGGTATTATGAGCAATTTCTCTTACCCCAATATGTGTCACATCCACTGGAGCAACATGAGCATGTATTATGACGTCACAGTATATGATGACATCATAATTAGTATGCACTATGACGTCACAATGTATTATGACATCATAATATATCCGCATTAGGACATCACAATATATTATGAGAGCGCAATTTGCTGGTATTATGAGCAATTTCTCTTACCACAATTTGTGTCACATCTACTGGAGCATCATGAGCATGTACTATGACATCACAGTATATGGTGACATCATAATTAGTATGCACTATGACGTCACAATGAATTATGACGTCATAATGTATCTGCATTATGACGTCACAATATATTATGAGACCGCAATTTGCAGGTATTATGAGCAATTTCTCTTACCGCAATTTGTGTCACCTCTACTGGAGCATCATGAGCATGTATTATGACGTCACCGTATATGATAACATCATAATTAGTATGCAGTATGACGTCACAGTGAAGTATGACGTCATAATATATCCGCATTATGACATCACAATATATTATGAGAGGGCAATTTGCAGGTATTATGAGCAATTTCTCTTACACCAATTTGTGTCACATCTACTGGAGCATCATGAGTATGTATTATGATGTCACAGCATATGATGACATCATAATTAGTATGCACTATGACGTCACAATGTATTATGACGTGATAATGTATCCGCATTATGACATCACAAAATATTATGAGAGCGCAATTTGCAGGAATTCTGAGCAATTTCTCTTACCCCAATTTGTGTCACATCTACTGGAGAATCATGAGCATGTACTATGACATCACAGTATATGATGACATCATAATTAGTATGCACTATGACGTCACAATGTATTATGACGTCATAATGTATCCGCGTTATGACATCACTATATATTATGAGAGCGCAATTTGCAGGTATTATGAGAAATTTCTCTTACCACAATTTGTGTCACATCTACTGGAGCATCATGAGCATGTATCATGACGTCACAGTATATGATGACATCATAATTAGTATGCACTATGACGTCACAATATATTATGACGTCATGATGTATCCACATTATGGCATCACAATATATTATGAGGGCGCAATTTGCAGGTATTATGAGAAATTTCTCTTACCCCAATTTGTGTCACATCTACTGGAGCATCATGAGTATGTATTATGACGTCACAGCATATGATGACATCATAACTAGTATGCAGTATGTCCGCACAATGTATCATGATGTCATAATGTATCCGCATTATGACATCACATTATAATATGAGAGAGCAATTTGCAGGTTTTATGAGCAATTTCTCTTACCCCAATTTGTGTCATATCTACTGGAGTATCATGAGCATGTATTATGACGTCACAGTATATGATGACATCATAATTAGTATGCACTATGACGTCACAATGTATTATGACGTCATATTGTATCAATATTATGACATCACAATATATTATGAGAGCGCAATTTGCAGGTATTATGAGCAACTTCTCTTACCCCAATTTGTGTCACAACTACTGGAGCATCATGAGCATGTATTATGACATCACAGTATATGATGACATCATAATTAGTATGCACTATGACATCACAATATATTATGACGTCATAATGTATCCGCTTTATGACATCACAATATATTATGAGAGCGCAATTTGCAGGTATTATGAGAAATTTCTCTTACCCCAATTTGTGTCACATCTACTGGAGCATCATGAGCATGTATTATGACGTCACAGTATATGGTGACATTGACATCATAATTAGTATGCACTATGATGTCACAATATATTATGATGTCCTAATGTATCCGCGTTATGACGTCACAATATATTAAGAGAGCGCCATTTGCAGGTATTATGACCAATTTCGCTTACCCCAACTTGTGTCACATCTACTGGAGCATCATGAGCATGTATTATGACGTCACAGTATATGATGACATCATAATTAGTATGCAGTATGACGTCACAATGTATTATGATGTCATAATGTATCCACATTATGACATCACAATATATTACGAGAGCGCAATTTGCAGGTATTATGAGCAATTTCTCTTACCCCAATTTTTGTCACATCTACTGGAGCATCATGAGCATGTATTATGACGTCACAGTATATGATGACATTATAATTAGCATGCACTATGATGTCACAATTTATTATGACGTCATAATGTATCCGCATTATGACATCACAATATATGATGAGAGCGCAATTTGCAGGTATTATGACCCATTTCTCTTACCCCAATTTGTGTCACATCTACTGGAGCGTCACGTCAATGTATTATGATGTCACAGTATATGATGACATCGTAATTAGTATGCACTATGACGTCACAATGTATTATGACATCATATTGTATCCGCAATATGATATCACAATATATTATGAGAGCGCAATTTGCATGTATTATGAGCAATTTCTCTTACCCCAATTTGTGTCACATCTACTGGAGCATCATGAGCATGTATTATGACGTCACAGTATATGATGACATCACAATTAGTATGCACTATGACGTCACAATGTATTATGACGTCATAATGTGTCCGCGTTATGACATCACAATATATTATGAGAGCGCAATTTGCAGGTATTATGAGCAATTTCTCTTACCCCAATTTGTGTCACATCTACTGGAGCATCATGAGCATGTATTATAACGTCAGAGTATATGATGACATCATAGTTAGTATGCACTATGACGTCACAATATATTATGACGTCATAATGTATCCGCATTATGACATCTCAATATATTATGAGAGCGCAATTTGCAGGTATTATGAGCAATTTCACTTACCCCAATTTGTGTCACATCTACTGGAGCATCATGAGCATGCATTATGACGCCACAGTATATGATGACATCATAATTAGTATGCACTAGGACGTCACAATGTATTATGACATCATAATGTGTCCACGTTATGACATCACAATATATTATGAGAGCGCAATTTGCAGGTATTATGAGCAATTTCTCTTACCCCAATTTGTGTCACATCCACTGGAGCATCATGAGCATGTATTATGACGTCACAGTATATGATGACATCTTAACTAGTATGCACTATGACGTCACAATGTTTTATAACGTCATAATGTGTCCGCATTATGACATTACATTATATTATGAGAGCGCAATTTGCAGGTATTATGAGCAATTTCTCTGACCCCAATTCGTGTCACATCTACTGGAGCATCATGAGTATGTATTATGACGTCACAGTATATGATGACATCATAATTAGTATACACTATGACGTCACAATGTATTATGACGTCATAATGTATCTCCATTATGACATCACAATATATTATGAGAGCGCAATTTGCAGAAATTATGAGCAATTTCTCTTACCTCAATTTGTGTCAGATCTACTGGAGCATCATGAGCATGTATTATGACGTCACAGTATATGATGACATCATAAATAGTATGCACTATGATGTCACAATGTATTATGACGTCATAATGGATCCGCATTATTGCATCACAATATATTATGAGAGCGCAATTTGCAGGTATTATGAGCAATTTCTCTTACCCCAATTTGTGTCACATCTACTGTAGCATCATGAGCATGTATTATGACGTCACAGCATATGACGACATCATAACTAGTATGCACTATGATGTCACAATGTATTATGACGTCATAATGTATACACGTTTTGACATCACGATATATAATGAGAGCACAATTTGCAGGTATTATGAGCAATTTCTCTTACCCCAATATGTGTCACATCCACTGGAGCATCATGAGCATGTATTATGACGTCACAGTATATGATGACATCATAATTAGTATGCACTATGATGTTACAATGTATTATGACGTCATAATGTATCCGCATTATGACATCACAATATATTATGAGAGCGCAATTTGCAGGTATTATGAGCAATTTCTCTTACCCCAATTTGTGTCACATCTACTGGAGCATCATGAGTATGTATTATGATGTCACAGCATATGATGACATCATAATTACTATGCACTATGACGTCACAATGTATTATGACGTGATAATGTATCCGCATTATGACATCACAAAATATTATGAGAGCGCAATTTGCAGGAATTCTGAGCAATTTCTCTTGCCCCAATTTGTGTCACATCTACTGGAGAATCATGAGCATGTACTATGACATAACAGTATATGATGACATCATAATTAGTATGCAGTATGACGTCACAATGTATTATGACGTCATAATGTATCCGCGTTATGACATCACAATATATGATGAGAGCGCAATTTGCAATTATTATGACCCATTTCTCTTACCCCAATTTGTGTCACATCTACTGGAGCCTCACGTCAATGTATTATGATGTCACAGTATATGATGACATCGTAATTAGTATGCACTATGACGTCACAATGTATTATGACGTCATATTGTATCCGCATTATGATATCACAATATATTATGAGAGCGCAATTTGCATGTATTATGAGCAATTTCTCTTACCCCAATTTGTGTCACATATACTGGAGCATCATGAGCATGTATTATGACGTCACAGTATATGATGATATCATAATTAGTATGCACTATGATGTCACAATGTATTATGACATCATAATGTATCCGCATTATGACATCACAATATATTATGAGCGCGCAATTTGCAGGTATTATGAGCAATTTCTCTTACCCCAATTTGTGTCACATCTACTGGAGCATCATGAGCATGTATTATGACGTCACAGTGTATGATGACATCACAATTAGTATGCACTATGACGTCACAAAATATTATGACGTCATAATGTGTCCGCGTTATGACATCACAATATATTATGAGAGCGCAATTTGCAGGTATTATGAGCAATTTCTCTTACCCCAATTTGTGTCACATCTACTGGAGCATCATGAGCATGTATTATGATGTCACAGTATATGATGACATCATACTTAGTATGCACTATGACGTCAAAATGTATTATGTTGTCAAAATGTATCCGCATTACAACATCACAATATATTATCAGAGCGCAATGTGCAGGTATTATGAGCAATTTCTCTTACCCCAATTTGTGTCACATCTACTGGAGCATCATGAGCATGTATTATGACGTCAGAGTATATGATGACATCATAATTAGTATGCACTATGACGTCACAATGTATTATGACGTCATAATGTGTTCACATTATGACATCACAAAATATTATGAGAGCGCAATTTGCAGGTATTATGAGCAATTTCTCTTACCACAATTTGTGTCACATCTACTGGAGCATCATGAGCATGTATTATGACGTCACAGTATATGATGACATCTTAATTAGTATGCACTATGACGTCACAATGTTTTATGACGTCATAATGTATCCGCATTATGACATCACATTATATTATGAGAGCGCAATTTGCAGGTATTATGAGCAATTTCTCTTACCCCAATTCGTGTCACATCTACTGTAGCATCATGAGCATGTATTATGACGTCACAGCATATGATGACATCATAATTAGTATGCACTATGATGTCACAATGTATTATGACGACATAATGGATCCGCATTATTGCATCACAATATATTATGAGAGCGCAATTTGCAGGTATTATGAGCAATTTCTATTACCCCAATTTGTGTCACATCTACTGTAGCATCATGAGCATGTATTATGACGTCACAGCATATGACGACATCATAACTAGTATGCACTATGATGTCACAATGTATTATGACGTCATAATGTATACACGTTTTGACATCACGATATATAATGAGAGCACAATTTGCAGGTATTATGAGCAATTTCTCTTACCCCAATATGTGTCACATCTACTGGAGAGTCATGAGCATGTACTACGACATAACAGTATATGATGACATCATAATTAGTATGCAGTATGACGTCACAATGTATTATGACGTCATAATGTATCCGCGTTATGACATCACAATATATGATGAGAGCGCAATTTGCAGGTATTATGACCCATTTCTCTTACCCCAATTTGTGTCACATCTACTGGAGCGTCACGTCAATGTACTATGATGTCACAGTATATGATGACATCGTAATTAGTATGCACTATGACATCACAATGTATTATGACGTCATATTGTATCCGCATTATGATATCACAATGTATTATGAGAGCGCAATTTGCATGTATTATGAGCAATTTCTCTTACCCCAATTTGTGTCACATCTACTGGAGCATCATGAGCATGTATTATGACGTCACAGTATATGATGATATCATAATTAGTATGCACTATGATGTCACAATGTATTATGACATCATAATGTATCCGCATTATGACATCACAATATATTATGAGCGCGCAATTTGCAGGTATTATGAGCAATTTCTCTTACCCCAATTTGTGTCACATCTACTGGAGAATCATGAGCATGTATTATGACGTCACAGTATATGATGACATCACAATTAGTATGCACTATGACGTCACAATGTATTATGACATCATAATGTGTCCGCGTTATGACATCACAATATATAATGAGAGCGCAATTTGCAGGTATTATGAGCAATTTCTCTTACCCCAATTTGTGTCACATCTACTGGAGCATCATGAGCATGTATTATGATGTCACAGTATATGATGACATCATACTTAGTATGCACTATGACGTCACAATGTATTATGATTTCAAAATGTATCCGCATTACGACATCCCAATATATTATGAGAGCGCAATTTACAGGTATTATGAGCAATTTCTCTTACCCCAATTTGTGTCACATCTACTGGACCATCATGAGCATGTATTATAACGTCAGAGTATATGATGACATCATAGTTAGTATGCACTATGACGTCACAATATATTATGACGTCATAATGTATCCGCATTATGACATCTCAATATATTATCAGAGCGCAATTTGCAGGTATTATGAGCAATTTCTCTTACCCCAATATGTGTCACATCGACTGGAGCATCATGAGCATGTATTATGACGTCACAGTATATGATGACATCATAATTAGTATGCACTATGATGTTACAATGTATTATGACGTCATAATGTATCCGCATTATGACATCACAATATATTATGAGAGCGCAATTTGCAGGTATTATGAGCAATTTCTCTTACCCGAATTTGTGTCACATCTACTGGAGCATCATGAGTATGTATTATGATGTCACAGCATATGATGACATCATAATTACTGTGCACTATGACGTCACAATGTATTATGACGTGATAATGTATCCGCATTATGACATCACAAAATATTATGAGAGCGCAATTTGCAGGAATTCTGAGCAATTTCTCTTGCCGCAATTTGTGTCACATCTACTGGAGAATCATGAGCATGTATTATGATGTCACAGTATATGATGACATCATAATTAGTATGCACTATGATGTCACAATGTATTATGACCTCATAATGTATCCGCATTATGACATCAGAATATATTATGAGAGCGCAATTTGCAGGTATTATGAGCAATTTCTCTTACCCCAATTTGTGTCACATCTACTGGACCATCATGAGCATGTATTATAACGTCAGAGTATATGATGACATCATAATTAGTATGCAGTATGACGTCACAATGTATTATGACGTCATAATGTATCCGCGTTATGACATCACAATATATGATGAGAGCGCAATTTGCAGGTATTATGACCCATTTCTCTTACCCCAATTTGTGTCACATCTACTGGAGCGTCACGTCAATGTACTATGATGTCACAGTATATGATGACATCGTAATTAGTATGCACTATGACGTCACAATATATTATGACGTCATAATGTATCCGCATTATGATATCACAATATATTATGAGAGCGCAATTAGCATGTATTATGAGCAATTTCTCTTACCCCAATTTGTGTCACATCTACTGGAGCATCATGAGCATGTATTATGATGTCACAGTATATGATGACATCATAATTAGTATGCACTATGATGTCACAATGTATTATGACCTCATAATGTATCCGCATTATGACATCAGAATATATTATGAGAGCGCAATTTGCAGGTATTATGAGCAATTTCTCTTACCCCAATTTGTGTCACATCTACTGGAGAATCATGAGAATGTATTATGATGTCACAGTATATGGTGACATCATAATTAGTATGCACTATGACGTCACAATGTATTATGACGTCATAATGTATCAGCATTATGACATCACAATATATGATGAGAGCGCAATTTGCAGGTATTATGACCCATTTCTCTTACCGCAATTTGTTTCACATCTACTGGAGCATCATGAGCATGTATTATGACGTCACAGTATATGATGACATCATAATTAGTATGTACTATGATGTCACAATGTATTATGATGTCATAATGTATCCGCATTATGACATCACAATATATTATGAGAGCGCAATTTGCAGGTATTATGAGCAATTTCTCTTACCCCAATTTGTGTCACATCTACTGGAGAATCATGAGCATGTACTATGACATCACAGTATATGATGACATCATAATTAGTATGCACTATGACGTCACAATGCTTTATGACGTCATAATATATCCGCATTATTACATCACAATATATTATGAGAGCGCAATTTGCAGGTATTATGACATATTTCGCTTACCCCATTTTGTGTCACATCTACTGGAGCATCATGAGCATGTATTATGACGTCACAGTATATGATGACATCATAATTAGTTTGCAGTATCACGTCACAATGTATTATGACGTCATAATGTATCCGCATTATGACATCACAATATATTATGAGAGCGCAATTTGCAGGTATTATGAGCAATTTCTCTTACCCCAATTTGTGTCACATCTACTGGAGAATAATGAGCATGTATTATGACGTCACAGTGTATGATGACATCATAATTAGTATGCTCTATGACGTCACAATGTATTATGACATCATAATGTGTCAGCATTATGACATCACAATATATTATGAGAGCGCAATTTGCAGGTATTATGAGCAATTTCTCTTACCCCAATTTGTGTCACTTCTACTGGAGCATCATGAGCAAGTATTATGACGTCACCGTATATGATGACATCATAACTAGTATGCAGTATGACGTCACAGTGAAGTATGACGTCATAATGTATCCGCATTATGACATCACAATACATTATGAGAGCGCAATTTGCAGGTATTATGAGCAATTTCTCTTACCTCAATTTCTGTCATATATACTGGAGCATCATGAGCATCTATTATGACGTCACAGCATATGATGACATCATAACTTGTATGCACTATGAGGTCACAATGTATTATGACGTCATAAAGTATCCGCATTATGACATCACAAAATATTATGAGAGCGCAATTTGCAGGTATTATGAGCAATTTCTTTTACCCCAATTTGTGTCACATCTACTGCAGCATCATGAGCATGTATTTTGACGTCACAGTATATGATGACATCATAATTAGTATGCACTATGACGTCACAATGTATTATGACGTCATAATGTATCCGCGTTATGACATCACAATATATTATGAGCGTGCAATTTGCAGGTATTATGAGAAATTTCTCTTACCCCAATTTGTGTCACATCTACTGGAGCATCATGAGCATGTATTATGACGTCACAGTATTTGATGATATCATAATTAGTATGCACTATGACGTCACAATGTATTATGACGTCATGATGTATCCACATTATGACATCACAATATATTATGAGGGCGCAATTTGCAGGTATTATGAGAAATTTCTCTTACCCCAATTTGTGTCACATCTATTGGAGCATCATGAGCATGTATTATGATGTCACAGCATATGATGATATCATAACTAGTATGCACTATGTCGTCACAATGTATTATGACGTCATAATGTATCCGCATTATGACATCACAGTATAATATGAGAGTGCAATTTGCAGGTTTTATGAGCAATTTCTCTTACCCCAATTTGTGTCATATCTACTGGAGCATCATGAGCATGTATTATGACGTCACAATATATGATGACATCATAATTAGTATGCACTATGACGTCACAATATATTATGATGTCATAATGTATCCGCGTTATGACGTCACAGTATATTATGAGAGCGCAATTTGCAGGTATTATGAGCAATTTCTCTAACCCCAATTTGTGTCACATCTACTGGAGCATCATGAGCATGTATTATGACGTCACAGCATATGATGACATCATAACTAGTATGCACTATGACGTCACAATGTATTATGACGTCATATTGTATCAGCATTATGACATCACAATATATTATGAGAGCGCAATTTGCAGGTATTATGAACAATTTCTCTTACCCCAATTTGTGTCACAACTACTGGAGCATCAGGAGCATGTATTATGACGTCACAGTATATGATGACATCATAATTAGTATGCACTATGACGACACAATGTATTATGACGTCATAATGTATCCGCGTTATGACGTCACAATATATTAAGAGAGCGCCATTTGCAGGTATTATGACCAATTTCGCTTACCCCAACTTGTGTCACATCTACTGGAGCATCATGAGCATGTATTATGACGTCACAGTATATGATGACATCATAATTAGTATGCAGTATGACGTCACAATGTATTATGACGTCATAATGTATCCACATTATGACATCACAATATATTATGAGAGCGCAATTTGCAGGTATTATGAGCAATTTCTCTTACCCCAATTTGTGTCACATCTACTGGAGCATCATGAGCATATATTATGACGTCTCAGTATATGATGACATCATAATTAGTATGCAATATGACGTCACAATGTATTATGACGTCATAATTTATCCGCATTATGACATCGCAATATATTATGAGAGCGCAATTTGCAGGTATTATGAGCAATTTCTCTTACCCCAATTTGTGTCACATCTACTGGAGCATCATGAGCATGTATTATGATGTCACAGTATATGATGACATCATAATTAGTATGCACTATGTCGTCACAATGTATTATGACGTCATATTGTATCAGCATTATGACATCACAATATATTATGAGAGCGCAATTTGCAGGTATTATGAGCAATTTCTCTTACCCCAATTTGTGTCACAACTACTGGAGCGTCATGAGCATGTATTATGACGTCACAATATATGATGACATCATAATTAGTATGCACTATGACGTCACAATATATTATGATGTCATAATTTATCCCCGTTATGACGTCACAGTATATTATGAGAGCGCCATTTGCAGGTATTATGAGCAATTTCTCTAACCCCAATTTGTGTCACATCTACTGGAGCATCATGAGCATGTATTATGACGTCACAGCATATGATGACATCATAATTAGTATGCACTATGACGTCACAATGCTTTATGACGTCATAATATATCCGCATTATTACATCACAATATATTATGAGAGCGCAATTTGCAGGTATTATGACATATTTCGCTTACCCCATTTTGTGTCACATCTACTGGAGCATCATGAGCATGTATTATGACGTCACAGTATATGATGACATCATAATTAGTTTGCAGTATCACGTCACAATGTATTATGACGTCATAATGTATCCGCATTATGACATCACAATATATTATGAGAGCGCAATTTGCAGGTATTATGAGCAATTTCTCTTACCCCAATTTGTGTCACATCTACTGGAGAATCATGAGCATGTATTATGACGTCAGAGTATTTGATGACATCATAATTAGTATGCTCTATGACGTCACAATGTATTATGACATCATAATGTGTCAGCATTATGACATCACAATATATTATGAGAGCGCAATTTGCAGGTATTATGAGCAATTTCTGTTACCCCAATTTGTGTCACTTCTACTGGAGCATCATGAGCAAGTATTATGACGTCACCGTATATGATGACATCATAACTAGTATGCAGTATGACGTCACAGTGAAGTATGACGTCATAATGTATCCGCATTATGACATCACAATACATTATGAGAGCGCAATTTGCAGGTATTATGAGAAATTTCTCTTACCCTAATTTGTGTCACATCTACTGGAGCATCATGAGCATGTATTATGACGTCACAGTATTTGATGATATCATAATTAGTATGCATTATGACGTCACAATGTATTATGACGTCATGATGTATCCACATTATGACATCACAATATATTATGAGGGCGCAATTTGCAGGTATTATGAGAAATTTCTCTTACCCCAATTTGTGTCACATCTACTGGAGCATCATGAGCATGTATTATGACGTCACAGCATATGATGATATCATAACTAGTATGCACTATGTCGTCACAATGTATTATGACGTCATAATGTATCCGCATTATGACATCACAATATAATATGAGAGTGCAATTTGCAGGTTTTATGAGCAATTTCTCTTACCCCAATTTGTGTCATATCTACTGGAGCATCATGAGCATGTATTATGACGTCAGAATATATGATGACATCATAATTAGTATGCACTATGTCGTCACAATGTATTATGACGTCATATTGTATCAGCATTATGACATCACAATATATTATGAGAGCGCAATTTGCAGGTATTATGAGCAATTTCTCTTACCCCAATTTGTGTCACAACTACTAGAGCATCATGAGCATGTATTATGACGTCACAATATATGATGACATCATAATTAGTATGCACTATGACGTCACAATATATTATGATGTCATAATGTATCCGCGTTATGACGTCACAGTATATTATGAGAGCGCAATTTGCAGGTATTATGAGCAATTTCTCTAACCCCAATTTGTGTCACATCTACTGGAGCATCATGAGCATGTATTATGACGTCACAGCATATGATGACATCATAACTAGTATGCACTATGACGTCACAATGTATTATGACGTCATATTGTATCAGCATTATGACATCACAATATATTATGAGAGCGCAATTTGCAGGTATTATGAACAATTTCTCTTACCCCAATTTGTGTCACAACTACTGGAGCATCAGGAGCATGTATTATGACGTCACAGTATATGATGACATCATAATTAGTATGCACTATGACGACACAATGTATTATGACGTCATAATGTATCCGCGTTATGACGTCACAATATATTAAGAGAGCGCCATTTGCAGGTATTATGACCAATTTCGCTTACCCCAACTTGTGTCACATCTACTGGAGCATCATGAGCATGTATTATGACGTCACAGTATATGATGACATCATAATTAGTATGCAGTATGACGTCACAATGTATTATGACGTCATAATGTATCCACATTATGACATCACAATATATTATGAGAGCGCAATTTGCAGGTATTATGAGCAATTTCTCTTACCCCAATTTGTGTCACATCTACTGGAGCATCATGAGCATATATTATGACGTCTCAGTATATGATGACATCATAATTAGTATGCAATATGACGTCACAATGTAATATGACGTCATAATTTATCCGCATTATGACATCGCAATATATTATGAGAGCGCAATTTGCAGGTATTATGAGCAATTTCTCTTACCCCAATTTGTGTCACATCTACTGGAGCATCATGAGCATGTATTATGATGTCACAGTATATGATGACATCATAATTAGTATGCACTATGTCGTCACAATGTATTATGACGTCATATTGTATCAGCATAATGACATCACAATATATTATGAGAGCGCAATTTGCAGGTATTATGAGCAATTTCTCTTACCCCAATTTGTGTCACAACTACTGGAGCGTCAGGAGCATGTATTATGACGTCACAATATATGATGACATCATAATTAGTATGCACTATGACGTCACAATATATTATGATGTCATAATGTATCCCCGTTATGACGTCACAGTATATTATGAGAGCGCCATTTGCAGGTATTATGAGCAATTTCTCTAACCCCAATTTGTGTCACATCTACTGGAGCATCATGAGCATGTATTATGACGTCACAGCATATGATGACATCATAACTAGTATGCAATATGACGTCACAATGCTTTATGACGTCATAATATATCCGCATTATTACATCACAATATATTATGAGAGCGCAATTTGCAGGTATTATGACATATTTCGCTTACCCCATTTTGTGTCACATCTACTGGAGCATCATGAGCATGTATTATGACGTCACAGTATATGATGACATCATAATTAGTTTGCAGTATCACGTCACAATGTATTATGACGTCATAATGTATCCACATTATGACATCACAATATATTATGAGTGCGCAATTTGCAGGTATTATGAGCAATTTCTCTTATCCAAATTTGTGTCACATCTACTGGAGCATCATGAGCATGTATTATGACGTCACAGTATATGATGACATCATAATTAGTATGCACTATGACGTCACAATGTATTATGACATCATAAAGTGTCAGCATTATGACATCACAATATATTATGAGAGCGCAATTTGCAGGTATTATGAGCAATTTCTCTTACCCCAATTTGTGTCACATCTACTGGAGCATCATGAGAATCTATTATGACGTCACAGCATATGATGACATCATAACTTGTATGCACTATGAGGTCACAATGTATTATGACGTCATAAAGTATCCGCATTATGACATCACAAAGTATTATGAGAGCGCAATATGCAGGTATTATGAGCAATTTCTTTTACCCCAATTTGTGTCACATCTACTGCAGCATCATGAGCATGTATTTTGACGTCACAGTATATGATGACATCATAATTAGTATGCACTATGACGTCACAATGTATTATGACGTCATAATGTATCCGCGTTATGACATCACAATATATTATGAGAGCGCAATTTGCAGGTATTATGAGAAATTTCTCTTAACCCAATTTGTGTCACATCTACTGGAGCATCATGAGCATGTATTATGACGTCACAGTATTTGATGATATCATAATTAGTATGCACTATGACGTCACAATGTATTATGACGTCATGATGTATCCATATTATGACATCACAATATATTATGAGGGCGCAATTTGCAGGTATTATGAGAAATTTCTCTTACCCCAATTTGTGTCACATCTACTGGAGCATCATGAGCATGTATTATGACGTCACAGCATATGATGATATCATAACTAGTATGCACTATGTCGTCACAATGTATTATGACGTCATAATGTATCCGCATTATGACATCACAATATAATATGAGAGTGCAATTTGCAGGTTTTATGAGCAATTTCTCTTACCCCAATTTGTGTCATATCTACTGGAGCATCATGAGCATGTATTATGACGTCGGAATATATGATGACATCATAATTAGTATGCACTATGTCGTCACAATGTATTATGACGTCATATTGTATCAGCATTATGACATCACAATATATTATGAGAGCGCAATTTGCAGGTATTATGAGCAATTTCTCTTACCCCAATTTGTGTCACAACTACTAGAGCATCAGGAGCATGTATTATGACGTCACAATATATGATGACATCATAATTAGTATGCACTATGACGTCACAATATATTATGATGTCATAATGTATCCGCGTTATGACGTCACAGTATATTATGAGAGCGCAATTTGCAGGTATTATGAGCAATTTCTCTAACCCCAATTTGTGTCACATCTACTGGAGCATCATGAGCATGTATTATGACGTCACAGCATATGATGACATCATAACTAGTATGCACTATGACGTCACAATGTATTATGACGTCATATTGTATCAGCATTATGACATCACAATATATTATGAGAGCGCAATTTGCAGGTATTATGAACAATTTCTCTTACCCCAATTTGTGTCACAAGTACTGGAGCATCAGGAGCATGTATTATGACGTCACAGTATATGATGACATCATAATTAGTATGCACTATGACGACACAATGTATTATGACGTCATAATGTATCCGCGTTATGACGTCACAATATATTAAGAGAGCGCCATTTGCAGGTATTATGACCAATTTCGCTTACCCCAACTTGTGTCACATCTACTGGAGCATCATGAGCATGTATTATGACGTCACAGTATATGATGACATCATAATTAGTATGCAGTATGACGTCACAATGTATTATGACGTCATAATGTATCCACATTATGACATCACAATATATTATGAGAGCGCAATTTGCAGGTATTATGAGCAATTTCTCTTACCCCAATTTGTGTCACATCTACTGGAGCATCATGAGCATATATTATGACGTCTCAGTATATGATGACATCATAATTAGTATGCAATATGACGTCACAATGTATTATGACGTCATAATTTATCCGCATTATGACATCGCAATATATTATGAGAGCGCAATTTGCAGGTATTATGAGCAATTTCTCTTACCCCAATTTGTGTCACATCTACTGGAGCATCATGAGCATGTATTATGATGTCACAGTATATGATGACATCATAATTAGTATGCACTATGTCGTCACAATGTATTATGACGTCATATTGTATCAGCATTATGACATCACAATATATTATGAGAGCGCAATTTGCAGGTACTATGAGCAATTTCTCTTACCCCAATTTGTGTCACAACTACTGGAGCGTCAGGAGCATGTATTATGACGTCACAATATATGATGACATCATAATTAGTATGCACTATGACGTCACAATATATTATGATGTCATAATGTATCCCCGTTATGACGTCACAGTATATTATGAGAGCGCCATTTGCAGGTATTATGAGCAATTTCTCTAACCCCAATTTGTGTCACATCTACTGGAGCATCATGAGCATGTATTATGACCTCACAGCATATGATGACATCATAACTAGTATGCACTATGACGTCACAATGCTTTATGACGTCATAATATATCCGCATTATTACATCACAATATATTATGAGAGCGCAATTTGCAGGTATTATGACATATTTCGCTTACCCCATTTTGTGTCACATCTACTGGAGCATCATGAGCATGTATTATGACGTCACAGTATATGATGACATCATAATTAGTTTGCAGTATCACGTCACAATGTATTATGACGTCATAATGTATCCACATTATGACATCACAATATATTATGAGTGCGCAATTTGCAGGTATTATGAGCAATTTCTCTTATCCAAATTTGTGTCACATCTACTGGAGCATCATGAGCATGTATTATGACGTCACAGTATATGATGACATCATAATTAGTATGCACTATGACGTCACAATGTATTATGACATCATAAAGTATCCGCATTATGACATCACAAAATATTATGAGAGCGCAATATGCAGGTATTATGAGCAATTTCTTTTACCCCAATTTGTGTCACATCTACTGCAGCATCATGAGCATGTATTTTGACGTCACAGTATATGATGACATCATAATTAGTATGCACTATGACGTCACAATGTATTATGACGTCATAATGTATCCGCGTTATGACATCACAATATATTATGAGAGCGCAATTTGCAGGTATTATGAGAAATTTCTCTTACCCCAATTTGTGTCACATCTACTGGAGCATCATGAGCATGTATTATGACGTCACAGTATTTGATGATATCATAATTAGTATGCACTATGACGTCACAATGTATTATGACGTCATGATGTATCCATATTATGACATCACAATATATTATGAGGGCGCAATTTGCAGGTATTATGAGAAATTTCTCTTACCCCAATTTGTGTCACATCTACTGGAGCATCATGAGCATGTATTATGACGTCACAGCATATGATGATATCATAACTAGTATGCACTATGTCGTCACAATGTATTATGACGTCATAATGTATTCGCATTATGACATCACAATATAATATGAGGGTGCAATTTGCAGGTTTTATGAGCAATTTCTCTTACCCCAATTTGTGTCATATCTACTGGAGCATCATGAGCATGTAGTATGACGTCAGAATATATGATGACATCATAATTAGTATGCACTATGTCGTCACAATGTATTATGACGTCATATTGTATCAGCATTATGACATCACAATATATTATGAGAGCGCAATTTGCAGGTATTATGAGCAATTTCTCTTACCCCAATTTGTGTCACAACTACTAGAGCATCAGGAGCATGTATTATGACGTCACAATATATGATGACATCATAATTAGTATGCACTATGACGTCACAATATATTATGATGTCATAATGTATCCGCGTTATGACGTCACAGTATATTATGAGAGCGCAATTTGCAGGAATTATGAGCAATTTCTCTAATCCCAATTTGTGTCACATCTACTGGAGCATCATGAGCATGTATTATGACGTCACAGCATATGATGACATCATAACTAGTATGCACTATTACGTCACAATGTATTATGACGTCATATTGTATCAGCATTATGACATCACAATATATTATGAGAGCGCAATTTGCAGGTATTATGAACAATTTCTCTTACCCCAATTTGTGTCACAACTACTGGAGCATCAGGAGCATGTATTATGACGTCACAGTATATGATGACATCATAATTAGTATGCACTATGATGACACAATGTATTATGACGTCATAATGTATCCGCGTTATGACGTCACAATATATTAAGAGAGCGCCATTTGCAGGTATTATGACCAATTTCGCTTACCCCAACTTGTGTCACATCTACTGGAGCATCATGAGCATGTATTATGACGTCACAGTATATGATGACATCATAATTAGTATGCAGTATGACGTCACAATGTATTATGACGTCATAATGTATCCACATTATGACATCACAATATATTATGAGAGCGCAATTTGCAGGTATTATGAGCAATTTCTCTTACCCCAATTTGTGTCACATCTACTGGAGCATCATGAGCATATATTATGACGTCTCAGTATATGATGACATCATAATTAGTATGCAATATGACGTCACAATATATTATGACGTCATAATTTATCCGCATTATGACATCGCAATATATTATGAGAGCGCAATTTGCAGGTATTATGAGCAATTTCTCTTACCCCAATTTGTGTCACATCTACTGGAGCATCATGAGCATGTATTATGATGTCACAGTATATGATGACATCATAATTAGTATGCACTATGTCGTCACAATGTATTATGACGTCATATTGTATCAGCATTATGACATCACAATATATTATGAGAGCACAATTTGCAGGTATTATGAGCAATTTCTCTTACCCCAATTTGTGTCACAACTACTGGAGCGTCATGAGCATGTATTATGACGTCACAATATATGATGACATCATAATTAGTATGCACTATGACGACACAATGTATTATGACGTCATAATGTATCCGCGTTATGACGTCACAATATATTAAGAGAGCGCCATTTGCAGGTATTATGACCAATTTCGCTTACCCCAACTTGTGTCACATCTACTGGAGCATCATGAGCATGTATTATGACGTCACAGTATATGATGACATCATAATTAGTATGCACTATGACGTCACAATGTATTATGACGTCATAATGTATCCATATTATGACATCGCAATATTTTATGAGAGCGCAATTTGCAGGTATTATGAGCAATTTCTCTTACCCCAATTTGTGTCACATCTACTGGAGCATCATGAGCATGTATTATGATGTCACAGTATATGATGACATCATAGTTAGTATGCACTAGGATGTCACAAAGTATTATGACGTCATAATGTATCCGCATTATGACATCACAATATATGATGAGAGCGCAATTTGCAGGTATTATGACCAATTTCTCTTACCCCAATTTGTGTCACATCTACTGGAGCGTCATGTGCATGTATTATGATGTCACAGTATATGATGACATCATAATTAGTATGCACTATGATTTCACAATATATTATGACGTCATAATGTAACCGCATTATGATATCACAATATATTATGAGAGCGCAATTTGTATGTATTATGAGCAATTTCTCTTACCCCAATTTGTGTCACATCTACTGGAGCATCATGAGCATGTATTATGACGTCACAGTATATGATGACATCATAATTAGTATGCACTATGATGTCACAATGTATTATGACCTCATAATATATCCGCATTATGACATCACAATATATTATGAGAGCGCAATTTGCAGGTATTATGAGCAATTTATCTTACCCCAATTTGTGTCACATCTACTGGAGAATCATGAGCATGAATTATGACGTCACAGTATATGATGACATCATAATTAGTATGCACAATGACGTCACAATGTATTATCACGTCATAATGTGTCCACGTTATGACATCACAATATATTATGAGAGCGCAATTTGCAGGTATTATGAGCAATTTCTCTTACCCCAATTTGTGTCACATCTACTGGAGAATCATGAGCATGTATTATGACGTCACTGTATATGATGACATCTTAATTAGTATGCACTATGACGTCACAATGTTTTATGACGTCATAATATATCCGCATTATGACATCACATTATATTATGAGAGCGCAATTTGCAGGTATTATGAGCAATTTATCTTACCCCAATTTGTGTCACAACTACTGGAGCATCAGGAGCATGTGTTATGACGTCACAGTATATGATGACATCATAATTAGTATGCACTATGACGTCACAATGTATTATGACGTCATAATGTGTCCACGTTATGACATCACAATATATTATGAGAGCGAAATTGCAGGTATTATGAGCAATTTCTCTTACCCCAATTTCTGTCACATCTACTGGAGCATCATGAGCATGTATTATGACATCACAGCATATGATGACATCATAACTAGTATGCACGATGACGTCACAATGTACTATGACGTCATAATATATCCGCATTATGACATCACAACATATTATGAGAGCGCAATTTGCAGGTATTATGAGCAATTTCTCTTACCCCAATTTGTGTCACATCCACTGGAGCATCATGAGCATGTATTATGACGTCACAGCATATGATGACATCATAACTAGTATACACTATGACGTCACATTGTATTATGATGTCATAATGTATCCGCATTATGACATCACAATATATTATGAGAGCGCAATTTGCAGGTATTATGAGCAATTTCTCTTACCCCAATCTGTGTCACATATACTGGAGCATCATGAGCATGTATTATGACGTCACAGTATATGGTGACATCATAATTAGTATGCACTATGACGTCACAATGTATTATGATGTCATAATGTATCAGCATTATGACATCACAATATATTATGAGACCGCAATTTGCAGGTATTATGAGCAATTTCTCTTACCGCAATTTGAGTCACATCTACTGGAGCATCATGAGCATGTATTATGACGTCACAGTATATGATGACATCTTAATTAGTATGTACTATGATGTCACAATGTATTATGATGTCATAATCTATCCGCATTATGGCATCACAATATATTGTGAGAGCGCAATTTGCAGGTATTATGAGCAATTTCTCTTACCCCAATTTGTGTCACATCCACTGGAGCATTATGAGCATGTATTATGACATCACAGGATATGATGACATCATAATTAGTATGCACTATGACGTCACAATGTATTATGACGTCATAATGTATCCGCATTATGACATCACAATATATTAAGAGAGCGCAATTTGCAGGTACTATGACCAATTTCGCTTACCCCAACTTGTGTCACATCTACTGGAGCATCATGATCATGTATTATGATGTCACAGTATATGATGACATCATAATTAGTATGCAGTATGACATCACAATGTATTATGACGTCATAGTGTATCCACATTATGACATCACAATATAGTATGAGAGCGCGATTTGTAGGTATTATGAGAAATTTCTCTTACCCCAATTTGTGTTACATCTACTGGAGCATCATGAGCATATATTATGACGTCACAGTATATGATGACATCATAATTAGTATGCACTATGTCGTCAGAATGTATTATGACGTCATAATGTATCCGCATTATGACTTCACAATATATTAGGAGAGCGCAATTTGCAGGTATTATGAGCAATTTCTCTTACCACAATTTGTGTCACATCTACTGGAGCATCATGAGCATGTATTATGACGTCACAGTATATGATGACATCTTAATTAGTATGCACTATGACGTCACAATGTTTTATGACGTCATGATGTATCCGCATTATGACATCACATTATATTATGAGAGCGCAATTTGCAGGTATTATGAGCAAATTCTCTTACACCAATTTTTGTCCCATCTACTGGAGCACCATGAGCATGTATTATGACGTCACAGTATATGATGATATCATAATTAGTATGCACTATGACGTCAAAAAGTATTATGATTTCATAATGTATCCGCGTTATGACATCACAATATATTTTGAGAGCGCAATTTGCAGGTATTATGAGCAATTTATCTTACCCCAATTTGTGTCACAACTACTGGAGCATCATGAGCATGTGTTATGACGTCACAGTATATGATGACATCATTATTACTATGCACTATGACGTCACAATGTATTATGACGTCATAATGTATCAGCATTACGACATCACAATATATTATGAGAGCGCAATTTGCAGGTATTATGAGCAATTTCTCTAACCCCAACTTGTGTCACATCTACTGGAGCATCATGAGCATGTATTATGACGTCACAGCATATGATGACATCATAACTAGTATACACTATGACGTCACAATGTATTATGACGTCATAATGTATCCTCATTATGACATCACAATATATTATGAGAGCGTAATTTGCAGGTATTATGAGCAATTTCGCTTACCCCAATTTGTGTCACATCTACTGGGGCATCATGAGCATGTATTATGAAGTCACAGTATATGATGACATCATAATTAGTATGCAGTATGACGTCACAATGTATTATGACGTCATAATGTATCCACATTATGACAACACAATATATTATGAGAGCGCAATTTGCAGGTATTATGAGCAATTTCTCTTACCCCAATTTGTGTCACATCTACTGCAGCATCATGAGCATGTATTATGACGTCACAGTATATGATGACATCATAATTAGTATGCACTATGACGTCACAATGTATTATGACATCATAATGTGTCAGCATTATGACATCACAATATATTATGAGAGCGCAATTTGCAGGTATGATGAGCAATTTCTCTTACCCCAATCTGTGTCACTTCTACTGGAGCATCATGAGCATGTATTATGACGTCACCATATATGATGACATCATAATTAGTATGCAGTATGACGTCACAGTGAAGTATGACGTCATAATGTATTCGCATTATGACATCACAATATATTCTGAGAGCGCAATTTGCAGGTATTATTACCAATTTCTCTTACCCCAATTTGTGTCACTTCTACTGGAGCATCATGAGCATGTATTATGACATCACAGTATATGATGACATCATAATTAGTATGTACTATGATGTCACAATGTATTATGACGTCATAATGTGTCTGCATTACGACATCACAGTATATTATGAGAGCGCAATTTGCAGGTATTATGAGCAATTTCTCTTACCCCAATTTGTGTCACATCTACTGCAGCATCATGAACATGTATTTTGGCGTCACAGTATATGATGACATCATAATTAGTATGCACTATGACGTCACAATGTATTATGACGTCATATTGTATCAGCATTATGACATCACAATATATCATGAGAGCGCAATTTGCAGGTATTATGAGCAATTTCTCTTACCCCAATTTGTGTCACAACTACTGGAGCATCATGAGCATATATTATGATGTCACAGTATATGATGACATCATAATTAGTATGCACTATGACGTCACAATATATTATGACGTCATAATGTATCCGCGTTATGACCTCACAATATATTATGAGGGCGCAATTTGCAGGTATTATGAGCAATTTCTCTTACCCCAATTTGTGTCACATCCACTGGAGCATCATGAGCATGTATTATGACGTCACAGCATATGATGACATCATAACTTGTATGCACTATGACGTCACAATGTATTATGACGTCATAAAGTATCCGCATTATGACATCACAAAATATTATGAGAGCGCAATTTGCATGTATTATGAGCAATTTCTCTTACCCCAATTTGTGTCACATCCACTGGAGCATCATGAGCATGTATTATGACGTCACAGTATATGATTACATCATAATTAGTATGCACTATGACGTCACAATGTATTATGACATCATAAAGTATCCGCATTATGACATCACAATATAATATGAGAGCGCAATTTGCAGGTTTTATGAGCAATTTCTCTTACCCCAATTTGGGTCACATCTACTGGAGCATCATGAGCATGTATTATGACGTCACAGTATATGATGTCATCATAATTAGTATGCACTATGACGTCACAATGTATTATGACGTCATATTGTATCAGCATTTTGACATCACAATATATTATGAGAGCGCAATTTGCAGGTATTATGAGCAATTTCTCTTACCCCAATTTGTGTCACATCTACTGGAGCATCATGAGCATGTATTATGACGTCACAGTATAGGATGACATCAGAAGTAGCATGCAGTATGACGTCACAATGTATTATGACGTCATAATGTATCCGCATTATGACATCACAATATATTATGAGAGCGCAATTTGCAGGTATTATGAGCAATTTCTCTTACCCCAATTTGTGTCACATCCACTGGAGCATCATGAGCATGTACTATGACGTCACAGCGTATGATGATATCATAACTTGTATGCACTATGACGTCACAATGTATTATGACGTCATAATGTATCCGCACTATGACATCACAAAATATTATGAGAGCGCAATTTTCAGGTATTATGAGCAATTTCTCTTACCACAATTTGTGTCACATCTACTGCAGCATCATGAGCATGTATTTTGACATCACAGTATATGATGACATCATAATTAGTATGCACTGTGACGTCACAATGTATTATGACGTCATAATGTATCCGCGTTATGACATCACAATATATTATGAGAGCGCAATTTGCATGTATTATGAGCAATTTCTCTTACCCCAGTTTGTGTCACAACTACTGGAGCATCATGAGCATGTATTATGACGTCGCAGTATATGATGACATCATAATTAGTATGCACTATGACGTCACAATGTATTATGACGTCATAAAGTATCCGCATTATGACATCACAATATAATATGAGAGCGCAATTTGCAGATATTATGAGCAATTTCTCTTACCCCAATTTGTGTCACAACTACTGGAGAATCATGAGCATGTATTATGACGTCACATTATATGATGACATCATAATTAGTATGCACTATGACGTCACAATATATTATGTCGTCATAATGTATCCGCGTTATGACGTCACAATATATTATGAGAGCGCAATTTGCAGGTATTATGAGCAATTTCTCTTACCCCAATTTGTGTCACATCTACTGGAGCATCATGATCATGTGTTATGACGTCACAGTATATGATGACATCATAAATAGTATGCACCATGACGTCACAATGTATTATGACGTCATAATGTATCAGCATTACGACATCACAATATATTATGAGAGCGCAATTTGTAGGTATTATGAGCAATTTCTCTTACCCCAATTTGTGTCACAACTACTGGAGCATCATGAGCATGTATTTTGACGTCACAGCATATGATGACATCATAATTAGTATGCACTATGACGTCACAATGTATTATGACGTCGTAAGTTATCCGCATTATGACATCACTATATATTATGAGAGTGCAATTTGCAGGTATTATGAGCAATTTCTCTTACCCCAATTTCTGTCACATCTACTGTAGCATCATGAGCATGTATTATGACGTCACAGCATATGATGACATCATAACTAGTATGCACTATGACGTCACAATGTATTATGACATCATAAACTATCCGCATTATGACATCACAAAATATTATGAGAGCGCAATTTGCAGGTATTATGAGCAATTTCTCTAACCCCAATTTGTGTCACATCTACTGGAGCATCATGAGCATGTATTATGACGTCACAGCACATGATGACATCATAACTAGTATACAATATGACGTCACAATGTATTATGACGTCATAATGTATCCTCATTATGACATCACAGTATATTATGAGAGCGTAATTTGCAGGTATTATGAGCAATTTCGCTTACCCCAATTTGTGTCACATCTACTGGGGCATCATGAGCATGTATTATGACGTCACAGTATATGATGACATCATAATTAGTTTGCAGTATGACGTCACAATGTATTATGACGTCATTATGTATCCACATTATGACAACACAATATATTATGAGAGCGCAATTTGCAGGTATTATGAGCAATTTCTCTTACCCCAATTTGTGTCACATCTACTGGAGCATCATGAGCATGTATTATGACATCACAGTATATGATGACATCATAATTAGTATGCACTATGATGTCACAATGTATTATGAGGTCATAATATATCCGCATTATGACATCACAATATATGATGGGAGCGCAATTTGCAGGTATTATGACACATTTCTCTTACCCCAATTTGTGTCACATCTACTGGAGCATCATGTGCATGTATTGTGATGTCACAGTATATGATGACCTCATAATTAGTATGCACTATGACGTCACAATGTATTATGACGTCATAATGTATCAGCATTATGACATCACAATATATTATGAGACCGCAATTTGCAGGTATTATGAGCAATTTCTCTTACCGCAATTTGTGTCACATCTACTGGAGCATCATGAGCATGTATTATGACGTCACAGTATATGATGACATCTTAATTAGTATGTACTATGATGTCACAATGTATTATGATGTCATAATCTATCCGCATTATGACATCGCAATATATTGTGAGAGCGCAATTTGCAGGTATTATGAGCAATTTCTCTTACCCCAATTTGTCTCACATCCACTGGAGCATCATGAGCATGTATTATGACGTCACAGTATATGATGACATCATAATTAGTATGCACTATGACGTCACAATGTATTATGACATCATAAAGTGTCAGCATTATGACATCACAATATATTATGAGAGCGCAATTTGCAGGTATTATGAGCAATTTCTCTTACCCCAATTTGTGTCACATCTACTGGAGCATCATGAGCAAGTATTATGACGTCACCGTATATGATGACATCATAACTAGTATGCAGTATGACGTCACAGTGAAGTATGACGTCATAATGTATCCGCATTATGACATCACAATATATTATGAGAGCGCAATTTGCATGTATTATGAGAAATTTCTCTTACACCAATTTGTGTCACATCTACTGGAGCATCATGAGCATGTATTATGACGTCACAGTATATGATGACATCATAAGTAGTATGCAGTATGACGTCACAATGTATTATGACGTCATAATGTATCCGCATTATGACATCACAATAAATTATGAGAGCGCAATTTGCAGGAATTATGAGCAATTTCTCTTACCCCAATTTGTGTCACATCCACTGGAGCATTATGAGCATGTATTATGACATCACAGGATATGATGACATCATAATTAGTATGCACTATGACGTCACAATGTATTATGACGTCATAATGTATCCGCATTATGACATCACAATATATTAAGAGAGCGCAATTTGCAGGTAATATGACCAATTTCGCTTACCCCAACTTGTGTCACATCTACTGGAGCATCATGATCATGTATTATGATGTCACAGTATATGATGACATCATAATTAGTATGCAGTATGACATCACAATGTATTATGACGTCATAGTGTATCGACATTATGACATCACAATATATTATGAGAGCGCGATTTGTAGGTATTATGAGAAATTTCTCTTACCCCAATTTTTGTTACATCTACTGGAGCATCATGAGCATATATTATGACGTCACAGTATATGATGACATCATAATTAGTATGCACTATGTCGTCAGAATGTATTATGACGTCATAATGTATCCGCATTATGACTTCACAATATATTAGGAGAGCGCAATTTGCAGGTATTATGAGCAATTTCTCTTACCACAATTTGTGTCACATCTACTGGAGCATCATGAGCATGTATTATGACGTCACAGTATATGATGACATCTTAATTAGTATGCACTATGACGTCACAATGTTTTATGACGTCATAATGTATCCGCATTATGACATCACATTATATTATGAGAGCGCAATTTGCAGGTATTATGAGCAAATTCTCTTACACCAATTTTTGTCCCATCTACTGGAGCATCATGAGCATGTATTATGACGTCACAGAATATGATGATATCATAATTAGTATGCACTATGACGTCAAAAAGTATTATGATTTCATAATGTATCCGCGTTATGACATCACAATATATTTTGAGAGCGCAATTTGCAGGTATTATGAGCAATTTATCTTACCCCAATTTCTGTCACAACTACTGGAGCATCATGAGCATGTGTTATGACGTCACAGTATATGATGACATCATTATTACTATGCACTATGACGTCACAATGTATTATGACGTCATAATGTATCAGCATTACGACATCACAATATATTATGAGAGCGCAATTTGCAGGTATTATGAGCAATTTCGCTTACCCCAATTTGTGTCACATCTACTGGGGCATCATGAGCATGTATTATGAAGTCACAGTATATGATGACATCATAATTAGTATGCAGTATGACGTCACAATGTATTATGACGTCATAATGTATCCACATTATGACAACACAATATATTATGAGAGCGCAATTTGCAGGTATTATGAGCAATTTCTCTTACCCCAATTTGTGTCACATCTACTGCAGCATCATGAGCATGTATTATGACGTCACAGTATATGATGACATCATAATTAGTATGCACTATGACGTCACAATGTATTATGACATCATAATGTGTCAGCATTATGACATCACAATATATTATGAGAGCGCAATTTGCAGGTATGATGAGCAATTTCTCTTACCCCAATTTGTGTCACTTCTACTGGAGCATCATGAGCATGTATTATGACGTCACCATATATGATGACATCATAATTAGTATGCAGTATGACGTCACAGTGAAGTATGACGTCATAATGTATCCGCATTATGACATCACAATATATTCTGAGAGCGCAATTTGCAGGTATTATTACCAATTTCTCTTACCCCAATTTGTGTCACTTCTACTGGAGCATCATGAGCATGTATTATGACATCACAGTATATGATGACATCATAATTAGTATGTACTATGACGTCACAATGTATTATGACGTCATAATGTGTCTGCATTACGACATCACAGTATATTATGAGAGCGCAATTTGCAGGTATTATGAGAAATTTCTCTTACACCAATTTGTGTCACATCTACTGAAGCATCATGAGCATGTATTATGACGTCACAGTATATGATGACATCATAAGTAGTATGCAGTATGACGTCACAATGTATTATGACGTCATAATATATCCACATTATGACATCACAATATATTATGAGAGCGCAATTTGCAGGTATTATGAGCAATTCCTCTTACCCCAATTTGTGTCACATCCACTGGAGCATCATGAACATGTATTATGACATCACAGCATGTGATGACATCATAACTAGTATGGACTATGACGTCACAATCCATTATGACGTCATAATGTATCCGCATTATGACATCACAATATATTATGAGAGCGCCATTTGCAGGTACTATGACCAATTTCGCTTACCCCAACTTGTGTCACATCTACTGGAGCATCATGATCATGTATTATGATGTCACAGTATATGATGACATCATAATTATTATGCAGTATGATATCACAATGTAATATGACGTCATAATGTATCCTCATTATGACATCACAATATATTATGAGAGTGCGATTTGTAGGTATTATGAGAAATTTCTCTTACCCCAATTTGTGTCACATCTACTGGAGCATCCTGAGCATATATTATGACGTCACAGTATATGATGATATCATAATTAGTATACACTATGACGTCACAATGTATTATGACGTCATAATGTATCCGCATTATGACTTCACAATATATTAGGAGAGCGCAATTTGCAGGTATTATGAGCAATTTCTCTTACCCCAATTACTGTCATATCTACTGGAGCATCATGACCATCTATTATGACGTCACAGCATATGATGACATCATAAATTGTATGCACTATGACGTCACAATGTATTATGACGTCATAAAGTATCCGCATTATGACATCACAAAATATTATGAGAGCGCAATTTGCAGGTATTATGAGCAATTTCTGTTACCCCAATTTGTGTCACATCTACTGCAGCATCATGAGCATGTATTTTGGCGTCACAGTATATGATGACATCATAATTAGTATGCACTATGACGTCACAATGTATTATGACGTCATATTGTATCAGCATTATGACATCACAATATATTATGAGAGCGCAATTTGCAGGTATTATGAGCAATTTCTCTTACCCCAATTTGTGTCACAACTACTGGAGCATCATGAGCATATATTATGATGTCACAGTATATGATGACATCATAATTAGTATGCACTATGACGTCACAATATATTATGACGTCATAATGTATCCGCGTTATGACCTCACAATATATTATGAGAGCGCAATTTGCAGGTATTATGAGCAATTTCTCTTACCCCAATTTGTGTCAAAACTACTGGAGCATCATGAGCATGTATTATGACGTCACAGCATATGATGACATCATAACTTGTATGCACTATGACGTCACAATGTATTATGACGTCATAAAGTATCCGCATTATGACATCACAAAATATTATGAGAGCGCAATTTGCATGTATTATGAGCAATTTGTCTTACCCCAATTTGTGTCACATCCACTGGAGCATCATGAGCATGTATTATGACGTCACAGTATATGATGACATCATAATTAGTATGCACTATGACGTCACCATGTATTATGACGTCATAAAGTATCCGCATTATGACATCACAATATAATATGAGAGCGCAATTTGCAGGTTTTATGAGCAATTTCTCTTACCCCAATTTGTGTCACATCTACTGGAGCATCATGAGCATGTATTATGACGTCACAGTATATGATGTCATCATAATTAGTATGCACTATGACGTCACAATGTATTATGACGTCATATTGTATCAGCATTATGACATCACAATATATTATGAGAGCGCAATTTGCAGGTATTATGAGCAATTTCTCTTACCCCAATTTGTGTCACATCTACTGGAGCATCATGAGCATGTATTATGACGTCACAGTATAGGATGACATCATAAGTAGTATGCAGTATGACGTCACAATGTATTATGACGTCATAATGTATCCGCATTATGACATCACAATATATTATGAGAGCGCAATTTGCAGGTATTATGAGCAATTTCTCTTACCCCAATTTGTGTCACATCCACTGGAGCATCATGAGCATGTATTATGACGTCACAGCGTATGATGATATCATAACTTGTATGCACTATGACGTCACAATGTATTATGACGTCATAATGTATCCGCACTATGACATCACAAAATATTATGAGAGCGCAATTTTCAGGTATTATGAGCAATTTCTCTTACTACAATTTGTGTCACATCTACTGCAGCATCATGAGCATGTATTTTGACGTCACAGTATATGATGACATCATAATTAGTATGCAATGTGACGTCACAATGTATTATGACGTCATAATGCATCCGCGTTATGACATCACAATATATTATGAGAGCGCAATTTGCATGTATTATGAGAAATTTCTCTTACCCCAGTTTGTGTCACATCTACTGGAGCATCATGAGCATGTATTATGACGTCGCAGTATATGATGACATCATAATTAGTATGCACTATGACGTCACAATGTATTATGACGTCATAAAGTATCCGCATTATGACATCACAATATAATATGAGAGCGCAATTTGCAGGTATTATGAGCAATTTCTCTTACCCCAATTTGTGTCACATCTACTGGAGCATCATGAGCATGTATTATGACGTCACAGTATATGATGACATCATACTTAGTATGCACTATGACGTCACCATGTATTATGACGTCATATTGTATCAGCATTATGACATCACAATATATTATGAGAGCGCAATTTGCAGGTATTATGAGCAATTTCTCTTACCCCAATTAGTGTCACAGCTACTGGAGCATCATGAGCATGTATTATGACGTCACATTATATGATGACATCATAATTAGTATGCACTATGACGTCACAATACATTATGTCGTCATAATGTATCCGCGTTATGACGTAACAATATATTATGAGAGCGCAATTTGCAGGTATTATGAGCAATTTCTCTTACCCCAATTTGTGTCACATCTACTGGAGCATCATGAGCATGTGTTATGACGTCACAGTATATGATGACATCATAAATAGTATGCACCATGACGTCACAATGTATTATGACGTCATAATGTATCAGCATTACGACATCACAATATATTATGAGAGCGCAATTTGTAGGTATTATGAGCAATTTCTCTTACCCCAATTTGTGTCACAACTACTGGAGCATCATGAGCATGTATTATGACGTCACAGCATATGATGACATCATAATTAGTATGCACTATGACATCACAATGTATTATGATGTCGTAAGTTATCCGCATTATGACATCACTATATATTATGAGAGTGCAATTTGCAGGTATTATGAGCAATTTCTCTTACCCCAATTTCTGTCACATCTACTGTAGCATCATGAGCATGTATTATGACGTCACAGCATATGATGACATCATAACTAGTATGCACTATGACGTCACAATGTATTATGACATCATAAACTATCCGCATTATGACATCACAAAATATTATGAGAGCGCAATTTGCAGGTATTATGAGCAATTTCTCTAACCCCAATTTGTGTCACATCTACTGGAGCATCATGAGCATGTATTATGACGTCACAGCACATGATGACATCATAACTAGTATACAATATGACGTCACAATGTATTATGACGTCATAATGTATCCTCATTATGACATCACAGTATATTATGAGAGCGTAATTTGCAGGTATTATGAGCAATTTCGCTTACCCCAATTTGTGTCACATCTACTGGGGCATCATGAGCATGTATTATGACGTCACAGTATATGATGACAGCATAATTAGTATGCACTATGACGTCACAATGTATTATGACGTCATTATGTATCCACATTATGACAACACAATATATTATGAGAGCGCAATTTGCAGGTATTATGAGCAATTTCTCTTACCCCAATTTGTGTCACATCTACTGGAGCATCATGAGCATGTATTATGACGTCACAGTATATGATGACATCATAATTAGTATGCACTATGATGTCACAATGTATTATGAGGTCATAATATATCCGCATTATGACATCACAATATATGATGGGAGCGCAATTTGCAGGTATTATGACACATTTCTCTTACCCCAATTTGTGTCACATCTACTGGAGCATCATGTGCATGTATTGTGATGTCACAGTATATGATGACCTCATAATTAGTATGCACTATGACGTCACAATGTATTATGACGTAATAATGTATCCGCATTATGATATCACAATATATTATGAGAGCGCAATTTGCATGTATTATGAGCAATTTCTCTTACCCCAATTTGTGTCACATCTACTGGAGCATCATGAGCATGTATTATGACGTCACAGTATATGATGACATCATAATTAGTATGCACTATGATGTCACAATGTATTATGACGTCATAATGTATCCGCATTATGACATCACAATATATTATGAGAGCGCAATTTGCAGGTATTATGAGCAATTTCTCTTACCCCAATTTGTGTCACATCTACTGGAGCATCATTAGCATGTATTATGACGTCACAGTATATGATGACATCATAATTAGTATGCACTATGACGTCACAATGTATTATGACGTCATAATGTGTCTGCATTATGACATCACAGTATATTATGAGAGCGCAATTTGCAGGTATTATGAGAAATTTCTCTTAACCCAATTTCTGTCACATCTACTGGAGCATCATGAGCATGTATTATGACGTCACAGCATACGATGACATCATAAGTAGTATGCAGTATGACGTCACAATGTTTTATGACGTCATATTGTATCAGCATTATGACATCACAATATATTATGAGAGCGCAATTTGCAGGTATTATGAGCAATTTCTCTTACCCCAATTTGTGTCACAACTACTGGAGCATCATGAGCATATATTATGATGTCACAGTATATGATGACATCATAATTAGTATGCACTATGACGTCACAATATATTATGACGTCATAATGTATCCGCGTTATGACCTCACAATATATTATGAGAGCGCAATTTGCAGGTATTATGAGCAATTTCTCTTACCCCAATTTGTGTCACATCCACTGGAGCATCATGAGCATGTATTATGACGTCACAGCATATGATGACATCATAACTTGTATGCACTATGACGTCACAATGTATTATGACGTCATAAAGTATCCGCATTATGACATCACAAAATATTATGAGAGCGCAATTTGCATGTATTATGAGCAATTTCTCTTACCCCAATTTGTGTCACATCCACTGGAGAATCATGAGCATGTATTATGACGTCAGAGTATATGATGACATCATAATTAGTATGCACTATGACGTCACAATGTATTATGACGTCATAAAGTATCCGCATTATGACATCACAATATAATATGAGAGCGCAATTTGCAGGTTTTATGAGTAATTTCTCTTACCCCAATTTGTGTCACATCTACTGGAGCATCATGAGCATGTATTATGACGTCGCAGTATATGATGACATCATAATTAGTATGCACTATGACGTCACAATATATTATGACGTCATAATATATCCGCGTTATGACATCACAATATATTATGAGAGCGTAATTTGCAAGTATTATGAGAAATTTCTCTTACTACAGTTTGTGTCACATCTACTGGAGCATCATGAGCATGTATTATGACGTCACAGTATATGATGACATCATAATTATTATGCACTATGACGTCACAATGTATTATGACGTCATGATGCATCCACATTATGACATCACAATATATTATGAGGGCGCAATTTGCAGGTATTATGAGAAATTTCTCTTACCCCAATTTGTGTCACATCTACTGGAGCATCATGAGCATGTTTTATGACGTCACAGCATATGATGATATCATAACTAGTATGCACTATGTCGTCACAATGTATTATGACGTCATAATGTATCCGCATTATGGCATCACAAAATAATATGAGAGCGCAATTTGCAGGTTTTATGAGCAATTTCTCTTACCCCAATTTGTGTCATATCTACTGGAGCATCATGAGCATGTATTATGACGTCACAGTATATGATGTCATCATAATTAGTATGCACTATGACGTCACAATGTATTATGACGTCATATTGTATCAGCATTATGACATCACAATATATTATGAGAGCGCAATTTGCAGGTATTATGAGCAATTTCTCTTACCCCAATTTGTGTCATAACTACTGGAGCATCATGAGCATGTATTATGACGTCACAGTATATGATGACATCATAATTAGTATGCACTATGACGTCACAATATATTATGTCGTCATAATGTATCCGCGTTATAACGTCACAATATATTATGAGAGCGCAATTTGCAGGTATTATGAGCAATTTCTCTTACCCCAATTTCTGTCACATCTACTGGAGCATCATGAGCATGTATTATGACGTCACAGCATATGATGACATCATAACTAGTATGCACTATGACGTCACAATGTATTATGACATCATAAATTATCCGCATTATGACATCACAAAATATTATGAGAGCGCAATTTGCAGGTATTATGAGCAATTTCTCTAACCCCAATTTGTGTCACATCTACTGGAGCATCATGAGCATGTATTATGACATCACAGCACATGATGTCATCATAACTAGTATACACTATGACGTCACAATGTATTATGACGTCATAATGTATCCGCATTATGACATCACAATATATTATGAGAGCGCAATTTGCAGGTATTATGAGCAATTTCGCTTACCCCAAATTGTGTCACATCTACTGGGGCATCATGAGCATGTATTATGACGTCACAGTATATGATGACATCATAATTAGTATGCAGTATGACGTCTCAATGTATTATGACGTCATAATGTATCCACATTATGACAACACAATATATTATGAGAGCGCAATTTGCAGGTATTACGAGCAATTTCTCTTACCCCATTTTGTGTCACATCTACTGGAGCATCATGAGCATGTATTATGACGTCACAGTATATGATGACATCATAATTAGTATGCACTATGATGTCACAATGTATTATGAGGTCATAATATATCCGCATTATGACATCACAATATATGATGGGAGCGCAATTTGCAGGTATTATGACCCATTTCTCTTACCCCAATTTGTGTCACATGTACTGGAGCATCATGTGCATGTATTGTGATGTCACAGTATATGATGACCTCATAATTAGTATGCACTATGACGTCACAATGTATTATGACGTCATAATGTATCCGCATTATGATATCACAATATATTATGAGAGCGCAATTTGCATGAATTATGAGCAATTTCTCTTACCCCAATTTGTGTCACATCTACTGGAGCATCATGAGCATGTATTATGACGTCACAGTATATGATGACATCATAATTAGTATTCACTATGATGTCACAATGTATTATGACGTCATAATGTATCCGCATTATGACATCACAATATATTATGAGAGCGCAATTTGCAGGTATTATGAGCAATTTCTCTTACCCCAATTTGTGTCACATCTACTGGAGCATCATTAGCATGTATTATGACGTCACAGTATATGATGACATCATAATTAGTATGCACTATGACGTCACAATGTATTATGACGTCATAATGTGTCTGCATTATGACATCACAGTATATTATGAGAGCGCAATTTGCAGGTATTATGAGAAATTTCTCTTACCCCAATTTCTGTCACATCTACTGGAGCATCATGAGCATGTATTATGACGTCACAGCATATGATGACATCATAAGTAGTATGCAGTATGACGTCACAATGTATTATGACGTCATAATGTATCCGCATTATGACATCACAATATATTATGAGAGCGCAATTTGCAGGTATTATGAGCAATTTCTCTTACACCAATTTGTGTCACATCCACTGGAGCATCATGAGCATGTATTATGACATCACAGCATATGATGACATCATAATTAGTATGCACTATGACGTCACAATTTATTCTGACGTCATAATGTATCCACATTATGACATCACAATATATTAAGAGAGCGCCATTTGCAGGTACAATGACCAATTTCGCTTACCCCAACTTGTGTCACATCTACTGGAGCATCATGATCATGTATTATGATGTCACAGTATATGATGACGTCATAATTAGTATGCAGTATGACATCACAATGTATTATGACGTCATAATGTATCCACATTATGACATCACAATATATTATGAGAGCGCGATTTGTAGGTATTATGAGAAATTTCTTTTACCCCAATTTGTGTCACATCTACTGGAGCATCATGATCATATATTATGATGTCACAGTAAATGATGACATCATAATTAGTATGCACTAGGATGTCACAGTGTATTATGACGTCATAATGTATCCGCATTATGACTTCACAATATATAAGGAGAGCGCAATTTGCCGGTATTATGAGCTATTTCTCTTCCCCCAATTTCTGTCATATCTACTGGAGCATCATGAGCATCTATTATGCCGCCACAGCATATGATGACATCATAACTTGTATGCACTATGACGTCACAATGTATTATGACGTCATAAAATATCCGCATTATGACATCACAAAATATTATGAGAGCGCAATTTGCAGGTATTATGAGCAATTTCTCTTACCCCAATTTGTGTCTCATCTACTGGAGAATCATGAGCATGTACTATGACATCACAGTATATGATGACATCATAATTAGTATGCACTATGACATCACAATGTATTATGACGTCATAATGTGTCTGCATTATGACATCACAGTATATTATGAGAGCGCAATTTCGAGGTATTATCAGCAATTTCTCTTACCGCCATTTGTGTCACATCTACTGGAGCATCATGAGCATGTATTATGACGTCACAGTATATGATGACATCATAAGTAGTATGCAGTATGACGTCACAATGTATTATGACGTCATAATGTATCCGCATTATGACATCACAATATATTATGAGAGCGCAATTTGCAGGTATTATGAGCAATTTCTCTTACTCCAATTTGTGTCACATCCACTGGAGCATCATGAGCATGTATTATGACGTCACAGCATATGATGACATCATAACTTGTATGCACTATGACGTCACAATGTATTATGACGTCATAAACTATCCGCATTATGACATCACAAAATATTATGAGAGCGCAATTTGCAGGTATTATGAGCAATTTCTCTTACCCCAATTTGTGTCACATCTACTGCAGCATCATGAGCATGTATTTTGACGTCACAGTATATGATGACATCATAATTAGTATGCACTATGACGTCACAATGTATTATGACGTCATAATATATCCGCGTTATGACATCACAATATATTATGAGAGCGCAATTTGCATGTATTATGAGAAATTTCTCTTACCCCAGTTTGTGTCACATCTACTGGAGCATCATGAGCATGTATTATGACGTCACAGTATATGATGACATCATAATTAGTATGCACTATTACGTCACAATGTATTATGACGTCATGATGTATCCACATTATGACATCACAATATATTATGAGGGCGCAATTTGCAGGTATTATGAGAAATTTCTCTTACCCCAATTTGTGTCACATCTACTGGAGCATCATGAGCATGTATTATGACGTCACAGCATATGATTATATCATAACTAGTATGCACTATGTCGTCACAATGTGTTATGACGTCATAATGTACCCGCATTATGACATCACAATATAATATGAGAGCGCAATTTGCAGGTTTTATGAGCAATTTCTCTTACCCCAATTTGTGTCATATCTACTGGAGCATCATGAGCATGTATTATGACGTCACAGTATATGATGACATCATAATTAGTTTGCACTATGATGTCACAATGTATTATGAGGTCATAATATATCCGCATTATGACATCACAATATATGATGGGAGCGCAATTTGCAGGTATTATGACCCATTTCTCTTACCCCAATTTGTGTCACATCTACTGGAGCATCATGTGCATGTATTGTGATGTCACAGTATATGATGACCTCATAATTAGTATGCACTATGACGTCACAATGTATTATGACGTCATAATGTATCCGCATTATGATATCACAATATTTTATGAGAGCGCAATTTGCATGTATTATGAGCAATTTCTCTTAACCCAATTTGTGTCACATCTACTGGAGCATAATGAGCATGTATTATGACATCACAGTATATGATGACATCATAATTAGTATGCACTATGATGTCACAATGTATTATGACGTCATAATGTTTCCGCATTATGACATCACAATATATTATGAGAGCGCAGTTTGCAGGTATTATGAGCAATTTCTCTTACCCCAATTTGTGTCACATCTACTGGAGCATCATTAGCATGTATTATGACGTCACAGTATATGATGACATCATAATTAGTATGCACTATGACGTCACAATGTATTATGACGTCATAATGTGTCTGCATTATGACATCACAGTATATTATGAGAGCGCAATTTGCAGGTATTATGAGCAATTTCTCTTACCCCAATTTGTGTCACATCCACTGGAGCATCATGAGCATGTATTATGACAACACAGCATATGATGACATCATAATTAGTATGCACTATGACGTCACAATATATTATGACGTCATAATGTATCCGCATTATGACATCACAATATATTAAGAGAGCGCCATTTGCAGGTACAATGACCAATTTCGCTTACCCCAACTTGTGTCACATCTACTGGAGCATCATGATCATGTATTATGATGTCACAGTATTTGATGACATCATAATTAGTATGCAGTATGACATCACAATGTATTATGACGTCATAATGTATCCACATTATGACATCACAATATATTATGAGAGCGCGATTTGTAGGTATTATGAGAAATTTCTCTTAACCCAATTTGTGTCACATCTACTGGAGCATCATGAGCATGTATTATGACGTCACAGTATATGATGATATCATAATTAGTATGCCCTATGACCTCACAATGTATTATGACGTCATAATGTGTCTGCATTATGACATCACAGTATATTATGAGAGCGCAATTTGCAGGTATTATGAGCAATTTCTCTTAACCCAATTTGTGTCACATCTACTGGAGCATCATGAGCATGTATTATGACCTCACAGTATATGATGACATCTTAACTAGTATGCACTATGACGTCACAATGTTTTATGACGTCATAATGTATCCGCATTATGACATCACAATATAATATGAGAGCGCAATTTGCAGGTTTTATGAGCAATTTCTCTTACCCCAATTTGTGTCATTTCTACTGGAGCATCATGAGCATGTATTATGACATCACAGTATATGATGTCATCATAATTAGTATGCACTATGACGTCACAATGTATTATGACGTCATATTGTATCAGCATTATGACATCACAATATATTATGAGAGCGCAATTTGCAGGTATTATGAGCTATTTCTCTTACCCCAATTTGTGTCACAAGTACTGGAGCATTATGAGCATGTATTATGACGTCACAGTATATGATGAGATCATAATTAGTATGCACTATGACGTCACAATATATTATGTCGTCATAATGTATCCGCGTTATGACGTCACAATATATTATGAGAGCGCAACATGCAGGTATTATGAGCAATTTCTCTAACCCCAATTTGTGTCACATCTACTGGAGCATCATGAGCATGTATTATGACGTCACAGCATATGATGACATCATAACTAGTATGCACTATGATGTCACAATGTATTATGACGTCATATTGTATCAGCATTATGACATCACAATATATTATGAGAGCGCAATTTGCAGGTATTATGAGCAATTTCTCTTACCGCAATTTGTGTCACATCTACTGGAGCATCATGAGCATGTATTATGGTGTCACAGTGTATGATGACATCATAATTAGTATGCACTATGACGTCACAATATATTATGACGTCATAATGTATCCGCGTTATGACGTCACAATATATTAAGAGAGCGCCATTTGCAGGTATTATGACCAATTTCGCTTACCCCAACTTGTGTCACATCTACTGGAGCATCATGAGCATGTATTATGGCGTCACAGCATATGATGACATCATAATTAGTATGCACTATGACGTCACAATGTAATATGACGTCATAAGTTATCCGCATTATGACATCACTATATATTATGAGAGCGCAATTTGCAGGTATTATGAGCAATTTCTCTTACCCCAATTTCTGTCACATCTACTGGAGCATCATGAGCATGTATTATGACGTCACAGCATATGATGACATCATAACTAGTATGCACTATGACGTCACAATGTATTTTGACATCATAAAGTATCCGCATTATGACATCACAAAATATTATGAGATCGCAATTTGCAGGTATTATGAGCAATTTCTCTAACCCCAATTTGTGTCACATCTACTGGAGCATCATGAGCATGTATTATGGCGTCACAGCACATGATGACATCATAACTAGTATACACTATGACGTCACAATGTATTATGACGTCATAATGTATCCTCATTATGACATCACAATATATTATGAGAGCGTAATTTGCAGGTATTATGAGCAATTTCGCTTACCCCAATTTGTGTCACATCTACTGGGGCATCATGAGCATGTATTATGACGTCACAGTATATGATGACATCATAATTAGTATGCAGTATGACGTCACAATGTATTATGACGTCATAATGTATCCACATTATGACAACACAATATATTATGAGAGCGCAAATTGCAGGTATTATGAGCAATTTCTCTTACCCCAATTTGTGTCACATCTACTGGAGCATCATGAGCATGTATTATGACGTCACAGTATATGATGACATCATAATTAGTATGCACTATGATGTCACAATGTATTATGAGGTCATAATATATCCGCATTATGACATCACAATATATGATGGGAGCGCAATTTGCAGGTATTATGACCCATTTCTCTTACCCCAATTTCTGTCACATCTACTGGAGCATCATGTGCATGTATTGTGATGTCACAGTATATGATGACCTTATAATTAGTATGCACTATGACGTCACAATGTATTATGACGTCATAATGTATCCGCATTATGATATCACAATATATTATGAGAGCGCAATTTGCAGGTATTATGAGCAATTTCTCTTACCCAACTTGTGTCACATCTACTGGAGCATCATTAGCATGTATTATGACGTCACACTATATGATGACATCATAATTAGTATGCACTATGACGTCACAATGTATTATGACGTCATAATGTGTCTGCATTATGACATCACAGTATATTATGAGAGCGCAATTTGCAGGTATTATGAGTAATTTCTCTTACCCCAATTTCTGTCACATCTACTGGAGCATCATGAGCATGTATTATGACATCACAGCATATGATGACATCATAATTAGTATGCACTATGACGTCACAATATATTATGACGTCATAATGTATCCGCATTATGACATCACAATATATTAAGAGAGCGCCATTTGCAGGTACAATGACCAATTTCGCATACACCAACTTTTGTCACATCTACTGGAGCATCATGATCATGTATTATGATGTCACAGTATATGATGACATCATAATTAGTATGCAGTATGACATCACAATGTATTATGACGTTATAATGTATCCACATTATGACATCACAATATATTATGAGAGCGCGATGTGTAGGTATTATGAGAAATTTCTCTTACCCCAATTTGTTTCACATCTACTGGAGCATCATGAGCATATATTATGACGTCACAGTAAATGATGACTTCATAATTAGGATGCACTATGATGTCACAATGTATTATGATGTCATAATGTATCCGCATCATGACTTCACAATATATAAGGAGAGCGCAATTTGCAGGTATTATGAGCAGTTTCTCTTCCCCCAATTTCTGTCATATCTACTGGAGCATCATGAGCATCTATTATGCCGTCACAGCATATGATGACATCATAACTTGTATGCACTATGATGTCACAATGTCTTATGACGTCATAAAGTATCCGCATTATGACATCACAAAATATTATAAGAGCGCAATTTGCAGGTATTATGAGCAATTTCTCTTACCCCAATTTGTGTCACATCTACTGCAGCATCATGAGCATGTATTATGACGTCACAGTATATGATGACATCATAATTAGTATGCACTATGATGTCACAATGTATTATGACGTCATAATGTATCTGCATTATGACATCACAATATATTATGAGAGCGCAATTTGCAGGTATTATGAGCAATTTCTCTTACCCCAATTTGTGTCACATCCACTGGAGCATCATGAGCATGTATTATGACGTCACAGTATATGATGACATCATAATTAGTATGCACTATGTCGTCACAATGTATTATGACGTCATAATGTATCCGCATTATGACATCACAATATATTATGAGAGCGCAATTAGCAGGTGTTATGAGCAATTTCTCTTACCCCAATTTGTGTCACATCCACTGGAGCATCATTAGCATGTATTATGACGTCACAGTATATGATGACATCATAATTAGTATGCACTATGTCGTCACAATGTATTATGACGTCATAATGTATCCGCATTATGACATCACAATATATTATGAGAGCGCAATTTGCAGGTATTATGAGCAATTTCTCTTACCCCAATTTGTGTCACATCTACTGGAGCATCATTAGCATGTATTATGACGTCACAGTATATGATGACATCATAATTAGTATGCACTATGACGTCACAATGTATTATGACGTCATAATGTGTCTGCATTATGACATCACAGTATATTATGAGAGCGCAATTTGCAGGTATTATGAGAAATTTCTCTTACATCAATTTGTGTCACATCTACTGGAGCATCATGAGCATGTATTATGACGTCCCAGTATATGATGACATCATAAGTAGTATGCAGTATGACGTCACAATGTATTATGACGTCATAATGTATCCGCATTATGACATCACAATATATTATGAGAGCGCAATTTGCAGGTATTATGAGCAATTTCTCTTACCCCAATTTGTGTCACATCCACTGGAGCATCATGAGCATGTATTATGACATCACAGCATATGATGACATCATAATTAGTATGCACTATGACGTCACAATATATTATGATGTCATAATGTATCCGCATTATGACATCACAATATATTAAGAGAGCGGCATTTGCAGGTACTATGACCAATTTCGCTTACCCCAACTAGTGTCACATCTACTGGAGCATCATGATCATGTATTACGACGTCACAGTATATGATGACATCATAATTAGTATGCAGTATGACATCACAATGTATTATGACATCATAATGTATCCACATTATGACATCACAATATATTATGAGAGCGCGATTTGTAGGTATTATGAGAAATTTCTCTTACCCCAATTTGTGTCACATCTACTGGAGCATCATGAGCATATATTATGACATCACAGTATATGATGACATCATAATTAGTATGCACTATGACGTCACAATGTATTATGACGTCATAATGTATCCGCATTATGACTTCACAATATATAAGGAGAGCGCAATTTGCAGGTATTATGAGCAATTTCTCTTACCCCAATTTCTGTCATATCTACTGGAGCATCATGAGCATCTATTATGACGTCACAGCATTTGATGACATCATAACTTGTATGCACTATGACGTCACAATGTATTATGACGCCATAAAGTATCCGCATTATGACATCACAAAATATTATGAGAGCGCAATTTGCAGGTATTATGAGCAATTTCTCTTACCCCAATTTGTGTCACATCTACTGCAGCATCATGAGCATGTATTATGACGTCACAGTATATGATGACATCATAATTAGTATGCACTATGACATCGCAATGTATTATGACGTCATAATGTATCCGCATTATGACTTCACAGTATATTAGGAGAGCGCAATTTGCAGGTATTATGAGCAATTTCTCTTACCCCAATTTCTGTCATATCTACTGGAGCATCATGAGCATCTATTATGATGAAACAGCATATGATGACATCATAACTTATATGCACTATGACGTCACAATGTATTATGACGTCATAAAGTATCCGCATTATGACATCACAAAATATTATGAGAGAGCAATTTGCAGGTATTATGAGCAATTTCTCTTACCCCAATTTGTGTCACATCTACTGCAGCATCATGAGCATGTATTATGATGTCACAGTATATGATGACATCATAATTAGTATGCACTATGATGTCACAATGTATTATGACGTCATAATGTATCCGCATTATGACATCACAATATATTATGAGAGCGCAATTTGCATGTAATATGAGCAATTTCGCTTACCCCAACTTGTGTCACATCTACTGGAGCATCATGATCATGTATTATGATGTCACAGTATATGATGACATCATAATTAGTATGCACTATGACGTCACAATGTATTATGACGTCATAATGTGTCTGCATTATGACATCACAGTATATTATGAGAGCGCAATTTGCAGGTATTATGAGCAATTTCTCTTACCCCAATTTGTGTCACATCCACTGGAGCATCATGAGCATGTATTATGACAACACAGCATATGATGACATCATAATTAGTATGCACTATGACGTCACAATATATTATGACGTCATAATGTATCCGCATTATGACATCACAATATATTAAGAGAGCGCCATTTGCAGGTACAATGACCAATTTCGCTTACCCCAACTTGTGTCACATCTACTGGAGCATCATGATCATGTATTATGATGTCACAGTATTTGATGACATCATAATTAGTATGCAGTATGACATCACAATGTATTATGACGTCATAATGTATCCACATTATGACATCACAATATATTATGAGAGCGCGATTTGTAGGTATTATGAGAAATTTCTCTTAACCCAATTTGTGTCACATCTACTGGAGCATCATGAGCATGTATTATGACGTCACAGTATATGATGATATCATAATTAGTATGCCCTATGACCTCACAATGTATTATGACGTCATAATGTGTCTGCATTATGACATCACAGTATATTATGAGAGCGCAATTTGCAGGTATTATGAGCAATTTCTCTTAACCCAATTTGTGTCACATCTACTGGAGCATCATGAGCATGTATTATGACCTCACAGTATATGATGACATCTTAACTAGTATGCACTATGACGTCACAATGTTTTATGACGTCATAATGTATCCGCATTATGACATCACAATATAATATGAGAGCGCAATTTGCAGGTTTTATGAGCAATTTCTCTTACCCCAATTTGTGTCATTTCTACTGGAGCATCATGAGCATGTATTATGACATCACAGTATATGATGTCATCATAATTAGTATGCACTATGACGTCACAATGTATTATGACGTCATATTGTATCAGCATTATGACATCACAATATATTATGAGAGCGCAATTTGCAGGTATTATGAGCTATTTCTCTTACCCCAATTTGTGTCACAAGTACTGGAGCATTATGAGCATGTATTATGACGTCACAGTATATGATGAGATCATAATTAGTATGCACTATGACGTCACAATATATTATGTCGTCATAATGTATCCGCGTTATGACGTCACAATATATTATGAGAGCGCAACATGCAGGTATTATGAGCAATTTCTCTAACCTCAATTTGTGTCACATCTACTGGAGCATCATGAGCATGTATTATGACGTCACAGCATATGATGACATCATAACTAGTATGCACTATGATGTCACAATGTATTATGACGTCATATTGTATCAGCATTATGACATCACAATATATTATGAGAGCGCAATTTGCAGGTATTATGAGCAATTTCTCTTACCGCAATTTGTGTCACATCTACTGGAGCATCATGAGCATGTATTATGGTGTCACAGTGTATGATGACATCATAATTAGTATGCACTATGACGTCACAATATATTATGACGTCATAATGTATCCGCGTTATGACGTCACAATATATTAAGAGAGCGCCATTTGCAGGTATTATGACCAATTTCGCTTACCCCAACTTGTGTCACATCTACTGGAGCATCATGAGCATGTATTATGGCGTCACAGCATATGATGACATCATAATTAGTATGCACTATGACGTCACAATGTAATATGACGTCATAAGTTATCCGCATTATGACATCACTATATATTATGAGAGCGCAATTTGCAGGTATTATGAGCAATTTCTCTTACCCCAATTTCTGTCACATCTACTGGAGCATCATGAGCATGTATTATGACGTCACAGCATATGATGACATCATAACTAGTATGCACTATGACGTCACAATGTATTTTGACATCATAAAGTATCCGCATTATGACATCACAAAATATTATGAGAGCGCAATTTGCAGGTATTATGAGCAATTTCTCTAACCCCAATTTGTGTCACATCTACTGGAGCATCATGAGCATGTATTATGGCGTCACAGCACATGATGACATCATAACTAGTATACACTATGACGTCACAATGTATTATGACGTCATAATGTATCCTCATTATGACATCACAATATATTATGAGAGCGTAATTTGCAGGTATTATGAGCAATTTCGCTTACCCCAATTTGTGTCACATCTACTGGGGCATCATGAGCATGTATTATGACGTCACAGTATATGATGACATCATAATTAGTATGCAGTATGACGTCACAATGTATTATGACGTCATAATGTATCCACATTATGACAACACAATATATTATGAGAGCGCAAATTGCAGGTATTATGAGCAATTTCTCTTACCCCAATTTGTGTCACATCTACTGGAGCATCATGAGCATGTATTATGACGTCACAGTATATGATGACATCATAATTAGTATGCACTATGATGTCACAATGTATTATGAGGTCATAATATATCCGCATTATGACATCACAATATATGATGGGAGCGCAATTTGCAGGTATTATGACCCATTTCTCTTACCCCAATTTCTGTCACATCTACTGGAGCATCATGTGCATGTATTGTGATGTCACAGTATATGATGACCTTATAATTAGTATGCACTATGACGTCACAATGTATTATGACGTCATAATGTATCCGCATTATGATATCACAATATATTATGAGAGCGCAATTTGCAGGTATTATGAGCAATTTCTCTTACCCAACTTGTGTCACATCTACTGGAGCATCATTAGCATGTATTATGACGTCACACTATATGATGACATCATAATTAGTATGCACTATGACGTCACAATGTATTATGACGTCATAATGTGTCTGCATTATGACATCACAGTATATTATGAGAGCGCAATTTGCAGGTATTATGAGTAATTTCTCTTACCCCAATTTCTGTCACATCTACTGGAGCATCATGAGCATGTATTATGACATCACAGCATATGATGACATCATAATTAGTATGCACTATGACGTCACAATATATTATGACGTCATAATGTATCCGCATTATGACATCACAATATATTAAGAGAGCGCCATTTGCAGGTACAATGACCAATTTCGCATACACCAACTTTTGTCACATCTACTGGAGCATCATGATCATGTATTATGATGTCACAGTATATGATGACATCATAATTAGTATGCAGTATGACATCACAATGTATTATGACGTTATAATGTATCCACATTATGACATCACAATATATTATGAGAGCGCGATGTGTAGGTATTATGAGAAATTTCTCTTACCCCAATTTGTTTCACATCTACTGGAGCATCATGAGCATATATTATGACGTCACAGTAAATGATGACTTCATAATTAGGATGCACTATGATGTCACAATGTATTATGATGTCATAATGTATCCGCATTATGACTTCACAATATATAAGGAGAGCGCAATTTGCAGGTATTATGAGCAGTTTCTCTTCCCCCAATTTCTGTCATATCTACTGGAGCATCATGAGCATCTATTATGCCGTCACAGCATATGATGACATCATAACTTGTATGCACTATGATGTCACAATGTCTTATGACGTCATAAAGTATCCGCATTATGACATCACAAAATATTATAAGAGCGCAATTTGCAGGTATTATGAGCAATTTCTCTTACCCCAATTTGTGTCACATCTACTGCAGCATCATGAGCATGTATTATGACGTCACAGTATATGATGACATCATAATTAGTATGCACTATGATGTCACAATGTATTATGACGTCATAATGTATCTGCATTATGACATCACAATATATTATGAGAGCGCAATTTGCAGGTATTATGAGCAATTTCTCTTACCCCAATTTGTGTCACATCCACTGGAGCATCATGAGCATGTATTATGACGTCACAGTATATGATGACATCATAATTAGTATGCACTATGTCGTCACAATGTATTATGACGTCATAATGTATCCGCATTATAACATCACAATATATTATGAGAGCGCAATTAGCAGGTGTTATGAGCAATTTCTCTTACCCCAATTTGTGTCACATCCACTGGAGCATCATTAGCATGTATTATGACGTCACAGTATATGATGACATCATAATTAGTATGCACTATGTCGTCACAATGTATTATGACGTCATAATGTATCCGCATTATGACATCACAATATATTATGAGAGCGCAATTTGCAGGTATTATGAGCAATTTCTCTTACCCCAATTTGTGTCACATCTACTGGAGCATCATTAGCATGTATTATGACGTCACAGTATATGATGACATCATAATTAGTATGCACTATGACGTCACAATGTATTATGACGTCATAATGTGTCTGCATTATGACATCACAGTATATTATGAGAGCGCAATTTGCAGGTATTATGAGAAATTTCTCTTACATCAATTTGTGTCACATCTACTGGAGCATCATGAGCATGTATTATGACGTCCCAGTATATGATGACATCATAAGTAGTATGCAGTATGACGTCACAATGTATTATGACGTCATAATGTATCCGCATTATGACATCACAATATATTATGAGAGCGCAATTTGCAGGTATTATGAGCAATTTCTCTTACCCCAATTTGTGTCACATCCACTGGAGCATCATGAGCATGTATTATGACATCACAGCACATGATGACATCATAATTAGTATGCACTATGACGTCACAATATATTATGACGTCATAATGTATCCGCATTATGACATCACAATATATTAAGAGAGCGGCATTTGCAGGTACTATGACCAATTTCGCTTACCCCAACTAGTGTCACATCTACTGGAGCATCATGATCATGTATTACGACGTCACAGTATATGATGACATCATAATTAGTATGCAGTATGACATCACAATGTATTATGACATCATAATGTATCCACATTATGACAACACAATATATTATGAGAGCGCGATTTGTAGGTATTATGAGAAATTTCTCTTACCCCAATTTGTGTCACATCAACTGGAGCATCATGAGCATATATTATGACGTCACAGTATATGATGACATCATAATTAGTATGCACTATGACGTCACAATGTATTATGACGTCATAATGTATCCGCATTATGACTTCACAATATATTAGGAGAGCGCAATTTGCGGGTATTATGAGCAATTTCTCTTACCCCAATTTCTGTCATATCTACTGGAGCATCATGAGCATCTATTATGACGTCACAGCATATGATGACATCATAACTTGTATGCACTATGACGTCACAATGTATTATGACGTCATAAAGTATCCGCACTATGACATCACAAAATATTATGAGAGCGCAATTTGCAGGTATTATGAGCAATTTCTCTTACCCCAATTTGTGTCACATCTACTGAAGCATCATGAGCATGTATTATGACGTCACAGTATATGATGACATCATAATTAGTATGCAGTATGACGTCACAATGTATTATGACGTTCTAATGTAACCACATTATGACATCACAATATACTATGAGAGCGCAATTTGCAGGAATTATGAGCAATTTCTCTTACCGCAATTTGTGTCACATCTACTGGAGCATCATGAGCATGTATTATGACGTCACAGTATATGATGACATCATAATTAGTCTGCACTATGACATCACAATGTATTATGAGAGCACAATTTGCAGGTATTATGAGAAATTTCTCTTACCCGAATTTGTGTCACATCTACTGGAGCATCATGAGCATGTATTATGATGTCACAGCATATGATAACATCATAACTAGTATGCACTATGATGTCACAATGTATTATGACGTCATAATGTATCCGCATTGTGACATCACAAAATATGAGAGCACAATTTGCAGGTATTTTGAGCAATTTCTCTTACCCCAATTTGTGTCACATCTACTGGAGAATCATGAGCATGTATTTTGACCTCACAGTATATGATGACATCATAATTAGTATGCACTATGACGTCACAATATATTATGACATCATAATGTATCCGCTTTATGACATCACAATATATTATGAGAGCGGAATTTGCAGGTATTATGAGCAATTTCTCTAACCGCAATTTGTGTCACATCTACTGGAGCATCATGAGCATGTATTATGACGTCACAGCATATGATGACATCATAACTAGTATACACTATGACGTCACAATGTATTATAACGTCATAATGTATCCGCATTATGACATCAAAATATATTATGAGAGCGCAATTTGCAGGTATTATGAACAATTTCGCTTACCCCAATTTGTGTCACATCTACTGGAGCATCATGAGCATGTATTATGACGTCACAGTATTTGATGACAATTTAATTAGTATGCAGTATGACGTCACAATGTTTTATGACGTCATAATGTATCCGCATTATGACATCACATTATATTAGGGGAGCCCAATTTGCAGGTATTATGAGCAATTTCTCTTACACCAATTTGTGTCACATCTACTGGAGCATCATGAGCATGTTTTATGACGTCACAGTATATGTTGATATCATAATTTGTATGCACTATGACGTCACAATGTATTTTGACGTCTTAATGTATCTGCGTTATGACATCACAATATATTATGAGAGTGCAATTTGCAGGTATTATGAGCAATTTCTCTTACCCCAAATTGTGTCACATCTACTGGAGCATCATGAGCACGTATTATGACATCACAGTATATGATGACATCATAACTAGTCTGCACTATGATGTCACAATGTATTATGACGTCATAATGTTTCAGCATTATGACATCACAATATATTATGAGAGCGCAATTTGCAGGTATTATGAGAAATATCTCTTACCCCAATTTGTGTCACATCTACTGGAGCATCATGAGCATGTATTATGACGTCACAGCATATGATGACATCATAACTAGTATGCACTATGACCTCACAATGTATTATGACATCATAAAGTATCCGCATTATGACATCACAAAATATTATGAGAGCGCAACTTGCAGGTATTATGAGCAATTTCGCTTACCCCAATTTGTGTCACATCTACTGGAGCATCATGAGCATGTATTATGACGCCACAGTATATGATGACATCATAATTAGTATGCAGTATGACGTCACAATGTATTATGATGTCATAATGTATCCACATTATGACATCACAATATATTATTAGAGCGCAATTTGCAGGTATTATGAGCAATTTCACTTACCCCAATTTGTGTCACATCTAGTGGAGCATCATGAGCATGTATTATGACGTCACAGTATATGATGGCATCATAATTAGTATGCACTATGATGTCACAATTTATTATGACGTCATAATGTATCAGCATTATGACATCACAATATATTATGAGAGAGCAATTTGCAGGTATTATGAGCAATTTCTCTTACCCCAATTTGTGTCACATCTACTGGAGCATCATGAGCATGTATTATGACGTCACAGCATATGATGACATCATAACGAGTATGCACTATGACGTCATAATGTATTATGACGTCATAATGTATCCGCGTTATGACAACACTATATATTATGAGAGCGAAATTTGCAGGTATTATGAGCAATTTCTCTTACCCCAATTTGTGTCACGTCTACTGCAGCATCATGAGGATGTATTATGACGTCACAGTATATGATGACATCATAATTAGTATGCAGTATGAGGTCACAATGTAATATCACGTCATAATGTATCCGCATTATGACATCACAATATATTATGAGAGCGCAACATGCAGGTATTATGAGCAATTTCTCTTACCCCAATTTGTGTCACATCTGCTGGAGCATCATGAGCATGTATTATGACGTCACAGTATATGATGACATCATAATTAGTATGCACTATGACATCACAGTGTATTATGACGTCATAATGTATCCGCATTATGACATCACAATATATTATGAGAGCTCAATTTGCAGGTATTATGAGCAATTTCTCTTACCCCAATTTGTGTCACATCTACTGGAGCATCATGAGCATGTATTATGATGTCACAGTATGTGATGACATCATAATTAGTATGCCCTATGACGTCACAATGTATTATGATGTCATAATGTATCCGCATTATGACATCACAGTATACTATGAGAGCGCAATTTGCAGGTATTATGAGCAATTTCTCTTACCCCAATTTGTGTCACATCTCCTGGAGAATCATGAGAATGTATTATGACGTCACAGCATATGATGACATCATAACTAGTATGCACTATGACGTCACAATATATTATGACGTCATAATGTATCCGCATTATGACATCACAAAATATTATGAGAGCGCAATTTGCAGGTATTATGAGCAATTTCTCTTACCCCAATTTGTGTCACATATACTGGAGCATCATGAGCATGTATTTTGACGTCACAGTATATGATGACATCATAATTAGTATGTACTATGACGTCACAATGTATTATGATGTCATAATGTATCCGTGTTATGACATCACAAAATATTATGAGAGCGCAATTTGCAGGTACTATGAGCAGTTTCTCTAACCCCAATTTGTGTCACATCTACTGGAGCATCATGAGCATGTATTTGGCGTCACAGTATATGATGACATCATAATTAGTATGCACTATGACGTCACAACGTTTTATGACATCATAATGTATCCGTGTTATGACATCACAATATATTATGAGAGCGCAATTTGCAGGTATTATGAGCAATTTCTCTTACCACAATTTGTGTCACATCTACTAGAGCATCATGAGCATGTATTATGACGTCACAGTATATGATGACATCATAATTAGTATGCACTATGATGTCACAATGTATTATGACGTCATAATGTATCCGCATTATGACATCACAATATATTATGAGAGCGCAATTTGCAGGTATTATGAGCAATTTCTCTTACCCCAATTTGTGTCACATCTAGTGGAGCAACATGAGCATGTATTATGACGTCACAGTATATGATGACATCATAATTCGTATGCACTATGACGTCACAATGTATTATGGCGTCATAATGTATCCGCGTTATGACATCACACTATATTATGAGAGCGCAATTTGCAGGTATTATGAGCAATTTCTCTAAACCCAATTTGTGTCACATCTACTGGAGCATCATGAGCATGTATTGTGACGTCACAGTATATGATGACATCATAATTAGTATGCACTCTGACGTCACAATGTATTATGACGTCATAATGTGTCCGCGTTATGACATCACAATATATTATGAGAGCTCAATTTCCAGGTATTATGAGCAATTTCTCTTACCCCAATTTGTGTCACATCTACTGGAGCACAATGAGCATGTATTATGATGTCACAGTATATGTTGACATCATAATTAGTATGCAGTATGACGTCACAATGTATTTTGAGGTCTTAATGTTTCAGCATTATGACATCACTATATATTATGAGAGCGCAATTTGCAGGTATTGTGAGAAATTTCTCTTACCCCAATTTGTGTCACATCTACTGGAGCATCATGAGCATGTATTATGACGTCACAGTATATGATGACATCATAATTAGTATGCAATATGATGTCACAATATATTATGACGTCATAATGTATCAGCATTATGACATCACAATATATTATGAGAGCGCAATTTGCAGGTATTATGAGCAATTTCGCTTACCCCAATTTGTGTCACATCTACTGGAGCATCATGAGCATGTATTATGACATCACAGTATATGATGACATCATAATTAGTATGCACTATGACGTCACAATGTATTATGACGTCATAATGTGTCAGCATTATGACATCACAATATATTATGAGAGCGCAATTTGCAGGTATTATGAGCAATTTCTCTTACCCCAGTTTGTGTCACTTCTACTGGAGCATCATGACCATGTATTATGACGTCACAGTGTATGATGACATCATAATTAATATGCACTATGACGTCACAAAGAATTATGACGTCATAATATATCCGCATTATGACATAACTATATATTATGAGAGTGCAATTTGCAGGTATTATGAGCAATTTGTCTTACCCAAATTTGTGTCACATCTACTGGAGCATCATGAGCATGTATTATGACGTCACAGTATATGATGACATCATAGTTAGTATGCACTATGATGTCACAATATATTATGACGTCATAATGTATCCGCATAATGACATCTCAATATTTTATGAGAGCGCAATTTGTAGGTATTATGAGCAATTTCTCTTACCCCAATTTGTGTCACATCTACTGGAGCATCTTGAGCATGTATTATGACGTCACTGTATATGGTGACATCATAATTAGCATGCACTATTATGTCACAATTTATTATGGCGTCATAATGTATCAGCATTATGACATCACAATATATTATGAGAGAGCATTTGCAGGTATTATGAGCAATTTCTCTTACCCCAATATGTGTCACATCTACTGGAGCATCATGAGAATGTATTATGACGTCACAGCATATGATGACATCATAACTAGTATGCACTATGACGTCACAATATATTATGACGTCATAATGTATCCGCATTATGACATCACAAAATATTATGAGAGCGCTATTTGCAGGTATTACGAGCAATTTCGCTTACCCCAATTTCTGTCACATGTACTGGAGCATCATGAGCATGTATTATGACGTCACAGTATGTGACGACATCATAATTAGTTTGCACTATGACGTCAGAATGTATTATGATGTCATAATGTATCCGCATTATGACATCACAATATATTATGAGAGCGCAATTTGCAGGTATTATGAGCAATTTGTCTTACCCCAATTTGTGTCACATCTACTGGAGCATCATGAGCATGTATTATGACGTCACAGTATATGTTGACATCATAATTAGTATGCACTATGACGTCACAATGTATTATGACGTCATAATATATCCGCATTATGACATCACAATATGTTACGAGAGCGCAATTTGCAGGTATTATGAGCAATTTCACTTACCCCAATTTCTGTCACATCTAGTGGAGCATCATGAGCATGTATTGTGACGTCACAGTATATGATTACATCTTAATTAGTATGCACTATGACATCACAATGATTTATGACGTCATAATGTATCCGCATTATGACATCACATTATATTATGAGAGCGCAATTTGCAGGTATTATGAGCAATTTCTCTTACCTCAATTTGTGTCACATCTACTGGAGCATCATGAGCATGTATTATGACGTCACAGTATATGGTGACATCATAATTAGCATGCACTATTATGTCACAATTTATTATGACGTCATAATGTATCAGCATTATGACATCACAATATATTATGAGAGAGAAATTTGCAGGTATTATGAGCAATTTCTCTTACCCCAATTTGTGTCACATCTACTGGAGCATCATGAGCATGTATTATGACGTCACAGCATATGATGACATCATAACGAGTATGCACTATGACGTCATAATATATTATGACGTCATAATGTATCCACGTTATGACATCACTATATATTATGAGAGCGAAATTTGCAGGTATTATGAGCAATTTCTCTTACCCCAATTTGTGTCACGTCTACTGCAGCATCATGAGGATGTATTATGACGTCACAGTATATGATGACATCATAATTAGTATGCAGTATGAGGTCACAATGTATTATCACGTCATAATGTATCCGCATTATGAACATCACAATATATTATGAGAGCGCAACATGCAGGTATTATGAGCAATTTCTCTTACCCCTATTTGTGTCACATCTACTGGAGCATCATGAGCATGTATTATGACGTCACAGTATATGATGACATCATAATTAGTATGCACTATGACATCACAATGTATTATGACGTCATAATGTATCCGCATTATGACATCACAATATATTATGAGAGCTCAATTTGCAGGTATTATGAGCAATTTCTCTTACCCGAATTTGTGTCACATCTACTGGAGCATCATGAGCATGTATTATGATGTCACAGTATGTGATGACATCATAATTAGTATGCCCTATGATGTCACAATGTATTATGATGTCATAATGTATCCGCATTATAACATCACAATATACTATGAGAGCGCAATTTGCAGGTATTATGAGCAATTTCTCTTACCCCAATTTGTGTCACATCTACTGGAGCATCATGAGAATGTATTTTGACGTCACAGCATATGATGACATCATAACTAGTATGCACTATGACGTCACAATATATTATGACGTCATAATGTATCCGCATTATGACATCACAAAATATTATGAGAGCGCAATTTGCAGGTATTATGAGCAATTTCTCTTACCCCAATTTGTGTCACATGTACAGGAGAATCATGAGCATGTATTTTGACGTCACAGTATATGATGACATCATAATTAATATGCACTATGATGTCAAAATGTATTATGACGTCATAATGTATCTGCATTATGACATCACAATATATTATGAGAGCGCTATTTGCAGGTATTATGAGCAATTTCGCTTACCCCAATTTGTGTCACATGTACTGGAGCATCATGAGCATGTATTATGACATCACAGTATGTGACGACATCATAATTAGTATGCACTATGACGTCAGAATGTATTATGATGTCATAATGTATCCGCATTATGACTTCACAATATATTATGAGAGGGCAATTTGCAGGTATTATGAGCAATTTGTCTTACCCCAATTTGTGTCACATCTACTGGAGCCTCATGAGCATGTATTATGACGTCACAGTATATGTTGACATCATAATTAGTATGCACTATGACGTCACAATGTATTATGACGTCATAATATATCCGCATTATGACATCACAATATATTACGAGAGCGCAATTTGCAGGTATTATGAGCAATTTCACTTACCCCAATTTCTGTCACATCTAGTGGAGCATCATGAGCATGTATTGTGACGTCACAGTATATGATTACATCTTAATTAGTATGCACTATGACATCACAATGATTTATGACGTCAAAATGTATCCGCATTATGACATCACATTATATTATGAGAGCGCAATGTGCAGGTATTATGAGCAATTTCTCTTACCTCAATTTGTGTCACATCTACTGGAGCATCATGAGCATGTATTATGACGTCACAGTATATGTTGACATCATAATTAGTATGCACTATGACGTCACAATGTATTATGACGTCATAATGTATCCGCATTTTGACATCACAATATATTATGAGAGCGCATTTTGCAGGTATTATGACCAATTTTTCTTACCCCAATTTGTGTCACATCTACTGGAGCATCATGCGCATTTATTATGACGTCACAGTATATGATGACATCATAATTAGTATGCAGTATGACGTCACAATGTATTATGACGTCATAATGTATCCGCATTATGACATCACAATATATTATGAGAGCGCAATTTGCAGGTAATATGAGCAATTTGTCTTAACCCAATTTGTGTCACATCTACTGGAGCATCATGAGCATGTATTATGACGTCACAGTATATGATGACATCATAATTAGTATGCACTATGACATCACAATGTATTATGACGTCATAATGTATCCACATTAAGACATCACAATATATTATGAGAGCGCAATTTGCAGGTATTATGAGCAATTTCACTTACCCCAAATTGTGTCACATCTAGTGGAGCATCATGAGCATGTATTATGACGTCACAGCATATAATGACATCTTAATTAGTATGCACTATGACATCACAATGTTTTATGACGTCATAATATATCTGCTTTATGACATCACATTATATTATGAGAGCGCAATTTGCAGATATTATGACCCATTTCTCTTACCCCAATTTGTGTCACATCTACTGGAGCATCATGTGCATGTATTGTGATGTCACAGTATATGATGACATCATAATTAGTATGCACTATGACGTCAAAATGTATTATGACGTCATAATATGTCCGCGTTATGACATCACAATATATTATGAGAGCGCAATTTGCAGGTATTATGAGCAATTTCTCTTACCCCAATTTGTGACACATCTACTGGAGCATCATGAGCATGAATTATGATGTCACAGCATATGATAACATCATAACTAGTATGTACTATGATATCACAATGTATTATGACGTCATAATGTATCCGCATTATGACATCACAAAATATTATGAGAGCGCAATTTGCAGGTATTATGAGCAATTTCTCTTACCCAATTTTTGTCACATCTAATGGAGCATCATTAGCCTGTATTATGACATCACAGTATATGATGACATCATAATTAGTATGCACTATGACGTCACAAAGTATTATGACGTCATAATGTATCAGCATTATGATATCACAATATATTATGAGAGCGCAATTTGCAGGTATTATGAGCAATTTCTCTTACCCCAATTTTTGTCACATCTATAGGAGCATCATGAGCATGTATTATGATGTCACAGCATATGATGACATCATAACTAGTACGCACTATGACGTCATAATGTATTATGACGTCATAATTTATCCACGTTATGACATCACAATATATTATGAGAGCGAAATTTCCAGGTATTATGAGCAATTTCTCTTACCCCAATTTGTGTCACATCTACTGCAGCATCATGAGCATGTATTATGACATCACAGTAAATGATGACATCATAATTAGTATGCAGTATGACGTCACAATGTATTATGACGTCATAATGTATCCGCATTATGACATCACAATATATTATGAGAGCGCAACATGCAGGTATTATGAGCAATTTCTCTTACCCCAATTTGTGTCACATCTACTGGAGCATCATGAGCATGTATTATGACGTCACAGTATATGATGACATCATAATTAGTATGAACTATGAAGTCACAATGTATTATGACGTCATAATATATCCGCATTATGACATCACAATATATTATGAGAGCGCAATTTGCAGGTATTATGAGCAATTTCTCTTACCCCAATTTGTGTCACATCTACTGGAGCATCATGAGGATGTATTATGACGTCGCAGTATGTGATGACATCATAATTAGTATGCACTATGACGTCACATTGTATTATGACGTCATAATATCTCCGCATTATTACATCACAATATATTATGAGAGCGCAATTTGCAGGTATTATGAACAATTTCTCTTACCCCAATTTGTGTCACATCTACTGGAGCATCATGGGCATGTATTATGACGTCACAGTATATGATGACATCATAATTAATATGCAGTATGACGTCACAATGTATTATGACGTCATAATATATCCGCATTATGACATCACAAAATATTATGAGAGCGCAATTTGCAGGTATTATGAGCAATTTCTCTTACCCCAATTTGTGTCACATCTACTGGAGCATCATGAGCATGTATTTTGAGGTCACAGTATATGATGACATCATAATTAGTATGCATTATGACGTCACAATGTATTATGACGTCATAATGTATCCGCATTATGACATCATAAAATATTATGAGAGCGCAATTTGCAGGTATTATGAGCAATTTCTCTAACCCCAATTTGTGTCACATCTACTGGAGCATCATGAGCATGTATTTTGAGGTCACAGTATATGATGACATCATAATTAGTATGCATTATGACGTCAAAATGTATTATGACGTCATAATGTATCCGCATTATGACATCACAATATATTATGAGAGCGCCATTTGCAGGTATTATGACCAATTTCTCTTACCCCAATTTGTGTCACATCTACTGCAGCATCATGAGCATGTATTATGACGTCAAAGTATATAATGACATCATAATTAGTATGCAGGATGACGTCCAAATGTATTATGACATCATAATGTATCCGCATTATGACATCTCAATATATTATGAGAGCGCAACATGCAGGTATTATGAGCAATTTCTCTTACCCCAATTTGTGTCACATCTACTGGAGCATCATGAGCATGTATTATGACATCACAGTATATGATGACATCATAATTATTATGCAATATGACGTCACAATGTATTATGACGTCATAATATATCCGCATTATGACATCACAATATATTATGAGAGCGCAATTTGCAGGTATTATGAGCAATTTCTCTTACCCCAATTTGTGTCACATCTACTGGAGCATCATGAGCATGTATTATGACGTCACAGCATATGATGACATCATAACTTGTATGCAGTATGACGTCACAATATATTATGACGTCATAATGTATCCGCATTATGACATCACAATATATTAGGAGAGCGCAATTTGCAGGTATTATGAGCAATTTCGCTTACCCCAATTTGTGTCACATCTACTGGAGCATCATGAGCATGTATTTTGACGTCACAGTATATGACGACATCATAATTAGTATGCACTATGACGTCACAATGTATTATGACGTCATAATGTATCCGGGTTATGACATCACAATATATTATGAGAGCGCAATTTGCAGGTTTATGAGCAATTTCTCTTACCCCAATTTGTGTCACATCTACTGGAACATCATGAGCATGTATTTTGAGATCACAGTATATGATATCATAATTAGTATGCACTATGACGTCACAATGTATTATGACATCATAATGTATCCGCGTTATGATATCACAGAATATTATGAGAGCGCAATTTGCAGGTATTTTGAGCAATTTCTCCTACCTCAATTTGTGTCACATCTACGGGAGCATCATGTGCATGTATTATGACGTCACAGTATATGTTGACATCATAATTAGTATGCACTATGACGTCACAATGTATTATGACGTCATAATGTATCCACATTATGACATCACAATATATTATGAGAGCGCAATTTGCAGGTATTATGAGCAATTTCTCTTACCCCAATTTGTGTCACATCTACTGGAGCATCATGAGCATGTATTATGACGTCACAGTATATGATGACATCATAATTAGTATGCACTATGACGTCACAATGTATTATGACGTCATAATGTATCAGCATTATGACATCACAGAATATTATGAGAGCGCAATTTGCAGGTATTATGAGCAATTTCTCTTACCCCAATTTTTGTCACATCTATTGGAGCATCATGAGCATGTATTATGATGTCACAGCATACGATGACATCATAACTAGTATGCACTATGACGTCATAATGTATTATGACGTCATAATTTATCCGCGTTATGACATCACAATATATTTTGAGAGCGAAATTTCCAGGTATTATGAGCAATTTCTCTTACCCCAATTTGTGTCACATCTACTGCAGCATCATGAGCATGTATTATGACATCACAGTATATGATGACATCATAATTAGTATGCAGTATGACGTCACAATGTATTATGACGTCACAATGTATAGGCATTATGATATCACAATATATAATGAGAGCGCAACATGCAGGTATTATGAGCAATTTCTCTTACCACAATTTGTGTCACATCTACTGGAGCATCATGAGCATGTATTATGACGTCACAGTATATGATGACATCATAATTAGTATGCACTATGACGTCACAATGTATTATGACGTCATAATATATCCGCATTATGACATCACAATATATTATGAGAGTGCAATTTGCATGTATTATGAGAAATTTCTCTTACCCCAATTTGTGTCACATCTACTGCAGCATCATGAGCATGTATTATGACGGCACAGTATATAATGACATCATAATTAATATGCAGGATGACGTCAAAATGTATTATGACGTCATAATATATCCGCATTATGACATCTCAATATATTATGAGAGCGCAACATGCAGGTATTATGAGCAATTTCTCTTACCCCAATTTGTGTCACATCTACTGGAGCATCATGAGCATGTATTATGACATCACAGTATATGATGACATCATAATTAGTATGCACTGTGACGTCACAATGTATTATGACGTCATAATATATCCGCATTATGACATCACAATAGATTATGAGAGCGCAATTTGCAGGTATTATGAGCAATTTCTCTTACCCCAATTTGTGTCACATCTACTGGAGCATCATGAGCATGTATTATGACGTCACAGCATATGATGACATCATAACTTGTATGCACTATGATGTCACAATGTATTATGACGTCATAATGTATCCGCATTATGACATCACAATATATTATGAGATCGCAATTTGCAGGTATTATGACCAATTTCTCTTACCCCTATTTGTGTCACATCTACTGGAGCATCATGGGCATGTATTATGACGTCACAGTATATGATGACATCATAATTAGTATGCAGTATGATGTCAAAATGTATTATGACGTCATAATGTATCCGCATTATGACATCACAAAATATTATGAGAGCGCAATTTGCAGGTTTATGAGCAATTTCTCTTACCCCAATTTGTGTCACATCTACTGGAGCATCATGAGCATGTATTTTGAGATCACAGTATATGATATCATAATTAGTATGCACTATGACGTCACAATGTATTATGACATCATAATGTATCCGCGTTATGATATCACAGAATATTATGAGAGCGCAATTTGCAGGTATTATGAGCAATTTCTCTTACCTCAATTTGTGTCACATCGACGGGAGCATCATGTGCATGTATTATGACGTCACAGTATATGTTGACATCATAATTAGTATGCACTATGACGTCACAATGTATTATGACGTCATAATGTATCCACATTATGACATCACAATATATTATGAGAGCGCAATTTGCAGGTATTATGAGCAATTTCTCTTACCCCAATTTGTGTCACATCTACTGGAGCATCATGAGCATGTATTATGACGTCACGGTATATGATAACATCATAATTAGTATGCAGTAAGATGTCACAATGTATTATGACGTCATAATGTATCCGCATTATGACATCACAAAATATTATGAGAGCGCAATTTGCAGGTTTATGAGCAATTTCTCTTAACCCAATTTGTGTCACATCTACTGGAGCATCATGAGCATGTATTTTGAGATCACAGTATATGATATCATAATTAATATGCAGTATGACGTCACAATGTATTATGACATCATAATGTATCCGCGTTATGATATCACAGTATATTATGAGAGCGCAATTTGCAGGTATTATGAGCAATTTCTCTTACCTCAATTTGTGTCACATCTACTGGAGCATCATGGGCATGTATTATGACGTCACAGTATATGATGACATCATAATTAGTATGCAGTATGACGTCACAATGTATTATGACGTCATAATGTATCCGCATTATGACATCACAAAATATTATGAGAGCGCAATATGCAGGTATTATGAGCAATTTCTCTTACCTCAATTTGTGTCACATCTACTGGAGCATCATGGGCATGTATTATGACGTCACAGTATATGTTGACATCATAATTAGTATGCACTATGACATCACAATGTATTATGACGTCATAATGTATCCAAATTATGACGTCACAATATATTATGAGAGCGCAATTTGCAGGTATTATGAGCAATTTATCTTACCCAATTTTTGTCACATCTAATGGAGCATCATGAGCATGTATTATGACGTCACAGTATATGATGACATCATAATTAGTATGCACTATGAGGTCACAATGTATTATGACGTCATAATGTATCAGCATTACGACATCACAATATATTATGAGAGCGCAGTTTGCAGGTATTATGAGCAATTTCTCTTACCCCAATCTGTGTCACATCTACTGGAGCATCATGAGCATGTATTACGACGTCACAGTATGTGATGACATCATAATTAGTATGCACTATGACGTCACAATGTATTATGACGTCATAATGTCTCCGCATTATTACATCACAATATATTATGAGAGCGCAATTTGCAGGTATTATGACCAATTTCTCTTACCCCAATTTGTGTCACATCTACTGCAGCATCATGAGCATGTATTATGACGTCACAGTACATAATAACATCATAATTAGTATGCAGGATGACGTCACAATGTATTATGACGTCATAATGTATCCGCATTATGACATCACAATATATTATGAGAGCGCAATTTGCAGGTATTATGAGCAATTTCTCTTACCCCAATTTGAGTCACATCTACTGGAGCATCATGAGCATGTATTTTGAGGTCACAGTATATGATGACATCATAATTAGTATGCACTATGACGTCACAATGTATTATGACGTCATAATGTATCCGCATTATGACATCACAATATATTATGAGAGCGCCATTTGCAGGTATTATGACCAATTTCTATTACCCCAATTTGGGTCACATCTACTGCAGCATCATGAGCATGTATTATGACGTCACAGTACATAATAACATCATAATTAGTATACAGGATGACGTCAAAATGTATTATGACGTCATAATATATCCGCATTATGACATCTCAATATATTATGAGAGCGCAACATGCAGGTATTATGAGCAATTTCTCTTACCCCAATTTGTGTCACATCTACTGGAGCATCATGAGCATGTATTATGACGTCACAGCATATGATGACATCATAACTTGTATGCACTATGACGTCACAATGTATTATGACGTCATAATGTATCCGCATTATGACATCACAATATATTAGGAGAGGGCAATTTGCAGGTATTATGAACAATTTCTCTTACCCCAATTTGTGTCACATCTACTGGAGCATAATGAGCATGTATTTTGACGTCACAGTATATGATGACATCATAATTAGTATGCACTATGACGTCACAAGGTATTATGACGTCATAATGTATCCGCATTATGACATCACAATATATTATGAGAGCGCAATTTGCAGGTATTATGAGCAATTTCTCTTACCCCAATTTGTGTCACATCTACTGGAGCATCATGAGCATGTATTATGACGTCACAGTATATGATGACATCATAATTAGTATGCACTATGACGTCACAATGTATTATGACGTCATAATGTATCCGCATTATGACATCACAATATATTATGAGAGCGCAATTTGCAGGTATTATGAGCAATTTCTCCTACCTCAATATGTGTCAGATCTACTGGAGCATCATGAGCATGTATTATGACGTCAGAATATACGATGACATCATAATTAGTATGCACTATGATGTCACAATATATTATGACGTCATAATGTATCCGCATTATGACATCACAATATATTATGAGAGCGCAATTTGCAGGTATTATGAGCAATTTCTCTTACCCCAATTTGTGTCACATCTACTGGAGCATCATGAGCATGTATTATGACGTCACAGTATATGATGACATCATAATTAGTATGCACTATGCTGTCACAATGTATTATGACGTCATAATGTATCAGCCTTATGACATCACAATATATTATGAGAGCGCAATTTGTAGGTATTATGAGCAATTTCTCTTACCCCAATTTGTGTCACATCTACTGGAGCGACATGAGCATGTATTATGATGTTACCGTATATGATGACATCATAATTAGTATGCAGTATGACGTCACAGTGTATTATGATGTCATAATGTATCTGCATTATGACATCACAATATATTATGAGAGGCAACTTGCAGGTATTATGAGCAATTTTTCCTACGCCAATTCGTGTCACATCTACTGGAGCATCATGAGCATGCATTATGACGTCACAGCATATGATTACACCATAACTAGTATGCACTATGACGTTACAATGTATTATGATGTCATAATGTATCCGCATTATGACATCACAATATATTATGAGAACGCAATTTGCAGGTATTATGAGCAATTTCTTTCACCCCAATTTGTGTCACATCTGCTGGAGCATCATGAGCATGTATTATGACGTCACAGTATATGATGACATCATAATTAGTATGCACTATGACGCCACAATGTATTATGACGTCATAATGTATCCGCATTATGACATCACAATATATTATGAGAGTGCAATTTGCAGGTATTATGAGCAATTTCTCTTACCCCAATGTTTGTCACATCTACTGAAGCATCATGAGCATGTATTATGACATCACAGTATATATTGACATCATAATTAGTATGCACTACGATGTCACAATGTATTATGACGTCATAATATATCCGCATTATGACATCACAATATATTCTGAGAGCGCAATTTGCAGGTATTATGAGCAATTTCCCTTACCCCAATTTGTGTCACATCTACTGGAGCATCATGAGCATGTATTATGACGTCACAGTATATGATGACATCATAATTAGCATGCACTATGACCTCACAATGTATTATGACGTCATAATGTGTCCGCGTTATGACATCACAATATATTATGAGAGCGCAATTTGCAGGTGTTATGAGCAATTTCTCTTACCCCAATTTGTGTCACATCTACTGGAGCATCATGAGCATGTATTTTGAGATCACAGTATATGATATCATAATTAATATGCAGTATGACGTCACAATGTATTATGACATCATAATGTATCCGCGTTATGATATCACAGTATATTATGAGAGCGCAATTTGCAGGTATTATGAGCAATTTCTCTTACCTCAATTTGTGTCACATCTACTGGAGCATCATGGGCATGTATTATGACGTCACAGTATATGATGACATCATAATTAGTATGCAGTATGACGTCACAATGTATTATGACGTCATAATGTATCCGCATTATGACATCACAAAATATTATGAGAGCGCAATATGCAGGTATTATGAGCAATTTCTCTTACCTCAATTTGTGTCACATCTACTGGAGCATCATGGGCATGTATTATGACGTCACAGTATATGTTGACATCATAATTAGTATGCACTATGACATCGCAATGTATTATGACGTCATAATGTATCCACATTATGACATCACAATATATTATGAGAGCGCAATTTGCAGGTATTATGAGCAATTTATCTTACCCAATTTTTGTCACATCTAATGGAGCATCATGAGCATGTATTATGACGTCACAGTATATAATGACATCATAATTTGTATGCACTATGAGGTCACAATGTATTATGACGTCATAATGTATCAGCATTACGACGTCACAATATATTATGAGAGCGCAGTTTGCAGGTATTATGAGCAATTTCTCTTACCCCAATTTGTGTCACATCTACTGGAGCATCATGAGCATGTATTATGATGTCACAGCATATGATGACATCATAACTAGTATGCACTATGACGTCATAATGTATTATGACGTCATAATTTATCCACGTTATGACATCACAATATATTATGAGAGCGAAATTTCCAGGTATTATGAGCAATTTCTCTTACCACAATTTGTGTCACATCTACTGCAGCATCATGAGCATGTATTATGACGTCACAGTATATGACGACATCATAATTAGTATGCAGTATGACGTCACAATGTATTATGACGTCATAATGTATCCGCATTATGACATCACAATATATTATGAGAGCGCAACATGCAGGTATTATGAGCAATTTCTCTTACGCCAATTTGTGTCACATCTACTGGAGCATCATGAGCATGTATTATGACGTCACAGTATATGATGACATCATAATTAGTATGCACTATGACGTCACAATGTATTATGACGTCATAATATATCCGCATTATGACATCACAATATATTATGAGAGCGCAATTTGCATGTATTTTGAGAAATTTCTCTTACCCCAGTTTGTGTCACATCTACTGGAGCATCATGAGCATGTATTATGACGTCACACCATATGATGACATCATAACTAGTATGCACTATGACGTCACAATGTATTATGACGTCGTAAAGTATCCGCATTATGACATCACAATATATTATGAGAGCGCAATTTGCAGGTATTATGAGCAATTTCTCTTACCCCAATTTGTGTCACATCTACTGGAGCATCATGAGCATGTATTTTGACGTCAGAGTATATAATGACATCATAATTAGTATGCACTATGACGTCACAATGTATTATGATGTCATAGTGTATCCGCGTTATGACATCACAATATATTATGAGAGCGCAATTTGCAGGTATTATGAGCAATTTCTCTTACCCCAATTTGTGTCACCACTACTGGAGCATCATGAGCATGTATTACGACGTCACAGTATGTGATGACATCATAATTAGTATGCACTATGACGTCACAATGTATTATGACGTCATAATGTCTCCGCATTATTACATCACAATATATTATGAGAGCGCAATTTGCAGGTATTATGACCAATTTCTCTTACCCCAATTTGTGTCACATCTACTGCAGCATCATGAGCATGTATTATGACGTCACAATACATAATAACATCATAATTAGTATGCAGGATGACGTCACAATGTATTATGACGTCATAATATATCCGCATTATGACATCACAATATATTATGAGAGCGCAATTTGCAGGTATTATGAGCAATTTCTCTTACCCCAATTTGTGTCACATCTACTGGAGCATCATGAGCATGTATTTTGAGGTCACAGTATATGATGACATCATAATTAGTATGCACTATGACGTCACAATGTATTATGACGTCATAATGTATCCGCATTATGACATCACAATATATTATGAGAGTGCCATTTGCAGGTATTATGACCAATTTCTATTACCCCAATTTGGGTCACATCTACTGCAGCATCATGAGCATGTATTATGACGTCACAGTACATAATAACATCATAATTAGTATGCAGGATGACGTCAAAATGTATTATGACGTCATAATATATCCGCATTAAGACATCTCAATATATTATGAGAGCGCAACATGCAGGTATTATGAGCAATTTCTCTTACCCCAATTTGTGTCACATCTACTGGAGCATCATGAGCATGTATTATGACATCACAGTATATGATGACATCATAATTAGTATGCACTATGACGTCACAATGTATTATGACGTCATAATATATCCGCATTATGACATCACAATATATTATGAGAGCGCAATTTGCAGGTATTATGAGCAATTTCTCTTACCCCAATTTGTGTCACATCTACTGGAGCATCATGAGCATGTATTATGACGTCACAGCATATGATGACATCATAACTTGTATGCACTATGACGTCACAATGTGTTATGACGTCATAATGTATCCGCATTATGACATCACAATATATTATGAGAGCGCAATTTGCAGGTATTATGAGCAATTTCTCCTACCTCAATATGTGTCAGATCTACTGGAGCATCATGAGCATGTATTATGACGTCAGAATATACGATGACATCATAATTAGTATGCACTATGATGTCACAATATATTATGACGTCATAATGTATCCGCATTATGACATCACAATATATTATGAGAGCGCAATTTGCAGGTATTATGAGCAATTTCTCTTACCCCAATTTGTGTCACATCTACTGGAGCATCATGAGCATGTATTATGACGTCACAGTACATGATGACATCATAATTAGTATTCACAATGACGTCACATTGTATTATGACGTCATAATGTATCCGCATTATGACATCACAATATAGTATGAGAGCGCAATTTGCAGGTATTATGAGCAATTTCTCTTACCCCAATTTCTGTCACATCTACTGGAACATCATGAGCATGTATTATGGTGTCACAGTATATGATGACATCATAATTAGTATGCACTATGACATCACAATGTATTATGACGTCATAATGTGTCCGCATTATGACATCACAATATACTATGAGAGCGCAATTTGCAGGTATTATGAGCAATTTCTCTTACCCCAATTTGTGTCACATCTACTGGAGCATCATGAGCATGTATTATGACGTCACAGTATATGATGACATCATAATTAGTATGCACTATGCTGTCACAATGTATTATGACGTCATAATGTATCAGCCTTATGACATCACAATATATTATGAGAGCGCAATTTGTAGGTATTATGAGCAATTTCTCTTACCCCAATTTGTGTCACATCTACTGGAGCGACATGAGCATGTATTATGATGTTACCGTATATGATGACATCATAATTAGTATGCAGTATGACGTCACAGTGTATTATGATGTCATAATGTATCCGCATTATGACATCACAATATATTATGAGAGGCAACTTGCAGGTATTATGAGCAATTTTTCCTACCCCAATTTGTGTCACATCTACTGGAGCATCATGAGCATGCATTATGACGTCACACCATATGATTACACCATAACTAGTATGCACTATGACGTTACAATGTATTATGATGTCATAATGTATCCGCATTATGACATCACAATATATTATGAGAACGCAATTTGCAGGTATTATGAGCAATTTCTTTCACCCCAATTTGTGTCACATCTGCTGGAGCATCATGAGCATGTATTATGACGTCACAGTATATGATGACATCATAATTAGTATGCACTATGACGCCACAATGTATTATGACGTCATAATGTATCCGCATTATGACATCACAATATATTATGAGAGTGCAATTTGCAGGTATTATGAGCAATTTCTCTTACCCCAATGTTTGTCACATCTACTGGAGCATCATGAGCATGTATTATGACATCACAGTATATATTGACATCATAATTAGTATGCACTACGATGTCACAATGTATTATGACGTCATAATATATCCGCTTTATGACATCACAATATATTCTGAGAGCGCAATTTGCAGGTATTATGAGCAATTTCCCTTACCCCAATTTGTGTCACATCTACTGGAGCATCATGAGCATGTGTTATGACATCACAGTATATGTTGACATCAGAATTAGTATGCACTATGACGTCACAATGTATTATGACGTCATAATGTATCCGCATTATGACATCACAATATATTCTGAGAGCGCAATTTACAGGTATTATGAGCAAATTCTCTTACCCCAATTTGTGTCACATCTACTGGAGCATCATGAGCATGTATTATGACGTCACAGTATATGATGACATCATAATTAGTATGCACGATGACGTCACAATGTATTATGATGTCATAATGTACCCGCATTATGACATCACAATATATTATGAGAGCGCAATTTGCAGGTATTATGAGCAATTTCTCTTACCCCAGTTTGTGTCACATCTACTGGAGCATCATGAGCATGTATTATGACGTCACAGTATATGATGACATCATAATTAGTATGCACGATGACGTCACAATGTATTATGACGTCATAATGTATCCGCATTATGACATCACAATATATTATGAGAGTGCAATTTGCAGGTATTATGAGCAATTTCTCTTACCCCAATTTGTGTCACATCTACTGGAGCATCATGAGCATGTATTATGACATCACAGTATATGTTGACATCATAATTAGTATGCACTATGACGTCACAATGTATTATGACGTCATAATGTATCCGCATTATGACATCACAATATATTATGAGAGCGCAATTTGCAGGTATTATGAGCAATTTCTGTTACCCAATTTGTGTCACATCTACTGGAGCATCATGAGCATGTATTATGACGTCACAGTATATGTTGACATCATAATTAGTATGCACTATTACGTCACAATGTATTATGACGTCATAATGTATCAGCATTATGACATCACACTATATTATGAGAGCGCAATTTGCAGGTATTATGAGCAATTTCTCTTACCCCAATTTGTGTCACATCTGCTGGAGCATCATGAGCATGTATTATGACAACACAGTATATTTTGACATCATAATTAGTATGCACTGTGACGTCACAATGTATTGTGACGTCATAATGTATCCGCATTATGACATCACAATATATGATGAGAGCGCAATTTGCAGGTATTATGACCCATATCTCTTACCGCAAATTGTGTCACATCTACTGGATCATCATGAGCATGTATTATGACGTCACAGTATATGATGACATCATAATTAGTATGCAGTATGACGTCACAGTGTATTATGACGTCATAATGTATCCGCATTATGATATCACAATATATTATGAGAGCGCAATTTGCAGGTATTATGAGCAATTTCTCTTACCCCAATTTGTGTCACATCTACTGGAGCATCATGAGCATGTATTATGTCGTAACAGTATATGATGACATCATAATTAGTATGCACTATGACGTCACAATGTATTATGACGTCATAATGTATCTGCATTATGACATCACAATATATTTTGAGAGTGCAATTTGCAGGTATAATGAGCAATTTCTCTTACCCCAATTTGTGTCACATCTACTGGAGCATCATGAGCATGTATTATGATTTCACAGTATATGATGACATCATAATTAATATGCACTATGATATCACAATGTATTTTGATGTCATAATGTATCTGCCTAATGATATCACAATTTATTATGAGAGCGCAATTTGCAGGTATTATGAACAATTTCTCTTACCCCAATTTGTGTCACATCTACTGGAGCATCATGAGCATGTATTATGATGTCACAGTATATGATGACATCATAATTAGTATTCACAATGACGTCACAATGTATTATGACGTCATAATATATCCGCATTATGACATCACAATATATTATGAGAGCGCAATTTGCAGGTATTCTGAGCAATTTCTCTTACCCCAATTTCTGTCACATCTACTGGAACATCATGAGCATGTATTATGGTGTCACAGTATATGATGACATCATAATTAGTATGCACTATGACCTCACAATGTATTATGACGTCATAATGTATCCGCATTATGACATCACAATATATTATGAGAGCGCAATTTGCAGGTATTATGAGCAATTTCTCTTACCCCAATTTGTGTCACATCTACTGGAGCATCATGAGCATGTATTATGACGTCACAGTATATGATGACATCATAATTAGTATGCACTATGCTGTCACAATGTATTATGACGTCATAATGTATCAGCCTTCTGACATCACAATATATTATGAGAGCGCAATATGTAGGTATTATGAGCAATTTCTCTTACCCCAATTTGTGTCACATCTACTGGAGCAACATGAGCATGTATTATGATGTCACCGTATATGATGACATCATAATTAGTATGCAGAATGACGTCACAGTGTATTATGATGCCACAATGTATCCGCATTATGACATCACAATATATTATGAGAGGCAACTTGCAGGTATTATGAGCAATTTTTCCTACCCCAATTTGTGTCACATCTACTGGAGCATCATGAGCATGCATTATGATGTCACAACATATGATTACACCATAACTAGTATGCACTATGACGTTACAATGTATTATGATGTCATAATGTATCCGCATTATGACATCACAATATATTATGAGAACGCAATTTGAAGGTATTATGCGCAATTTCTCTCACCCCAATTTGTGTCACATCTGCTGGAGCATCATGAGCATGTATTATGACGTCACAGTATATGATGACATCATAATTAGTATGCACTATGACGCCACAATGTATTATGACGTCATAATGTATCCATATTATGACATCACAATATATTATGAGAGTGCAATTTGCAGGTATTATGAGCAATTTCTCTTACCCCAATGTGTGTCACATCTACTGGAGCATCATGAGCATGTATTATGACATCACAGTATATGTTGACATCATAATTAGTATGCACTACGACGTCACAATGTATTATGACGTCATAATATATCCGCATTATGACATCACAATATATTCTGAGAGCGCAATTTGCAGGTATAATGAGCAATTTCTCTTACCCCAATTTGTGTCACATCTACTGGAGCATCATGAGCATGTATTACGACGTCACAGTATATGATGACATCATAATTAGTATGCACTATGACGTCACAATGTATTATGACGTCATAATGTATCCGCATTATGACATCACAATATATTATGAGAGCGCAATGTGCAGGTATTATGAGCAATTTCTCCTACCTCAATATGTGTCAGATCTACTGGAGCATCATGAGCATGTATTATGACGTCAGAATATACGATGACATCATAATTAGTATGCACTATGATGTCACAATATATTATGACGTCATAATGTATCCGCATTATGACATCACAATATATTATGAGAGCGCAATTTGCAGGTATTATGAGCAATTTCTCTTACCCCAATTTGTGTCACATCTACTGGAGCATCATGAGCATGTATTATGACGTCACAGTATATGATGACATCATAATTAGTATTCACAATGACGTCACATTGTATTATGACGTCATAATGTATCCGCATTATGACATCACAATATAGTATGAGAGCGCAATTTGCAGGTATTATGAGCAATTTCTCTTACCCCAATTTCTGTCACATCTACTGGAACATCATGAGCATGTATTATGGTGTCACAGTATATGATGACATCATAATTAGTATGCACTATGACATCACAATGTATTATGATGTCATAATGTGTCCGCATTATGACATCACAATATACTATGAGAGCGCAATTTGCAGGTATTATGAGCAATTTCTCTTACCCCAATTTGTGTCACATCTACTGGAGCATCATGAGCATGTATTATGACGTCACAGTATATGATGACATCATAATTAGTATGCACTATGCTGTCACAATGTATTATGACGTCATAATGTATCAGCCTTATGACATCACAATATATTATGAGAGCGCAATTTGTAGGTATTATGAGCAATTTCTCTTACCCCAATTTGTGTCACATCTACTGGAGCGACATGAGCATGTATTATGATGTTACCGTATATGATGACATCATAATTAGTATGCAGTATGACGTCACAGTGTATTATGATGTCATAATGTATCCGCATTATGACATCACAATATATTATGAGAGGCAACTTGCAGGTATTATGAGCAATTTTTCCTACCCCAATTTGTGTCACATCTACTGGAGCATCATGAGCATGCATTATGACGTCACAGCATATGATTACACCATAACTAGTATGCACTATGACGTTACAATGTATTATGATGTCATAATGTATCCGCGTTATGACATCACAATATATTATGAGAACGCAATTTGCAGGTATTATGAGCAATTTCTTTCACCCCAATTTGTGTCACATCTGCTGGAGCATCATGAGCATGTATTATGACGTCACAGTATATGATGACATCATAATTAGTATGCACTATGACGCCACAATGTATTATGACGTCATAATGTATCCGCATTATGACATCACAATATATTATGAGAGTGCAATTTGCAGGTATTATGAGCAATTTCTCTTACCCCAATGTTTGTCACATCTACTGGAGCATCATGAGCATGTATTATGACATCACAGTATATATTGACATCATAATTAGTATGCACTACGATGTCACAATGTATTATGACGTCATAATATATCCGCATTATGACATCACAATATATTCTGAGAGCGCAATTTGCAGGTATTATGAGCAATTTCCCTTACCCCAATTTGTGTCACATCTACTGGAGCATCATGAGCATGTGTTATGACATCACAGTATATGTTGACATCAGAATTAGTATGCACTATGACGTCACAATGTATTATGACGTCATAATGTATCCGCATTATGACATCACAATATATTCTGAGAGCGCAATTTACAGGTATTATGAGCAAATTCTCTTACCCCAATTTGTGTCACATCTACTGGAGCATCATGAGCATGTATTATGACGTCACAGTATATGATGACATCATAATTAGTATGCACGATGACGTCACAATGTATTATGATGTCATAATGTACCCGCATTATGACATCACAATATATTATGAGAGCGCAATTTGCAGGTATTATGAGCAATTTCTCTTACCCCAGTTTGTGTCACATCTACTGGAGCATCATGAGCATGTATTATGACGTCACAGTATATGATGACATCATAATTAGTATGCACTATGACGTCACAATGTATTATGACGTTATCATGTATCCGCATTATGACATCACCATATATATTGAGAGCGCAATTTGCAGGTATTATGAGCAATTTCTCTTACCCCAATTTGTGTCACATCTACTGGAGCATCATGAGCATGTTTTGTGATGTCACAGTATATGATGACATCATAATTAGTATGCACTATGACGTCACAATGTATTATGACGTCATAATGTACCCGCATTAAGACATCACAATATATTATGAGAGCGCAATTTGCAGGTATTATGAGCAATTTCTCTTAACCCAATTTGTGTCACATGTACTGGAGCATCATTAGCATGTATTATGACGTCACAGTATATGATGACATCATAATTAGTATGCACTATGACGTCACAATGTACTATGACGTCATAATGTATCCGCATTATGACATGACAATATATTACGAGAGTGCAATTTGCAGGTATTATGAGCAATTTCTCTTACCCCAATTTGTGTCACATCTACTGGAGCATCATGAGCATGTATTATGACGTCACAGTATATGATGACATCATAATTAGTATGCACTATGACATCACAATGTATTATGACGTCATAATGTATCCGCCTTATGACATCACAATATATTATGAGAGCGCAATTTCCAGGTATTATGAGCAATTTCTCTTACCCCAATTTGTGTCACATCTACTGGAGGATCATGAGCATGTATTATGACGTCACAGTATATGATGACATCATAATTAGTATGCACTATGACGTCACAATGTATTATGACGTCATAATGTATCCGCATTATGACATCACAATATATTATGAGAGCGCAATTTGCAGGTATTATGAGCAATTTCGCTTACCCCAACTTGTGTCACATCTTCTGGAGCATCATGAGCATGTATTATGATGTCACAGTATATGATGACATCATAATTAGTATGCACTATGACGTCACAATGTATTATGACGTCATATTATAATCCGCATTATGACATCGCAATATATTACGAGAGCGCATTTAGCAGGTATTATGACCCATATCTCTGACCGCAATTTGTGTCACATCTACTGGAGTATCATGAGCATGTATTATGATGTCACAGTATATGATGACATCATAATTAGTATTCACTATGACGTCACAATCTATTATGACGTCATAATGTATCCGCATTATGACATCACAATATATTATGAGAGAGCAATTTGCAGGTATTATGAGCAATTTCTCTTACCCCAATTTGTGTCACATCTACTGGAGCATCATGAGCATGTATTATGACGTCACAGTATATGATGACATCATAATTAGTATGCACTATGGCGTCACAATGTATTATGACGTCATAATGTATCCGCATTATGACATCACAATATATTATGAGAGTGCAATTTGGAGGTATTATGAGCAATTTCTCTTACCCCAATTTGTGTCACATCTACTGGAGCATCATGAGCATGTATTATGACATCACAGTATATGTTGACATCATAATTAGTATGCACTATGACGTCACAATGTATTATGACGTCATAATGTATCCGCATTATGACATCACAATATATTATGAGAGCGCAATTTGCAGGTATTATGAGCAATTTCTCTTACCCCAATTTGTGTCACATCTACTGGAGCATCATGAGCATGTATTATGACGTCACAGTATATGTTGACATCATAATTAGTATGCACTATTACGTCACAATGTATTATGACGTCATAATGTATCAGCATTATGACATCACACTATATTATGAGAGCGCAATTTGCAGGTATTATGAGCAATTTCTCTTACCCCAATTTGTGTCACATCTGCTGGAGCATCATGAGCATGTATTACGACAACACAGTATATTTTGACATCATAATTAGTATGCACTGTGACGTCACAATGTATTGTGACGTCATAATGTATCCGCATTATGACATCACAATATATGATGAGAGCGCAATTTGCAGGTATTATGACCCATATCTCTTACCGCAAATTGTGTCACATCTACTGGATCATCATGAGCATGTATTATGACGTCACAGTATATGATGACATCATAATTAGTATGCAGTATGACGTCACAGTGTATTATGACGTCATAATGTATCCGCATTATGATACCACAATATATTATGAGAGCGCAATTTGCAGGTATTATGAGCAATTTCTCTTACCCCAATTTGTGTCACCACTACTGGAGCATCATGAGCATGTATTACGACGTCACAGTATGTGATGACATCATAATTAGTATGCACTATGACGTCACAATGTATTATGACGTCATAATGTCTCCGCATTATTACATCACAATATATTATGAGAGCGCAATTTGCAGGTATTATGACCAATTTCTCTTACCCCAATTTGTGTCACATCTACTGCAGCATCATGAGCATGTATTATGACGTCACAATACATAATAACATCATAATTAGTATGCAGGATGACGTCACAATGTATTATGACGTCATAATATATCCGCATTATGACATCACAATATATTATGAGAGCGCAATTTGCAGGTATTATGAGCAATTTCTCTTACCCCAATTTGTGTCACATCTACTGGAGCATCATGAGCATGTATTTTGAGGTCACAGTATATGATGACATCATAATTAGTATGCACTATGACGTCACAATGTATTATGACGTCATAATGTATCCGCATTATGACATCACAATATATTATGAGAGTGCCATTTGCAGGTATTATGACCAATTTCTATTACCCCAATTTGGGTCACATCTACTGCAGCATCATGAGCATGTATTATGACGTCACAGTACATAATAACATCATAATTAGTATGCAGGATGACGTCAAAATGTATTATGACGTCATAATATATCCGCATTAAGACATCTCAATATATTATGAGAGCGCAACATGCAGGTATTATGAGCAATTTCTCTTACCCCAATTTGTGTCACATCTACTGGAGCATCATGAGCATGTATTATGACATCACAGTATATGATGACATCATAATTAGTATGCACTATGACGTCACAATGTATTATGACGTCATAATATATCCGCATTATGACATCACAATATATTATGAGAGCGCAATTTGCAGGTATTATGAGCAATTTCTCTTACCCCAATTTGTGTCACATCTACTGGAGCATCATGAGCATGTATTATGACGTCACAGCATATGATGACATCATAACTTGTATGCACTATGACGTCACAATGTGTTATGACGTCATAATGTATCCGCATTATGACATCACAATATATTATGAGAGCGCAATTTGCAGGTATTATGAGCAATTTCTCCTACCTCAATATGTGTCAGATCTACTGGAGCATCATGAGCATGTATTATGACGTCAGAATATACGATGACATCATAATTAGTATGCACTATGATGTCACAATATATTATGACGTCATAATGTATCCGCATTATGACATCACAATATATTATGAGAGCGCAATTTGCAGGTATTATGAGCAATTTCTCTTACCCCAATTTGTGTCACATCTACTGGAGCATCATGAGCATGTATTATGACGTCACAGTACATGATGACATCATAATTAGTATTCACAATGACGTCACATTGTATTATGACGTCATAATGTATCCGCATTATGACATCACAATATAGTATGAGAGCGCAATTTGCAGGTATTATGAGCAATTTCTCTTACCCCAATTTCTGTCACATCTACTGGAACATCATGAGCATGTATTATGGTGTCACAGTATATGATGACATCATAATTAGTATGCACTATGACATCACAATGTATTATGACGTCATAATGTGTCCGCATTATGACATCACAATATACTATGAGAGCGCAATTTGCAGGTATTATGAGCAATTTCTCTTACCCCAATTTGTGTCACATCTACTGGAGCATCATGAGCATGTATTATGACGTCACAGTATATGATGACATCATAATTAGTATGCACTATGCTGTCACAATGTATTATGACGTCATAATGTATCAGCCTTATGACATCACAATATATTATGAGAGCGCAATTTGTAGGTATTATGAGCAATTTCTCTTACCCCAATTTGTGTCACATCTACTGGAGCGACATGAGCATGTATTATGATGTTACCGTATATGATGACATCATAATTAGTATGCAGTATGACGTCACAGTGTATTATGATGTCATAATGTATCCGCATTATGACATCACAATATATTATGAGAGGCAACTTGCAGGTATTATGAGCAATTTTTCCTACCCCAATTTGTGTCACATCTACTGGAGCATCATGAGCATGCATTATGACGTCACACCATATGATTACACCATAACTAGTATGCACTATGACGTTACAATGTATTATGATGTCATAATGTATCCGCATTATGACATCACAATATATTATGAGAACGCAATTTGCAGGTATTATGAGCAATTTCTTTCACCCCAATTTGTGTCACATCTGCTGGAGCATCATGAGCATGTATTATGACGTCACAGTATATGATGACATCATAATTAGTATGCACTATGACGCCACAATGTATTATGACGTCATAATGTATCCGCATTATGACATCACAATATATTATGAGAGTGCAATTTGCAGGTATTATGAGCAATTTCTCTTACCCCAATGTTTGTCACATCTACTGGAGCATCATGAGCATGTATTATGACATCACAGTATATATTGACATCATAATTAGTATGCACTACGATGTCACAATGTATTATGACGTCATAATATATCCGCTTTATGACATCACAATATATTCTGAGAGCGCAATTTGCAGGTATTATGAGCAATTTCCCTTACCCCAATTTGTGTCACATCTACTGGAGCATCATGAGCATGTGTTATGACATCACAGTATATGTTGACATCAGAATTAGTATGCACTATGACGTCACAATGTATTATGACGTCATAATGTATCCGCATTATGACATCACAATATATTCTGAGAGCGCAATTTACAGGTATTATGAGCAAATTCTCTTACCCCAATTTGTGTCACATCTACTGGAGCATCATGAGCATGTATTATGACGTCACAGTATATGATGACATCATAATTAGTATGCACGATGACGTCACAATGTATTATGATGTCATAATGTACCCGCATTATGACATCACAATATATTATGAGAGCGCAATTTGCAGGTATTATGAGCAATTTCTCTTACCCCAGTTTGTGTCACATCTACTGGAGCATCATGAGCATGTATTATGACGTCACAGTATATGATGACATCATAATTAGTATGCACGATGACGTCACAATGTATTATGACGTCATAATGTATCCGCATTATGACATCACAATATATTATGAGAGTGCAATTTGCAGGTATTATGAGCAATTTCTCTTACCCCAATTTGTGTCACATCTACTGGAGCATCATGAGCATGTATTATGACATCACAGTATATGTTGACATCATAATTAGTATGCACTATGACGTCACAATGTATTATGACGTCATAATGTATCCGCATTATGACATCACAATATATTATGAGAGCGCAATTTGCAGGTATTATGAGCAATTTCTGTTACCCAATTTGTGTCACATCTACTGGAGCATCATGAGCATGTATTATGACGTCACAGTATATGTTGACATCATAATTAGTATGCACTATTACGTCACAATGTATTATGACGTCATAATGTATCAGCATTATGACATCACACTATATTATGAGAGCGCAATTTGCAGGTATTATGAGCAATTTCTCTTACCCCAATTTGTGTCACATCTGCTGGAGCATCATGAGCATGTATTATGACAACACAGTATATTTTGACATCATAATTAGTATGCACTGTGACGTCACAATGTATTGTGACGTCATAATGTATCCGCATTATGACATCACAATATATGATGAGAGCGCAATTTGCAGGTATTATGACCCATATCTCTTACCGCAAATTGTGTCACATCTACTGGATCATCATGAGCATGTATTATGACGTCACAGTATATGATGACATCATAATTAGTATGCAGTATGACGTCACAGTGTATTATGACGTCATAATGTATCCGCATTATGATATCACAATATATTATGAGAGCGCAATTTGCAGGTATTATGAGCAATTTCTCTTACCCCAATTTGTGTCACATCTACTGGAGCATCATGAGCATGTATTATGTCGTAACAGTATATGATGACATCATAATTAGTATGCACTATGACGTCACAATGTATTATGACGTCATAATGTATCTGCATTATGACATCACAATATATTTTGAGAGTGCAATTTGCAGGTATAATGAGCAATTTCTCTTACCCCAATTTGTGTCACATCTACTGGAGCATCATGAGCATGTATTATGATTTCACAGTATATGATGACATCATAATTAATATGCACTATGATATCACAATGTATTTTGATGTCATAATGTATCTGCCTAATGATATCACAATTTATTATGAGAGCGCAATTTGCAGGTATTATGAACAATTTCTCTTACCCCAATTTGTGTCACATCTACTGGAGCATCATGAGCATGTATTATGATGTCACAGTATATGATGACATCATAATTAGTATTCACAATGACGTCACAATGTATTATGACGTCATAATATATCCGCATTATGACATCACAATATATTATGAGAGCGCAATTTGCAGGTATTCTGAGCAATTTCTCTTACCCCAATTTCTGTCACATCTACTGGAACATCATGAGCATGTATTATGGTGTCACAGTATATGATGACATCATAATTAGTATGCACTATGACCTCACAATGTATTATGACGTCATAATGTATCCGCATTATGACATCACAATATATTATGAGAGCGCAATTTGCAGGTATTATGAGCAATTTCTCTTACCCCAATTTGTGTCACATCTACTGGAGCATCATGAGCATGTATTATGACGTCACAGTATATGATGACATCATAATTAGTATGCACTATGCTGTCACAATGTATTATGACGTCATAATGTATCAGCCTTCTGACATCACAATATATTATGAGAGCGCAATATGTAGGTATTATGAGCAATTTCTCTTACCCCAATTTGTGTCACATCTACTGGAGCAACATGAGCATGTATTATGATGTCACCGTATATGATGACATCATAATTAGTATGCAGAATGACGTCACAGTGTATTATGATGCCACAATGTATCCGCATTATGACATCACAATATATTATGAGAGGCAACTTGCAGGTATTATGAGCAATTTTTCCTACCCCAATTTGTGTCACATCTACTGGAGCATCATGAGCATGCATTATGATGTCACAACATATGATTACACCATAACTAGTATGCACTATGACGTTACAATGTATTATGATGTCATAATGTATCCGCATTATGACATCACAATATATTATGAGAACGCAATTTGAAGGTATTATGCGCAATTTCTCTCACCCCAATTTGTGTCACATCTGCTGGAGCATCATGAGCATGTATTATGACGTCACAGTATATGATGACATCATAATTAGTATGCACTATGACGCCACAATGTATTATGACGTCATAATGTATCCATATTATGACATCACAATATATTATGAGAGTGCAATTTGCAGGTATTATGAGCAATTTCTCTTACCCCAATGTGTGTCACATCTACTGGAGCATCATGAGCATGTATTATGACATCACAGTATATGTTGACATCATAATTAGTATGCACTACGACGTCACAATGTATTATGACGTCATAATATATCCGCATTATGACATCACAATATATTCTGAGAGCGCAATTTGCAGGTATAATGAGCAATTTCTCTTACCCCAATTTGTGTCACATCTACTGGAGCATCATGAGCATGTATTACGACGTCACAGTATATGATGACATCATAATTAGTATGCACTATGACGTCACAATGTATTATGACGTCATAATGTATCCGCATTATGACATCACAATATATTATGAGAGCGCAATGTGCAGGTATTATGAGCAATTTCTCCTACCTCAATATGTGTCAGATCTACTGGAGCATCATGAGCATGTATTATGACGTCAGAATATACGATGACATCATAATTAGTATGCACTATGATGTCACAATATATTATGACGTCATAATGTATCCGCATTATGACATCACAATATATTATGAGAGCGCAATTTGCAGGTATTATGAGCAATTTCTCTTACCCCAATTTGTGTCACATCTACTGGAGCATCATGAGCATGTATTATGACGTCACAGTATATGATGACATCATAATTAGTATTCACAATGACGTCACATTGTATTATGACGTCATAATGTATCCGCATTATGACATCACAATATAGTATGAGAGCGCAATTTGCAGGTATTATGAGCAATTTCTCTTACCCCAATTTCTGTCACATCTACTGGAACATCATGAGCATGTATTATGGTGTCACAGTATATGATGACATCATAATTAGTATGCACTATGACATCACAATGTATTATGATGTCATAATGTGTCCGCATTATGACATCACAATATACTATGAGAGCGCAATTTGCAGGTATTATGAGCAATTTCTCTTACCCCAATTTGTGTCACATCTACTGGAGCATCATGAGCATGTATTATGACGTCACAGTATATGATGACATCATAATTAGTATGCACTATGCTGTCACAATGTATTATGACGTCATAATGTATCAGCCTTATGACATCACAATATATTATGAGAGCGCAATTTGTAGGTATTATGAGCAATTTCTCTTACCCCAATTTGTGTCACATCTACTGGAGCGACATGAGCATGTATTATGATGTTACCGTATATGATGACATCATAATTAGTATGCAGTATGACGTCACAGTGTATTATGATGTCATAATGTATCCGCATTATGACATCACAATATATTATGAGAGGCAACTTGCAGGTATTATGAGCAATTTTTCCTACCCCAATTTGTGTCACATCTACTGGAGCATCATGAGCATGCATTATGACGTCACAGCATATGATTACACCATAACTAGTATGCACTATGACGTTACAATGTATTATGATGTCATAATGTATCCGCGTTATGACATCACAATATATTATGAGAACGCAATTTGCAGGTATTATGAGCAATTTCTTTCACCCCAATTTGTGTCACATCTGCTGGAGCATCATGAGCATGTATTATGACGTCACAGTATATGATGACATCATAATTAGTATGCACTATGACGCCACAATGTATTATGACGTCATAATGTATCCGCATTATGACATCACAATATATTATGAGAGTGCAATTTGCAGGTATTATGAGCAATTTCTCTTACCCCAATGTTTGTCACATCTACTGGAGCATCATGAGCATGTATTATGACATCACAGTATATATTGACATCATAATTAGTATGCACTACGATGTCACAATGTATTATGACGTCATAATATATCCGCATTATGACATCACAATATATTCTGAGAGCGCAATTTGCAGGTATTATGAGCAATTTCCCTTACCCCAATTTGTGTCACATCTACTGGAGCATCATGAGCATGTGTTATGACATCACAGTATATGTTGACATCAGAATTAGTATGCACTATGACGTCACAATGTATTATGACGTCATAATGTATCCGCATTATGACATCACAATATATTCTGAGAGCGCAATTTACAGGTATTATGAGCAAATTCTCTTACCCCAATTTGTGTCACATCTACTGGAGCATCATGAGCATGTATTATGACGTCACAGTATATGATGACATCATAATTAGTATGCACGATGACGTCACAATGTATTATGATGTCATAATGTACCCGCATTATGACATCACAATATATTATGAGAGCGCAATTTGCAGGTATTATGAGCAATTTCTCTTACCCCAGTTTGTGTCACATCTACTGGAGCATCATGAGCATGTATTATGACGTCACAGTATATGATGACATCATAATTAGTATGCACTATGACGTCACAATGTATTATGACGTTATCATGTATCCGCATTATGACATCACCATATATATTGAGAGCGCAATTTGCAGGTATTATGAGCAATTTCTCTTACCCCAATTTGTGTCACATCTACTGGAGCATCATGAGCATGTTTTGTGATGTCACAGTATATGATGACATCATAATTAGTATGCACTATGACGTCACAATGTATTATGACGTCATAATGTACCCGCATTAAGACATCACAATATATTATGAGAGCGCAATTTGCAGGTATTATGAGCAATTTCTCTTAACCCAATTTGTGTCACATGTACTGGAGCATCATTAGCATGTATTATGACGTCACAGTATATGATGACATCATAATTAGTATGCACTATGACGTCACAATGTACTATGACGTCATAATGTATCCGCATTATGACATGACAATATATTACGAGAGTGCAATTTGCAGGTATTATGAGCAATTTCTCTTACCCCAATTTGTGTCACATCTACTGGAGCATCATGAGCATGTATTATGACGTCACAGTATATGATGACATCATAATTAGTATGCACTATGACATCACAATGTATTATGACGTCATAATGTATCCGCCTTATGACATCACAATATATTATGAGAGCGCAATTTCCAGGTATTATGAGCAATTTCTCTTACCCCAATTTGTGTCACATCTACTGGAGGATCATGAGCATGTATTATGACGTCACAGTATATGATGACATCATAATTAGTATGCACTATGACGTCACAATGTATTATGACGTCATAATGTATCCGCATTATGACATCACAATATATTATGAGAGCGCAATTTGCAGGTATTATGAGCAATTTCGCTTACCCCAACTTGTGTCACATCTTCTGGAGCATCATGAGCATGTATTATGATGTCACAGTATATGATGACATCATAATTAGTATGCACTATGACGTCACAATGTATTATGACGTCATATTATAATCCGCATTATGACATCGCAATATATTACGAGAGCGCATTTAGCAGGTATTATGACCCATATCTCTGACCGCAATTTGTGTCACATCTACTGGAGTATCATGAGCATGTATTATGATGTCACAGTATATGATGACATCATAATTAGTATTCACTATGACGTCACAATCTATTATGACGTCATAATGTATCCGCATTATGACATCACAATATATTATGAGAGAGCAATTTGCAGGTATTATGAGCAATTTCTCTTACCCCAATTTGTGTCACATCTACTGGAGCATCATGAGCATGTATTATGACGTCACAGTATATGATGACATCATAATTAGTATGCACTATGGCGTCACAATGTATTATGACGTCATAATGTATCCGCATTATGACATCACAATATATTATGAGAGTGCAATTTGGAGGTATTATGAGCAATTTCTCTTACCCCAATTTGTGTCACATCTACTGGAGCATCATGAGCATGTATTATGACATCACAGTATATGTTGACATCATAATTAGTATGCACTATGACGTCACAATGTATTATGACGTCATAATGTATCCGCATTATGACATCACAATATATTATGAGAGCGCAATTTGCAGGTATTATGAGCAATTTCTCTTACCCCAATTTGTGTCACATCTACTGGAGCATCATGAGCATGTATTATGACGTCACAGTATATGTTGACATCATAATTAGTATGCACTATTACGTCACAATGTATTATGACGTCATAATGTATCAGCATTATGACATCACACTATATTATGAGAGCGCAATTTGCAGGTATTATGAGCAATTTCTCTTACCCCAATTTGTGTCACATCTGCTGGAGCATCATGAGCATGTATTACGACAACACAGTATATTTTGACATCATAATTAGTATGCACTGTGACGTCACAATGTATTGTGACGTCATAATGTATCCGCATTATGACATCACAATATATGATGAGAGCGCAATTTGCAGGTATTATGACCCATATCTCTTACCGCAAATTGTGTCACATCTACTGGATCATCATGAGCATGTATTATGACGTCACAGTATATGATGACATCATAATTAGTATGCAGTATGACGTCACAGTGTATTATGACGTCATAATGTATCCGCATTATGATACCACAATATATTATGAGAGCGCAATTTGCAGGTATTATGAGCAATTTCTCTTACCCCAATTTGTGTCACATCTACTGGAGCATCATGAGCATGTATTATGTCGTAACAGTATATGATGACATCATAATTAGTATGCACTATGACGTCACAATGTATTATGACGTCATAATGTATCTGCATTATGACATCACAATATATTTTGAGAGTGCAATTTGCAGGTATAATGAGCAATTTCTCTTACCCCAATTTGTGTCACATCTACTGGAGCATCATGAGCATGTATTATGATTTCACAGTATATGATGACATCATAATTAATATGCACTTTGACATCACAATGTATTTTGATGTCATAATGTATCTGCCTAATGATATCACAATTTATTATGAGAGCGCAATTTGCAGGTATTATGAACAATTTCTCTTACCCCAATTTGTGTCACATCTACTGGAGCATCATGAGCATGTATTATGATGTCACAGTATATGATGACATCATAATTAGTATTCACAATGACGTCACAATGTATTATGACGTCATTATGTATCCGCATTATGACATCACAATATATTATGAGAGCGCAATTTGCAGGTATTATGAGCAATTTCTCTTACCCCAATTTCTGTCACATCTACTGGAACATCATGAGCATGTATTATGGTGTCACAGTATATGATGACATCATAATTAGTATGCACTATGACATCACAATGTATTATGACGTCATAATGTATCCGCATTATGACATCACAATATATTATGAGAGCGCAATTTGCAGGTATTATGAGCAATTTCTCTTACCCCAATTTGTGTCACATCTACTGGAGCATCATGAGCATGTATTATGACGTCACAGTATATGATGAAATCATAATTAGTATGCACTATGCTGTCACAATGTATTATGACGTCATAATGTATCAGCCTTATGACATCACAATATATTATGAGAGCGCAATATGTAGGTATTATGAGCAATTTCTCCTACCTCAATATGTGTCAGATCTACTGGAGCATCATGAGCATGTATTATGACGTCAGAATATACGATGACATCATAATTAGTATGCACTATGATGTCACAATATATTATGACGTCATAATGTATCCGCATTATGACATCACAATATATTATGAGAGCGCAATTTGCAGGTATCATGAGCAATTTCTCTTACCCCAATTTGTGTCACATCTACTGGAGCATCATGAGCATGTATTATGACGTCACAGTATATGATGACATCATAATTAGTATTCACAATGACGTCACATTGTATTATGACGTCATAATGTATCCGCATTATGACATCACAATATATTATGAGAGCGCAATTTGCAGGTATTATGAGCAATTTCTCTTACCCCAATTTCTGTCACATCTACTGGAACATTATGAGCATGTATTATGGTGTCACAGTATATGATGACATCATAATTAGTATGCACTATGACATCAGAATGTATTATGACGTCATAATGTATCCGCATTATGACATCACAATATATTATGAGAGTGCAATTTGCAGGTATTATGAGCAATTTCTTTTACCCCAAAGTGTGTCACATCTACTGGAGCATCATGAGCATGTATTATGACATCACAGTATATGTTGACATCATAATTAGTATGCACTACGACGTCACAATGTATTATGACGTCATAATATATCCGCATTATGACATCACAATATATTATGAGAGTGCAATTTGCAGGTATTATGAGCAATTTCCCTTACCCCAATTTGTGTCACATCTACTGGAGCATCATGAGCATGTATTATGACGTCACAGTATATGATGACATCATAATTAATATGCACTATGGCGTCACAATATATTATGACGTCATAATGTATCCGCATTATGACATCGCAATATATTATGAGAGTGCAATTTGCACGTATTATGAGCAATTTCTCTTACCCCAATTTGTGTCACATCTACTGGAGAATCATGAGCATGTATTATGACGTCACAGTATATGAGGACATCATAATTAGTATGCACTATGACGTCACAATGTATTATGACGTCATAAAGTATCCGCATTATGCCATCACAATATATTATGAGAGCGCAATTTGCAGGTATTATGAGCAATTTCTCCTACCTCAATATGTGTCAGATCTACTGGAGCATCATGAGCATGTATTATGACGTCAGAATATACGATGACATCAAAATTAGTATGCACTATGATGTCACAATGTATTATGACGTCATAATGTATCCGCATTATGACATCACAATATATTATGAGAGCGCAATTTGCAGGTATTATGAGCAATTTCTCTTACCACAATTTGTGTCACATCTACTGGAGCATCATGAGCATGTATTATGACGTCACAGTATATGATGACATCATAATTAGTTTGCACTATGACGTCGCAATGTATTATGATGTCATAATGTATCCGCATTATGACATAACAATATATTATGAGAGCGCAATTTGCGGGTATTATGAGCAATTTCGCTTACCCGAAATTGTGTCACATCTACTGGAGCAACATGAGTATGTATTATGACGTCACAGTATATGATGAAATCATAATTAGTATGCACTATGACGTCACAATGTATTATGACGTCATAATGTATCCGCGTTATAACATCACAATATATTATGAGAGCGCAATTTGCGGATATTATGAGCAATTTCGCTTACCCCAATTTGTGTCACATCTACTGGAGCATCATGAGCATGTATTATGACGTCACAGTATATGATGACATCATAATTAGTATGCACTATTACGCCACAATGTATTATGACCTCATAATATATCCGCATTATGACATCACAATATATTATGAGAGTGCAATTTGCAGGTATTATGAGCAATTTCTCTTACCCCAATGTGTGTCACATCTACTGGAGCATCATGAGCATGTATTATGACATCACAGTATATGTTGACATCATAATTAGTATGCACTACGACGTCACAATGTATTATGACGTCATAATATATCCGCATTATGACATCGCAATATATTATGAGAGCGCAATTTGCACGTATTATGAGCAATTTCTCTTACCCCAATTTGTGTCACATCTACTGGAGCATCATGAGCATGTATTATGACATCACAGTATATGTTGACATTATAATTAGTATGCACTATGACGTCACAATGTATTATGACGTCATAATGTATCCGCATTATGACATCACAATATATTCTGAGAGCCCAATTTGCAGGTATTATGACCCATTTCTCTTACCCCAATTTGTGTCACATCTACTGGAGCATCATGAGCATGTATTATGACGTCACAGTATATGAGGACATCATAATTAGTATGCACTATGATGTCACAATGTATTATGACGTCATAAAGTATCCGCATTATGCCATCACAATATATTATGAGAGTGCAATTTGCAGGTATTATGAGCAATTTCTCCTACCTCAATATGTTTCAGATCTACTGGAGCATCATGAGCATGTATTATGACGTCAGAATATACGATGACATCATAATTAGTATGCACTATGATGTCACAATGTACTATGACATCATAATGTATCCGCATTATGACCTCACAATATATTATGAGAGCGCAATTTGCTGGTATTATGAGCAATTTCTCTTACCCCAATTTGTGTCACATCTACTGGAGCATCATGAGCATGTATTATGACGTCACAGTATATGATGACATCATAATTAGTATGCACTATGACGTCACAATGTATTATGACGTCATAATGTATCCGCGTTATGACATCACAATGCATTATGAGAGCGCAATTTGGAGGTATTATGAGCAATTTCTCTTACCCCAATTTGTGTCACATCTACTGGAGCATCATGAGCATGTATTATGACGTCACAGTATATGGTGACATCATAATTGTTATGCACTGTGACGTCACAATATATTATGACGTCATAATGTATCCGCATTATGACATCACAATATAATCTGAGAGCGCACCTAGCAGGTATTATGAAAAATTTCTCTTACCCCAATTTGTGTCACATCTACTGGAGTATCATGAGCATGTATTATGACATCACAGTATATGATGACATGATAATTAGTATGCACTATGACATCACAATGTATTATGACGTCATAATGTATCCGCTATATGACATAACAATATATTATGAGAGCGCAATTTGCGGGTATTATGAGCAATTTCGCTTACCCGAATTTGTTTCACATCTACTGGAGCATCATGAGTATGTATTATGACGTCACAGTATATGGTGAAATCATAATTAGTATGCACTATGAAGTCACAATATATTATGACGTCATAATGTATCCGCGTTATGACATCACAGTATATTATGAGAGCGCAATTTGCGGGTATTATGAGCAATTTCGCTTACCCCAATTTGTTTCACATCTACTGGAGCATCATGAGCATGTATTATGACGTCACAGTATATGATGACATCATAATTAGTATGCACTATTACGCCACAATGTATTATGACGTCATAATATATCTGCATTATGACATCACAATATATTAAGAGAGTGCAATTTGCAGGTATTAAGAGCAATTTCTCTTACCCCAATGTGTGTCACATCTACTGGAGCATCATGAGCATGTATTATGACATCACAGTATATGTTGACATCATAATTAGTATGCACTACGACGTCACAATGTATTATGACGTCATAATATATCCGCATTATGACATCACAATATATTCTGAGAGCGCAATTTGCAGGTATTATGAGCAATTTCCCTTACCCCAATTTGTGTCACATCTACTGGAGCATCATGAGCATGTATTATGACGTCACAGTATATGATGACATCATAATTAGTATGCACTATGGCGTCACAATATACTATGACGTCATAATGTATCCGCATTATGACATCGCAATATATTATGAGAGTGCAATTTGCACGTATTATGAGCAATTTCTCTTACCCCAATTTGTGTCACATCTACTGGAGCATCATGAGCATGTACTATGACATCACAGTATATGTTGACATTATAATTAGTATGCACTATGACGTCACAATGTATTATGACGTCATAATGTATCCGCATTATGCCATCACAATATATTCTGAGAGCACAATTTGCAGGTATTATGAGCAATTTCTCCTACCTCAATATGTGTCAGATCTACTGGAGCATCATGAGCATGTATTATGACGTCAGAATATACGATGACATCATAATTAGTATGCACTATGATGTCACAATGTATTATGACGTCATAATGTATCCGCATTATGACATCACAATATATTATGAGAGCGCAATTTGCTGGTATTATGAGCAATTTCTCTTACCCCAATTTGTGTCACATCTACTGGAGCATCATGAGCATGTATTATGACGTCACAGTATATGAGGACATCATAATTAGTATGCATTATGACGTCACAATGTATTATGACGTAATAAAGTATCCGCATTATGCCAACACAATATATTATGAGAGCGCAATTTGCAGGTATTATGAGCAATTTCTCTTACCCCAATTTGTGTCACATCTACTGGAGCATCATGAGCATGTATTATGACGTCACAGTATATGATGACATCATAATTAGTATGCACTATGACGTCACAATGTATTATGATGTCATAATGTATCCGCATTACGACATCACAATATATTTTGAGAGAGCAATTTGCAGGTATTATGAGCAATTTCTCTTACCCCAATTTGTGTCACATCTACTGGAGCATCATGAGCATGTATTATGACGTCACAGTATATGATGACATCATAATTAGTATGCACTATGGCGTCACAATATATTATGACGTCATAATGTATCCGCATTATGACACCGCAATATATTATGAGAGTGCAATTTGCACGTATTATGAGCAATTTCTCTTACCCCACTTTGTGTCACATCTACTGGAGCATCATGAGAATGTGTTATGACATCACAGTATATGTTGACATCAGAATTAGTATGCACTATGACGTCACAATGTAGTATGACGTCATAACGTATCCGCATTATGACATCACAATATATTCTGAGAGCGCAATTTACAGGTATTATGAGCAATTTCTCTTACCCCAATTTGTGTCACATCTACTGGAGCATCATGAGCATGTATTATGACGTCACAGTATATGATGACATCATAATTAGTATGCACTATGACTTCACAATGTATTATGACGTCATAATGTATCCGCATTATGACATCACAATATATTATGAGAGCGCAATTTGCAGGTATTATGAGCAATTTCTCCTACCGCAATATGTGTCAGATCTACTGGAGCATCATGAGCATGTATTATGACGTCAGAATATACGATGACATCATAATTAGTATGCACTATGATGTCACAATATATTATGACGTCATAATGTATCCGCATTATGACATCACAATATATTAGGAGATCGCAATTTGCAGGTATTATGACCAATTTCTCTTACCCCTATTTGTGTCACATCTACTGGAGCATCATGGGCATGTATTATGACGTCACAGTATATGATGACATCAAAATTAGTATGCAGTATGATTTCAAAATGTATTATGACGTCATAATGTATCCGCATTATGACATCACAAAATATTATGAGAGCGCAATTTGCAGGTTTATGAGCAATTTCTCTTACCCCAATTTGTGTCACATCTACTGGAGCATCATGAGCATGTATTTTGAGATCACAGTATATGATATCATAATTAGTATGCACTATGACGTCACAATGTATTATGACATCATAATGTATCCGCGTTATGATATCACAGAATATTATGAGAGCGCAATTTGCAGGTATTATGAGCAATTTCTCTTACCTCAATTTGTGTCACATCTACGGGAGCATCATGTGCATGTATTATGACGTCACAGTATATGTTGACATCATAATTAGTATGCACTATGACGTCACAATGTATTATGACGTCATAATGTATCCACATTATGACATCACAATATATTATGAGAGCGCAATTTGCAGGTATTATGAGCAATTTCTCTTACCCCAATTTGTGTCACATCTACTGGAGCATCATGAGCATGTATTATGACGTCACAGTATATGATGACATCATAATTAGTATGCACTATGACGTCACAATGTATTATGACGTCATAATGTATCAGCATTATGACATCACAGAATATTATGAGAGCGCAATTTGCAGGTATTATGAGCAATTTCTCCTACCTCAATATGTGTCAGATCTACTGGAGCATCATGAGCATGTATTATGACGTCAGAATGTACGATGGCATCATAATTAGTATGCACTATGACGTCACAATGTATTATGACGTCATAATGTATCCGCATTATGACATCACAATACATTATGAGAGTGCAATTTGCTGGTATTATGAGCAATTTCTCTTACCCCAATTTGTGTCACATCTACTGGAGCATCATGAGCATGTATTACGACGTCACAGTATATGATGACATCATAATTAGTATGCACTATGACGTCACAATGTATTATGACGTCATATTGTATCCGCATTATGAAATCTCAGTATATTATGAGAGCGCAATTTGCAAGTATTATGAGCATTTTCTCTTACCCCAATTTGTGTCACATCTACTGGAGCATCATGAGCATGTATTATGACGTCACAGTATATGATGACATCATAATTAGTATGCACTATGACGTCACAATGTATTATGACGTCATAATGTATCCGCGTTATGACATCACAATGTATGATGAGAGCGCAATTTGCAGGTATTATGAGCAATTTCTCTAACCCCAATTTGTGTCACATCTACTGGAGCATCATGAGCAGGTATTATGACGTCAGAGTGTATGATGACATCATAATTAGTATGCACTATGACGTCAAAACGTATTATGACGTCATATTTTATCCGCATTATGAAATCACAATATATTGTGAGAGCGCAATTTTCAGGTATTATGAGCATTTTCTCTTACCCCAATTAGTGTCACATCTCCTGGAGCATCATGAGCATGTATTATGACGTCACAGTATATGATGACATCATAATTAGTATGCACTATGACGTCACAATGTATTATGACGTCATAATGTATCCGCGTTATGACATCACAATGCATTATGAGAGCGCAATTTGGAGGTATTATGAGCAATTTCTCTTACCCCAATTTGTGTCACATCTACTGGAGCATCATGAGCATGTATTATGACGTCACAGTATATGGTGACATCATAATTAGTATGCACTGTGACGTCACAATATATTATGACGTCATAATGTATCCGCATTATGACATCACAATATATAATGAGAGCGTAATTTGCAGGTATTATGAACAATTTCTCTTACCCCAATTTGTGTCACATCTACTGGAGCATCATGAGCATGTATTATGGCATCACAGTATATGATGACATCATAACTAGTATGCACTATGACGTTACAATGTATTATGATGTAATAATGTATCCGCATTATGACATCACAATATATTATGAGAACGCAATTTGCAGGTATTATGAGAAATTTCTCTCACCCCAATTTGTGTCACATCTGCTGGAGCATCATGAGCATGTATTATGACGTCACATTATATGATGACATCATAATTAGTATGCACTATGACGTCACAATGTATTATGACGTCATAATGTATCCGCATTATGACATCACAATATATTATGAGAGCGCAATTTGCAGGTATTATGAGCAATTTCTCTTACCCCAATGTGTGTCACATCTACTGGAGCATCATGAGCATGTATTATGACGTCACACTATATGATGACATCATAATTAGTATACACTATGACGTCACAATGTATTATGATGTCATAATGTATCCGCATTATGACATCACAATATATTTTGAGAGAGCAATTTGCAGGTATTATGAGCAATTTCTCTTACCCCACTTTGTGTCACATCTACTGGAGCATCATGAGAATGTGTTATGACATCACAGTATATGTTGACATCAGAATTAGTATGCACTATGACGTCACAATGTAGTATGACGTCATAACGTATCCGCATTATGACATCACAATATATTCTGAGAGCGCAATTTACAGGTATTATGAGCAATTTCTCTTACCCCAATTTGTGTCACATCTACTGGAGCATCATGAGCATGTATTATGACGTCACAGTATATGATGACATCATAATTAGTATGCACTATGACTTCACAATGTATTATGACGTCATAATGTATCCGCATTATGACATCACAATATATTATGAGAGCGCAATTTGCAGGTATTATGAGCAATTTCTCCTACCTCAATATGTGTCAGATCTACTGGAGCATCATGAGCATGTATTATGACGTCAGAATATACGATGACATCATAATTAGTATGCACTATGATGTCACAATATATTATGACGTCATAATGTATCCGCATTATGACATCACAATATATTATGAGAGCGCAATTTGCAGGTATTATGAGCAATTTCTCTTACCCCAATTTGTGTCACATCTACTGGAGCATCATGAGCATGTATTATGACGTCACAGTATATTAAGACATCATAATTAGTATTCACAATGACGTCACATTGTATTATGACGTCATAATGTATCCGCATTATGACATCACAATATATTATGAGAGCGCAATTTGCAGGTATTATGAGCAATTTCTCTTACCCCAATTTCTGTCACATCTACTGGAACATCATGAGCATGTATTATGGTGTCACAGTATATGATGACATCATAATTAGTATGCACTATGACATCACAATGTATTATGACGTCATAATGTATCCGCATTATGACATCACAATATATTATGAGAGCGCAATTTGCAGGTATTATGAGCAATTTCTCTTACCCCAATTTGTGTCACATCTACTGGAGCATCATGAGCATGTACTATGACATCACAGTATATGTTGACATTATAATTAGTATGCACTATGACGTCACAATGTATTATGACGTCATAATGTATCCGCATTATTAAATCTCAGTATATTATGAGAGCGCAATTTGCAAGTATTATGAGCATTTTCTCTTACCCCAATTTGTGTCACATCTACTGGAGCATCATGAGCATGTATTATGACGTCACAGTATATGATGACATCATAATTAGTATGCACTATGACGTCACAATGTATTATGACGTCATAATGTATCCGCGTTATGACATCACAACGTATGATGAGAGCGCAATTTGCAGGTATTATGAGCAATTTCTCTAACCCCAATTTGTGTCACATCTACTGGAGCATCATGAGCAGGTATTATGACGTCAGAGTATATGATGACATCATAATTAGTATGCACTATGACGTCAAAACGTATTATGACGTCATATTTTATCCGCATTATGAAATCACAATATATTGTGAGAGCGCAATTTTCAGGTATTATGAGCATTTTCTCTTACCCCAATTAGTGTCACATCTACTGGAGCATCATGAGCATGTATTATGACGTCACAGTATATGATGACATCATAATTAGTATGCACTATGACGTCACAATGTATTATGACGTCATAATGTATCCGCGTTATGACATCACAATGCATTATGAGAGCGCAATTTGGAGGTATTATGAGCAATTTCTCTTACCCCAATTTGTGTCACATCTACTGGAGCATCATGAGCATGTATTATGACGTCACAGTATATGGTGACACCATAATTAGTATGCACAGTGACGTCACAATATATTATGACGTCATAATGTATCCGCATTATGACATCACAATATATAATGAGAGCGTAATTTGCAGGTATTATGAACAATTTCTCTTACCCCAATTTGTGTCACATCTACTGGAGCATCATGAGCATGTATTATGGCATCACAGTATATGATGACATCATAATTATTATGCACTATGACGTCACAATGTATTATGACGTCATAATGTATCAGCATTATGACATCACAATATATTATGAGAGCGCAATTTGCAGGTATTATGAGCAATTTCTCTTACCCCAAATTGTGTCACATCTACTGGAGCATGATGAGCATGTATTATGATGTCACCGTATATGATGACGTCATAATTAGTATGCAGTATGACGTCACACTGTATTATGACGTCATAATGTATCCGCATTATGACATCACAATATATTATGAGAGCACTATTTGCAGGTATTATGAGCAATTTTTCCTACCCCAATTTGTGTCACATCTACTGGAGCATCATGAGCATGTATTATGACATCACAGCATATGATGACATCATAACTAGTATGCACTATGACGTTACAATGTATTATGATGTCATAATGTATCCGCATTATGACATCACAATATATTATGAGAACGCAATTTGCAGGTATTATGAGCAATTTCTCTCACCCCAATTTGTGTCACATCTGCTGGAGCATCATGAGCATGTATTATGACGTCACATTATATGATGACATCATAATTAGTATGCACTATGACGTCACAATGTATTATGACGTCGTAATGTATCCGCATTATGACATCACAATATATTATGAGAGCGCAATTTGCAGGTATTATGAGCAATTTCTCTTACCCCAATGTGTGTCACATCTACTGGAGCATCATGAGCATGTATTATGACGTCACACTATATGATGACATCATAATTAGTATACACTATGACGTCGCAATGTATTATGATGTCATAATGTATCCGCATTATGACATCACAATATATTTTGAGAGAGCAATTTGCAGGTATTATGAGCAATTTCTCTTACCCCAATTTGTGTCACATCTACTGGAGCATCATGAGCATGTATTATGACGTCACAGTATATGATGACATCATAATTAGTATGCACTATGACGTCACAATGTATTATGACGTCATAATGTATCCGCGTTATGACATCACAATGTATGATGAGAGCGCAATTTGCAGGTATTATGAGCAATTTCTCTAACCCCAATTTGTGTCACATCTACTGGAGCATCATGAGCAGGTATTATGACGTCAGAGTGTATGATGACATCATAATTAGTATGCACTATGACGTCAAAACGTATTATGACGTCATATTTTATCCGCATTATGAAATCACAATATATTGTGAGAGCGCAATTTTCAGGTATTATGAGCATTTTCTCTTACCCCAATTAGTGTTACATCTACTGGAGCATCATGAGCATGTATTATGACGTCACAGTATATGATGACATCATAATTAGTATGCACTATGACGTCACAATGTATTATGACGTCATAATGTATCCGCGTTATGACATCACAATGCATTATGGGAGCGCAATTTGGAGGTATTATGAGCAATTTCTCTTACCCCAATTTGTGTCACATCTACTGGAGCATCATGAGCATGTATTATGACGTCACAGTATATGGTGACATCATAATTAGTATGCACTGTGACGTCACAATATATTATGACGTCATAATGTATCCGCATTATGACATCACAATATATAATGAGAGCGTAATTTGCAGGTATTATGAACAATTTCTCTTACCCCAATTTGTGTCACATCTACTGGAGCATCATGAGCATGTATTATGGCATCACAGTATATGATGACATCATAACTAGTATGCACTATGACGTTACAATGTATTATGATGTCATAATGTATCCGCATTATGACATCACAATATATTATGAGAACGCAATTTGCAGGTATTATGAGAAATTTCTCTCACCCCAATTTGTGTCACATCTGCTGGAGCATCATGAGCATGTATTATGACGTCACATTATATGATGACATCATAATTAGTATGCACTATGACGTCACAATGTATTATGACGTCATAATGTATCCGCATTATGACATCACAATATATTATGAGAGCGCAATTTGCAGGTATTATGAGCAATTTCTCTTACCCCAATGTGTGTCACATCTACTGGAGCATCATGAGCATGTATTATGACGTCACACTATATGATGACATCATAATTAGTATACACTATGACGTCACAATGTATTATGATGTCATAATGTATCCGCATTATGACATCACAATATATTTTGAGAGAGCAATTTGCAGGTATTATGAGCAATTTCTCTTACCCCACTTTGTGTCACATCTACTGGAGCATCATGAGAATGTGTTATGACATCACAGTATATGTTGACATCAGAATTAGTATGCACTATGACGTCACAATGTAGTATGACGTCATAACGTATCCGCATTATGACATCACAATATATTCTGAGAGCGCAATTTACAGGTATTATGAGCAATTTCTCTTACCCCAATTTGTGTCACATCTACTGGAGCATCATGAGCATGTATTATGACGTCACAGTATATGATGACATCATAATTAGTATGCACTATGACTTCACAATGTATTATGACGTCATAATGTATCCGCATTATGACATCACAATATATTATGAGAGCGCAATTTGCAGGTATTATGAGCAATTTCTCCTACCTCAATATGTGTCAGATCTACTGGAGCATCATGAGCATGTATTATGACGTCAGAATATACGATGACATCATAATTAGTATGCACTATGATGTCACAATATATTATGACGTCATAATGTATCCGCATTATGACATCACAATATATTATGAGAGCGCAATTTGCAGGTATTATGAGCAATTTCTCTTACCCCAATTTGTGTCACATCTACTGGAGCATCATGAGCATGTATTATGACGTCACAGTATATTAAGACATCATAATTAGTATTCACAATGACGTCACATTGTATTATGACGTCATAATGTATCCGCATTATGACATCACAATATATTATGAGAGCGCAATTTGCAGGTATTATGAGCAATTTCTCTTACCCCAATTTCTGTCACATCTACTGGAACATCATGAGCATGTATTATGGTGTCACAGTATATGATGACATCATAATTAGTATGCACTATGACATCACAATGTATTATGACGTCATAATGTATCCGCATTATGACATCACAATATATTATGAGAGCGCAATTTGCAGGTATTATGAGCAATTTCTCTTACCCCAATTTGTGTCACATCTACTGGAGCATCATGAGCATGTACTATGACATCACAGTATATGTTGACATTATAATTAGTATGCACTATGACGTCACAATGTATTATGACGTCATAATGTATCCGCATTATTAAATCTCAGTATATTATGAGAGCGCAATTTGCAAGTATTATGAGCATTTTCTCTTACCCCAATTTGTGTCACATCTACTGGAGCATCATGAGCATGTATTATGACGTCACAGTATATGATGACATCATAATTAGTATGCACTATGACGTCACAATGTATTATGACGTCATAATGTATCCGCGTTATGACATCACAACGTATGATGAGAGCGCAATTTGCAGGTATTATGAGCAATTTCTCTAACCCCAATTTGTGTCACATCTACTGGAGCATCATGAGCAGGTATTATGACGTCAGAGTATATGATGACATCATAATTAGTATGCACTATGACGTCAAAACGTATTATGACGTCATATTTTATCCGCATTATGAAATCACAATATATTGTGAGAGCGCAATTTTCAGGTATTATGAGCATTTTCTCTTACCCCAATTAGTGTCACATCTACTGGAGCATCATGAGCATGTATTATGACGTCACAGTATGTGATGACATCATAATTAGTATGCACTATGACGTCACAATGTATTATGACGTCATAATGTATCCGCGTTATGACATCACAATGCATTATGAGAGCGCAATTTGGAGGTATTATGAGCAATTTCTCTTACCCCAATTTGTGTCACATCTACTGGAGCATCATGAGCATGTATTATGACGTCACAGTATATGGTGACACCATAATTAGTATGCACTGTGACGTCACAATATATTATGACGTCATAATGTATCCGCATTATGACATCACAATATATAATGAGAGCGTAATTTGCAGGTATTATGAACAATTTCTCTTACCCCAATTTGTGTCACATCTACTGGAGCATCATGAGCATGTATTATGGCATCACAGTATATGATGACATCATAATTATTATGCACTATGACGTCACAATGTATTATGACGTCATAATGTATCAGCATTATGACATCACAATATATTATGAGAGCGCAATTTGCAGGTATTATGAGCAATTTCTCTTACCCCAAATTGTGTCACATCTACTGGAGCATGATGAGCATGTATTATGATGTCACCGTATATGATGACGTCATAATTAGTATGCAGTATGACGTCACACTGTATTATGACGTCATAATGTATCCGCATTATGACATCACAATATATTATGAGAGCACTATTTGCAGGTATTATGAGCAATTTTTCCTACCCCAATTTGTGTCACATCTACTGGAGCATCATGAGCATGTATTATGACATCACAGCATATGATGACATCATAACTAGTATGCACTATGACGTTACAATGTATTATGATGTCATAATGTATCCGCATTATGACATCACAATATATTATGAGAACGCAATTTGCAGGTATTATGAGCAATTTCTCTCACCCCAATTTGTGTCACATCTGCTGGAGCATCATGAGCATGTATTATGACGTCACATTATATGATGACATCATAATTAGTATGCACTATGACGTCACAATGTATTATGACGTCGTAATGTATCCGCATTATGACATCACAATATATTATGAGAGCGCAATTTGCAGGTATTATGAGCAATTTCTCTTACCCCAATGTGTGTCACATCTACTGGAGCATCATGAGCATGTATTATGACGTCACACTATATGATGACATCATAATTAGTATACACTATGACGTCGCAATGTATTATGATGTCATAATGTATCCGCATTATGACATCACAATATATTTTGAGAGAGCAATTTGCAGGTATTATGAGCAATTTCTCTTACCCCAATTTGTGTCACATCTACTGGAGCATCATGAGCATGTATTATGACGTCACAGTATATGATGACATCATAATTAGTATGCACTATGACGTCACAATGTATTATGACGTCATAATGTATCCGCGTTATGACATCACAATGTATGATGAGAGCGCAATTTGCAGGTATTATGAGCAATTTCTCTAACCCCAATTTGTGTCACATCTACTGGAGCATCATGAGCAGGTATTATGACGTCAGAGTATATGATGACATCATAATTAGTATGCACTATGACGTCAAAACGTATTATGACGTCATATTTTATCCGCATTATGAAATCACAATATATTGTGAGAGCGCAATTTTCAGGTATTATGAGCATTTTCTCTTACCCCAATTAGTGTCACATCTACTGGAGCATCATGAGCATGTATTATGACGTCACAGTATATGATGACATCATAATTAGTATGCACTATGACGTCACAATGTATTATGACGTCATAATGTATCCGCGTTATGACATCACAATGCATTATGAGAGCGCAATTTGGAGGTATTATGAGCAATTTCTCTTACCCCAATTTGTGTCACATCTACTGGAGCATCATGAGCATGTATTATGACGTCACAGTATATGGTGACACCATAATTAGTATGCACTGTGACGTCACAATATATTATGACGTCATAATGTATCCGCATTATGACATCACAATATATAATGAGAGCGTAATTTGCAGGTATTATGAACAATTTCTCTTACCCCAATTTGTGTCACATCTACTGGAGCATCATGAGCATGTATTATGGCATCACAGTATATGATGACATCATAATTATTATGCACTATGACGTCACAATGTATTATGACGTCATAATGTATCAGCATTATGACATCACAATATATTATGAGAGCGCAGTTTGCAGGTATTATGAGCAATTTCTCTTACCCCAAATTGTGTCACATCTACTGGAGCATCATGAGCATGTATTATGATGTCACCGTATATGATGACGTCATAATTAGTATGCAGTATGACGTCACACTGTATTATGACGTCATAATGTATCCGCATTATGACATCACAATATATTATGAGAGCACTATTTGCAGGTATTATGAGCAATTTTTCCTACCCCAATTTGTGTCACATCTACTGGAGCATCATGAGCATGTATTATGACATCACAGCATATGATGACATCATAACTAGTATGCACTATGACGTTACAATGTATTATGATGTCATAATGTATCCGCATTATGACATCACAATATATTATGAGAACGCAATTTGCAGGTATTATGAGCAATTTCTCTCACCCCAATTTGTGTCACATCTGCTGGAGCATCATGAGCATGTATTATGACGTCACATTATATGATGACATCATAATTAGTATGCACTATGACGTCACAATGTATTATGACGTCGTAATGTATCCGCATTATGACATCACAATATATTATGAGAGCGCAATTTGCAGGTATTATGAGCAATTTCTCTTACCCCAATGTGTGTCACATCTACTGGAGCATCATGAGCATGTATTATGACGTCACACTATATGATGACATCATAATTAGTATACACTATGACGTCGCAATGTATTATGATGTCATAATGTATCCGCATTATGACATCACAATATATTTTGAGAGAGCAATTTGCAGGTATTATGAGCAATTTCTCTTACCCCAATTTGTGTCACATCTACTGGAGCATCATGAGCATGTATTATGACGTCACAGTATATGATGATATCATAATTAGTATGCACTATTGCGTCACAATATATTATGACGTCATAATGTATCCGCATTATGACACCGGAATATATTATGGGAGTGCAATTTGCACGTATTATGAGCAATTACTCTTACCCCACTTTGTGTCACATCTACTGGAGCATCATGAGAATGTGTTATGACATCACAGTATATGTTGACATCAGAATTAGTATGCACTATGATGTCACAATGTAGTATGACGTCATAACGTATCCGCATTATGACATCACAATATATTCTGAGAGCGCAATTTACAGGTATTATGAGCAATTTCTCTTACCCCAATTTGTGTCACATCTACTGGAGCATCATGAGCATGTATTATGACGTCACAGTATATGATGACATCATAATTAGTATGCACTATGACTTCACAATGTATTATGACGTCATAATGTATCCGCATTATGACATCACTATATATTATGAGAGCGCAATTTGCAGGTATTATGAGCAATTTCTCCTACCTCAATATGTGTCAGATCTACTGGAGCATCATGAGCATGTATTATGACGTCAGAATATACGATGACATCATAATTAGTATGCACTATGATGTCACAATATATTATGACGTCATAATGTATCCGCATTATGACATCACAATATATTATGAGAGCGCAATTTGCAGGTATTATGAGCAATTTCTCTTACCCCAATTTGTGTCACATCTACTGGAGCATCATGAGCATGTATTACGACGTCACAGTATATGATGACATCATAATTAGTATTCACAATGACGTCACATTGTATTATGACGTCATAATGTATCCGCATTATGACATCACAATATATTATGAGAGCGCAATTTGCAGGTATTATGAGCAATTTCTCTTACCCCAATTTCTGTCACATCTACTGGAACATCATGAGCATGTATTATGGTGTCACAGTATATGATGACATCATAATTAGTATGCACTATGACATCACAATGTATTATGACGTCATAATGTATCCGCATTATGACATCACAATATATTATGAGAGCGCAATTTGCAGGTATTATGAGCAATTTCTCTTACCCCAATTTGTGTCACATCTACTGGAGCATCATGAGCATGTATTATGACGTCACAGTATATGATGACATCATAATTAGTATGCACTATGCTGTCACAATGTATTATGACGTCATAATGTATCAGCCTTATGACATCACAATATATTATGAGAGCGCAATTTGTAGGTATTATGAGCAATTTCTCTTACCCCAAATTGTGTCACATCTACTGGAGCGACATGAGCATGTATTATGATGTCACCGTATATGATGACATCATAATTAGTATGCAGTATGACGTCACAGTGTATTATGATGTCATAATGTATCCGCATTATGACATCACAATATATTATGAGAGGCAACTTGCAGGTATTATGAGCAATTTTTCCTACCCCAATTTGTGTCACATCTACTGGAGCATCATGAGCATGCATTATGACGTCACAGCATATGATTACACCATAACTAGTATGCACTATGACGTTACAATGTATTATGATGTCATAATGTATCCGCATTATGACATCACAATATATTATGAGAACGCAATTTGCAGGTATTATGAGCAATTTCTTTCACCCAATTTGTGTCACATCTGCTGGAGCATCATGAGCATGTATTATGATGTCACAGTATATGATGACATCATAATTAGTATGCACTATGACGCCACAATGTATTATGACGTCATAATGTATCCACATTATGACATCACAATATATTATGGGAGTGCAATTTGCAGGTATTATGAGCAATTTCTTTTACCCCAAAGTGTGTCACATCTACTGGAGCATCATGAGCATGTATTATGACATCACAGTATATGTTGACATCATAATTAGTATGCAATACGACGTCACAATGTATTATGACGTCATAATATATCCGCATTATGACATCACAATATATTCTGAGAGCGCAATTTGCAGGTATTATGAGCAATTTCCCTTACCCCAATTTGTGTCACATCTACTGGAGCATCATGAGCATGTATTATGACGTCACAGTATATGATGACATCATAATTAATATGCACTATGGCGTCACAATATATTATGACGTCATAATGTATCCGCATTATGACATCGCAATATATTATGAGAGTGCAATTTGCACGTATTATGAGCAATTTCTCTTACCCCAATTTGTGTCACATCTACTGGAGAATCATGAGCATGTATTATGACGTCACAGTATATGAGGACATCATAATTAGTATGCACTATGACGTCACAATGTATTATGACGTCATAAAGTATCCGCATTATGCCATCACAATATATTATGAGAGCGCAATTTGCAGGTATTATGAGCAATTTCTCCTACCTCAATATGTGTCAGATCTACTGGAGCATCATGAGCATGTATTATGACGTCAGAATATACGATGACATCAAAATTATTATGCACTATGATGTCACGATGTATTATGACGTCATAATGTATCCGGATTATGACATCACAATATATTATGAGAGCGCAATTTGCAGGTATTATGAGCAATTTCTCTTACCCCAATTTGTGTCACATCTACTGGAGCATCATGAGCATGTATTATGACGTCACAGTATATGATGACATCATAATTAGTGTGCACTATGACGTCACAATGTATTATGACGTCATAATGTATCCGCGTTATGACATCACAATGCATTATGAGAGCGCAATTTGGAGGTATTATGAGCCATTTCTCTTACCCCAATTTCTGTCACATCTACTGGAGCATCATGAGCATGTATTATGACGTCACAGTATATGGTGACATCATAATTAGTATGCACTGTGACGTCACAATATATTATGACGTCATAATGTATCCGCATTATGACATCACAATATATTCTGAGAGCGCAATTTGCAGGTATTATGAAAAATTTCTCTTACCCCAATTTGTGTCACATCTACTGGAGCATCATGAGCATGTATTATGACATCACAGTATATGATGACATGATAATTAGTATGCACTATGACATCACAATGTATTATGACGTCATAATGTATCCGCTTTATGACATAACAATATATTCTGAGAGCGCAATTTGCGGGTATTATGAGCAATTGCGCTTACCCGAATTTGTGTCACATCTACTGGAGCATCATGAGCATTTATTATGACGTCGCAGCATATGATGACATCATAATTAGTATGCACTATGACGTCACAATATATTATGACGTCATAATGTATCCGCGTTATGACATCACAGTATATTATGAGAGCGCAATTTGCGGGTATTATGAGCAATTTCGCTTACCCGAATTTGTGTCACATCTACTGGAGCATCATGAGCATGTATTATGACGTCAGAATATATGATGACAACATAATTCGTATGCACTATGACGTCACAATGTATTATGACGTCATAATGTATCCGCTTTATGACATAACAATATATTATGAGAGCGCAATTTACGGGTATTATGAGCAATTTCGCTTACCCGAATTTGTGTCACATCTACTGGAGCATCATGAGCATGTATTATGATGTCACAGTATATGATGACATCATAATTAGTATGCACTATGACGTCACAATGTATTATGACGTCATAATGTATCCGCGTTATGACACCACAATATATTATGAGAGCGCAATTTGCAGGTATTATGAGCAATTTCGCTTACCCCAATTTGTGTCACATCTACTGGAGCATCATGAGTATGTATTATGACGTCACAGTATACGGTGACATCATAATTAGTATGCACTGTGACGTCACAATATATTATGACGTCATAATGTATCCGCATTATGACATCACTGTATATTATGAGAGCGCAATTTGCAGGTATTATGAGCAATTTCTCTTACCCCAATTTGTGTCACATCTACTGGAGTATCATGAGCATGTATTATGACGTCACAGTATATGATGACACCATAATTAGTATGCACTATTACGTCACAATATATCATGACGTTATATTATATCCGCTTTATGACATAACAATATATTATGAGAGCGCAATTTGCGGGTATGATGAGCAATTTCGCTTACCCGAATTTGTGTCACATCTACTGGAGCATCATGAGCATGTATTATGACGTCACAGTATATGGTGACATCATAATTAGTATGCACTATTGCGTCACAATATATTATGACGTCATAATGTATCCGCATTATGACACCGCAATATATTATGAGAGTGCAATTTGCACGTATTATGAGCAATTTCTCTTACCCCACTTTGTGTCACATCTACTGGAGCATCATGAGAATGTGTTATGACATCACAGTATATGTTGTCATCAGAATTAGTATGCACTATGACGTCACAATGTAGTATGACGTCATAACGTATCCGCATTATGACATCACAATATATTCTGAGAGCGCAATTTACAGGTATTATGAGCAATTTCTCTTACCCCAATTTGTGTCACATCTACTGGAGCATCATGAGCATGTATTATGACGTCACAGTATATGATGACATCATAATTAGTATGCACTATGACTTCACAATGTATTATGACGTCATAATGTATCCGCATTATGACATCACAATATATTATGAGAGCGCAATTTGCAGGTATTATGAGCAATTTCTCCTACCTCAATATGTGTCAGATCTACTGGAGCATCATGAGCATGTATTATGACGTCAGAATATACGATGACATCATAATTAGTATGCACTATGATGTCACAATATATTATGACGTCATAATGTATCCGCATTATGACATCACAATATATTATGAGAGCGCAATTTGCAGGTATCATGAGCAATTTCTCTTACCCCAATTTGTGTCACATCTACTGGAGCATCATGAGCATGTATTATGACGTCACAGTATATGATGACATCATAATTAGTATTCACAATGACGTCACATTGTATTATGACGTCATAATGTATCCGCATTATGACATCACAATATATTATGAGAGCGCAATTTGCAGGTATTATGAGCAATTTCTCTTACCCCAATTTCTGTCACATCTACTGGAACATTATGAGCATGTATTATGGTGTCACAGTATATGATGACATCATAATTAGTATGCACTATGACATCACAATGTATTATGACGTCATAATGTATCCGCATTATGACATCACAATATATTATGAGAGTGCAATTTGCAGGTATTATGAGCAATTTCTTTTACCCCAAAGTGTGTCACATCTACTGGAGCATCATGAGCATGTATTATGACATCACAGTATATGTTGACATCATAATTAGTATGCACTACGACGTCACAATGTATTATGACGTCATAATATATCCGCATTATGACATCACAATATATTCTGAGAGCGCAATTTGCAGGTATTATGAGCAATTTCCCTTACCCCAATTTGTGTCACATCTACTGGAGCATCATGAGCATGTATTATGACGTCACAGTATATGATGACATCATAATTAATATGCACTATGGCGTCACAATATATTATGACGTCATAATGTATCCGCATTATGACATCGCAATATATTATGAGAGTGCAATTTGCACGTATTATGAGCAATTTCTCTTACCCCAATTTGTGTCACATCTACTGGAGAATCATGAGCATGTATTATGACGTCACAGTATATGAGGACATCATAATTAGTATGCACTATGACGTCACAATGTATTATGACGTCATAAAGTATCCGCATTATGCCATCACAATATATTATGAGAGCGCAATTTGCAGGTATTATGAGCAATTTCTCCTACCTCAATATGTGTCAGATCTACTGGAGCATCATGAGCATGTATTATGATGTCAGAATATACGATGACATCAAAATTAGTATGCACTATGATGTCACAATGTATTATGACGTCATAATGTATCCGCATTATGACATCACAATATATTATGAGAGCGCAATTTGCAGGTATTATGAGCAATTTCTCTTACCACAATTTGTGTCACATCTACTGGAGCATCATGAGCATGTATTATGACGTCACAGTATATGATGACATCATAATTAGTATGCACTATGACGTCGCAATGTATTATGATGTCATAATGTATCCGCATTATGACATAACAATATATTATGAGAGCGCAATTTGCGGGTATTATGAGCAATTTCGCTTACCCGAAATTGTGTCACATCTACTGGAGCAACATGAGTATGTATTATGACGTCACAGTATATGATGAAATCATAATTAGTATGCACTATGACGTCACAATGTATTATGACGTCATAATGTATCCGCGTTATAACATCACAATATATTATGAGAGCGCAATTTGCGGATATTATGAGCAATTTCGCTTACCCCAATTTGTGTCACATCTACTGGAGCATCATGAGCATGTATTATGACGTCACAGTATATGATGACATCATAATTAGTATGCACTATTACGCCACAATGTATTATGACGTCATAATATATCCGCATTATGACATCACAATATATTATGAGAGTGCAATTTGCAGGTATTATGAGCAATTTCTCTTACCCCAATGTGTGTCACATCTACTGGAGCATCATGAGCAGGTATTATGACATCACAGTATATGTTGACATCATAATTAGTATGCACTACGACGTCACAATGTATTATGACGTCATAATATATCCGCATTATGACATCACAATATATTCTGAGAGCGCAATTTGCAGGTATTATGAGCAATTTCCCTTACCCCAATTTGTGTCACATCTACTGGAGCATCATGAGCATGTATTATGACGCCACAGTATATGAGGACATCATAATTAGTATGCACTATGGCGTCACAATATATTATGACGTCATAATGTATCCGCATTATGACATCGCAATATATTATGAGAGCGCAATTTGCACGTATTATGAGCAATTTCTCTTACCCCAATTTGTGTCACATCTACTGGAGCATCATGAGCATGTATTATGACATCACAGTATATGTTGACATTATAATTAGTATGCACTATGACGTCACAATGTATTATGACGTCATAATGTATCCGCATTATGACCTCACAATATATTCTGAGAGCCCAATTTGCAGGTATTATGACCCATTTCTCTTACCCCAATTTGTGTCACATCTACTGGAGCATCATGAGCATGTATTATGACGTCACAGTATATGAGGACATCATAATTAGTATGCACTATGATGTCACAATGTATTATGACGTCATAAAGTATCCGCATTATGCCATCACAATATATTATGAGAGTGCAATTTGCAGGTATTATGAGCAATTTCTCCTACCTCAATATGTTTCAGATCTACTGGAGCATCATGAGCATGTATTATGACGTCAGAATATACGATGACATCATAATTAGTATGCACTATGATGTCACAATGTACTATGACGTCATAATGTATCCGCATTATGACCTCACAATATATTATGAGAGCGCAATTTGCTGGTATTATGAGCAATTTCTCTTACCCCAATTTGTGTCACATCTACTGGAGCATCATGAGCATGTATTATGACGTCACAGTATATGATGACATCATAATTAGTATGCACTATGACGTCACAATGTATTATGACGTCATAATGTATCCGCGTTATGACATCACAATGCATTATGAGAGCGCAATTTGGAGGTATTATGAGCAATTTCTCTTACCCCAATTTGTGTCACATCTACTGGAGCATCATGAGCATGTATTATGACGTCACAGTATATGGTGACATCATAATTGTTATGCACTGTGACGTCACAATATATTATGACGTCATAATGTATCCGCATTATGACATCACAATATAATCTGAGAGCGCACCTTGCAGGTATTATGAAAAATTTCTCTTACCCCAATTTGTGTCACATCTACTGGAGTATCATGAGCATGTATTATGACATCACAGTATATGATGACATGATAATTAGTATGCACTATGACATCACAATGTATTATGACGTCATAATGTATCCGCTATATGACATAACAATATATTATGAGAGCGCAATTTGCGGGTATTATGAGCAATTTCGCTTACCCGAATTTGTTTCACATCTACTGGAGCATCATGAGTATGTATTATGACGTCACAGTATATGGTGAAATCATAATTAGTATGCACTATGAAGTCACAATATATTATGACGTCATAATGTATCCGCGTTATGACATCACAGTATATTATGAGAGCGCAATTTGCGGGTATTATGAGCAATTTCGCTTACCCCAATTTGTTTCACATCTACTGGAGCATCATGAGCATGTATTATGACGTCACAGTATATGATGACATCATAATTAGTATGCACTATTACGCCACAATGTATTATGACGTCATAATATATCTGCATTATGACATCACAATATATTAAGAGAGTGCAATTTGCAGGTATTAAGAGCAATTTCTCTTACCCCAATGTGTGTCACATCTACTGGAGCATCATGAGCATGTATTATGACATCACAGTATATGTTGACATCATAATTAGTATGCACTACGACGTCACAATGTATTATGACGTCATAATATATCCGCATTATGACATCACAATATATTCTGAGAGCGCAATTTGCAGGTATTATGAGCAATTTCCCTTACCCCAATTTGTGTCACATCTACTGGAGCATCATGAGCATGTATTATGACGTCACAGTATATGATGACATCATAATTAGTATGCACTATGGCGTCACAATATACTATGACGTCATAATGTATCCGCATTATGACATCGCAATATATTATGAGAGTGCAATTTGCACGTATTATGAGCAATTTCTCTTACCCCAATTTGTGTCACATCTACTGGAGCATCATGAGCATGTACTATGACATCACAGTATATGTTGACATTATAATTAGTAAGCACTATGACGTCACAATGTATTATGACGTCATAATGTATCCGCATTATGCCATCACAATATATTCTGAGAGCGCAATTTGCAGGTATTATGAGCAATTTCTCCTACCTCAATATGTGTCAGATCTACTGGAGCATCATGAGCATGTATTATGATGTCAGAATATACGATGACATCATAATTAGTATGCACTATGATGTCACAATGTATTATGACGTCATAATGTATCCGCATTATGACATCACAATATATTATGAGAGCGCAATTTGCTGGTATTATGAGCAATTTCTCTTACCCCAATTTGTGTCACATCTACTGGAGCATCATGAGCATGTATTATGACGTCACAGTATATGAGGACATCATAATTAGTATGCATTATGACGTCACAATGTATTATGACGTAATAAAGTATCCGCATTATGCCAACACAATATATTATGAGAGCGCAATTTGCAGGTATTATGAGCAATTTCTCTTACCCCAATTTGTGTCACATCTACTGGAGCATCATGAGCATGTATTATGACGTCACAGTATATGATGACATCATAATTAGTATGCACTATGACGTCACAATGTATTATGATGTCATAATGTATCCGCATTACGACATCACAATATATTTTGAGAGAGCAATTTGCAGGTATTATGAGCAATTTCTCTTACCCCAATTTGTGTCACATCTACTGGAGCATCATGAGCATGTATTATGACGTCACAGTATATGATGATATCATAATTAGTATGCACTATTGCGTCACAATATATTATGACGTCATAATGTATCCGCATTATGACACCGCAATATATTATGAGAGTGCAATTTGCACGTATTATGAGCAATTTCTCTTACCCCACTTTGTGTCACATCTACTGGAGCATCATGAGAATGTGTTATGACATCACAGTATATGTTGACATCAGAATTAGTATGCACTATGACGTCACAATGTAGTATGACGTCATAACGTATCCGCATTATGACATCACAATATATTCTGAGAGCGCAATTTACAGGTATTATGAGCAATTTCTCTTACCCCAATTTGTGTCACATCTACTGGAGCATCATGAGCATGTATTATGACGTCACAGTATATGATGACATCATAATTAGTATGCACTATGACTTCACAATGTATTATGACGTCATAATGTATCCGCATTATGACATCACAATATATTATGAGAGCGCAATTTGCAGGTATTATGAGCAATTTCTCCTACCGCAATATGTGTCAGATCTACTGGAGCATCATGAGCATGTATTATGACGTCAGAATATACGATGACATCATAATTAGTATGCACTATGATGTCACAATATATTATGACGTCATAATGTATCCGCATTATGACATCACAATATATTAGGAGATCGCAATTTGCAGGTATTATGACCAATTTCTCTTACCCCTATTTGTGTCACATCTACTGGAGCATCATGGGCATGTATTATGACGTCACAGTATATGATGACATCAAAATTAGTATGCAGTATGATTTCAAAATGTATTATGACGTCATAATGTATCCGCATTATGACATCACAAAATATTATGAGAGCGCAATTTGCAGGTTTATGAGCAATTTCTCTTACCCCAATTTGTGTCACATCTACTGGAGCATCATGAGCATGTATTTTGAGATCACAGTATATGATATCATAATTAGTATGCACTATGACGTCACAATGTATTATGACATCATAATGTATCCGCGTTATGATATCACAGAATATTATGAGAGCGCAATTTGCAGGTATTATGAGCAATTTCTCTTACCTCAATTTGTGTCACATCTACGGGAGCATCATGTGCATGTATTATGACGTCACAGTATATGTTGACATCATAATTAGTATGCACTATGACGTCACAATGTATTATGACGTCATAATGTATCCACATTATGACATCACAATATATTATGAGAGCGCAATTTGCAGGTATTATGAGCAATTTCTCTTACCCCAATTTGTGTCACATCTACTGGAGCATCATGAGCATGTATTATGACGTCACAGTATATGATGACATCATAATTAGTATGCACTATGACGTCACAATGTATTATGACGTCATAATGTATCAGCATTATGACATCACAGAATATTATGAGAGCGCAATTTGCAGGTATTATGAGCAATTTCTCTTACCCCAAATTGTGTCACATCTACTGGAGCATCATGAGCATGTATTATGATGTCACCGTATATGATGATGTCATAATTAGTATGCAGTATGACGTCACAGTGTATTATGACGTCATAATGTATCCGCTTTATGACATAACAATATATTATGAGAGCGCAATTTGCGGGTATTATGAGCAATTTCGCTTACCCGAAATTGTGTCACATCTACTGGAGCAACATGAGTATGTATTATGACGTCACAGTATATGATGAAATCATAATTAGTATGCACTATGACGTCACAATGTATTATGACGTCATAATGTATCCGCGTTATAACATCACAATATATTATGAGAGCGCAATTTGCGGATATTATGAGCAATTTCGCTTACCCCAATTTGTGTCACATCTACTGGAGCATCATGAGCATGTATTATGACGTCACAGTATATGATGACATCATAATTAGTATGCACTATTACGCCACAATGTATTATGACGTCATAATATATCCGCATTATGACATCACAATATATTATGAGAGTGCAATTTGCAGGTATTATGAGCAATTTCTCTTACCCCAATGTGTGTCACATCCACTGGAGCATCATGAGCATGTATTATGACGTCACAGTATATGAGGACATCATAATTAGTATGCGCTATGATGTCACAATGTATTATGACGTCATAAAGTATCCGCATTATGCCATCACAATATATTATGAGAGTGCAATTTGCAGGTATTATGAGCAATTTCTCCTACCTCAATATGTTTCAGATCTACTGGAGCATCATGAGCATGTATTATGACGTCACAGTATATGATGACATCATAATTAGTATGCACTATGGCGTCACAATATACTATGACGTCATAATGTATCCGCATTATGACATCGCAATATATTATGAGAGTGCAATTTGCACGTATTATGAGCAATTTCTCTTACCCCAATTTGTGTCACATCTACTGGAGCATCATGAGCATGTACTATGACATCACAGTATATGTTGACATTATAATTAGTATGCACTATGACGTCACAGTGTATTATGACGTCATAATGTATCCGCATTATGACATCACAATATATTATGAGAGGCAACTTGCAGGTATTATGAGCAATTTTTCCTACCCCAATTTGTGTCACATCTACTGGAGCATCATGAGCATGCATTATGACGTCACAGCATATGATTACACCATAACTAGTATGCACTATGACGTTACAATGTATTATGATGTCATAATGTATCCGCATTATGACATCACAATATATTATGAGAACGCAATTTGCAGGTATTATGAGCAATTTCTTTCACCCAATTTGTGTCACATCTGCTGGAGCATCATGAGCATGTATTATGATGTCACAGTATATGATGACATCATAATTAGTATGCACTATGACGCCACAATGTATTATGACGTCATAATGTATCCACATTATGACATCACAATATATTATGGGAGTGCAATTTGCAGGTATTATGAGCAATTTCTTTTACCCCAAAGTGTGTCACATCTACTGGAGCATCATGAGCATGTATTATGACATCACAGTATATGTTGACATCATAATTAGTATGCAATACGACGTCACAATGTATTATGACGTCATAATATATCCGCATTATGACATCACAATATATTCTGAGAGCGCAATTTGCAGGTATTATGAGCAATTTCCCTTACCCCAATTTGTGTCACATCTACTGGAGCATCATGAGCATGTATTATGACGTCACAGTATATGATGACATCATAATTAATATGCACTATGGCGTCACAATATATTATGACGTCATAATGTATCCGCATTATGACATCGCAATATATTATGAGAGTGCAATTTGCACGTATTATGAGCAATTTCTCTTACCCCAATTTGTGTCACATCTACTGGAGAATCATGAGCATGTATTATGACGTCACAGTATATGAGGACATCATAATTAGTATGCACTATGACGTCACAATGTATTATGACGTCATAAAGTATCCGCATTATGCCATCACAATATATTATGAGAGCGCAATTTGCAGGTATTATGAGCAATTTCTCCTACCTCAATATGTGTCAGATCTACTGGAGCATCATGAGCATGTATTATGACGTCAGAATATACGATGACATCAAAATTATTATGCACTATGATGTCACGATGTATTATGACGTCATAATGTATCCGGATTATGACATCACAATATATTATGAGAGCGCAATTTGCAGGTATTATGAGCAATTTCTCTTACCCCAATTTGTGTCACATCTACTGGAGCATCATGAGCATGTATTATGACGTCACAGTATATGATGACATCATAATTAGTGTGCACTATGACGTCACAATGTATTATGACGTCATAATATATCCGCGTTATGACATCACAATGCATTATGAGAGCGCAATTTGGAGGTATTATGAGCCATTTCTCTTACCCCAATTTCTGTCACATCTACTGGAGCATCATGAGCATGTATTATGACGTCACAGTATATGGTGACATCATAATTAGTATGCACTGTGACGTCACAATATATTATGACGTCATAATGTATCCGCATTATGACATCACAATATATTCTGAGAGCGCAATTTGCAGGTATTATGAAAAATTTCTCTTACCCCAATTTGTGTCACATCTACTGGAGCATCATGAGCATGTATTATGACATCACAGTATATGATGACATGATAATTAGTATGCACTATGACATCACAATGTATTATGACGTCATAATGTATCCGCTTTATGACATAACAATATATTCTGAGAGCGCAATTTGCGGGTATTATGAGCAATTGCGCTTACCCGAATTTGTGTCACATCTACTGGAGCATCATGAGCATTTATTATGACGTCGCAGCATATGATGACATCATAATTAGTATGCACTATGACGTCACAATATATTATGACGTCATAATGTATCCGCGTTATGACATCACAGTATATTATGAGAGCGCAATTTGCGGGTATTATGAGCAATTTCGCTTACCCGAATTTGTGTCACATCTACTGGAGCATCATGAGCATGTATTATGACGTCAGAATATATGATGACAACATAATTCGTATGCACTATGACGTCACAATGTATTATGACGTCATAATGTATCCGCTTTATGACATAACAATATATTATGAGAGCGCAATTTACGGGTATTATGAGCAATTTCGCTTACCCGAATTTGTGTCACATCTACTGGAGCATCATGAGCATGTATTATGATGTCACAGTATATGATGACATCATAATTAGTATGCACTATGACGTCACAATGTATTATGACGTCATAATGTATCCGCGTTATGACACCACAATATATTATGAGAGCGCAATTTGCAGGTATTATGAGCAATTTCGCTTACCCCAATTTGTGTCACATCTACTGGAGCATCATGAGTATGTATTATGACGTCACAGTATACGGTGACATCATAATTAGTATGCACTGTGACGTCACAATATATTATGACGTCATAATGTATCCGCATTATGACATCACTGTATATTATGAGAGCGCAATTTGCAGGTATTATGAGCAATTTCTCTTACCCCAATTTGTGTCACATCTACTGGAGTATCATGAGCATGTATTATGACGTCACAGTATATGATGACACCATAATTAGTATGCACTATTACGTCACAATATATCATGACGTTATATTATATCCGCTTTATGACATAACAATATATTATGAGAGCGCAATTTGCGGGTATGATGAGCAATTTCGCTTACCCGAATTTGTGTCACATCTACTGGAGCATCATGAGCATGTATTATGACGTCACAGTATATGGTGACATCATAATTAGTATGCACTATTGCGTCACAATATATTATGACGTCATAATGTATCCGCATTATGACACCGCAATATATTATGAGAGTGCAATTTGCACGTATTATGAGCAATTTCTCTTACCCCACTTTGTGTCACATCTACTGGAGCATCATGAGAATGTGTTATGACATCACAGTATATGTTGTCATCAGAATTAGTATGCACTATGACGTCACAATGTAGTATGACGTCATAACGTATCCGCATTATGACATCACAATATATTCTGAGAGCGCAATTTACAGGTATTATGAGCAATTTCTCTTACCCCAATTTGTGTCACATCTACTGGAGCATCATGAGCATGTATTATGACGTCACAGTATATGATGACATCATAATTAGTATGCACTATGACTTCACAATGTATTATGACGTCATAATGTATCCGCATTATGACATCACAATATATTATGAGAGCGCAATTTGCAGGTATTATGAGCAATTTCTCCTACCTCAATATGTGTCAGATCTACTGGAGCATCATGAGCATGTATTATGACGTCAGAATATACGATGACATCATAATTAGTATGCACTATGATGTCACAATATATTATGACGTCATAATGTATCCGCATTATGACATCACAATATATTATGAGAGCGCAATTTGCAGGTATCATGAGCAATTTCTCTTACCCCAATTTGTGTCACATCTACTGGAGCATCATGAGCATGTATTATGACGTCACAGTATATGATGACATCATAATTAGTATTCACAATGACGTCACATTGTATTATGACGTCATAATGTATCCGCATTATGACATCACAATATATTATGAGAGCGCAATTTGCAGGTATTATGAGCAATTTCTCTTACCCCAATTTCTGTCACATCTACTGGAACATTATGAGCATGTATTATGGTGTCACAGTATATGATGACATCATAATTAGTATGCACTATGACATCACAATGTATTATGACGTCATAATGTATCCGCATTATGACATCACAATATATTATGAGAGTGCAATTTGCAGGTATTATGAGCAATTTCTTTTACCCCAAAGTGTGTCACATCTACTGGAGCATCATGAGCATGTATTATGACATCACAGTATATGTTGACATCATAATTAGTATGCACTACGACGTCACAATGTATTATGACGTCATAATATATCCGCATTATGACATCACAATATATTCTGAGAGCGCAATTTGCAGGTATTATGAGCAATTTCCCTTACCCCAATTTGTGTCACATCTACTGGAGCATCATGAGCATGTATTATGACGTCACAGTATATGATGACATCATAATTAATATGCACTATGGCGTCACAATATATTATGACGTCATAATGTATCCGCATTATGACATCGCAATATATTATGAGAGTGCAATTTGCACGTATTATGAGCAATTTCTCTTACCCCAATTTGTGTCACATCTACTGGAGAATCATGAGCATGTATTATGACGTCACAGTATATGAGGACATCATAATTAGTATGCACTATGACGTCACAATGTATTATGACGTCATAAAGTATCCGCATTATGCCATCACAATATATTATGAGAGCGCAATTTGCAGGTATTATGAGCAATTTCTCCTACCTCAATATGTGTCAGATCTACTGGAGCATCATGAGCATGTATTATGATGTCAGAATATACGATGACATCAAAATTAGTATGCACTATGATGTCACAATGTATTATGACGTCATAATGTATCCGCATTATGACATCACAATATATTATGAGAGCGCAATTTGCAGGTATTATGAGCAATTTCTCTTACCACAATTTGTGTCACATCTACTGGAGCATCATGAGCATGTATTATGACGTCACAGTATATGATGACATCATAATTAGTATGCACTATGACGTCGCAATGTATTATGATGTCATAATGTATCCGCATTATGACATAACAATATATTATGAGAGCGCAATTTGCGGGTATTATGAGCAATTTCGCTTACCCGAAATTGTGTCACATCTACTGGAGCAACATGAGTATGTATTATGACGTCACAGTATATGATGAAATCATAATTAGTATGCACTATGACGTCACAATGTATTATGACGTCATAATGTATCCGCGTTATAACATCACAATATATTATGAGAGCGCAATTTGCGGATATTATGAGCAATTTCGCTTACCCCAATTTGTGTCACATCTACTGGAGCATCATGAGCATGTATTATGACGTCACAGTATATGATGACATCATAATTAGTATGCACTATTACGCCACAATGTATTATGACGTCATAATATATCCGCATTATGACATCACAATATATTATGAGAGTGCAATTTGCAGGTATTATGAGCAATTTCTCTTACCCCAATGTGTGTCACATCTACTGGAGCATCATGAGCAGGTATTATGACATCACAGTATATGTTGACATCATAATTAGTATGCACTACGACGTCACAATGTATTATGACGTCATAATATATCCGCATTATGACATCACAATATATTCTGAGAGCGCAATTTGCAGGTATTATGAGCAATTTCCCTTACCCCAATTTGTGTCACATCTACTGGAGCATCATGAGCATGTATTATGACGCCACAGTATATGAGGACATCATAATTAGTATGCACTATGGCGTCACAATATATTATGACGTCATAATGTATCCGCATTATGACATCGCAATATATTATGAGAGCGCAATTTGCACGTATTATGAGCAATTTCTCTTACCCCAATTTGTGTCACATCTACTGGAGCATCATGAGCATGTATTATGACATCACAGTATATGTTGACATTATAATTAGTATGCACTATGACGTCACAATGTATTATGACGTCATAATGTATCCGCATTATGACCTCACAATATATTCTGAGAGCCCAATTTGCAGGTATTATGACCCATTTCTCTTACCCCAATTTGTGTCACATCTACTGGAGCATCATGAGCATGTATTATGACGTCACAGTATATGAGGACATCATAATTAGTATGCACTATGATGTCACAATGTATTATGACGTCATAAAGTATCCGCATTATGCCATCACAATATATTATGAGAGTGCAATTTGCAGGTATTATGAGCAATTTCTCCTACCTCAATATGTTTCAGATCTACTGGAGCATCATGAGCATGTATTATGACGTCAGAATATACGATGACATCATAATTAGTATGCACTATGATGTCACAATGTACTATGACGTCATAATGTATCCGCATTATGACCTCACAATATATTATGAGAGCGCAATTTGCTGGTATTATGAGCAATTTCTCTTACCCCAATTTGTGTCACATCTACTGGAGCATCATGAGCATGTATTATGACGTCACAGTATATGATGACATCATAATTAGTATGCACTATGACGTCACAATGTATTATGACGTCATAATGTATCCGCGTTATGACATCACAATGCATTATGAGAGCGCAATTTGGAGGTATTATGAGCAATTTCTCTTACCCCAATTTGTGTCACATCTACTGGAGCATCATGAGCATGTATTATGACGTCACAGTATATGGTGACATCATAATTGTTATGCACTGTGACGTCACAATATATTATGACGTCATAATGTATCCGCATTATGACATCACAATATAATCTGAGAGCGCACCTTGCAGGTATTATGAAAAATTTCTCTTACCCCAATTTGTGTCACATCTACTGGAGTATCATGAGCATGTATTATGACATCACAGTATATGATGACATGATAATTAGTATGCACTATGACATCACAATGTATTATGACGTCATAATGTATCCGCTATATGACATAACAATATATTATGAGAGCGCAATTTGCGGGTATTATGAGCAATTTCGCTTACCCGAATTTGTTTCACATCTACTGGAGCATCATGAGTATGTATTATGACGTCACAGTATATGGTGAAATCATAATTAGTATGCACTATGAAGTCACAATATATTATGACGTCATAATGTATCCGCGTTATGACATCACAGTATATTATGAGAGCGCAATTTGCGGGTATTATGAGCAATTTCGCTTACCCCAATTTGTTTCACATCTACTGGAGCATCATGAGCATGTATTATGACGTCACAGTATATGATGACATCATAATTAGTATGCACTATTACGCCACAATGTATTATGACGTCATAATATATCTGCATTATGACATCACAATATATTAAGAGAGTGCAATTTGCAGGTATTAAGAGCAATTTCTCTTACCCCAATGTGTGTCACATCTACTGGAGCATCATGAGCATGTATTATGACATCACAGTATATGTTGACATCATAATTAGTATGCACTACGACGTCACAATGTATTATGACGTCATAATATATCCGCATTATGACATCACAATATATTCTGAGAGCGCAATTTGCAGGTATTATGAGCAATTTCCCTTACCCCAATTTGTGTCACATCTACTGGAGCATCATGAGCATGTATTATGACGTCACAGTATATGATGACATCATAATTAGTATGCACTATGGCGTCACAATATACTATGACGTCATAATGTATCCGCATTATGACATCGCAATATATTATGAGAGTGCAATTTGCACGTATTATGAGCAATTTCTCTTACCCCAATTTGTGTCACATCTACTGGAGCATCATGAGCATGTACTATGACATCACAGTATATGTTGACATTATAATTAGTAAGCACTATGACGTCACAATGTATTATGACGTCATAATGTATCCGCATTATGCCATCACAATATATTCTGAGAGCGCAATTTGCAGGTATTATGAGCAATTTCTCCTACCTCAATATGTGTCAGATCTACTGGAGCATCATGAGCATGTATTATGATGTCAGAATATACGATGACATCATAATTAGTATGCACTATGATGTCACAATGTATTATGACGTCATAATGTATCCGCATTATGACATCACAATATATTATGAGAGCGCAATTTGCTGGTATTATGAGCAATTTCTCTTACCCCAATTTGTGTCACATCTACTGGAGCATCATGAGCATGTATTATGACGTCACAGTATATGAGGACATCATAATTAGTATGCATTATGACGTCACAATGTATTATGACGTAATAAAGTATCCGCATTATGCCAACACAATATATTATGAGAGCGCAATTTGCAGGTATTATGAGCAATTTCTCTTACCCCAATTTGTGTCACATCTACTGGAGCATCATGAGCATGTATTATGACGTCACAGTATATGATGACATCATAATTAGTATGCACTATGACGTCACAATGTATTATGATGTCATAATGTATCCGCATTACGACATCACAATATATTTTGAGAGAGCAATTTGCAGGTATTATGAGCAATTTCTCTTACCCCAATTTGTGTCACATCTACTGGAGCATCATGAGCATGTATTATGACGTCACAGTATATGATGATATCATAATTAGTATGCACTATTGCGTCACAATATATTATGACGTCATAATGTATCCGCATTATGACACCGCAATATATTATGAGAGTGCAATTTGCACGTATTATGAGCAATTTCTCTTACCCCACTTTGTGTCACATCTACTGGAGCATCATGAGAATGTGTTATGACATCACAGTATATGTTGACATCAGAATTAGTATGCACTATGACGTCACAATGTAGTATGACGTCATAACGTATCCGCATTATGACATCACAATATATTCTGAGAGCGCAATTTACAGGTATTATGAGCAATTTCTCTTACCCCAATTTGTGTCACATCTACTGGAGCATCATGAGCATGTATTATGACGTCACAGTATATGATGACATCATAATTAGTATGCACTATGACTTCACAATGTATTATGACGTCATAATGTATCCGCATTATGACATCACAATATATTATGAGAGCGCAATTTGCAGGTATTATGAGCAATTTCTCCTACCGCAATATGTGTCAGATCTACTGGAGCATCATGAGCATGTATTATGACGTCAGAATATACGATGACATCATAATTAGTATGCACTATGATGTCACAATATATTATGACGTCATAATGTATCCGCATTATGACATCACAATATATTAGGAGATCGCAATTTGCAGGTATTATGACCAATTTCTCTTACCCCTATTTGTGTCACATCTACTGGAGCATCATGGGCATGTATTATGACGTCACAGTATATGATGACATCAAAATTAGTATGCAGTATGATTTCAAAATGTATTATGACGTCATAATGTATCCGCATTATGACATCACAAAATATTATGAGAGCGCAATTTGCAGGTTTATGAGCAATTTCTCTTACCCCAATTTGTGTCACATCTACTGGAGCATCATGAGCATGTATTTTGAGATCACAGTATATGATATCATAATTAGTATGCACTATGACGTCACAATGTATTATGACATCATAATGTATCCGCGTTATGATATCACAGAATATTATGAGAGCGCAATTTGCAGGTATTATGAGCAATTTCTCTTACCTCAATTTGTGTCACATCTACGGGAGCATCATGTGCATGTATTATGACGTCACAGTATATGTTGACATCATAATTAGTATGCACTATGACGTCACAATGTATTATGACGTCATAATGTATCCACATTATGACATCACAATATATTATGAGAGCGCAATTTGCAGGTATTATGAGCAATTTCTCTTACCCCAATTTGTGTCACATCTACTGGAGCATCATGAGCATGTATTATGACGTCACAGTATATGATGACATCATAATTAGTATGCACTATGACGTCACAATGTATTATGACGTCATAATGTATCAGCATTATGACATCACAGAATATTATGAGAGCGCAATTTGCAGGTATTATGAGCAATTTCTCTTACCCCAAATTGTGTCACATCTACTGGAGCATCATGAGCATGTATTATGATGTCACCGTATATGATGATGTCATAATTAGTATGCAGTATGACGTCACAGTGTATTATGACGTCATAATGTATCCGCTTTATGACATAACAATATATTATGAGAGCGCAATTTGCGGGTATTATGAGCAATTTCGCTTACCCGAAATTGTGTCACATCTACTGGAGCAACATGAGTATGTATTATGACGTCACAGTATATGATGAAATCATAATTAGTATGCACTATGACGTCACAATGTATTATGACGTCATAATGTATCCGCGTTATAACATCACAATATATTATGAGAGCGCAATTTGCGGATATTATGAGCAATTTCGCTTACCCCAATTTGTGTCACATCTACTGGAGCATCATGAGCATGTATTATGACGTCACAGTATATGATGACATCATAATTAGTATGCACTATTACGCCACAATGTATTATGACGTCATAATATATCCGCATTATGACATCACAATATATTATGAGAGTGCAATTTGCAGGTATTATGAGCAATTTCTCTTACCCCAATGTGTGTCACATCCACTGGAGCATCATGAGCATGTATTATGACGTCACAGTATATGAGGACATCATAATTAGTATGCGCTATGATGTCACAATGTATTATGACGTCATAAAGTATCCGCATTATGCCATCACAATATATTATGAGAGTGCAATTTGCAGGTATTATGAGCAATTTCTCCTACCTCAATATGTTTCAGATCTACTGGAGCATCATGAGCATGTATTATGACGTCACAGTATATGATGACATCATAATTAGTATGCACTATGGCGTCACAATATACTATGACGTCATAATGTATCCGCATTATGACATCGCAATATATTATGAGAGTGCAATTTGCACGTATTATGAGCAATTTCTCTTACCCCAATTTGTGTCACATCTACTGGAGCATCATGAGCATGTACTATGACATCACAGTATATGTTGACATTATAATTAGTATGCACTATGACGTCACAGTGTATTATGACGTCATAATGTATCCGCATTATGCCATCACAATATATTCTGAGAGCGCAATTTGCAGGTATTATGAGCAATTTCTGCTACCTCAATATGTGTCAGATCTACTGGAGCATCATGAGCATGTATTATGACGTCAGAATATACGATGACATCATAATTAGTATGCACTATGATGTCACAATGTATTATGACGTCATAATGTATCCGCATTATGACATCACAATATATTATGAGAGCGCAATTTGCTGGTATTATGAGCAATTTCTCTTACCCCAATTTGTGTCACATCTACTGGAGCATCATGAGCATGTATTATGACGTCACAGTATATGAGGACATCATAATTAGTATGCACTATGACGTCACAATGTATTATGACGTAATAAAGTATCCGCATTATGCCAACACAATATATTATGAGAGCGCAATTTGCAGGTATTATGAGCAATTTCTCCTACCTCAATATGTGTCAGATCTACTGGAGCATCATGAGCATGTATTATGACGTCAGGATGTACGATGGCATCATAATTAGTATGCACTATGACGTCACAATGTATTATGACGTCATAATGTATCCGCATTATGACATCACAATACATTATGAGAGTGCAATTTGCTGGTATTATGAGCAATTTCTCTTACCCCAATTTGTGTCACATCTACTGGAGCATCATGAGCATGTATTACGACGTCACAGTATATGATGACATCATAATTAGTATGCACTATGACGTCACAATGTATTATGACGTCATATTGTATCCGCATTATGAAATCTCAGTATATTATGAGAGCGCAATTTGCAAGTATTATGAGCATTTTCTCTTACCCCAATTTGTGTCACATCTACTGGAGCATCATGAGCATGTATTATGACGTCACAGTATATGATGACATCATAATTAGTATGCACTATGACGTCACAATGTATTATGACGTCATAATGTATCCGCGTTATGACATCACAATGTATGATGAGAGCGCAATTTGCAGGTATTATGAGCAATTTCTCTAACCCCAATTTGTGTCACATCTACTGGAGCATCATGAGCAGGTATTATGACGTCAGAGTGTATGATGACATCATAATTAGTATGCACTATGACGTCAAAACGTATTATGACGTCATATTTTATCCGCATTATGAAATCACAATATATTGTGAGAGCGCAATTTTCAGGTATTATGAGCATTTTCTCTTACCCCAATTAGTGTCACATCTACTGGAGCATCATGAGCATGTATTATGACGTCACAGTATATGATGACATCATAATTAGTATGCACTATGACGTCACAATGTATTATGACGTCATAATGTATCCGCGTTATGACATCACAATGCATTATGAGAGCGCAATTTGGAGGTATTATGAGCAATTTCTCTTACCCCAATTTGTGTCACATCTACTGGAGCATCATGAGCATGTATTATGACGTCACAGTATATGGTGACATCATAATTAGTATGCACTGTGACGTCACAATATATTATGACGTCATAATGTATCCGCATTATGACATCACTGTATATTATGAGAGCGCAATTTGCAGGTATTATGAGCAATTTCTCTTACCCCAATTTGTGTCACATCTACTGGAGCATCATGAGCATGTATTATGACGTCACAGTATATGATGACACCATAATTAGTATGCACTATTACGTCACAATATATCATGACGTTATATTATATCCGCTTTATGACATAACAATATATTATGAGAGCGCAATTTGCGGGTATGATGAGCAATTTCGCTTACCCGAATTTGTGTCACATCTACTGGAGCATCATGAGCATGTATTATGACGTCACAGTATATGGTGACATCATAATTAGTATGCACTATTGCGTCACAATATATTATGACGTCATAATGTATCCGCATTATGACACCGCAATATATTATGAGAGTGCAATTTGCACGTATTATGAGCAATTTCTCTTACCCCACTTTGTGTCACATCTACTGGAGCATCATGAGAATGTGTTATGACATCACAGTATATGTTGTCATCAGAATTAGTATGCACTATGACGTCACAATGTAGTATGACGTCATAACGTATCCGCATTATGACATCACAATATATTCTGAGAGCGCAATTTACAGGTATTATGAGCAATTTCTCTTACCCCAATTTGTGTCACATCTACTGGAGCATCATGAGCATGTATTATGACGTCACAGTATATGATGACATCATAATTAGTATGCACTATGACTTCACAATGTATTATGACGTCATAATGTATCCGCATTATGACATCACAATATATTATGAGAGCGCAATTTGCAGGTATTATGAGCAATTTCTCCTACCTCAATATGTGTCAGATCTACTGGAGCATCATGAGCATGTATTATGACGTCAGAATATACGATGACATCATAATTAGTATGCACTATGATGTCACAATATATTATGACGTCATAATGTATCCGCATTATGACATCACAATATATTATGAGAGCGCAATTTGCAGGTATCATGAGCAATTTCTCTTACCCCAATTTGTGTCACATCTACTGGAGCATCATGAGCATGTATTATGACGTCACAGTATATGATGACATCATAATTAGTATTCACAATGACGTCACATTGTATTATGACGTCATAATGTATCCGCATTATGACATCACAATATATTATGAGAGCGCAATTTGCAGGTATTATGAGCAATTTCTCTTACCCCAATTTCTGTCACATCTACTGGAACATTATGAGCATGTATTATGGTGTCACAGTATATGATGACATCATAATTAGTATGCACTATGACATCACAATGTATTATGACGTCATAATGTATCCGCATTATGACATCACAATATATTATGAGAGTGCAATTTGCAGGTATTATGAGCAATTTCTTTTACCCCAAAGTGTGTCACATCTACTGGAGCATCATGAGCATGTATTATGACATCACAGTATATGTTGACATCATAATTAGTATGCACTACGACGTCACAATGTATTATGACGTCATAATATATCCGCATTATGACATCACAATATATTCTGAGAGCGCAATTTGCAGGTATTATGAGCAATTTCCCTTACCCCAATTTGTGTCACATCTACTGGAGCATCATGAGCATGTATTATGACGTCACAGTATATGATGACATCATAATTAATATGCACTATGGCGTCACAATATATTATGACGTCATAATGTATCCGCATTATGACATCGCAATATATTATGAGAGTGCAATTTGCACGTATTATGAGCAATTTCTCTTACCCCAATTTGTGTCACATCTACTGGAGAATCATGAGCATGTATTATGACGTCACAGTATATGAGGACATCATAATTAGTATGCACTATGACGTCACAATGTATTATGACGTCATAAAGTATCCGCATTATGCCATCACAATATATTATGAGAGCGCAATTTGCAGGTATTATGAGCAATTTCTCCTACCTCAATATGTGTCAGATCTACTGGAGCATCATGAGCATGTATTATGATGTCAGAATATACGATGACATCAAAATTAGTATGCACTATGATGTCACAATGTATTATGACGTCATAATGTATCCGCATTATGACATCACAATATATTATGAGAGCGCAATTTGCAGGTATTATGAGCAATTTCTCTTACCACAATTTGTGTCACATCTACTGGAGCATCATGAGCATGTATTATGACGTCACAGTATATGATGACATCATAATTAGTATGCACTATGACGTCGCAATGTATTATGATGTCATAATGTATCCGCATTATGACATAACAATATATTATGAGAGCGCAATTTGCGGGTATTATGAGCAATTTCGCTTACCCGAAATTGTGTCACATCTACTGGAGCAACATGAGTATGTATTATGACGTCACAGTATATGATGAAATCATAATTAGTATGCACTATGACGTCACAATGTATTATGACGTCATAATGTATCCGCGTTATAACATCACAATATATTATGAGAGCGCAATTTGCGGATATTATGAGCAATTTCGCTTACCCCAATTTGTGTCACATCTACTGGAGCATCATGAGCATGTATTATGACGTCACAGTATATGATGACATCATAATTAGTATGCACTATTACGCCACAATGTATTATGACGTCATAATATATCCGCATTATGACATCACAATATATTATGAGAGTGCAATTTGCAGGTATTATGAGCAATTTCTCTTACCCCAATGTGTGTCACATCTACTGGAGCATCATGAGCAGGTATTATGACATCACAGTATATGTTGACATCATAATTAGTATGCACTACGACGTCACAATGTATTATGACGTCATAATATATCCGCATTATGACATCACAATATATTCTGAGAGCGCAATTTGCAGGTATTATGAGCAATTTCCCTTACCCCAATTTGTGTCACATCTACTGGAGCATCATGAGCATGTATTATGACGCCACAGTATATGAGGACATCATAATTAGTATGCACTATGGCGTCACAATATATTATGACGTCATAATGTATCCGCATTATGACATCGCAATATATTATGAGAGCGCAATTTGCACGTATTATGAGCAATTTCTCTTACCCCAATTTGTGTCACATCTACTGGAGCATCATGAGCATGTATTATGACATCACAGTATATGTTGACATTATAATTAGTATGCACTATGACGTCACAATGTATTATGACGTCATAATGTATCCGCATTATGACCTCACAATATATTCTGAGAGCCCAATTTGCAGGTATTATGACCCATTTCTCTTACCCCAATTTGTGTCACATCTACTGGAGCATCATGAGCATGTATTATGACGTCACAGTATATGAGGACATCATAATTAGTATGCACTATGATGTCACAATGTATTATGACGTCATAAAGTATCCGCATTATGCCATCACAATATATTATGAGAGTGCAATTTGCAGGTATTATGAGCAATTTCTCCTACCTCAATATGTTTCAGATCTACTGGAGCATCATGAGCATGTATTATGACGTCAGAATATACGATGACATCATAATTAGTATGCACTATGATGTCACAATGTACTATGACGTCATAATGTATCCGCATTATGACCTCACAATATATTATGAGAGCGCAATTTGCTGGTATTATGAGCAATTTCTCTTACCCCAATTTGTGTCACATCTACTGGAGCATCATGAGCATGTATTATGACGTCACAGTATATGATGACATCATAATTAGTATGCACTATGACGTCACAATGTATTATGACGTCATAATGTATCCGCGTTATGACATCACAATGCATTATGAGAGCGCAATTTGGAGGTATTATGAGCAATTTCTCTTACCCCAATTTGTGTCACATCTACTGGAGCATCATGAGCATGTATTATGACGTCACAGTATATGGTGACATCATAATTGTTATGCACTGTGACGTCACAATATATTATGACGTCATAATGTATCCGCATTATGACATCACAATATAATCTGAGAGCGCACCTTGCAGGTATTATGAAAAATTTCTCTTACCCCAATTTGTGTCACATCTACTGGAGTATCATGAGCATGTATTATGACATCACAGTATATGATGACATGATAATTAGTATGCATTATGACATCACAATGTATTATGACGTCATAATGTATCCGCTATATGACATAACAATATATTATGAGAGCGCAATTTGCGGGTATTATGAGCAATTTCGCTTACCCGAATTTGTTTCACATCTACTGGAGCATCATGAGTATGTATTATGACGTCACAGTATATGGTGAAATCATAATTAGTATGCACTATGAAGTCACAATATATTATGACGTCATAATGTATCCGCGTTATGACATCACAGTATATTATGAGAGCGCAATTTGCGGGTATTATGAGCAATTTCGCTTACCCCAATTTGTTTCACATCTACTGGAGCATCATGAGCATGTATTATGACGTCACAGTATATGATGACATCATAATTAGTATGCACTATTACGCCACAATGTATTATGACGTCATAATATATCTGCATTATGACATCACAATATATTAAGAGAGTGCAATTTGCAGGTATTAAGAGCAATTTCTCTTACCCCAATGTGTGTCACATCTACTGGAGCATCATGAGCATGTATTATGACATCACAGTATATGTTGACATCATAATTAGTATGCACTACGACGTCACAATGTATTATGACGTCATAATATATCCGCATTATGACATCACAATATATTCTGAGAGCGCAATTTGCAGGTATTATGAGCAATTTCCCTTACCCCAATTTGTGTCACATCTACTGGAGCATCATGAGCATGTATTATGACGTCACAGTATATGATGACATCATAATTAGTATGCACTATGGCGTCACAATATACTATGACGTCATAATGTATCCGCATTATGACATCGCAATATATTATGAGAGTGCAATTTGCACGTATTATGAGCAATTTCTCTTACCCCAATTTGTGTCACATCTACTGGAGCATCATGAGCATGTACTATGACATCACAGTATATGTTGACATTATAATTAGTAAGCACTATGACGTCACAATGTATTATGACGTCATAATGTATCCGCATTATGCCATCACAATATATTCTGAGAGCGCAATTTGCAGGTATTATGAGCAATTTCTCCTACCTCAATATGTGTCAGATCTACTGGAGCATCATGAGCATGTATTATGATGTCAGAATATACGATGACATCATAATTAGTATGCACTATGATGTCACAATGTATTATGACGTCATAATGTATCCGCATTATGACATCACAATATATTATGAGAGCGCAATTTGCTGGTATTATGAGCAATTTCTCTTACCCCAATTTGTGTCACATCTACTGGAGCATCATGAGCATGTATTATGACGTCACAGTATATGAGGACATCATAATTAGTATGCATTATGACGTCACAATGTATTATGACGTAATAAAGTATCCGCATTATGCCAACACAATATATTATGAGAGCGCAATTTGCAGGTATTATGAGCAATTTCTCTTACCCCAATTTGTGTCACATCTACTGGAGCATCATGAGCATGTATTATGACGTCACAGTATATGATGACATCATAATTAGTATGCACTATGACGTCACAATGTATTATGATGTCATAATGTATCCGCATTACGACATCACAATATATTTTGAGAGAGCAATTTGCAGGTATTATGAGCAATTTCTCTTACCCCAATTTGTGTCACATCTACTGGAGCATCATGAGCATGTATTATGACGTCACAGTATATGATGATATCATAATTAGTATGCACTATTGCGTCACAATATATTATGACGTCATAATGTATCCGCATTATGACACCGCAATATATTATGAGAGTGCAATTTGCACGTATTATGAGCAATTTCTCTTACCCCACTTTGTGTCACATCTACTGGAGCATCATGAGAATGTGTTATGACATCACAGTATATGTTGACATCAGAATTAGTATGCACTATGACGTCACAATGTAGTATGACGTCATAACGTATCCGCATTATGACATCACAATATATTCTGAGAGCGCAATTTACAGGTATTATGAGCAATTTCTCTTACCCCAATTTGTGTCACATCTACTGGAGCATCATGAGCATGTATTATGACGTCACAGTATATGATGACATCATAATTAGTATGCACTATGACTTCACAATGTATTATGACGTCATAATGTATCCGCATTATGACATCACAATATATTATGAGAGCGCAATTTGCAGGTATTATGAGCAATTTCTCCTACCGCAATATGTGTCAGATCTACTGGAGCATCATGAGCATGTATTATGACGTCAGAATATACGATGACATCATAATTAGTATGCACTATGATGTCACAATATATTATGACGTCATAATGTATCCGCATTATGACATCACAATATATTAGGAGATCGCAATTTGCAGGTATTATGACCAATTTCTCTTACCCCTATTTGTGTCACATCTACTGGAGCATCATGGGCATGTATTATGACGTCACAGTATATGATGACATCAAAATTAGTATGCAGTATGATTTCAAAATGTATTATGACGTCATAATGTATCCGCATTATGACATCACAAAATATTATGAGAGCGCAATTTGCAGGTTTATGAGCAATTTCTCTTACCCCAATTTGTGTCACATCTACTGGAGCATCATGAGCATGTATTTTGAGATCACAGTATATGATATCATAATTAGTATGCACTATGACGTCACAATGTATTATGACATCATAATGTATCCGCGTTATGATATCACAGAATATTATGAGAGCGCAATTTGCAGGTATTATGAGCAATTTCTCTTACCTCAATTTGTGTCACATCTACGGGAGCATCATGTGCATGTATTATGACGTCACAGTATATGTTGACATCATAATTAGTATGCACTATGACGTCACAATGTATTATGACGTCATAATGTATCCACATTATGACATCACAATATATTATGAGAGCGCAATTTGCAGGTATTATGAGCAATTTCTCTTACCCCAATTTGTGTCACATCTACTGGAGCATCATGAGCATGTATTATGACGTCACAGTATATGATGACATCATAATTAGTATGCACTATGACGTCACAATGTATTATGACGTCATAATGTATCAGCATTATGACATCACAGAATATTATGAGAGCGCAATTTGCAGGTATTATGAGCAATTTCTCTTACCCCAAATTGTGTCACATCTACTGGAGCATCATGAGCATGTATTATGATGTCACCGTATATGATGATGTCATAATTAGTATGCAGTATGACGTCACAGTGTATTATGACGTCATAATGTATCCGCTTTATGACATAACAATATATTATGAGAGCGCAATTTGCGGGTATTATGAGCAATTTCGCTTACCCGAAATTGTGTCACATCTACTGGAGCAACATGAGTATGTATTATGACGTCACAGTATATGATGAAATCATAATTAGTATGCACTATGACGTCACAATGTATTATGACGTCATAATGTATCCGCGTTATAACATCACAATATATTATGAGAGCGCAATTTGCGGATATTATGAGCAATTTCGCTTACCCCAATTTGTGTCACATCTACTGGAGCATCATGAGCATGTATTATGACGTCACAGTATATGATGACATCATAATTAGTATGCACTATTACGCCACAATGTATTATGACGTCATAATATATCCGCATTATGACATCACAATATATTATGAGAGTGCAATTTGCAGGTATTATGAGCAATTTCTCTTACCCCAATGTGTGTCACATCCACTGGAGCATCATGAGCATGTATTATGACGTCACAGTATATGAGGACATCATAATTAGTATGCGCTATGATGTCACAATGTATTATGACGTCATAAAGTATCCGCATTATGCCATCACAATATATTATGAGAGTGCAATTTGCAGGTATTATGAGCAATTTCTCCTACCTCAATATGTTTCAGATCTACTGGAGCATCATGAGCATGTATTATGACGTCACAGTATATGATGACATCATAATTAGTATGCACTATGGCGTCACAATATACTATGACGTCATAATGTATCCGCATTATGACATCGCAATATATTATGAGAGTGCAATTTGCACGTATTATGAGCAATTTCTCTTACCCCAATTTGTGTCACATCTACTGGAGCATCATGAGCATGTACTATGACATCACAGTATATGTTGACATTATAATTAGTATGCACTATGACGTCACAGTGTATTATGACGTCATAATGTATCCGCATTATGCCATCACAATATATTCTGAGAGCGCAATTTGCAGGTATTATGAGCAATTTCTGCTACCTCAATATGTGTCAGATCTACTGGAGCATCATGAGCATGTATTATGACGTCAGAATATACGATGACATCATAATTAGTATGCACTATGATGTCACAATGTATTATGACGTCATAATGTATCCGCATTATGACATCACAATATATTATGAGAGCGCAATTTGCTGGTATTATGAGCAATTTCTCTTACCCCAATTTGTGTCACATCTACTGGAGCATCATGAGCATGTATTATGACGTCACAGTATATGAGGACATCATAATTAGTATGCACTATGACGTCACAATGTATTATGACGTAATAAAGTATCCGCATTATGCCAACACAATATATTATGAGAGCGCAATTTGCAGGTATTATGAGCAATTTCTCCTACCTCAATATGTGTCAGATCTACTGGAGCATCATGAGCATGTATTATGACGTCAGGATGTACGATGGCATCATAATTAGTATGCACTATGACGTCACAATGTATTATGACGTCATAATGTATCCGCATTATGACATCACAATACATTATGAGAGTGCAATTTGCTGGTATTATGAGCAATTTCTCTTACCCCAATTTGTGTCACATCTACTGGAGCATCATGAGCATGTATTACGACGTCACAGTATATGATGACATCATAATTAGTATGCACTATGACGTCACAATGTATTATGACGTCATATTGTATCCGCATTATGAAATCTCAGTATATTATGAGAGCGCAATTTGCAAGTATTATGAGCATTTTCTCTTACCCCAATTTGTGTCACATCTACTGGAGCATCATGAGCATGTATTATGACGTCACAGTATATGATGACATCATAATTAGTATGCACTATGACGTCACAATGTATTATGACGTCATAATGTATCCGCGTTATGACATCACAATGTATGATGAGAGCGCAATTTGCAGGTATTATGAGCAATTTCTCTAACCCCAATTTGTGTCACATCTACTGGAGCATCATGAGCAGGTATTATGACGTCAGAGTGTATGATGACATCATAATTAGTATGCACTATGACGTCAAAACGTATTATGACGTCATATTTTATCCGCATTATGAAATCACAATATATTGTGAGAGCGCAATTTTCAGGTATTATGAGCATTTTCTCTTACCCCAATTAGTGTCACATCTACTGGAGCATCATGAGCATGTATTATGACGTCACAGTATATGATGACATCATAATTAGTATGCACTATGACGTCACAATGTATTATGACGTCATAATGTATCCGCGTTATGACATCACAATGCATTATGAGAGCGCAATTTGGAGGTATTATGAGCAATTTCTCTTACCCCAATTTGTGTCACATCTACTGGAGCATCATGAGCATGTATTATGACGTCACAGTATATGGTGACATCATAATTAGTATGCACTGTGACGTCACAATATATTATGACGTCATAATGTATCCGCATTATGACATCACAATATATAATGAGAGCGTAATTTGCAGGTATTATGAACAATTTCTCTTACCCCAATTTGTGTCACATCTACTGGAGCATCATGAGCATGTATTATGGCATCACAGTATATGATGACATCATAACTAGTATGCACTATGACGTTACAATGTATTATGATGTCATAATGTATCCGCATTATGACATCACAATATATTATGAGAACGCAATTTGCAGGTATTATGAGAAATTTCTCTCACCCCAATTTGTGTCACATCTGCTGGAGCATCATGAGCATGTATTATGACGTCACATTATATGATGACATCATAATTAGTATGCACTATGACGTCACAATGTATTATGACGTCATAATCTATCCGCATTATGACATCACAATATATTATGAGAGCGCAATTTGCAGGTATTATGAGCAATTTCTCTTACCCCAATGTGTGTCACATCTACTGGAGCATCATGAGCATGTATTATGACGTCACACTATATGATGACATCATAATTAGTATACACTATGACGTCACAATGTATTATGATGTCATAATGTATCCGCATTATGACATCACAATATATTTTGAGAGAGCAATTTGCAGGTATTATGAGCAATTTCTCTTACCCCAATTTGTGTCACATCTACTGGAGCATCATGAGCATGTATTATGACGTCACAGTATATGATGATATCATAATTAGTATGCACTATTGCGTCACAATATATTATGATGTCATAATGTATCCGCATTATGACACCGCAATATATTATGAGAGTGCAATTTGCACGTATTATGAGCGATTTCTCTTACCCCACTTTGTGTCACATCTACTGGAGCATCATGAGAATGTGTTATGACATCACAGTATATGTTGACATCAGAATTAGTATGCACTATGACGTCACAATGTAGTATGACGTCATAACGTATCCGCATTATGACATCACAATATATTCTGAGAGCGCAATTTACAGGTATTATGAGCAATTTCTCTTACCCCAATTTGTGTCACATCTACTGGAGCATCATGAGCATGTATTATGACGTCACAGTATATGATGACATCATAATTAGTATGCACTATGACTTCACAATGTATTATGACGTCATAATGTATCCGCATTATGACATCACAATATATTATGAGAGCGCAATTTGCAGGTATTATGAGCAATTTCTCCTACCTCAATATGTGTCAGATCTACTGGAGCATCATGAGCATGTATTATGACGTCAGAATATACGATGACATCATAATTAGTATGCACTATGATGTCACAATATATTATGACGTCATAATGTATCCGCATTATGACATCACAATATATTATGAGAGCGCAATTTGCAGGTATTATGAGCAATTTCTCTTACCCCAATTTGTGTCACATCTACTGGAGCATCATGAGCATGTATTATGACGTCACAGTATATTAAGACATCATAATTAGTATTCACAATGACGTCACATTGTATTATGACGTCATAATGTATCCGCATTATGACATCACAATATATTATGAGAGCGCAATTTGCAGGTATTATGAGCAATTTCTCTTACCCCAATTTCTGTCACATCTACTGGAACATCATGAGCATGTATTATGGTGTCACAGTATATGATGACATCATAATTAGTATGCACTATGACATCACAATGTATTATGACGTCATAATGTATCCGCATTATGACATCACAATATATTATGAGAGCGCAATTTGCAGGTATTATGAGCAATTTCTCTTACCCCAATTTGTGTCACATCTACTGGAGCATCATGAGCATGTACTATGACATCACAGTATATGTTGACATTATAATTAGTATGCACTATGACGTCACAATGTATTATGACGTCATAATGTATCCGCATTATTAAATCTCAGTATATTATGAGAGCGCAATTTGCAAGTATTATGAGCATTTTCTCTTACCCCAATTTGTGTCACATCTACTGGAGCATCATGAGCATGTATTATGACGTCACAGTATATGATGACATCATAATTAGTATGCACTATGACGTCACAATGTATTATGACGTCATAATGTATCCGCGTTATGACATCACAACGTATGATGAGAGCGCAATTTGCAGGTATTATGAGCAATTTCTCTAACCCCAATTTGTGTCACATCTACTGGAGCATCATGAGCAGGTATTATGACGTCAGAGTATATGATGACATCATAATTAGTATGCACTATGACGTCAAAACGTATTATGACGTCATATTTTATCCGCATTATGAAATCACAATATATTGTGAGAGCGCAATTTTCAGGTATTATGAGCATTTTCTCTTACTCCAATTAGTGTCACATCTACTGGAGCATCATGAGCATGTATTATGACGTCACAGTGTATGATGACATCATAATTAGTATGCACTATGACGTCACAATGTATTATGACGTCATAATGTATCCGCGTTATGACATCACAATGCATTATGAGAGCGCAATTTGGAGGTATTATGAGCAATTTCTCTTACCCCAATTTGTGTCACATCTACTGGAGCATCATGAGCATGTATTATGACGTCACAGTATATGGTGACACCATAATTAGTATGCACTGTGACGTCACAATATATTATGACGTCATAATGTATCCGCATTATGACATCACAATATATAATGAGAGCGTAATTTGCAGGTATTATGAACAATTTCTCTTACCCCAATTTGTGTCACATCTACTGGAGCATCATGAGCATGTATTATGGCATCACAGTATATGATGACATCATAATTATTATGCACTATGACGTCACAATGTATTATGACGTCATAATGTATCAGCATTATGACATCACAATATATTATGAGAGCGCAATTTGCAGGTATTATGAGCAATTTCTCTTACCCCAAATTGTGTCACATCTACTGGAGCATCATGAGCATGTATTATGATGTCACCGTATATGATGACGTCATAATTAGTATGCAGTATGACGTCACACTGTATTATGACGTCATAATGTATCCGCATTATGACATCACAATATATTATGAGAGCACTATTTGCAGGTATTATGAGCAATTTTTCCTACCCCAATTTGTGTCACATCTACTGGAGCATCATGAGCATGTATTATGACATCACAGCATATGATGACATCATAACTAGTATGCACTATGACGTTACAATGTATTATGATGTCATAATGTATCCGCATTATGACATCACAATATATTATGAGAACGCAATTTGCAGGTATTATGAGCAATTTCTCTCACCCCAATTTGTGTCACATCTGCTGGAGCATCATGAGCATGTATTATGACGTCATATTATATGATGACATCATAATTAGTATGCACTATGACGTCACAATGTATTATGACGTCGTAATGTATCCGCATTATGACATCACAATATATTATGAGAGCGCAATTTGCAGGTATTATGAGCAATTTCTCTTACCCCAATGTGTGTCACATCTACTGGAGCATCATGAGCATGTATTATGACGTCACACTATATGATGACATCATAATTAGTATACACTATGACGTCGCAATGTATTATGATGTCATAATGTATCCGCATTATGACATCACAATATATTTTGAGAGAGCAATTTGCAGGTATTATGAGCAATTTCTCTTACCCCAATTTGTGTCACATCTACTGGAGCATCATGAGCATGTATTATGACGTCACAGTATATGATGACATCATAATTAGTATGCACTATGACGTCACAATGTATTATGACGTCATAATGTATCCGCGTTATGACATCACAATGTATGATGAGAGCGCAATTTGCAGGTATTATGAGCAATTTCTCTAACCCCAATTTGTGTCACATCTACTGGAGCATCATGAGCAGGTATTATGACGTCAGAGTATATGATGACATCATAATTAGTATGCACTATGACGTCAAAACGTATTATGACGTCATATTTTATCCGCATTATGAAATCACAATATATTGTGAGAGCGCAATTTTCAGGTATTATGAGCATTTTCTCTTACCCCAATTAGTGTCACATCTACTGGAGCATCATGAGCATGTTTTATGACGTCACAGTATATGATGACATCATAATTAGTATGCACTATGACGTCACAATGTATTATGACGTCATAATGTATCCGCGTTATGACATCACAATGCATTATGAGAGCGCAATTTGGAGGTATTATGAGCAATTTCTCTTACCCCAATTTGTGTCACATCTACTGGAGCATCATGAGCATGTATTATGACGTCACAGTATATGGTGACACCATAATTAGTATGCACTGTGACGTCACAATATATTATGACGTCATAATGTATCCGCATTATGACATCACAATATATAATGAGAGCGTAATTTGCAGGTATTATGAACAATTTCTCTTACCCCAATTTGTGTCACATCTACTGGAGCATCATGAGCATGTATTATGGCATCACAGTATATGATGACATCATAATTAGTATGCACTATGACGTCACAATGTATTATGACGTCATAATGTATCAGCATTATGACATCACAATATATTATGAGAGCGCAATTTGCAGGTAATATGAGCAATTTCTCTTACCCCAAATTGTGTCACATCTACTGGAGCATCATGAGCATGTATTATGATGTCACCGTATATGATGACGTCATAATTAGTATGCAGTATGACGTCACACTGTATTATGACGTCATAATGTATCCGCATTATGACATCACAATATATTATGAGAGCACTATTTGCAGGTATTATGAGCAATTTTTCCTACCCCAATTTGTGTCACATCTACTGGAGCATCATGAACATGTATTATGACATCACAGCATATGATGACATCATAACTAGTATGCACTATGACGTTACAATGTATTATGATGTCATAATGTATCCGCATTATGACATCACAATATATTATGAGAACGCAATTTGCAGGTATTATGAGCAATTTCTCTCACCCCAATTTGTGTCACATCTGCTGGAGCATCATGAGCATGTATTATGACGTCACATTATATGATGACATCATAATTAGTATGCACTATGACGTCACAATGTATTATGACGTCGTAATGTATCCGCATTATGACATCACAATATATTATGAGAGTGCAATTTGCAGGTATTATGAGCAATTTCTCTTACCCCAATGTGTGTCACATCTACTGGAGCATCATGAGCATGTATTATGACGTCACACTATATGATGACATCATAATTAGTATACACTATGACGTCGCAATGTATTATGATGTCATAATGTATCCGCATTATGACATCACAATATATTTTGAGAGAGCAATTTGCAGGTATTATGAGCAATTTCTCTTACCCCAATTTGTGTCACATCTACTGGAGCATCATGAGCATGTATTATGACGTCACAGTATATGATGATATCATAATTAGTATGCACTATTGCGTCACAATATATTATGACGTCATAATGTATCCGCATTATGACACCGGAATATATTATGAGAGTGCAATTTGCACGTATTATGAGCAATTACTCTTACCCCACTTTGTGTCACATCTACTGGAGCATCATGAGAATGTGTTATGACATCACAGTATATGTTGACATCAGAATTAGTATGCACTATGATGTCACAATGTAGTATGACGTCATAACGTATCCGCATTATGACATCACAATATATTCTGAGAGCGCAATTTACAGGTATTATGAGCAATTTCTCTTACCCCAATTTGTGTCACATCTACTGGAGCATCATGAGCATGTATTATGACGTCACAGTATATGATGACATCATAATTAGTATGCACTATGACTTCACAATGTATTATGACGTCATAATGTATCCGCATTATGACATCACTATATATTATGAGAGCGCAATTTGCAGGTATTATGAGCAATTTCTCCTACCTCAATATGTGTCAGATCTACTGGAGCATCATGAGCATGTATTATGACGTCAGAATATACGATGACATCATAATTAGTATGCACTATGATGTCACAATATATTATGATGTCATAATGTATCCGCATTATGACATCACAATATATTATGAGAGCGCAATTTGCAGGTATTATGAGCAATTTCTCTTACCCCAATTTGTGTCACATCTACTGGAGCATCATGAGCATGTATTACGACGTCACAGTATATGATGACATCATAATTAGTATTCACAATGACGTCACATTGTATTATGACGTCATAATGTATCCGCATTATGACATCACAATATATTATGAGAGCGCAATTTGCAGGTATTATGAGCAATTTCTCTTACCCCAATTTCTGTCACATCTACTGGAACATCATGAGCATGTATTATGGTGTCACAGTATATGATGACATCATAATTAGTATGCACTATGACATCACAATGTATTATGACGTCATAATGTATCCGCATTATGACATCACAATATATTATGAGAGCGCAATTTGCAGGTATTATGAGCAATTTCTCTTACCCCAATTTGTGTCACATCTACTGGAGCATCATGAGCATGTATTATGACGTCACAGTATATGATGACATCATAATTAGTATGCACTAGGCTGTCACAATGTATTATGACGTCATAATGTATCAGCCTTATGACATCACAATATATTATGAGAGCGCAATTTGTAGGTATTATGAGCAATTTCTCTTACCCCAAATTGTGTCACATCTACTGGAGCGACATGAGCATGTATTATGATGTCACCGTATATGATGACATCATAATTAGTATGCAGTATGACGTCACAGTGTATTATGATGTCATAATGTATCCGCATTATGACATCACAATATATTATGAGAGGCAACTTGCAGGTATTATGAGCAATTTTTCCTACCCCAATTTGTGTCACATCTACTGGAGCATCATGAGCATGTATTATGACGTCACAGTATATGATGACATCATAATTAGTATGCACTATGACGTCACAATGTATTATGACGTAATAAAGTATCCGCATTATGCCAACACAATATATTATGAGAGCGCAATTTGCAGGTATTATGAGCAATTTCTCCTACCTCAATATGTGTCAGATATACTGGAGCATCATGAGCATGTATTATGACGTCAGAATGTACGATGACATCATAATTAGTATGCACTATGACGTCACAATGTATTATGACGTCATAATGTATCCGCATTATGACATCACAATACATTATGAGAGTGCAATTTGCTGGTATTATGAGCAATTTCTCTTACCCCAATTTCTGTCACATCTACTGGAGCATCATGAGCATGTATTATGACATCACAGTATAGGATGACATCATAATTAGTATGCACTATAACGTCACAATGTATTATGACGTCATAATGTATCCGCTTTATGACATAACAATATATTATGAGAGCGCAATTTGCGGGTATTATGAGCAATTTCGCCTTCCCGAATTTGTGTCACATCTACTGGAGCATCATGAGGATGTATTATGACGTCACAGTATATGATGAAATCATAATTAGTATGCACTATGACGTCACAATGTATTATGACGTCATAATGTATCCGAGTTATGACATCACAATATATTATGAGAGCGCAATTTGCGGGTATTATGAGCAATTTCGCTTACCCCAATTTGTGTCTCATCTACTGCAGCATCATGAGCATGTATTATGACGTCACAGTATATGATGACATCATAATTAGTATGCACTATGGCGTCACAATATATTATGACGTCATAATGTATCCGCATTATGACATCGCAATATATTATGAGAGTGCAATTTGCACGTATTATGAGCAATTTCTCTTACCCCAATTTGTGTCACATCTACTGGAGCATCATGAGCATTAATTATGACATCACAGTATATGTTGACACCATAATTAGTGTGCACTATGACGTCACAATGTATTATGACGTCATAATGTATCCGCATTATGACATCACAATATATTCTGAGAGCGCAATTTGCAGGTATTATGACCAATTTCTCTTACCCCAATTTGTGTCACATCTACTGGAGCATCATGAGCATGTATTATGACGTCACCGTATATGATGACATCATAATTAGTATGCAGTATGACGTCACAGTGTATTATGACGTCATAATGTATCCGCATTATGACATCACTATATATTATGAGAGCGCAATTTGCAGGTATTATGAGCAATTTCTCCTACCTCAATATGTGTCAGATATACTGGAGCATCATGAGCATGTATTATGACGTCAGAATGTACGATGACATCATAATTAGTATGCACTATGACGTCACAATGTATTATGACGTCATAATGTATCCGCGTTATGACATCACAATGCATTATGAGAGCGCAATTTGGAGGTATTATGAGCAATTTCTCTTACCCCAATTTGTGTCACATCTACTGGAGCATCATGAGCATGTATTATGACGTCACAGTATATGGTGACATGATAATTATTATGCACTGTGACGTCACAATATATTATGACGTCATAATGTATCCGCTTTATGACATAACAATATATTATGAGAGCGCAATTTGCGGGTATTATGAGCAATTTCGCTTACCCGAATTTGTGTCACATCTACTGGAGCATCATGAGCATGTATTATGACGTGACAGTATATGATGAAATCATAATTAGTATGCACTATGACGTCACAATGTATTATGACGTCATAATGTATCCGCATTATGACATCACAATATACTATGAGAGCGCAATTTACAGGTATTATGAGCAATTTCTCTTACCCCAATTTGTGTCACATCTACTGGAGCATCATGAGCATGTATTATGACGTCACAGAATATGATGACATCATAACTAGTATGCACTATGACGTCACAATGTATTATGACCTCATAATGTATCCGCATTATGACATCAGAATATATTATGAGAGCCCAATTTGCGGGTATTATGAGCAATTTCTCTTACCCCAATTTGTGTCACATCTACTGGAGCATCATGAGCATGTATTATGACATCACAGTATATGCTATCATCATAATTAGTATGCAGTATGACATCACAATGTATAATGACGTCATAATGGATCCGCATTATGACATCACAATATATTATGAGAGCGCAATTTGCAGGTATTATGAGCAATTTTTCCTACCCCAATTTGTGTCACATCTACTGAAGCATCATGAGCATGTATTATGACGTCACAGCATATGATGACATCATAACTAGTATGCACTATGACGTTACAATATATTATGATGTCATAATGTATCCGCATTATGACATCACAATATATTATGAGAACGCAATTTGCAGGTAGTATGAGCAATTTCTCTCACCCCAATTTGTGTCACATCTGCTGGAGCATCATGAGCATGTATTATGACGTCACAGTATATGATGACATCATAATTAGTATGCACTATGACGTCACAATGTATTATGACGTCATAATCTATCCGCATTATGACATCACAATATATTATGAGAGCGCAATTTGCAGGTATTATGAGCAATTTCTCTTACCCCAATGTGTGTCACACCTACTGGAGCATCATGAGCATGTATTATGACGTCACAGTATATGATGACATCATAATTAGTATGCACTATGACGTCACAATGTATTATGACGTCATAATGTATCCACATTATGACATCACAATATATTATGAGAGCGCAATTTGCAGTTAGTATGAGCAATTTCCCCTACCTCAATTTGGGTCAGATCTACTGGAGCATCATGAGCATGTATTATGACGTCAGAATATATGATGACAACATAATTCGTATGCACTATGACGTCACAATGTATTATGACGTCATAATGTATCCGCTTTATGACATAACAATATATTATGAGAGCGCAATTTACGGGTATTATGAGCAATTTCGCTTACCCGAATTTGTGTCACATCTACTGGAGCATCATGAGCATGTATTATGATGTCACAGTATATGATGAAATCATAATTAGTATGCACTATGACGTCACAATGTATAATGACGTCATAATGTATCCGCGTTATGACACCACAATATATTATGAGAGCGCAATTTGCAGGTATTATGAGCAATTTCGCTTACCCCAATTTGTGTCACATCTACTGGAGCATCATGAGTATGTATTATGACGTCACAGTATATGGTGAGATCATAATTAGTATGCACTGTGACATCACAATATATTATGACGTCATAATGTATCCGCATTATGACATCACTGTATATTATGAGAGCGCAATTTGCAGGTATTATGAGCAATTTCTCTTACCCCAATTTGTGTCACATCTACTGGAGCCTCATGAGCATGTATTATGACGTCACAGTATATGATGACACCATAATTAGTATGCACTATTACGTCACAATATATCATGACGTTATATTATATCCGCTTTATGACATAACAATATATTATGAGAGCGCAATTTGCGGGTATGATGAGCAATTTCGCTTACCCGAATTTGTGTCACATCTACTGGAGCATCATGAGCATGTATTATGACGTCACAGTATATGATGAAATCATAATTAGTATGCACTATGACGTCACAATGTATTATGACGTCATAATGTATCCGCATTATGACATCACAATATATTATGAGAGCGCAATTTGCACGTATTATGAGCAATTTCTCTTACCCCAATTTGTGTCACATCTACTGGAGCATCATGAGCATGTATTATGACGTCACAGTATATGGTGACATCATAATTAGTATGCACTATGACGTCACAATATATTATGACGTCATAATGTATCCGCATTATGACATCACAATATATTATGAGAGCGCAATTTGCAGGTATTATGAGCAATTTCTCTTACCCCAATTTGTGTCACATCTACTGGAGCATCATGAGCATGTATTATGACGTCACAGTATATGATGACATCATAATTAGTATGCACTATGACATCACAATGTATTATGACGTCATAATGTATCCACATTATGACATCACAATATATTATGAGAGCGCAATTTGCAGTTATTATGAGCAATTTCTCCTACCTCAATTTGTGTCAGATCTACTGGAGCATCATGAGCATGTATTATGACGTCACAGTATATGATGACAACATAATTCGTATGCACTATGACGTCACAATGTATTATGACGTCATAATGTATCCGCTTTATGACATAACAATATATTATGAGAGCGCAATTTACGGGTATTATGAGCAATTTCGCTTACCCGAATTTGTGTCACATCTACTGGAGCATCATGAGCATTTATTATGATGTCACGGTATATGATGACATCATAATTAGCATGCACTATGACGTCACAATGTATTATGACGTCATCATGTATCCGCGTTATGACACCACAATATATTATGAGAGCGCAATTTGCAGGTATTATGAGCAATTTCGCTTACCCCAATTTGTGTCACATCTACTGGAGCATCATGAGCATGTATTATGACGTCACAGTATATGGTGACATCATAATTAGTATGCACTGTGACGTCACAATATATTATGACGTCATAATGTATCCGCATTATGACATCACTATATATTATGAGAGCGCAATTTGCAGGTATTATGAGCAATTTCTCTTACCCCAATTTGTGTCACATCTACTGGAGCATCATGAGCATGTATTATGACGTCACAGTATATGATGACATCATAATTAGTATGCACTATTACGTCACAATATATTATGACGTTATAATATATCCGCTATATGACATAACAATATATTATGAGAGCGCAATTTGCGGGTATGATGAGCAATTTCGCTTACCCGAATTTGTGTCACATCTACTGGAGCATCATAAGCATGTATTATGACGTGACAGTATATGACGAAATCATAATTAGTATGCACTATGATGTCACAATGTATTATGACGTCATAATGTATCCACATTATGACATCACAATATATTCTGAGAGCGCAATTTACAGGGATTATGAGCAATTTCTCTTACCCCAATTTGTGTCACATCTACTGGAGCATCATGAGCATGTATTATGACGTCACAGCATATGATGACATCATAACTAGTATGCACTATGACGTCACAATGTATTATGACCTCATAATGTATCCGCATTATGACATCAGAATATATTATGAGAGCCCAATTTGCGGGTATTATGAGCAATTTCTCTTACACCAATTTGTGTCACATCTACTGGAGCATCATGAGCATGTATTATGACATCACAGTATATGGTATCATCATAATTAGTATGCAGTATGACATCACAATGCATAATGACGTCATAATGGATCCGCATTATGACATCACAATATATTATGAGAGCGCAATTTGCAGGTATTATGAGCAATTTCTCTTACCCCAATTTGTGTCACATCTACTGGAGCATCATGAGCATGTATTATGACGTCACAGTATATTATGACATCATAATTAGTATGCACTATGACGTCACAATGTATTATGACGTCATAATGTATCCGCATTATGACATCACAATATATAATGAGAGCGCAATTTACAGGTATTATCAGCAATTTCTCTTGCCCCAATTTGTGTCACATCTACTGGAGCACCATGAGCATGTATTATGACGTCACAGTATGTGATGACATCATAATTAGTATGCACTATGATGTCACAATGTATTATGACGTCATAATGTATCCGCATTATGACATCACAATATATTATGAGAGCGCAATTTGCATTTATTATGAGCAATTTCTCTTACCCCAATTTGTGTCACATCTACTGGAGCATCATGAGCATGTATTGTGACGTCACAGTATATGATGACATCATAATTAGTATGCACTATGACGTCACAATGTATTATGATGTCATAATGTATCTGCATTATGACATCACAATATATTATGAGAGCGCAATTTGCAGGTATTATGAGCAGTTTCTCTTACCCCAATTTGTGTCACATCTACTGGAGCATCATGAGCATGTATTATGACATCACAGTATATGATAACATCATAATTAGTATGCACTATGACGTCACAATGTATTATGACGTCATAATGTATCAGGCTTATGACATCACAATATATTATGAGAGCGCAATTTGCAGGTATTATGAGCAATTTCTCTTACCCCAATTTGTGTGACATCTACTGGAGCATCATGAGCATGTATTATGATGTCACCGTATATGATGACATCATAATTAGTATGCAGTAGGACGTCACAGTGTATTATGACGTCATAATGTATCCGCATTATGACATCACAATATATTATGAGAGCGCAATTTGCACGTATTATGAGCAATTTTTCCTACCCCAATTTGTGTCACATCTACTGAAGCATCATGAGCATGTATTATGACGTCACAGCATATGATGACATCATAACTAGTATGCACTATGACGTTACAATGTATTATGATGTCATAATGTATCCGCATTATGACATCACAATATATTATGAGAACGCAATTTGCAGGTAGTATGAGCAATTTCTCTCACCCCAATTTGTGTCACATCTGCTGGAGCATCATGAGCATGTATTATGACGTCACAGTATATGATGACATCATAATTAGTATGCACTATGACGTCACAATGTATTATGACGTCATAATCTATCCGCATTATGACATCACAATATATTATGAGAGCGCAATTTGCAGGTATTATGAGCAATTTCTCTTACCCCAATGTGTGTCACATCTACTGGAGCATCATGAGCATGTATTATGACGTCACACTGTATGATGACATCAAAATTAGTATACACTATGACGTCACAATGTACTTTGATGTCATAATGTATCCGCATTATCAATCACAATATATTTTGAGAGAGCAATTGCAGGTATTATGAGCAATTTCTCTTACCCCAAATTGTGTCACATCTACTGGAGCATCATGAGCATGTATTATGACGTCACAGTATATGATGACATCATAATTAGTATGCACTATGGCGTCACAATATATTATGATGTCATAATGTATCCGCATTATGACATCGCAATATATTATGAGAGTGCAATTTGCCCGTATTATGAGCAATTTCTCTTACCCCAATTTGTGTCAAATCTACTGGAGCATCGTGAGCATTTGTTATGACATCACAGTATATGTTGACATCATAATTAGTATGCACTATGACGTCACAATGTATTATGACGTCATAATGTATCCGCATTATGACATCACAATATATTCTGAGAGCGCAATTTGCAGGGATTATGAGCAATTTCTCTTACCCCAATTTGTGTCACATCTACTGGAGCATCATGAGCATGTATTATGACGTCACAGTATATGAGGACATCATAATTAGTATGCACTATGACGTCACAATGTATTATGACGTAATAAAGTATCCGCATTATGCCAACACAATATATTATGAGAGCGCAATTTGCAGGTATTATGAGCAATTTCTCCTACCTCAATATGTGTCAGATATACTGGAGCATCATGAGCATGTATTATGACGTCAGAATGTACGATGACATCATAATTAGTATGCACTATGACGTCACAATGTATTATGACGTCATAATGTATCCGCATTATGACATCACAATACATTATGAGAGTGCAATTTGCTGGTATTATGAGCAATTTCTCTTACCCCAATTTCTGTCACATCTACTGGAGCATCATGAGCATGTATTATGACATCACAGTATAGGATGACATCATAATTAGTATGCACTATAACGTCACAATGTATTATGACGTCATAATGTATCCGCTTTATGACATAACAATATATTATGAGAGCGCAATTTGTGGGTATTATGAGCAATTTCGCCTTCCCGAATTTGTGTCACATCTACTGGAGCATCATGAGGATGTATTATGACGTCACAGTATATGATGAAATCATAATTAGTATGCACTATGACGTCACAATGTATTATGACGTCATAATGTATCCGCAATATGACATCACAATATATTATGAGAGCGCAATTTGCGGGTATTATGAGCAATTTCGCTTACCCCAATTTGTGTCACATCTACTGCAGCATCATGAGCATGTATTATGACGTCACAGTATATGATGACATCATAATTAGTATGCACTATGGCGTCACAATATATTATGACGTCATAATGTATCCGCATTATGACATCGCAATATATTATGAGAGTGCAATTTGCACGTATTATGAGCAATTTCTCTTACCCCAATTTGTGTCACATCTACTGGAGCATCATGAGCATTAATTATGACATCACAGTATATGTTGACACCATAATTAGTGTGCACTATGACGTCACAATGTATTATGACGTCATAATGTATCCGCATTATGACATCACAATATATTCTGAGAGCGCAATTTGCAGGTATTATGACCAATTTCTCTTACCCCAATTTGTGTCACAAATACTGGAGCATCATGAGCATGTATTATGACGTCACCGTATATGATGACATCATAATTAGTATGCAGTATGACGTCACAGTGTATTATGACGTCATAATGTATCCGCATTATGACATCACTATATATTATGAGAGCGCAATATGCAGGTATTATGAGCAATTTCTCTTACCCTAATTTGTGTCACATCTACTGGAGCATCATGAGCATGTATTATGACGTCACAGTATATGATGACATCATAATTAGTATGCACTATGACGTCACAATGTATTATGACGTCATAATGTATCCGCGTTATGACATCACAATGCATTATGAGAGCGCAATTTGGAGGTATTATGAGCAATTTCTCTTACCCCAATTTGTGTCACATCTACTGGAGCATCATGAGCATGTATTATGACGTCACAGTATATGGTGACATCATAATTATTATGCACTGTGACGTCACAATATATTATGACGTCATAATGTATCCGCTTTATGACATAACAATATATTATGAGAGCGCAATTTGCGGGTATTATGAGCAATTTCGCTTACCCGAATTTGTGTCACATCTACTGGAGCATCATGAGCATGTATTATGACGTGACAGTATATGATGAAATCATAATTAGTATGCACTATGACGTCACAATGTATTATGACGTCATAATGTATCCGCATTATGACATCACAGTATACTATGAGAGCGCAATTTACAGGTATTATGAGCAATTTCTCTTACCCCAATTTGTGTCACATCTACTGGAGCATCATGAGCATGTATTATGACGTCACAGCATATGATGACATCATAACTAGTATGCACTATGACGTCACAATGTATTATGACCTCATAATGTATCCGCATTATGACATCAGAATATATTATGAGAGCCCAATTTGCGGGTATTATGAGCAATTTCTCTTACCCCAATTTGTGTCACATCTACTGGAGCATCATGAGCATGTATTATGACATCACAGTATATGCTATCATCATAATTAGTATGCAGTATGACATCACAATGTATAATGACGTCATAATGGATCCGCATTATGACATCACAATATATTATGAGAGCGCAATTTGCAGGTATTATGAGCAATTTCTCTTACCCCAATTTGTGTCACATCTACTGGAGCATCATGAGCATGTATTATGACGTCACAGTATATTATGACATCATAATTAGTATGCACTATGACGTCACAATGTATTATGACGTCATAATGTATCCGCATTATGACATCACAATATATAATGAGAGCGCAATTTACAGGTATTATCAGCAATTTCTCTTGCCCCAATTTGTGTCACATCTACTGGAGCATCATGAGCATGTATTATGACGTCACAGTATGTGATGACATCATAATTAGTATGCACTATGACGTCACAATGTATTATGATGTCATAATGTATCTGCATTATGACATCACAATATATTATGATAGCGCAATTTGCAGGTATTATGAGCAGTTTCTCTTACCCCAATTTGTGTCACATCTACTGGAACATCATGAGCATGTATTGTGACATCACAGTATATGATAACATCATAATTAGTACGCACTATGACGTCACAATGTATTATGACGTCATAATGTATCAGGCTTATGACATCACAATATATTATGAGAGCGCAATTTGCTGGTATTATGAGCAATTTCTCTTACCCCAATTTGTGTCACATCTACTGGAGCATCATGAGCATGTATTATGATGTCACCGTATATGATGACATCATAATTAGTAGGCAGTATGACGTCACAGTGTATTATGACGTCATAATGTATCCACATTATGACATCACAATATATTATGAGAGCGCAATTTGCAGGTATTATGAGCAATTTTTCCTACCCCAATTTGTGTCACATCTACTGAAGCATCATGAGCATGTATTATGACGTCACAGCATATGATGACATCATAACTAGTATGCACTATGACGTTACAATGTATTATGATGTCATAATGTATCCGCATTATGACATCACAATATATTATGAGAACGCAATTTGCAGGTAGTATGAGCAATTTCTCTCACCCCAATTTGTGTCACATCTGCTGGAGCATCATGAGCAGGTATTATGATGTCACATTATATGATGACATCATAATTAGTATGCACTATGACGTCACAATGTATTATGACGTCATAATCTATCCGCATTATGACATCACAATATATTATGAGAGCGCAATTTGCAGGTATTATGAGCAATTTCTCTTACCCCAATGTGTGTCACATCTACTGGAGCATCATGAGCATGTATTATGACGTCACACTGTATGATGACATCATAATTAGTATACACTATGACGTCACAATGTACTTTGATGTCATAATGTATCCGCATTATCACATCACAATATATTTTGAGAGAGCAATTTGCAGGTATTATGAGCAATTTCTCTTACCCCAATTTGTGTCACATCTACTGGAGCATCATGAGCATGTATTATGACGTCACAGTATATGATGACATCATAATTAGTATGCACTATGGCGTCACAATATATTATGATGTCATAATGTATCCGCATTATGACATCGCAATATATTATGAGAGTGCAATTTGCCCGTATTATGAGCAATTTCTCTTACCCCAATTTGTCTCAAATCTACTGGAGCATCGTGAGCATGTGTTATGACATCACAGTATATGTTGACATCATAATTAGTATGCACTATGACGTCACAATGTATTATGACGTCATAATGTATCCGCATTATGACATCACAATATATTCTGAGAGCGCAATTTGCAGGGATTATGAGCAATTTCTCTCACCCCAATTTGTGTCACATCTGCTGGAGCATCATGAGCATGTATTATGACGTCACAGTATATGATGACATCATAATTAGTATGCACTATGACGTCACAATGTATTATGACGTCATAATCTATCCGCATTATGACATCACAATATATTATGAGAGCGCAATTTGCAGGTATTATGAGCAATTTCTCCTACCTCAATCTGTGTCAGATCTACTGGAGCATCATGAGCATGTATTATGACGTCAGAATATATGATGACAACATAATTCGTATGCACTATGACGTCACAATGTATTATGACGTCATAATGTATCCGCTTTATGACATAACAATATATTATGAGAGCGCAATTTACGGGTATTATGAGCAATTTCGCTTACCCGAATTTGTGTCACATCTACTGGAGCATCATGAGCATGTATTATGATGTCACGGTATATGATGACATCATAATTAGCATGCACTATGACGTCACAATGTATTATGACGTCATAATGTATCCGCGTTATGACATCGCAATATATTATGAGAGCGCAATTTGCAGGTATTATGAGCAATTTCGCTTACCCCAATTTGTGTCACATCTACTGGAGCATCATGAGCATGTATTATGACGTCACAGTATTTGGTGACATCATAATTAGTATGCACTGTGACGTCACAATATATTATGACGTCATAATGTATCCGCATTATGACATCACTATATATTATGAGAGCGCAATTTGCAGGTATTATGAGCAATTTCTCTTACCCCAATTTGTGTCACATCTACTGGAGCATCATGAGCATGTATTATGACGTCACAGTATATGATGACATCATAATTAGTATGCACTATTACGTCACAATATATTATGACGTTATAATATATCCGCTTTATGACATAACAATATATTATGAGAGCGCAATTTGCGGGTATGATGAGCAATTTCGCTTACCCGAATTTGTGTCACATCTACTGGAGCATCATGAGCATGTATTATGACGTGACAGTATATGATGAAATCATAATTAGTATGCACTATGACGTCACAATGTATTATGACGTCATAATGTATCCGCATTATGACATCACAATATATTATGAGAGCGCAATTTACAGGTATTATGAGCAATTTCTCTTACCCCAATTTGTGTCACATCTACTGGAGCATCATGAGCATGTATTATGACGTCACAGCATATGATGACATCATAACTAGTTTGCACTATGACGTCACAATGTATTATGACCTCATAATGTATCCGCATTATGACATCAGAATATATTATGAGAGCCCAATTTGCGGGTATTATGAGCAATTTCTCTTACCCCAATTTGTGTCACATCTACTGGAGCATCATGAGCATGTATTATGACATCACAGTATATGGTATCATCATAATTAGTATGCAGTATGACATCACAATGTATAATGACGTCATAATGGATCCGCATTATGACATCACAATATATTATGAGAGCGCAATTTGCAGGTATTATGAGCAATTTCTCTTACCCCAATTTGTGTCACATCTACTGGAGCATCATGAGCATGTATTATGACGTCACAGTATATTATGACATCATAATTAGTATGCACTATGACGTCACAATGTACTATGACGTCATAATGTATCCGCATTATGACATCACAATATATAATGAGAGCGCAATTTACAGGTATTATCAGCAATTTCTCTTGCCCCAATTTGTGTCACATCTACTGGAGCACCATGAGCATGTATTATGACGTCACAGTATGTGATGACATCATAATTAGTATGCACTATGATGTCACAATGTATTATGACGTCATAATGTATCCGCATTATGACATCACAATATATTATGAGAGCGCAATTTGCATTTATTATGAGCAATTTCTCTTACCCCAATTTGTGTCACATCTACTGGAGCATCATGAGGATGTATTGTGACGTCACAGTATATGATGACATCATAATTAGTATGCACTATGACGTCACAATGTATTATGATGTCATAATGTATCTGCATTATGACATCACAATATATTATGAGAGCGCAATTTGCAGGTATTATGAGCAGTTTCTCTTACCCCAATTTGTGTCACATCTACTGGAGCATCATGAGCATGTATTATGACATCACAGTATATGATAACATCATAATTAGTATGCACTATGACGTCACAATGTATTATGACGTCATAATGTATCAGGCTTATGACATCACAATATATTATGAGAGCGCAATTTGCAGGTATTATGAGCAATTTCTCTTACCCCAATTTGTGTGACATCTACTGGAGCATCATGAGCATGTATTATGATGTCACCGTATATGATGACATCATAATTAGTATGCAGTAGGACGTCACAGTGTATTATGACGTCATAATGTATCCGCATTATGACATCACAATATATTATGAGAGCGCAATTTGCAGGTATTATGAGCAATTTTTCCTACCCCAATTTGTGTCACATCTACTGAAGCATCATGAGCATGTATTATGACGTCACAGCATATGAGGACATCATAACTAGTATGCACTATGACGTTACAATGTATTATGATGTCATAATGTATCCGCATTATGACATCACAATATATTATGAGAACGCAATTTGCAGGTAGTATGAGCAATTTCTCTCACCCCAATTTGTGTCACATCTGCTGGAGCATCATGAGCATGTATTATGACGTCACAGTATATGATGACATCATAATTAGTATGCACTATGACGTCACAATGTATTATGACGTCATAATCTATCCGCATTATGACATCACAATATATTATGAGAGCGCAATTTGCAGGTATTATGAGCAATTTCTCTTACCCCAATGTGTGTCACATCTACTGGAGCATCATGAGCATGTATTATGACGTCACACTGTATGATGACATCAAAATTAGTATACACTATGACGTCACAATGTACTTTGATGTCATAATGTATCCGCATTATCACATCACAATATATTTTGAGAGAGCAATTTGCAGGTATTATGAGCAATTTCTCTTACCCCAAATTGTGTCACATCTACTGGAGCATCATGAGCATGTATTATGACGTCACAGTATATGATGACATCATAATTAGTATGCACTATGGCGTCACAATATATTATGATGTCATAATGTATCCGCATTATGACATCGCAATATATTATGAGAGTGCAATTTGCCCGTATTATGAGCAATTTCTCTTACCCCAATTTGTGTCAAATCTACTGGAGCATCGTGAGCATTTGTTATGACATCACAGTATATGTTGACATCATAATTATTATGCACTATGACGTCACAATGTATTATGACGTCATAATGTATCCGCATTATGACATCACAATATATTCTGAGAGCGCAATTTGCAGGGATTATGAGCAATTTCTCTTACCCCAATTTGTGTCACATCTACTGGAGCATCATGAGCATGTATTATGACGTCACAGTATATGATGACATCATAATTAGTATGCACTATGACGTCACAATGTATTATGACGTCATAATGTATCCACATTATGACATCACAATATATTATGAGAGCGCAATTTGCAGTTATTATGAGCAATTTCTCCTACCTCAATTTGGGTCAGATCTACTGGAGCATCATGAGCATGTATTATGACGTCAGAATATATGATGACAACATAATTCGTATGCACTATGACGTCACAATGTATTATGACGTCATAATGTATCCGCTTTATGACATAACAATATATTATGAGAGCGCAATTTACGGGTATTATGAGCAATTTCGCTTACCCGAATTTGTGTCACATCTACTGGAGCATCATGAGCATGTATTATGACGTCACAGTATATGGTGACATCATAATTAGTATGCACTGTGACGTCACAATATATAATGACGTCATAATGTATCCGCATTATGACATCACTATATATTATGAGAGCGCAATTTGCAGGTATTATGAGCAATTTCTCTTACCCCAATTTGTGTCACATCTACTGGAGCATCATGAGCATGTATTATGACGTCACAGTATATGATGACACCATAATTAATATGCACTATTACGTCACAATATTTCATGACGTTATAATATATCCGCTTTATGACATAACAATATATTATGAGAGCGCAATTTGCGGGTATGATGAGCAATTTCGCTTACCCGAATTTGTGTCACATCTACTGGAGCATCATGAGCATGTATTATGACGTCACAGTATATGATGAAATCATAATTAGTATGCACTATGACGTCACAATGTATTATGACGTCATAATGTATCCGCATTATGACATCACAATATATTATGAGAGCGCAATTTGCACGTATTATGAGCAATTTGTCTTACCCCAATTTGTGTCACATCTACTGGAGCATCATGAGCATGTATTATGACGTCACAGTATATGATGACATCATAATTAGTATGCAGTATGACGTCACAGTGTATTATGACGTCATAATGTATCCGCATTATGACATCACTATATATTATGAGAGCGCAATTTGCAGCTATTTTGAGCAATTTCTCTTACCCCAATTTGTGTCACATCTACTGGAGCATCATGAGCATGTATTATGACGTCACAGTATATGATGACATCATAATTAGTATGCACTATGACGTCACAATGTATTATGACGTCATAATATATCCGCTTTATGACATAATATATTATGAGAGCGCAATTTGCGGGTATTATGAGCAATTTCGCTTACCCGATTTTGTGTCACATCTACTGGAGCATCATGAGCATGTATTATGATGTCACAGTATATGATGACATCATAATTAGTATGCACTATGACGTCACAATGTATTATGACGTCATAATGTATCCGCGTTATGACATCACATTATATTCTGAGAGCCCAATTTGCAGGTATTATGAGCAATTTTGCTTACTCCAATTTGCGTCACATCTACTGGAGCATCAGGAGCATGTATTATGACGTCACAGTATATGATGACATCATAATTAGTATGCACTATGACGTCACAATGTATTATGACGTCATAATGTATCAGCATTATGACATCACAATATATTATGAGAGCGCAATTTGCAGGTATTTTGAGCAATTTCTCTTACCCCAGTTAGTGTCACATCTACTGGAGCATCATGAGCATGTATTATGATGTCACAGTATATGGTGACATCATAATTAGTATGCACTATGAAGTCACAATAAATTATGACGTCATAATGTATCCGCATTATGACATCACAATATATTATGAGAGCGCAATTTGCAGGTATTATGAGCAATTTCTCTTACCCCAATTTGTGTCACATGTACTGGAGCATCATGAGCATGTATTATGACGTCACAGTATATGATGACATCATAATTAGTATGCACTATGACGTCACAATGGATTATGACGTCAAAATGTATCAGCCTTATGACATCACAATATATTATGAGAGTGCAATTTGCAGGTATTATGAGCAATTTCTCTTACCCCAATTTGTGTCACATCTACTGGAGCATCATGAGCATGTATTATGACGTCACAGTATATGATGACATCATAATTAGTATGCACTATGACGTCACAATGTATTATGATGTCATAATGTATCCGCGTTATGACATCACAATGCATTATGGGAGCGTAATTTGGAGGTATCATGAGCAATTTCTCTTACCCCAATTTGTGTCACATGTACTGGAGCATCATGAGCATGTATTATGACGTCACAGTATATGGTGACATCATAATTAGTATGCACTATGACGTCACAATATATTATGACGTAATAATGTATCCGCTTTATGACATAACAATATATTTTGAGCGCGCAATTTGCGGGTATTATGACCAATTTCGCTTACCCGAATTTGTGTCACATCTACTGGAGCATCATGAGCATGTATTATTACATCACAGTATACGATGACATCATAATTAGTATGCACTATGAGGTCACAATGTATTATGAAGCCATAATGTATCCACATTATGACATCACAATATATTATGAGAGCGGAATTTGCAGGTATTATGAGTAGTTTCTCTTACCCCAATTTGTGTCACATCTACTGGAGCATCATGAGCATGTATTATGACTTCACAGTATATGATGACATCATAATTAGTATGCACTGTGACGTCACAATGTATTATGACGTCATAATGTATCCGCATTATGACATCACAGTATATGATGAGAGTGCAATTTGCAGGTATTATGACAAATTTTCCTTACCCCAATTTGTGTCACATCTACTGGAGCATCATGAGCATGTATTATGACGTCACAGTGTATGATGACATCATAATTAGTATGCACTATGACGTCACAATGTATTATGACGTCATAATGTATCCGCATTTTGACATCAGAATATATTATGAGAGCGCAACCTGCAGGTATTATGAGCAATTTCTCTTACCACAATTTGTGTCACATCTACTGTAGCATCATGAGCATGTATTATGACATCACAGTATATGATGATATCATAATTAATATGCACTATGACCTCACAATGTATTATGACGTCATAATGTATCCGCATTATGACATCACAATATTTTATGAGAGCCCAATTTGCAGGTATTATGAGCAATTTCTCTTACACCAATTTGTGTCACATCTACTGGAGCGTCATGAGCATGTATTATGACGTCACAGTATATGATGACATCATAATTAGTATGCAGTATGACGTCACAATGTATTATGACGTCATAATGTATCCGCATTATGACATCACAATATATTATGAGAGCGCAATTTGCAGATATTACGACCAATTTCCCTTACCGCAATTTGTGTTATATCTACTGGAGCATCATGTGCATGTATTATGATGTCACAGTATATGATGACATCATAATTAGTATGCACTATGACGTCACAATGTATTATGACGTCATAATGTATCCGCATTATGACATCACAATATATTATGAGAGCGCAATTTGCAGGTATTATGAGCAATTTCTCTTACCCAATTTGTGTCACATCTACTGGAGCAACATCAGCATGTATTATGACGTCACAGTATATGATGACATCATAATTAGTATGCAGTATGATGTTACAATCTATTATGACATCATAATGTATCCGCATTATGACATCACAATATATTATGAGAGGGCAATTTGCAGGTATTAAGAACAATTTCTCTTACCCCAATTTTTGTCACATCTACTGGAGCATCATGACCTTGTATTATGTCATCGCAGTATATGATGACATCATAATTAGTATGCACTATGACCTCACAATGTATTATGACGTCATAATGTATCCGCATTATGACATCACAATGTATTATGAGAGCGCAATTTGCAGGTATTATGAGCAGTTTCGCTTACCCCAATTTGTGTCACATCTACTGGAGCATCATGAGCATGTATTATGATGTCACAGTATATGATGACATCATAATTACTATGCACTATGACATCACAATGTATTATGACGTCATAACGTATCCGCATTATGACATCACAATATATGATGAGAGCGCAATTTGCAGGTATTATGACCAATTTGTCTTTCCCCAATTTGTGTCACATCTACTGGAGCATCATTAGCATGTATTATGACGTCACAGTATATGATGACATCATAATTAGCTTGCACTATGATGTCACAATGCATTATGACATCATAATGTATCCGCATTATGACATCACAATATATTTTGAGAGCGCAATTTGCATGTATTATGAGCAATTTCTCTTACCCCAATTTGTGTCACATCTACTGGAGCATCATGAGCATGTATTATGATGCCACAGTATGTGATGACATCATAATTAGTATGCACTATGACGTCACAATGTATTATGATGTCATCATGTATCCGCATTATGACATCACAATATATTTTGAGAGCCCAATTTGCAGGTACTATGAGCAATTTCTCTTACCCCAATTTGTGTCACATCTACTGGAGCATCATGAGCATGTATTATGACGTCACATTATATGATGACATCATAATTAGTATGCATTATGACGTCACAATTTATTATCACGTCATAATGTAGCCACATTATGACATCACAATATATTATGAGAGCGCAATTTGCAGGTATTATGAGCAATTTCTCTTAAACCAATTTGTTTCCCATCTACTGGAGCATCATGAGCATGTATTATGACGTCACAGTATATGATGACATCATAATTATTATGCACTATGACGTCACAATGTATTATGACGTCATAATGTATCCGCATTATGACATCACAATACATTATGAGAGCAGAATTTGCAGGAATTATTAACAATTTCTCTTACCTCAATTTGTGTCACATCTACTGGAGCATCATGAGCAAGTATTATGACGTCACAGTATATGATGACATCATAATTAGTATGCCCTATGATGACACAATGTATTATGACGTCATAATGTATCTGCATTAGACATCACAATATATTATGAGAGCGCAATTTGCAGGTATTATGAGCAATTTCTCTTACCCCAATATGTGTCACATCTACTGGAGCATCATGAGCATGTATTATGATGTCACAGTATATGATGACATCATAACTAGTATGCACTATGACGTCACAATATATTATGACATCATAATGTATCAGCATTATGACATCACAATATATTATGAGAGCGCAATTTGCAGGTATTATGAGAAATTTCTCTTACCCCAATCTGTGTCACGTCCCCTGGAGCATCATGAGCATGTATTTTGACGTCACAGTATATGATGACATCATAATTAGTATGCAGTATGACGTCACAATGTATTTTGACGTCATAATGTATCCGCATTATGACATCAAAATATATTATGAGAGCGCAGTTTGCAGGTATTATGAGCAATTTCTCTTACCCCAATTTGTGTCACATGTACTGGAGCATCATGAGCATGTATTATGACGTCACAGTATATGATGACATCATAATTAGTATGCACTATGACATCACAATATATTATGACGTCATAATGTATCCACATTATGACATCACAATATATTATGAGAGCGCAATTTGCAGGTATTACGACCAATTTCCCTTACCCCAATTTGTGTCACATCTACTGGAGCATCATGAGCATGTATTATGATGTCACAGTATATGATGACATCATAATTCGCATGCAGTATGATGTTACAATGTATTATGACATCATAATGTATCCGCATTATGACATCACAGTATATTATGAGAGCGCAATTTGCAGGTATTAAGAAAAATTTCTCTTACCCCAATTTGTGTCACATCTACTGGAGCATCATGAGCTTGTATTATGTCATCACAGTATATGATGACATCATAAATAGTATGCACTATGACGTCACAATGTATTATGATGTCATAATGTATCCGCATTATGACATCAAAATATATTATGAGAGCGCAATTTGTAGGTATTCTGAGCAATTTCCCTTACCCCAATTTGTGTCACATCTGCTGGAGCATCATGAGATCGTATTATGTCATCACAATATATGATGACATCATAATTAGTATGCACTATGACGTCACAATGTATTATGACGTCATAATGTATCCGCATTATGACATCACAATATATTATGAGAGCGCAATTTGCAGGAATTATGACCCATTTCTCTTACCCCAATTTGTGTCACATCTACTGGAGCATCATGAGCATGTATTATTACGTCACAGTATATGATGACATCATAATTAGTATGCACTATGACGTCACTATGTATTATGACGTCATAATGTATCCGCATTATGACATAACAACATATGATGAGAGCGCTATTTGCAGGTATTATGAGCATTTTCTCTTACCCCAATTTGTGTCACATCTACTGGAGCATCATGAGCATGTATTATGACATCACAGTATATGATGACATCATAATTAGTATGCACTATGGTGTCACAATGTATTATGACGTCATAATGTATCCACATTATGACATCACAATATATTATGAGAGCGGAATTTGCAGGTATTATGAGCAGTTTCTCTTACCCCAATTTGTGTCACATCTACTGGAGCATCATGAGCATGTATTATGACGTCACAGTATATGATGACATCATAATTAGTATGCACTATGACGTCACAATGTATTATGACGTCATAATGTATCCGCATTATGACATCACAATGTATGATGAGAGTGCAATTTGCAGGTATTATGAAAAATTTCTCTTACCCCAGTTTGTGTCACATCTACTGGAGCATCATGAGCATGTATTATGATGTCACAGTTTATGATGACATCATAATTAGTATGCACTATGACGTCACAATGTATTATGACGTCATAATGTATCCGCGTTATGACATCACAATATATTCTGAGAGCCCAATTTGCAGGTATTATGAGCAATTTTGCTTACACCAATTTGCGTCACATCTACTGGAGCATCAGGAGCATGTATTATGACGTCACAGTATATGATGACATCATAATTAGTATGCACTATGACGTCACAATGTATTATGACGTCATAATGTATCAGCATTATGACATCACAATATATTATGAGAGCGCAATTTGCAGGTATTTTGAGCAATTTCTCTTACCCCAGTTAGTGTCACATCTACTGGAGCATCATGAGCATGTATTGTGATGTCACAGTATATGGTGACATCATAATTAGTATGCACTATGAAGTCACAATAAATTATGACGTCATAATGTATCCGCATTATGACATCACAATATATTATGAGAGCGCAATTTGCAGGTATTATGAGCAATTTTTCTTACCCCAATTTGTGTCACATCTACTGGAGCATCATGAGCATGTATTATGACGTCACAGAATCTGATGACATCATAATTAGTATGCACTATGACATCACAATGTATTATGATGTCATAATGTATCCGCATTATGACATCACAATATATTATGAGAGCGCAATTTGCAGGTATTACGACCAATTTCCCTTACCGCAATTTGTGTCATATCTACTGGAGCATCATGTGCATGTATTATGATGTCACAGTATATGATGACATCATAAGTAATATGCACTATGACGTCACAATGTTTTAATGGCGTCATAATGTATCCGCATTATGACATCACAATATATTATGAGAGCGCAATTTGCAGGTATTATGAGCAATTTCTCTTACCCCAATTTGTGTCACATCTACTGGAGCAACATCAGCATGTATTATGACGTCACAGTATATGATGACATCATAATTAGTATGCAGTATGATGTTACAATCTATTATGACATCATAATGTATCCGCATTATGACATCACAATATATTATGAGAGCACAATTTGCAGGTATTCTGAGCAATTTCACTTACCCCAATTTGTGTCACATCTACTGCAGCATCATGAGCTCGTATTATGTCATCACAATATATGGAGACTTCATAATTAGTATGCACTATGACGTCACAATGTATTATGACGTCATAATGTATCCGCATTATGACGTCATAATGTATCCGCATTATGACATCACAATATATTATTAGAGCGCAATTTGCAGGTATTATGAGCAATTTCGCTTACCCCAATTTGTGTCACATCTACTGGAGCATCATGAGCATGTATTATGATGTCACAGTATATGATGACATCATAATTACTATGCACTATGACATCACAATGTATTATGACGTCATAACTTATCCGCATTATGACATCACAATATATGATGAGAGCGCAATTTGCAGGTATTATGACCAATTTGTCTTTCCCCAATTTGTGTCACATCTACTGGAGCGTCATGAGCATGTATTATGACGTCACAGTATATGATGACATCATAATTAGCATGAACTATGATGTCACAATGCATTATGACGTCATAATGTATCCGCATTATGACATCACAATATATTTTGAGAGCGCATTTTGCATGTATTATGAGCAATTTCTCTTACCCCAATTTGTGTCACATCTACTGGAGCATCATGAGCATGTATTATGACGCCACAGTATATGATGACATCATAATTAGTATGCACTATGACGTCACAATGTATTATGACGTCATAATGTATCCGCATTGACATCACAATATATTATGAGAGCGCAATTTGCAGGTATTATGAGGAATTTCTCTTACCCCAATTTGTGTCACATCTACTGGAGCGTCATGAGCATGTATTATGACGTGACAGTATATGATGACATCATAATTAATATGCACTTTGACGTCACAATGTATTATGACGTCATAATGTTTCCGCATTATGACATCACAATATATTATGAGAGCGCAATTTGCAGGTATTATGACCCATTTCTCTTACCCCAATTTGTGTCACATCTACTGGAGCATCATGAGCATGTATTATCCGTCACAGTATATGATGACATCATAATTAGTATGCACTCTGACGTCACAATGTATTATGACGTCATAATGTATCCGCATTATGACATCACAATATATTATGAGAGCGCAATTCGCACGTATTATGACCAATTTCGCTTACCCCAATTTCTGTCACATCTACTGGAGCATCATGAGCTTGTATTATGTCATAACAGTATATGATGACATCATAATTAGTATGCACTATGACGTCACAATGTATTATGACGTCGTAATGTATCCGCATTATGACATCACAATATATGATGAGAGCGCAATTTGCAGGTATTATGACCCATTTCTCTAACCCCAATTTGTGTCACATCTACTGGAGCATCATGAGCATGTATGATGACGTCACAGTATATGATGACATCATAATTAGTATGCAATATGACGTCACAATGTATTATGACGTCATAATGTATCTGCATAATGACATCACAATATATTATGAGAGCGCAGTTTGCAGGTATTATGACCAATTTCTCTTACCCCAATTTGTGTCACATCTACTGGAGCATCATGAGCATGTATTATGACGTCACAGTATATGATGACATCACAATTAGTATGCACTATGACGTCACAATGTATTATGACGTCATAATGTATCCACATTATGACATCACAATGTATTATGAGAGCGCAATTTGCAGGTATTATGACCCATTTCTCTTACCCCAATTTGTGTCACATCTACTGGAGCATCATGAGCATGTATTATGATGTCACAATATATGATGACATCATAATTAGTATGCACTATGACGTCACAATGTATTATGACGTCATAATGTATCCGCATTATGACATCACAATATATTATGAGAGCGCAATTTGCAGGTATTATGAGCAATTTCTCTTACCCCAATTTGTGTCACATCTACTGGAGCATCACGAGCAAGTATTATGACGTCACAATATATGATGACATCATAATTAGTATGCATTATGACATCACAATGTATTATGACGTCATAATGTATCTGCATTATGACATCACAATATATGATGAGCGCGCAATAAGCAGGTATTATGAACAATTTGTCTTATCCCAATTTGTGTCACATCTACTGGAGCATCATGAGCATGTATTATGACGTCACAGTATATGATGATATCATAATTAGCATGCACTATGACGTCACAATGTATTATGACGTCATAATGTATCGGCATTATGACATCACATTATATTATGAGAGCGCAATTTGCAGGTATTATGACCAATTTCTCTTACCCCAATTTGTGTCACATCTACTGGAGCATCATGAGCATGTATTATGATGCCACAGTATATGATGACATCATAATTAGTATGCACTATGATGTCACAATGTATTATGATGTCATAATGTATCCGCATTATGACATCACAATATATAAGGAGAGCGCAATTTGCAGGTATTATGAGCAATTTCTCTGGCCCCAATTTGTGTCACATCCACTGGAGCATCATGAGCATGTATTATGACATCACAGTATATGATGACATCATAATTAGTATGCACTATGACGTCACAATGTATTATGATGTCAGAATGTATCCGCATTATGGCATCACAATATATTATGAGAGCCCAATTTGCAGGTACTATGAGCAATTTCTCTTACCCCAATTTGTGTCACATCTACTGGAGCGTCATGAGCATGTATTATGACGCCACAGTATATGATGACATCATAATTAGTATGCACTATGACGTCACAATTTATTACCACGTCATAATGTAGCCACATTATGATTTCACAATATATTATGAGAGCGCTATTTGCAGGTATTACGACCAATTTCCCTTACCCCAATTTGTGTCATATCTACTGGAGCATCATGTGCATGTATTATGATGTCACAGTATATGATGACATCATAAGTAGTATGCACTATGACGTCACAATATTTTATGACGTCATAATGTATCCGCATTATGACATCACAATACATGATGACAGCGAAATTTGCAGGTATTATGACCAATTTCTCTTAGCCCAATTTGTGTCACATCTACTGGAGCATTATGTGCATGTATTATGATGTCACAGTATATGACTTCAAAATTAGTATGCACTGTGACGTCACAATGTATTTTGATGTCATAATGTATCCGCATTATGAAATCACAATATATTATGAGAGCCCAATTGGCAGGTACTATGAGCAATTTCTCTAACCCCAATTTGTGTCATATCTACTGGAGCGTCATGAGCATGTATTTTGACGTCACCGTATATGATGACATCATAATTAGTATGCAGTATGACGTCACAATGTATTTTGATGTCATAATGTATCCGCATTATGACATCACAATATATTATGAGATCGCAATTTGCAGGTATTACGACCAATTTCCCTTACCCCAATTTGTGTCATATCTACTGGAGCATCATGTGCATGTATTATGATGTCACAGTATATGATGACATCATAAGTAGTATGCACTATGACGTCACAATGTATTATGACGTCATAATGTATCCGCATTATGACATCACAATATATTATGAGAGCGCAATTTGCAGGTATTATGAGCAATTTCTCTTACCCCAATTTGTGTCACATCTACTGGAGCAACATCAGCATGTATTATGACGTCACAGTATATGATGACATCATAATTAGTATGCAGTATGATGTAACAATCTATTATGACATCATAATGTATCCGGAATTATGACATCACAATATATTATGAGAGCGCAATTTGCAGGTATTATGAGCAATTTCGCTTACCCCAATTTGTGTCACATTTACTGGAGCATCATGAGCATGTATGATGATGACACAGTATAAGATGACATCATAATTAGTATGCACTAAGACGTCACAATGTATAATGACGTCATAATGTATCCGCATTATGACATCACAATATATTATGAGAGCGCAATTTGCAGGTATTAAGACCAATTTCTCTTACCCCAATTTTTGTCACATCTACTGGAGCATCATGAGCTTGTATTATGTCATCGCAGTATATGATGACATCATAATTAGTATGCACTATGACCTCACAATGCATTATGACGTTATAATGTATCCGCATTATGACATCAAAATATATTATGAGAGCGCAATTTGCAAGTATTTTGAGCAATTTCACTTACCCCAATTTGTGTCACATCTACTGCAGCATCATGAGCTCGTATTATGTCATCACAATATATGAAGACATAATTAGTATGCACTATGACGTCACAATGTATTATGACGTCATAATGTATCCGCATTATGACATCACAATATATTATGAGAGCGCAATTTGCAGGTATTATGAGCAATTTCTCTTACCCCAATTTGTGTCACATCTACTGGAGCATCATGAGCATGTATTATGACGTCACAGTATATGATGACATCATCATTAGTATGCACAATGACGTCACAATGTATTATGACATCATAATATATCCGCATTATGACCTCACAATATATTATGAGAGAGCAATTTGCAGGTATTATGACCAATTTCGCTTACCCCAATTTGTGTCATATCTGCTGGAGAATCATGAGCATGTATTATGACATCACAGTATATGATGATATCATAATTAGTATGCACTGTGACGTCACAATCTACTATGATGTCATAATGTATCCGTATTATGACATCACAATATATTATAAGAGAGCAATATGCAGATATTATGAGCAATTTCTCTAATACCAATTTGTGTCACATCTGCTGGAGCATCATGAGCATGTATTATGACATCACAGTATATGATGACATCATAATTAGTATGAACTATGACGTCACAATGTATTATGATGTCATAATGTATCCGCATTGTGATATCACAATATATTATGAGAGCACAATTTGAAGGTACTATGAGCAATTTCTCTTACCCCAATTTGTGTCACATCTACTGGAGCATCATGAGCATGTACTATGACGTCACAGTATATGATGACATCATAATTAGTATGCACTGTGACGTCACAATGTATTTTGACGTCATAATGTATCCGCATTATGACATCACAATATATGATGAGAGCGCAATTTGCAGGTATTCTGACCCATTTCTTTTACCCCAATTGGTGTCACATCTACTGCAGCATCATGTGCATGTATTATGATGTCACAGTATATGATGACATCATAATTAGTATGCACTATTACTTCACAATGTATTATGATGTCATAATGTATCCGCATTATGATATCACAATATATTATGAGAGCGCAATTTGCATGTATTATGAGCAATTTGTCTTTCCCCAATTTGTGTCATATCTACTGGAGCATCATGAGCATGAATTATGACGTCACAGTATATGATGACATCATAATCAGTATGCACTATGACGTCACAATGTATTATGACGTCATAATGTATCCGCATTTTGACATCACAATATATTATGAGAGCGAAACATGCAGGTATTATGAGCAATTTCTCTTACCCCAATTTGTGTCATATCTACTGGAGCGTCATGAGCATGTATTTTGACGTCACCGTATATGATGACATCATAATTAGTATGCAGTATGACGTCACAATGTATTTTGATGTCATAATGTATCCGCATTATGACATCAATATATATTATGAGAGCGCAATTTGCAGGTATTATGAGCAATTTCTCTTACCCCAATTTGTGTCACATCTACTGGAGCATCATGACCATGTATTATGACGTCACAGAATATGATGACATCATAATTAGTATGCACTATGACATCACAATGTATTATGACGTCATAATGAATCTGCATTATGACATCACAATATATTATGAGAGCGCAATTTGCAGGTATTACGACCAATTTCCCTTACCCCAATTTGTGTCATATCTACTGGAGCATCATGTGCATGTATTATGATGTCACAGTATATGATGACATCATAAGTAGTATGCTCTATGACGTCACAATGTATTATGACGTCATAATGTATCCGCATTATGACATCACAATATATTATGAGAGCGCAATTTGCAGGTATTATGAGCAATTTCGCTTACCCCAATTTGTGTCACATTTACTGGAGCATCATGAGCATGTATTATGACTACACAGTATAAGATGACATCATAATTAGCATGAACTGTGACGTCAAAATATTTTATGACGTCATAATGTATCCGCATTATGACATCACAATATATTATGAGAGCGCAATTTGCAGGTATTATGAGCAATTTCTCTTACCCCAATTTGTGTCACAACTACTGGAACGTCATGACCATGTATTATGACGTCACAGTATATGATGACATCATAATTACTATGCACTATGACGTCACAATGTATTATGACGTCATAATGTATCCGCATTATGACATCACAATATATTATGAGAGCGCAATTTGCAGGTATTATGAGCAATTTCTCTTACCCCAATTTGTGTCACATCTACTGGAGCATCATGAGCATGTATTATGACGTCACAGTATATGATGACATCATCATTAGTATGCACAATGACGTCACAATGTATTATGACATCATAATGTATCACCATTATGACATCACAATATATTATGAGAGCGCAATTTGCAGGTATTATGAGCAATTTCTCTTACCCCAATTTGTGTCACATCTACTGGAGCATCATGAGAATGTATTATGATGTCACAGTATATGATGACATCATAATTACTATGCATTATGACATCACAATATATTATGAGAGCGCAATTTGCAGGTATTATGAGCAATTTCGCTTACCCCAATTTGTGTCACATCTACTGAGCATCATGAGCATATATAAGGACGTCACAGCATATGATGACATCATAACTAGTATGCACTATGACGTCACAATGTATTATGACGTCATAATGTATCCGCATTATGACATCACAATATATTATGATATCGCAATTTGCAGGTATAATGACCAAATTCTCTTACCCCAATTTGTGTCACATCTACTGGAGCATCAGGAGCATGAATTATGACGTCACGGTATATGATGACATCATAATTAGTATGCACTATGACGTCACAATGCATTACGACGTTATAATGTATCCGCATTATGACATAACAACATATGATGTGAGCGCAATTTGCAGGTATTATGAGCATTTTCTCTTACCCCAATTTGTGTCACATCTACTGGAGAATCATGAGAATGTATTATGACGTCACAGCATATGATGACATCATAATTAGTTTGCATTATGACGTCACAGTGTATTATGACGTCATAATATATCCGCATTATGAAATCACAATATATTATGAGAGCACAATTTGCAGGTATTATGAGCAATTTCTCTTACTCCAATTTGTTTCACATCTACTGGAGCATCATGTGCATGTATTATGATGTCACAGTATATGATGACATCATAATTAGTATGCACTATTACTTCACAATGTATTATGACGTCATAATGTATCCACATTATGATATAACAATATATTATGAGAGCGCAATTTGCATGTATTATGAGCAATTTGTCTTTCCCAAATTTGTGTCACATCTACTGGAGCATCATGAGCATGAATTATGACATCACAGTATATGATGACATCATAATCAGTATGCACTATGACGTCACAATGTATTATGACGTCATAATGTATCCGCATTTTGACATCACAATATATTCTGAGAGCGCATTGTGCAGGTATGACCAATTTCTCTTACCCCAATTTGTGTCACATCTACTGGAGCATCATGAGCATGTATTATGACGTCACAGAATATGATGACATCATAATTAGTATGCACTATGACATCACAATGTATTATGACGTCATAATGTATCCGCATTATGACATCACAATATATTATGAGAGCGAAATTTGCAGGTATTATGAGCAATTTCTCGTACCCCAATTTGTGTCACATCTACTGGAGCATCATGAGCATGTATTATGATGTCGCAGCATATGATGACATCATAACTAGTATGCACTATGATGTCACAATGTATTATGACGTCATAAAGTATCCGCATTATGACATCACAAAATATTATGAGAGCCCAATTTGCAGGTATTATGAGCAATTTCCCTTACCACAATTTGTGTCACATCTACTGGAGCATCATGAGCATGTATTATGACGTCACAGTATATGATGACATCATAATTAGTATGCACTATGATGTCACAATGTATTATGACGTCATAATGTATCCGCATTATGACATCACAATATATTATGAGAGCGCAATTTGCAGGTATTATGAGCAATTTCTCTTACCCCAATTTGTGTCACATCTACTGGAGCATCATGAGCATGTATTATGACGTCACAGTATATGATGACATCATAATTAGTAAGCAGTATCACGTCACAATGTATTATGACGTCATAATGTATCCGCATAATGACATCACAATATATTATGAGAGCGCAATTTGCAGGTATTATGACCAATCTCTCTTACCCCAATTTGTGTCACATCTACTGGAGAATCATGAGAATGTATTATGACGTCACAGCATATGATGACATCATAATTAGTATGCATTATGACGTCACAATGTATTATGATGTAATAATATATCCGCATTATGAAATCACAATATATTATGAGAGCACAATTTGCAGGTATTATGAGCAATTTCTCTTAACCCAATTTGTGTCACATCTACTGGAGCATCATTAGCATGTATTATGACGTCACAGTATATGATGACATCATAATTAGTATGCACTATGACGTCACAATATATTATGACGTCATAATGTGTCCGCATTATGACATCACAATATATTATGAGAGCGCAATTTGCAGGTATTATGAGCAATTTCGCTTACCCCAATTTGTGTCACATCTACTGGAGCATCATGAGCATGTATTATGACGTCACAGTATATGATGGCATCTTAGTTAGTATGCACTATGATGTCACAATGTTTTATGACGTCTTAATGTATACGCATTACGACATCACATTATATTATGAGAGCGCAATTTGCAGGTATTATGAGCAATTTCTCTTACACCAGTTTGTGTCACATCTACTGTAGCATCATGAGCATGTATTATGATGTCACAGTATATGATGACATCATAATTAGTATGCACTATGACGTCACAATGTATTATGAATTCATAATATATCCGCGTTATGATATCACAATATATTATGAGAGCGCAATTTGCAGGTATTATGAGCAATTTCGCTTACCCCAATTTGTGTCACATCTACTGGAGCATCATGAGCATGTATTATGACGTCACAGTGTATGATGACATACTAATTAGTATGCAATATGATGTCACAATGTATTATGACGTCATAATATATCCGCATTATGACATCACAATATATTATGAGAGCGCAATTTGCAGGTATTATGAGCAATTTCTATTACCCCAATTTGTGTCACATCTACTGGAGCCTCATGAGCATGTATTATGACGTCACAGTATATGATGACATACTAATTAATATGCACTATGACGTCACAATGTATTATGACGTCATAATATATCTGCATTATGACATCAGAATATATTATGAGAGCGCAATTTGCAGGTATTATGAGCAATTTCGCTTACCACAATTTGTGTCACATCTACTGGAGCATCATGAGCATGTATTATGACGTCACAGTATATGATGACATCTTAATTAGTATGCACTATGACGTCACAATGTTTTATGACGTCATAATGTATCCGCGTTATGACATCACAATATATTATGAGAGCGCAATTTGCAGGTATTATGAGCAATTTCTCTTACCCCAATTTGTGTCACATCTACTGGAGCATCATGAGCATGTATTATGACGTCACAGTATATGATGACATCATAATTAATATGCACTATGACGTCACAATGTATTATGACGTCATAATGTATCCGCATTATGACATCAGAAAATATTATGAGAGCGCAATTTGCAGGTATTGTGAGCAATTTCTCTTAACCCAATTTGTGTCACATCTACTGGAGCATCATGAGCATGTATTATGACGTCACAGTATATGATGACATCATAATTAGTATGCACTATGGCGTCACAATGTATTATGACATCATAATGTATCCACATTATGACATCACAATATATTATGAGAGGGCAATTTGCAGGTATTATGAGCAATTTCGCTTACCCCAATTTGTGTTACATCTACTGGAGCATCATGAGCATGTATTATGACGTCACAGTATATGATGACATCATAATTAGTATGCACTATGATATCACAATGTTTTGTGACGTCATAATATATCCGCATTATGACATCACAATATATTATGAGAGCGCAATTTGCAGGTATTATGAGCAATTTCTGTTACCCCAATTTGTGTCACATCTACTGGAGCATCATGAGCATGTATTATGACGTCACAGCATATGATGACATCATAACTAGTATGCAATATGACGTCACAATGTATTATGACGTCATAAGGTATCCGCATTATGATATCACAATATATTATGAGAGCGCAATTTGAAGGCATTATGAGCAATTTCGCTTACCCCAATTTGGGTCACATCTACTGGAGCATCATGAGCATGTATTATGACGTCAAAGTATATGATGACATCTTTATTAGTATGCACTATGACGTCACAATGTTTTATGACATCATAATGTATCCGCATTATGACATCACATTATATTATGAGAGCGCAATTTGCAGGTATTATGAGCATTTTCTCTTACACCAATTTGTGTCACATCTACTGTAGCATCATGAGCATGTATTATGACGTCACAGTATATGATGATATCATAATTAGTATGCACTATGACGTCACAATGTATTATGACGTCATAATGTATCCGCGTTATGACATCACAATATATTATGAGAGCGCAATTTGCAGGTATTATGAGCAATTTCGCTTACCCCAATTTGTGTCACATCTACTGGAGCATCATGAGCATGTATTATGACATCACAGCATATGATGACATCATAACTAGTATGCACTATGACATACGTCATAGTGCACGTCACAATGTATTATGACGTCATAATGTATCCGCATTATGACATCACAATATATTATGAGAGTGCAATTTGCAGGTATTATGAGCAATTTCTCTTACCCCAATGTCTGTCACATCTACTGGAGCATTATGAGCATGTATTATGACGTCACAGTATTTGATGACATCATAATTTGTATGCACTATGACGTCACAATATATTATGACGTCATAATGTATCCGCATTTCGACATCACATTATATTATGAGAGCGCAATTTACAGGTATTATGAGCAATTTCTCTGACCCCAATTTGTGTCACATCTACTTGAGCATCAAGAGCATGTATTATGACGTCACAGTATATGATGACATCATAATTAGTATGCACTATGACGTCACAATGTATTATGACGTCATAATGTATCCGCATTATGACATCACAATATATTATGTGAGCGCAATTTGCAGGTATTATGAGCAATTTCTCTTACCCCAATTTGTGTCACATCTACTGGAGCATCATGAGCATGTATTATGACGTCACAGTATAAGATGACATCATAATTCGTATGCACTATGACATCACAATGTATTATGACATCATAATGTATCCGCATTATGACATCACAATATATTATGAGAGCGCAATTTGCAGGTATTATGAGCAATTTCTCTAACCCCAATTTGTGTCACATCTACTGGAGCATCATGAGCATGTATTATGACGTCACAGCATATGATGACATCATAACTAGTATGCACTATGACATCACAATGTATTATGACGTCATAAGGTATCCGCATTATGACATCACAATATATTATGAGAGCGCAATTTGCAGGTATTATGAGCAATTTCTCTTACCCCAATTTGTGTCACATCTACTGGAGCATCATTAGCATGTATTATGAAGTCACAGTATATGATGACATCATAATTAGTATGCACTATGACATCACAATGTATTATGACGTCATAATATATCCGCATTTTGACATCACAATATATTATGAGAGCGCAAATTGCAGGTATTTTGAGCAATTTCTCTTACCCCAATTTGAGTCCCATCTACTGGAGCATCATGAGCATGTATTATGACCTCACAGCATAAGATGACATCATAATTAGTATGCACAATGATGTCACAATGTATTTTGACGTCATAATGTATCCGCATTATGACATCACAATATATTATGAGAGCGCAATTAGCAGGTATTATGAGCAATTTCGCTTACCCCAATTTGTGTCACATCTACTGGAGCATCATGAGCATGTATTATGACGTCACAGTATATAATGACATCTTAATTAGTATGCACTATGACATCACAATGTTTTATGACGTCATAATATATCCGCATTATGACATCACATTATATTATGAGAGCGCAATTTCCAGGTATTATGAGCAATTTCTCTTACACCAATTTGTGTCACATCTACTGGAGCAAAATGAGCATGTATTATGATGTCACAGTATATGATGATATCATAATTAGTTTGCACTATGATGTCACAATATATTATGACATCATAACGTATCCGCGTTATGACATCACAATATATTATGAGAGCGAAATATGCAGGTATTATGAGCAATTTCTCTTACCCCAATTTGTGTCACATCTACTGGAGCATCATGAGCATGTATTATGATGTCACAGTATATGATGACTTCTTAATTAGTATGCACTATGATGTCACAATGTATTATGGCGTCAAAATGTATCCGCATTATGACATCACAATATATTATGAGAGCGCAATTTGCAGGTATTATGAGCAATCTCTCTTACCCCAATTTGTGTCACATCTACTGGAACATCATGAGCATGTAATATGACGTCACAGAATATGATGCCATCATAATTAGTATGCACTATGACGTCACAATGTGTTGTGACGTCCTAATGTATCCGCATTATGACATCACAATATATTACGAGAGCGCAATTTGCAGGTATTATGAGCAATTTCTCTTACCCAAATTTGTGTCACATATACTGGAGCATCATGAGCATGTATTATGACGTCACAGTATATGATGACATCATAATTAGTATGCACTATGATGTCACAATGTATTATGACGTCATAATGTATTCGCATTATGACATCACAATATATGATGAGATTGCAATTTGCAGTTATTATGACACATTTCTCTTACCCCAATTTGTGTCACATCTACTGGAGCATCATGAGCATGTATTATGATGTCACAGCATATGATGACATCAGAAATATTATGCACTATGACATCACAATGTATTATGACGTCTTAATGTATCCGCATTATGACATCAAAATATATTATGAGAGCGCAATTTGCAGGTATTATGAGCAATTTCGCTTACCCCAATTTTTGTCACATCTACTGGAGCATCATGAGCATGTACTATGATGTCACACTATATGATGACATCATAATTAGTATGCACTATGACGTCACAATGTATTATGACGTCATAATGTATCCAGGTTATGACATCACAATATATTATTAGAGCGCAATTTGCAGGTATTATGAGCAATTTCTCTTACCCCAAATTGTGTCACATCTACTGGAGCATCATGAGCATGTATTTTGACGTCACAGCATATAATGACATCATAACTAGTATGGACTAAGACGTCACAATGTATTATGACGTCATAATGTATCCACATTATGACATCACAATATATTATGAGAGCGCAATTTGCAGGTACTATGACCAATTTCGCTTGCCCCAATTTGTGTCACATCTACTGGAGCATCATGAGCATGTATTATGACGTCACAGTATATGATGACATCATAATTAGAATGCACTATGACGTCACATTGTATTATGACGTCATAATGTATCCACATTATGACATCACAATATATTATGAGAGCGCCATTTGCAGGTATTATGAGCAATTTCTCTTACCCCAATTTGTGTCACATCTACTGGAGCACCATGAGCATGTATTATGACATCACAGCATATGATGACATCATAACTAGTATGCACTATGACGTCACAATCTATTATGACGGCATAATGTATCCGCATTATGACATCAAAATATATTATGAGAGCGCAATTTGCAGGTATTATGAGCAATTTCGCTTACCCCAATTTGTGTCACATCTTCTGGAGCATCATGAGCATGCATTATGACGTCACAGTATATGATGACATCATAATTAGTATGCACTATGACGTCGCAATGTATTATGACGTCATAATATATCCGCATTATGACATCACTATATATTATGAGAGCGCAATTTGCAGGTATTATGACCAATTTCTCTTACCCCAATTTGTGTCACATCTACTGGAGCATCATGAGCATGTATTATGACGTCAGAGCATATGATGACATCATAATTAGTATGCACTATGACGTCACAATGTATTATGACGTCATAATGTATCCGCATTATGACATCACAATATATTATGAGAGCGCAATTTGCAGGTATTATGACCAATTTCTCTTACCCCAATTTGTGTCACATCTACTGGAGCATCATGAGCATGTATTATGACGTCACAGCACATGATGACATCATAATTAGTAAGCACTATGACGTCACAATATATTATGACGTCATAAGGTATCCGCATTATGACATCACAATATATTATGAGAGCGCAATTTGCAGGTATTATGAGCAATTTCGCTTACCCCAATTTGTGTCACATCTACTGGAGCATCATGAGCATGTATTATGACGTCACAGTATATGATGACATCTTAATTAGTATGCACTATGACATCACAATGTATTATGACGTCATAATATATCCGCATTATGACATCACAATATATTATGAGAGCGCAATTTGCAGGTATTATGAGCAATTTCTCTTACCCCAATTTGTGTCACATCTACTGGAGCATCCTGAGCATGTATTATGACGTCACAGCATATGATGACATCATAATTAGTATGCACTATGACGTCACAATGTATTATGACGTCATAATGTATCCGCATTATGACATCACAATATATTATGAGAGCGCAATTTGCAGGTATTATGAGCAATTTCTCCTACCCCAATTTGTGTCACATCTACTGGAGCATCATGAGCATGTATTATGATGTCACAGTATGTGATGACATCATAATTAGTATGCACTATGACGTCACAATGTATTATGATGTCATAATGTATCCGCATTAAGACATCACAATATATTATGAGAGCGAAATTTGCAGGTATTACGAGCAATTTCTCTTACCCCAATTTGTGTCACATCTACTGGAGCATCATGAGCATGTATTATGACGTCGCAGCATATGATGACATCATAACTAGTATGCACTATGACGTCACAATGTATTATGACGTCATAAAGTATCCGCATTATGACATCACAAAATATTATGAGAGCCCAATTTGCAGGTATTATGAGCAATTTCTCTTACCACAATTTGTGTCACATCTACTGGAGCATCATGAGCATGTATTATGAAGTCACAGTATATGATGACATCATAATTAGTATGCACTATGATGTCACAATGTTTTATGACGTCATAATGTATCCGCATTATGACATCACAATATATTATGAGATCGCAATTTGCAGGTATTATGAGCAATTTCTCTTACCCCAATTTGTGTCACATCTACTGTAGCATCATGAGCATGTATTATGACGTCACAGTATATGATGATATCAAAATTAGTATGCACTAAGACGTCACAATTTATTATGCCTTCATAATGTATCCGCGTTATGACTTCACAATATATTATGAGAGCGCAATCTGCAGGTGTTATGAGCAATTTCTCTTACCCCAATTTGTGTCATATCTACTGGAGCATCATGAGCATGTATTATGACGTCACAGTATATGATGACATCATAATTAGTATGCACTATGACGTCACCATGTATTATGACGTCATAATGTATCCGCATTATGACATCAGAAAATATTATGAGAGCGCAATTTGCAGGTATTATGAGCAATTTCTCTTAACCCAATTTGTGTCACATCTACTGGAGCATCATGAGCATGTATTATGACCTCACAGTATATGATGACATAATAATTAGTATGCACTATGACGTCACAATGTATTATGACGTCATAATGTATCCGCATTATGACGTCACAATATATTATGAGAGCGCAATTTGCAGGTATTATGAGCAATTTCGCTTACCCCAATTTGTGTCACATCTACTGGAGCATCATGAGCATGTATTATGACGTCACAGCATATGATGACATCATAACTAGTATGCTGTATGACGTCACAATGTATTATGACGTCATAAGTTATCCGCATTATGACATCAGAATATATTATGAGAGCTCAATTTGCAGGTATTATGAGCAATTTCTCTTACCCCAATTTGTGTCACATCTACTGGAGCATCATGAGCATGTATTATGACGTCACAGTATATGATGACATCATAATTAGTATGCACTATGATGTCACAATATTTTGTGACGTCATAATATATCCGCATTATGAAATCACAATATATTATGAGAGCGCAATTTGCAGGTATTATGAGCAATTTTGCTTACCCCAATTTGGGTCACATCTACTGGAGCATCATGAGCATGTATTATGACGTCACAGTATATGATGACATCTTAATTAGTATGCACTATGACGTCACAATGTTTTATGACGTCATAATGTATCCGCATTATGACATCACATTATATTATGAGAGCGCAATTTGCAGGTATTATGAGCAATTTCTCTTACACCAATTTGTGTCACATCTACTGTAGCATCATGAGCATGTATTATGACGTCATAGTATATGATGATATCATAATTAGTATGCACTATGACGTCACAATGTATTATGACTTCATAATGTATCCGCGTTATGACATTACAATATATTTTGAGAGCGCAATTTGCAGGTATTATGAGCAATTTCTCTTACCCCAATTTGTGTCACATCTACTGGAGCATCATGAGCATGTATTATGATGTCACAGTATATGATGACATCATAATTAGTATGCACTATGATGTCACAATGTATTATGACGTCATAATGTATCCGCATTATGACATCACAATATATTATGAGAGCGCAATTTGCAGGTATTATGAGCAATTTCTCTTACCCCAATTTGTGTCACATCTACTGGATCATCATGAGCATGTATTATGACGTCACAGCATATGATGACATCATAACTAGTATGCACTATGACGTCACAATGTATTATGACGTCATCATGTATCCGCATTATGACATCAGAAAATATTATGAGAGCGCAATTTGTAGGTATTATGAGCAATTTCTCTTACCCCAATTTGTGTCACATCTACTGGAGTATCGTGAGCATATATTTTGACGTCACACTGTATGATGACATCATAATTAGTATGCACTATGACGTCACGATGTATTATGACGTCATAATGTATCCGCATTATGACATCACAATATATTATGAGAGCGCAATTTGCAGGTAATATGAGCAATTTCTCTAACCCCAATTTGTGTCACATCTACTGGAGAATCATGAGCATGTATTATGACATCACAGCATATGATGACATCATAACTAGTATGCACTATGACATCCGTCATAGTGCACGTCACAATGTATTCTGACGTCATAATGTATCCGCATTATGACATCACAATATATTATGAGAGCGCAATTTGCAGGTATTATGAGCAATTTCTCTTACCCCAATTTGTGTCACATCTACTGGAGCATCATGAGCATGTATTATGATGTCACAGTATATGATGACATCATAATTAGTATGCACTATGATGTCACAATGTTTTATGACGTCATAATGTATCCGCATTATGACATCACAATATATTATGAGAGCGCAATTTGCAGGTATTATGAGCAATTTCTCTTACCCCAATTTGTGTCACATCTACTGGATCATCATGAGCATGTATTATGACGTCACAGCATATGATGACATCATAACTAGTATGCACTATGACGTCACAATGTATTATGACGTCATCATGTATCCGCATTATGACATCAGAAAATATTATGAGAGCGCAATTTGTAGGTATTATGAGCAATTTCTCTTACCCCAATTTGTGTCACATCTACTGGAGTATCGTGAGCATATATTTTGACGTCACACTGTATGATGACATCATAATTAGTATGCACTATGACGTCACGATGTATTATGACGTCATAATGTATCCGCATTATGACATCACAATATATTATGAGAGCGCAATTTGCAGGTAATATGAGCAATTTCTCTAACCCCAATTTGTGTCACATCTACTGGAGCATCATGAGCATGTATTATGACATCACAGCATATGATGATATCATAACTAGTATGCACTATGACATCCGTCATAGTGCACGTCACAATGTATTCTGACGTCATAATGTATCCGCATTATGACATCACAATATATTATGAGAGCGCAATTTGCAGGTATTATGAGCAATTTCTCTTACCCCCATTTGTGTCACATCTACTGGAGCATCATGAGCATGTATTATGACGTCACTGTATATGATGACATCATAATTAGTAAGCAGTATGACGTCACAATGTATTATGACGTCATAATGTATCCGCATAATGACATCACAATATATTATTAGAGCGCAATTTGCAGGTATTATGACCAATTTCTCTTACCCCAAGTTGTGTCACATCTACTGGAGCATCATGAGAATGTATTATGATGTCACAGCATATGATGACATCATAATTAGTATGCACTATGACGTCACAATATATTATGACGTCATAATATATCCACATTATGACATCACAATATATTATGAGAGCACAATTTGCAGGTATTATGAGCAATTTCTCTTAACCCAATTTGTGTCACATCTACTGGAGCATCATGAGCATGTATTATGACGTCACAGTATATGATGACATCATAATTAGTATGCACTATGACGTCACAATGTATTATGACGACATAATGTATCCGCCTTATGACATCACAATATATTATGAGAGTGAAATTTGCAGGTATTATGAGCAATTTTTCTTACCCCAATGTGTGTCACATCTACTGGAGCATCATGAGCATGTATTATGACGTAGCAGCATATGATGACATCATAACTAGTATGCACTATGATGTCACAATGTATTATGACGTCATAAGGTATCCGCATTATGACATCACAATATATTATGAGAGCGCAATTTGCAGGTATTATGAGAAATTTATCTTACCCCAATTTGTGTCACATCTACTGGAGCATCATGAGCATGTATTATGAAGTCACAGTATATGATGACATCATAATTAGTATGCACTATGACATCACAATGTATTATGACGTCATAATATATCCGCATTTTGACATCACAATATAATATGAGAGCGCAAATTGCAGGTATTATGAGCAATTTCTCTCACCCCAATTTGTGTCCCATCTACTGGAGCATCATGAGCATGTATTATGACCTCACAGCATAAGATGACATCATAATTAGTATGCACAATGATGTCACAATGTATTTTGACGTCATAATGTATCCGCATTATGACATCACAATATATTATGAGAGCGCAATTAGCAGGTATTATGAGCAATTTCGCTTACCCCAATTTGTGTCACATCTACTGGAGCATCATGAGCATGTATTATGACGTCACAGTATATGATGACATCTTAATTAGTATGCACTATGACATCACAATGTTTTATGACGTCATAATATATCCGCATTATGACATCACATTATATTATGAGAGCGCAATTTCCAGGTATTATGAGCAATTTCTCTTACACCAATTTGTGTCACATCTACTGTAGCATCATGAGCATGTATTATGATGTCACAGTATATGATGATATCATAATTAGTTTGCACTATGATGTCACAATATATTATGACATCATAACGTATCCGCGTTATGACATCACAATATATTATGAGAGCGAAATATGCAGGTATTATGAGCAATTTCTCTTGCCCCATTTTGTGTCACATCTACTGGAGCATCATGAGCATGTATTATGATGTCACAGTATATGATGACATCTTAATTAGTATGCACTATGATGTCACAATGTATTATGGCGTCAAAATGTATCCGCATTATGACATCACAATATATTATGAGAGCGCAATTTGCAGGTATTATGAGCAATTTCTCTTACCCAATTTGTGTCACATCTACTGGAGCAACATGAGCATGTATTATGATGTCACAGTATGTGATGACATCATAATTAGTATGCACTATGACGTCACAATTTATTATGATGTCATAATGTATCCGCATTAAGACATCACAATATATTATGAGAGCGAAATTTGCAGGTATTACGAGCAATTTCTCTTACCCCAATTTGTGTCACATCTACTGGAGCATCATGAGCATGTATTATGACGTCGCAGCATATGATGACATCATAACTACTATGCACTATGACGTCACAATGTATTATGACGTCATAAAGTATCCGCATTATGACATCACAAAATATTATGAGAGCCCAATTTGCAGGTATTATGAGCAATTTCTCTTACCACAATTTGTGTCACATCTACTGGAGCATCATGAGCATGTATTATGAAGTCACAGTATATGATGACATCATAATTAGTATGCACTATGACGTCACAATGTATTATGACTTCATAATGTATCCGCGTTATGACATCACAATATATTATGAGAGCGCACTTTGCAGGTATTATGAGCAATTTCTTTTACCCCAATTTGTGTCACATCTACTGGAGCATCATGAGCATGTATTATGACGTCACAGCATATGATGACATCATAACTAGTATGCACTATGACATCACAATGTATTATGACGTCATAAGATATCCGCCTTATGACATCACAATATATTATGAGAGCGCAATTTGCAGGTATTATGAGCAATTTCGCTTACCCCAATTTGTGTCACATCTACTGGAGCATCATGAGCATGTATTATGACATCACAGTATATGATGACATACTAATTAGTATGCACTATGACGTCACAATGTATTATGACGTCATAATATATCCGCATTATGACATCACAATATATTATGAGAGCGCAATTTGCAGGTATTATGAGCAATTTCTCTTACCCCAATTTGTGTCACATCTACTGGAGCCTCATGAGCATGTATTATGACATCACAGTATATGATGACATACTTATTAGTATGCACTATGACGTCACAATGTATTATGACGTCATAATATATCCACATTATGACATCACAATATATTATGAGAGCGCAATTTGCAGGTATTATGAGCAATTTCGCTTACCCCAATTTGTGTCACATCTACTGGAGCATCATGAGCATGTATGATGACGTCACAGTATATGATGATATCTTAATTAGTATGCACTATGACGTCACAATGTTTTATGACGTCATAATGTATCCGCATTATGACATCACATTATATTATGAGAGCGCAATTTGCAGGTATTATGAGCAATTTCTCTTACACCAATTTGTGTCACATCTACTGTAGCATCATGAGCATGTATTATGACGTCACAGTATATGATGATATCAAAATTAGTATGCACTAAGACGTCACAATGTATTATGCCTTCATAATGTATCCGCGTTATGACATCACAATATATTATGAGAGCGCAATTTGCAGGTGTTATGAGCAATTTCTCTTACCCCAATTTGTGTCACATCTACTGGAGTATCATGAGCATGTATTATGACGTCACAGTATATGATGACATCATAATTAGTATGCACTATGACGTCACAATGTATTATGACGTCATAATGTATCCGCATTATGACATCAGAAAATATTATGAGAGCGCAATTTGCAGGTATTATGAGAAATTTCTCTTAATCCAATTTGTGTCACATCTACTGGAGCATCATGAGCATGTATTATGACCTCACAGTATATGATGACATCATAATTAGTATGCACTATGACGTCACAATATATTATGACGTCATAATGTATCCGCATTAAGACATCACAATATATTTTGAGAGCGCAATTTGCAGTTATTATGAGCAATTTCGCTTACCCCAATTTGTGTCACATCTACGGGAGCATCATGAGCATGTATTATGACGTCACAGCATATGATGACATCATAACTAGTATGCTGTATGACGTCACAATGTATTATGACGTCATAAGGTATCCGCATTATGACATCACAATATATTATGAGAGCTCAATTTGCAGGTATTATGAGCAATTTCTCTTACCACAATTTGTGTCACATCTACTGGAGCATCATGATCATGTATTATGACGTCACAGTATATGATGACATCATAATTAGTATGCACTATGATGTCACAATATTTTGTGACGTCATAATATATCCGCATTATGAAATCACAATATATTATGAGAGCGCAATTTGCAGGTATTATGAGCAATTTTGCTTACCCCAATTTGGGTCACATCTACTGGAGCATCATGAGCATGTATTATGACGTCACAGTATATGATGACATCTTAATTAGTATGCACTATGACGTCACAATGTTTTATGACGTCATAATGTATCCGCATTATGACATCACATTATATTATGAGAGCGCAATTTGCAGGTATTATGAGCAATTTCTCTTACACCAATTTGTGTCACATCTACTGTAGCATCATGATCATGTATTATGACGTCATAGTATATGATGACATCGTAATTAGTATGCATTATGACGTCACAATGTATTATGACGTCATAATGTATCCGCATTATGACATCACAATATATTATGAGAGCGCAATTTGCAGGTATTATGAGCAATTTCTCTTACCCCAATTTGTGTCACATCTACTGGAGCATCATGAGCATGTATTATGACGTCACAGCATATGATGACATCATAACTAGTATGCACTATGACGTCACAATGTATTATGACGTCATCATGTATCCGCATTATGACATCAGAAAATATTATGAGAGCGCAATTTGTAGGTATTATGAGGAATTTCTCTTACCCCAATTTGTGTCACATCTACTGGAGAATCGTGAGCATATATTTTGACGTCACACTGTATGATGACATCATAATTAGTATGCACTATGATGTCACGATGTATTATGACGTCATAATGTATCCGCATTATGACATCACAATATATTATGAGAGCGCAATTTGCAGGTAATATGAGCAATTTCTCTAACCCCAATTTGTGTCACATCTACTGGAGCATCATGAGCATGTATTATGACATCGCAGCATATGATGACATCATAACTAGTATGCACTATGACATCCGTCATAGTGCACGTCACAATGTATTCTGACGACATAATGTATCCGCATTATGACATCACAATATATTATGAGAGCGCAATTTGCAGGTATTATGAGCAATTTCTCTTACCCCAATTTGTGTCACATCTACTGGAGCATCATGAGCATGTATTATGACGTCACAGTACATGATGACATCATAATTAGTAAGCAGTATGACGTCACAATGTATTATGACGTCATAATGTATCCGGATAATGACATCACAATATATTATTAGAGCGCAATTTGCAGGTATTATGACCAATTTCTCTTACCCCAATTTGTGTCACATCTACTGGAGCATCATGAGAATGTATTATGATGTCACAGCATATGATGACATCATAATTAGTATGCACTATGACGTCACAATATATTATGACGTCATAATATATCCGCATTATGACATCACAATATATTATGAGAGCACAATTTGCAGGTATTATGAGCAATTTCTCTTAACCCAATTTGTGTCACATCTACTGGAGCATCATGAGCATGTATTATGACGTCACAGTATATGATGACATCATAATTAGTATGCACTATGACGTCACAATGTATTATGACGACATAATGTATCCGCCTTATGACATCACAATATATTATGAGAGTGAAATTTGCAGGTATTATGAGCAATTTTTCTTACCCCAATTTGTGTCACATCTACTGGAGCATCATGAGCATGTATTATGACGTCGCAGCATATGATGACATCATAACTAGTATGCACTATGATGTCACAATGTATTATGACGTCATAAGGTATCCGCATTATGACATCACAATATATTATGAGAGCGCAATTTGCAGGTATTATGAGCAATTTCTCTTACCCCAATTTGTGTCACATCTACTGGAGCATCATGAGCATGTATTATGAAGTCACAGTATATGATGACATCATAATTAGTATGCACTATGACATCACAATATATTATGACGTCATAATATATCCGCATTTTGACATCACAATATAATATGAGAGCCCAAATTGCAGGTATTATGAGCAATTTCTCTCACCCCAATTTGTGTCCCATCTACTGGAGCATCATGAGCATGTATTATGACCTCACAGCATAAGATGACATCATAATTAGTATGCACAATGATGTCACAATGTATTTTGACGTCATAATGTATCCGCATTATGACATCACAATATATTATGAGAGCGCAATTAGCAGGTATTATGAGCAATTTCGCTTACCCCAATTTGTGTCACATCTACTGGAGCATCATGAGCATGTATTATGACGTCACAGTATATGATGACATATTAATTAGTATGCACTATGACATCACAATGTTTTATGACGTCATAATATATCCGCATTATGACATCACATTATATTATGAGAGCGCAATTTCCAGGTATTATGAGCAATTTCTCTTACACCAATTTGTGTCACATGTACTGTAGCATCATGAGCATGTATTATGATGTCACAGTATATGATGATATCATAATTAGTTTGCACTATGATGTCACAATATATTATGACATCATAACGTATCCGCGTTATGACATCACAATATATTATGAGAGCGAAATATGCAGGTATTATGAGCAATTTCTCTTACCCCAATTTGTGTCACATCTACTGGAGCATCATGAGCATGTATTATGATGTCACAGTATATGATGACATCATAATTAGTATGCACTATGATGTCACAATGTATTATGACGTCATAATGTATCCTCATTATGACATCACAATATATGATGAGAGCGCAATTTGCAGTTATTATGACACATTTCTCTAACCCCAATTTGTGTCATATCTACTGGAGCATCATGAGCATGTATTATGATGTCACAGCATATGATGACATCATAAATATTATGCACTATGACGTCACAATGTATTATGACGTCATAATGTATCCGCATTATGTCACATCTACTGGAGCATCATGGGAATGTATTATGACGTCACAGGATATGATGACATCTTAATTAGTATGCACTATGACGTCACAATGTATTATGACGTCATAATATATCCGCGTTATGACATCACAATATATTATGAGAGCGCAATTTGCAGGTATTATGAGCAATTTTTCTTACCCCAATTTGTGTCACATCTAATGGAGTATCATGAGCATGTATTATGACGTCACAGTATATGATGACATCATAATTAGTATGCACTGTGATGTCACAATATATTATGTCGTCATAATGTGTCCACGTTATGACATCACAATATATTATGAGAGCGCAATTTGCAGGTATTATGAGCAATTTCTCTTACCCCAACTTGTGTCACATCTCCTGGAGAATCATGAGCATGTATTATGATGTCACAGTATATGATGACATCATAATTAGTATGCACTATGACGTCACAATGTATTATGGTGTCATAATGTATCCGCACTATGACATCACAATATATTATGAGAGCGCAGTTTGCAGGTATTATGAGCAATTTCTCTTACCCCAATTTGTGTCACATCTACTGGAGCATCATGAGCATGTATTATGACGTCACAGTATATGATGACATCATAATTAGTATGCACTATGACGTCACAATGTATTATGACGTCATAATGTATCCAGGTTATGACATCACAATATATTATTAGAGCGCAATTTGCAGGTATTATGAGCAATTTCTCTTACCCCAAATTGTGTCACATCTACTGGAGCATCATGAGCATGTATTTTGTCGTCACAGCATATAATGACATCATAACTAGTATGGACTATGACGTCACAATGTATTATGACATCATAATGTATCCACATTATGACATCACAATATATTATGAGAGCGCAATTTACAGGTACTATGACCAATTTCGCTTGCCCCAATTTGTGTCACATCTACTGGAGCATCATGAGCATGTATTATGACGTCACAGTATATGATGACATCATAATTAGTATGCACTATGACGTCACATTGTATTATGACGTCATAATGTATCCACATTATGACTTCACAATATATTATGAGAGCGCCATTTGCAGGTATTATGAGCAATTTCTCTTACCCCAATTTGTGTCACATCTACTGGAGCACCATGAGCATGTATTATGACATCACAGCATATGATGACATCGTAACTAGTATGCACTATGACGTCACAATCTATTATGAGGGCATAATGTATCCGCATTATGACATCAAAATATATTATGAGAGCGCAATTTGCAGGTATTATGAGCAATTTCGCTTACCATAATTTGTGTCACATCTTCCGGAGCATCATGAGCACGCATTATGACGTCACAGTATATGATGACATCATAATTAGTATGCACTATGACGTCACAATGTATTATGACGTCATAATATATCCGCATTATGACATCACAATATATTATGAGAGCGCAATTTGCAGGTATTATGACCAATTTCTCTTACCCCAATTTGTGTCACATCTACTGGAGCATCATGAGCATGTATTATGACGTCAGAGCATATGATGACATCATAATTAGTATGCACTATGACGTCACAATGTATTATGACGTCATAATGTATCCGCATTATGACATCACAATACATTATGTGAGCGCAATTTGCAGGTATTATGACCAATTTCTCTTACCCCAATTTGTGTCACATCTACTGGAGCATCATGAGCATGTATTATGACGTCACAGCACATGATGACATCATAATTAGTATGCACTATGACGTCACAATATATTATAACGTCATACGGTATCCGCATTATGACATCACAATATATTATGAGAGCGCAATTTGCAGGTATTATGAGCAATTTCTCTTACCCCAATTTGTGTCACATCTACTGGAGCATCATGAGCATGTATTATGACGTCACAGTATATGATGACATCTTAATTAGTATGCACTATGACGTCACAATGTATTATGACGTCATAATACATCCGCATTATGACATCACAATATATTATGAGAGCGCAATTTGCAGGTATTATGAGCAATTTCTCTTACCCCAATTTGTGTCACATCTACTGGAGCATCATGAGCATGTATTATGACGTCACAGCATATGATGACATCATAACTAGTATGCACTATGACGTCACAATGTATTATGACGTCATAAGGTATCCGCATTATGACATCACAATATATTATGAGAGCGCAATTTGCAGGTATTATGAGCAATTTCACTTACCCCAATTTCTGTCACATCTACTGGAGCATCATGAGCATGTATTATGACGTTACAGTATATGATGACATCTTAATTATTATGCACTATGACGTAACAATGTTTTATGACGTCATAATATATCCGCATTATGACATCACAATATATTATGAGAGCGCAATTTGCAGGTATTATGAGCAATTTCGCTTACCTCAATTTGTGTCACAACTACTGGAGCATCTTGAGCATGTATTATGACGTCACAGTATATGATGACATCGTAATTAGTATGCACTATGATGTAACAATGTATTATGACGTCATAATGTATCCGCATTATGACATCTCAAAATATTATGAGAGCGCAATTTGCAGGTATTACGAGCAATTTCTCTTACCCCAATTTGTGTCACATCTACTGGAGCATGATGAGCATGTGTTATGACGTCACAGCATATGATGACATCATAACTAGTATGCACTATGACGTCATAATGTATTATGACGTCATAATATATCCGCGTTATGACATCACAATATATTATGAGAGCGAAATTTGCAAGTATTATGAGCAATTTCTCTTACCCCAATTTGTGTCACATCTACTGGAGCATCTTGAGCATGTATTATGACGTCACAGTATATGATGACATCATAATTAGTATGCAGTATCACGTCACAATATATTATGACGTCATAATGTATCCGCATTATGACATCACAATATATTATGAGAGCGCAACATGCAGGTGTTATGAGCAATTTCTCTTACCGCAATTTGTGTCACATCTACTGGAGCATCATGAGCATGTATTATGACGTCACAGTATATGATGACATCATAATTAGCATGCACTATGACGTCACAATGTATTATGACGTCATAATGTATCCGCATTGTGACATCACAATATATTATGAGAGCGCAATTTGCAGGTACTATGAGCAATTTCTCTTACCCCAATTTGTGTCACATCTACTGGAGCATCATGAGCATGTATTATGACGTCACAGTATATGATGACATCATAATTAGTAAGCAGTATGACGTCACAATATATTATGACATCATAATATATCCGCATAATGACATCACAATATATTATGAGAGCGCAATTTGCAGGTATTATGACCAATTTCTCTTACACCAATTTGTGTCACATCTACTGGAGCATCATGAGAATGTATTATGACGTCACAGCATATGATGACATCATAATTAGTATGCACTATGACGTCACAATATATTATGGCGTCATAAAGTATCCGCATTATGACATCACAAAATATTATGAGAGCCCAATTTGCAGGTATTATGAGCAATTTCTCTTACCACAAATTCTGTCACATCTACTGGAGCATCATGAGCATGTATTATGACGTCACAGTATATGATGACATCGTAATTAGTATGCACTATGATGTAACAATGTATTATGACGTCATAATGTATCCGCATTATGACATCACAAAATATTATGAGAGCACAATTTGCAGGTAATACGAGCAATTTCTCTTACTCCAATTTGTGTCACATCTACTGAAGCATCATGAGCATGTATTATGACGTTACAGTATTTGATGACGTGCACTATGACGTATGTCATAGTGCATACTAGTTATGATGTCATCATATGCTGTGATGTCATAATACATGCTCATGATGCTCCAGTAGATGTGACACAAATTGGGGTTAGAGAAATTGCTCATATTACCTGCAAATTGCGCTCTCATAATATAATCTAATGTCATAATGCGGATACATTATGACGTCATAATACATTGTGACTTCATAGTGCATACTAATTACAATGTATTATGACGTCATAATGTATCCGCACTATGACATCACAATATATTATGAGAGCGCAATTTGCAGGTATTATGAGCAATTTCTCTTACCCCAATTTGTGTCACATCTACTGGAGCATCATTAGCATGTATTATTACGTCACAGCATATGATGACATCATAACTAGTATGCACTATGACATCGTAATGTATTATGACGTCACAATGTGTTATGACATCATAATATATCCGCATTATGACATCACAATATATTATGAGAGCGCAACATGCAGGTATTATGAGCAATTTCTCTTACCACCAATTGTGTCACATCTACTGGAGCATCATGAGCATGTATTATGACGTCATAGCATATGATGACATCATAACTAGTATGCACTATGACGTCACAATGTTTTATGACGTCATAATGTATCCGCATTATGACATCACAATATTATGAGAGCGCAATTTGCAGGTATTATGAGTAATTTCTCTTACAACAATTTGTGTCACATCTACTGTAGCATCATGAGCATGTATTATGATGTCACAGTATATGATGATATCATAATTAGTATGCACTATGAGGTCGCAATGTATTATGAGTTCATAATGTATCCGCGTTATGACATCACAATATATTATGAGAGCGCAATTTGCAGGTATTATGAGCAATTTCTCTTACCCCAATTTGTGTCACATCTACTGGAGCATCATGAGCATGTATTATGACGTCACAGCATATGATGACATCATAACTAGTATGCACTATGACGTCACAATGTATTATGACGTCATCATGTATCCGCATTATGACATCAGAAAATATAATGAGAGCGCAGTTTGTAGGTATTATGAGCAATTTATCTTACCCCAATTTGTGTCACATCTACTGGAGAATCGTGAGCATATATTTTGACGTCACACTATATGATGACATCATAATTAGTATGCACTATGACGTCACAATGTATTATGACGTCATAATGTATCCGCATTATGACATTAGATTATATTATGAGAGCGCAATTTGCAGGTAATATGAGCAATTTCTCTAACCCCAATTTGTGTCACATCTACTGGAGCATCATGAGCATGTATTATGACATCACAGCATATGATGACATCATAACTAGTATGCACTATGACATACGTCATAGTGCACGTCACAATGTATTATGACGTCATAATGTATCCGCATTATGACATCACAATATATTATGAGAGAGCAATTTGCAGGTATTATGAGCAATTTCTCTTACCCCAATTTGTGTCACATCTACTGGAGCATTATGAGCATGTATTATGACGTCACAGTATTTGATGACATCATAATTTGTATGCACTATGACGTCACAATATATTATGACGTCATAATGTATCCGCATTATGACATCACAATATATTATGAGAGCGCAATTTACGGGTATTATGAGCAATTTCTCTGACCCCAATTTGTGTCACATCTACTGGAGCATCATGAGCATGTATTATGACGTCACTGTATATGATGACATCATAATTAGAATGCACTATGACGTCACAATGTATTATGACGTCATAATGTATCCGCATTTTGAAATCACAATATATTATGAGAGCGCAATTTGCAGGTGTTATGAGCAATATCTCTTACCCCAATATGTGTCACATCTACTGGAGCATCATGAGCATGTATTATGACGTCACAGTGTATGATGACATCATAATTCGTATGCACTATGACATCACAATGTATTATGACATCATAATGTATCCGCATTATGACATCACAATATATTATGGGAACGCAATTTGCAGGTATTATGAGCAATTTCTCTAACCCCAATTTGTGTCACATCTACTGGAGCATCATGAGCATGTATTATGACGTCACAGCATATGATGACATCATAACTAATATGCACTATGACGTCACAATGTATTATGACGTCATAATATATCTGCATTATGACATCAGAAAATATTATGAGAGCGCAATTTGTAGGTATTATGAGCAATTTCTCTTCCCCAAATTTGTGTCACATCTACAGGAGAATCGTGAGCATATATTTTGACGTCACAGTATATGATGACATCATAATTAGTATGCACTATAACGTCACAATGTATTATGACGTCATAATGTATCCGCATTATGACATCACAATATATTAAGAGAGCGCAATTTGCAGGTAATATGAGCAATTTCTCTAACCCCAATTTGTGTCACATCTACTGGAGCATCATGAGCATGTATTATGACGTCAGAGCATATGATGACATCATAATTAGTATGCACTATGACGTCATAATGTATTATGACGTCATAATGTATCCGCATTATGACATCACAATATATTATGAGAGCGCAATTTGCAGGTATTATGAGCAATTTCTCTTACCCCAATTTGTGTCACATCTACTGGAGCATCATGAGCATGTATTATGACGTCACAGTATATGATGACATCATAATTAGTATGCACTATGACGTCACAATGTATTATGACGTCATAAAGTATCCGCATTATGACATCACAAAATATTATGAGAGCGAAATTTGCAGGTATTATGAGCAATTTCTCTTACCCCAATTTGTGTTACGTGTACTGGAGCATCATGAGCATGTATTATGATGTCACAGTATATGATGACATCATAATTAGTATGCACTATGACATCACAAAATATTATGACGTCATAATGTATCCGCATTATGACATCACAATATATATTGTGAGAGCGCAATTTGCAGGTATTATGAGCAATTTCTCTTACCCCAATTTGTGTCACATCTACTGGAGCATCATGAGCATGTATTATGACATCACAGTATATGATGACATCATAATTAGTATGCACTATGACGTCACAATGTATTATGACGTCATAAAGTATCCGCATTATGGCATCACAAAATATTATGAGAGCGAAATTTGCAGGTATTATGAGCAATTTCTCTTACCCCAATTTGTGTCACGTCTACTGGAGCATGATGAGCATGTATTATGATGTCACAGTATATGAAGACATCATAACTAGTATGCAGTATGACGTCACAATGTATTATGACGTCATAATGTATCCGCATTATGACATCCCAATATATTATGAGAGCGAAACATGCAGGTATTATGACCAATTTGTCTTACCCCAATTTGTGTCACATCTACTGGAGCATCATGAGCATGTATTATGATGTCACAGTATATGATGACATCATAATTAGTATGCACTATGACGTCACAAAGTATTATGACGTCATAATGTATCCGCATTATGACATCACAATATATTATGAGAGCGCAATTTTCAGGTATTATGAGCAATTTCTCTTACCCCAATTTGTGTCACATCTACTGGAGCATCATGAGCATATATTATGACGTCGTAGCATATGATGACATCATAACTAGTATGCACTATGATGTCACAATGTATTATGATGTCATAAATTATCCGCATTACGACATCACAAAATATTATGAGAGCGCAATTTGCAGGTATTATGAGCAATTTCCCTTAACCCAATGTGTGTCACATCTACTGGAGCATCATGAGCATGTATTATGACGTCACAGTATAGGATGACATCATAATTAATACGCACTATGACGTCTCAAAGTATTATGACGTCATAATGTATCCGCATTATGACATCACGATGTATTATGAGAGCTCAATTTACAGGTATTATGAGCAATTTCTCTTACCCCAATGTGTGTCACATCTACTGGAGCATCATGAGCATGTATTATGATTTCACAGCATATGATGACATCATAATTAGTATGCACTATGACGTCACAAAGTATTATGACGTTATAATGTATCCGCATTATGACATCACAATATATTATGAGAGCGCAATTTTCAGGTATTATGAGCAATTTCTCTTACCCCAATTTGTGTCACATCTACTGGAGCATCATGAGCATATATTATGACGTCGTAGCATATGATGACATCATAACTAGTATGCACTATGACGTCACAATGTACTATGACGTCATAAATTATCCGCATTATGACATCACAAAGTATTATGAGAGCGCAATTTGCAGGTATTATGAGAAATTTCTCTAACCTCAATTTGTGTCACATCTACTGGAGCATCATGAGCATGTATTATGACGTCACAGTATATGATGACATCATAATTAGTATGCACTATGACATCACAAAATATTATGACGTCATAATGTATCCGCATTATGACATCACAATATATTATGAGAGCGCAATTTGCAGGTATTATGAGCAATTTCTCTTACCCCAATTTGTGTCACATCTACTGGAGCATCATGAGCATGTATTATAACGTCGCAGCATATGATGACATCATAACTAGTATGCACTATGACGTCACAATCTATTATGACGTCATAAAGTATCCGCATTATGACATCACAAAATATTATGAGAGCGCAATTTGCAGGTATTATGAGCAATTTCTCTTAACCCAATGTGTGTCACATCTACTGGAGCATCATGAGCATGTATTATGACGTCACAGTATAGGATGACCTCATAATTAATACGCACTATGACGTCACAAAGTATTATGACGTCATAATATATCCGCATTATGACATCACAATATATTATGAGAGCGCAATTTGCAGGTATTATGAGCAATTTCTCTTACCCCAAATTGTGTCACATCTACTGGAGCATCATGAGCATGTATTATGACGTCCCAGTATATGGTGACATCATAATTAGTATGCACTATTATGTCACCATGTAGTATGACGTCATAATGTATCTGCATTATGACATCACAATATATAATGAGAGCCCAATTTGCAGGTATTATGAGCAATTTCTCTTACCCCAATTTGTGTCACATCTACTGGAGCATCATGAGCATGTATTATGACGTCACAGTATATGATGACATCATAATTAGTATGCACTATGACGTCACAATGTATTATGACGTCATAAAGTATCCGCATTATGACATCACAAAATATTATGAGAGCGAAATTTGCAGGTATTATGAGCAATTTCTCTTACCCCAATTTGTGTTACGTGTACTGGAGCATCATGAGCATGTATTATGATGTCACAGTATATGATGACATCATAATTAGTATGCACTATGACATCACAAAATATTATGACGTCATAATGTATCCGCATTATGACATCACAATATATATTGTGAGAGCGCAATTTGCAGGTATTATGAGCAATTTCTCTTACCCCAATTTGTGTCACATCTACTGGAGCATCATGAGCATGTATTATGACATCACAGTATATGATGACATCATAATTAGTATGCACTATGACGTCACAATGTATTATGACGTCATAAAGTATCCGCATTATGGCATCACAAAATATTATGAGAGCGAAATTTGCAGGTATTATGAGCAATTTCTCTTACCCCAATTTGTGTCACGTCTACTGGAGCATGATGAGCATGTATTATGATGTCACAGTATATGAAGACATCATAACTAGTATGCAGTATGACGTCACAATGTATTATGACGTCATAATGTATCCGCATTATGACATCCCAATATATTATGAGAGCGAAACATGCAGGTATTATGACCAATTTGTCTTACCCCAATTTGTGTCACATCTACTGGAGCATCATGAGCATGTATTATGATGTCACAGTATATGATGACATCATAATTAGTATGCACTATGACGTCACAAAGTATTATGACGTCATAATGTATCCGCATTATGACATCACAATATATTATGAGAGCGCAATTTTCAGGTATTATGAGCAATTTCTCTTACCCCAATTTGTGTCACATCTACTGGAGCATCATGAGCATATATTATGACGTCGTAGCATATGATGACATCATAACTAGTATGCACTATGATGTCACAATGTATTATGATGTCATAAATTATCCGCATTACGACATCACAAAATATTATGAGAGCGCAATTTGCAGGTATTATGAGCAATTTCTCTTAACCCAATGTGTGTCACATCTACTGGAGCATCATGAGCATGTATTATGACGTCACAGTATAGGATGACATCATAATTAATACGCACTATGACGTCTCAAAGTATTATGACGTCATAATGTATCCGCATTATGACATCACGATGTATTATGAGAGCTCAATTTGCAGGTATTATGAGCAATTTCTCTTACCCCAATGTGTGTCACATCTACTGGAGCATCATGAGCATGTATTATGATTTCACAGCATATGATGACATCATAATTAGTATGCACTATGACGTCACAAAGTATTATGACGTTATAATGTATCCGCATTATGACATCACAATATATTATGAGAGCGCAATTTTCAGGTATTATGAGCAATTTCTCTTACCCCAATTTGTGTCACATCTACTGGAGCATCATGAGCATATATTATGACGTCGTAGCATATGATGACATCATAACTAGTATGCACTATGACGTCACAATGTACTATGACGTCATAAATTATCCGCATTATGACATCACAAAGTATTATGAGAGCGCAATTTGCAGGTATTATGAGAAATTTCTCTAACCTCAATTTGTGTCACATCTACTGGAGCATCATGAGCATGTATTATGACGACACAGTATATGATGACATCATAATTAGTATGCACTATGACATCACAAAATATTATGACGTCATAATGTATCCGCATTATGACATCACAATATATTATGAGAGCGTAATTTGCAGGTATTATGAGCAATTTCTCTTACCCCAATTTGTGTCACATCTACTGGAGCATCATGAGCATGTATTATGACGTCGCAGCATATGATGACATCATAACTAGTATGCACTATGACGTCACAATCTATTATGACGTCATAAAGTATCCGCATTATGACATCACAAAATATTATGAGAGCGCAATTTGCAGGTATTATGAGCAATTTCTCTTAACCCAATGTGTGTCACATCTACTGGAGCATCATGAGCATGTATTATGACGTCACAGTATAGGATGACCTCATAATTAATACGCACTATGACGTCACAAAGTATTATGACGTCATAATATATCCGCATTATGACATCACAATATATTATGAGAGCGCCATTTGCAGGTATTATGAGCAATTTCGCTAACCCCAATTTGTGTCACATCTACTGGAGCATCATGAGCATGTATTATGACGTCACAGTATATGATGAAATCATAATAAGTATGCACTATGACGTCACAATGTATTATGACGTCATAATGTATCCGCATTATGTCATCACAACATATTATGAGAGCGCAATTTGCAGGTATTATGAGCAATTTCGCTTATCCCAATTTGTGTCACATCTACTGGAGCATCATGAGCATGTATTATGACGTCACAGTATACGATGACATCATAATTAGTATACACTATGACGTCACAATGAATTATGACGTCATAATGCATCCGCGTTATGACATCACAATATATTATGAGAGCGCCATTTGCAGGTATTATGAGCAATTTCGCTAACCCCAATTTGTGTCACATCTACTGGAGCATCATGAGCATGTATTATGACGTCACAGTATATGATGAAATCATAATAAGTATGCACTATGACGTCACAATGTATTATGAGGTCATAATGTATCCGCTTTATGACATCTCAATATTTCATGAGCGCGCAATTTGTAGGTATCATGATCAATTCCTCTTACCCCAATTTGTGTCACATCTACTGGAGCATCATGAGCATGTATTATGACGTCACAGTATATGGTGACATCATAATTAGTATGCCCTATTATGTCACAATGTATTATGACGTCATAATGTATCAGCATTATGACATCACAATATATTATGAGAGCCCAATTTGCAGGTATTATGAGCAATTTCTCTTACCCCAATTTGGTTCACATCTACTGGAGCATCATGAGCATGTATTATGACGTCACAGTATATGGTGACTTCATAATTAGTATGCACTATGACGTCACAATGTATTATGACGTCATAAAGTATCCGCATTATGACATCACAAAATTTTAGGAGAGCACAATTTGCAGGTATTATGAGCAATTTCTCTTACCAGAATTTGTGTCACATCTACTGGAGCATCATGAGCATGTATTATGACGTCACAGTATAAGATGACATCATAATTAGTATGCACTATGACGTCACAAAGTATTATGACGTCATAATGTATCCGCATTATGACATCACAATGTATTATGAGAGCGCAATTTGCAGGTATTATGAGGAAATTCTCTTACCCCAATTTGTGTCACATCTACTGGAGCATCATGAGCATGTATTATGACGTCACCGTATATGATGATATCATAATTAGAATGAACTATGACGTCACAATGTATTATGACGTCATAAAGTATCCGCATTATGACATCACAAAATATTATGAGAGCGAAATTTGCAGGTATTATGAGCAATTTCTCTTTCCCCAATTTGTGTCACATCTACTGGAGCATCATGAGCATGTATTATGACGTCGCAGCATATGATGACATCATAACTAGTATGCACTATGACGTCACAATGTATTATGACGTCATAAAGTATCCGCATTATGACTACACAAAATATTATGAGAGCGCAATTTGCAGGTATTATGAGCAATTTGTCTTACCCCAATTTGTGTCATATCTACTGGAGCATCATGAGCATGTATTATGATGTCGCAGTATATGATGACATCATAATTAGTATACACTATGACGTCACAAAGTATTACGACGTCATAATGTATCCGCATTATCACATCACAATATATTATGAGAGCGCAATTTGCAGGTATTATGAGCAATTTCTCTTACCCCAATTTGTGTCACATCTACTGGAGCATCATGAGCATGTATTATGACATCACAGTATATGATGACATCATAATTAGTATGCACTATGACGTCACAATGTATTATGACGTCATAAAGTATCCGCATTATGACATCACAAAATATTTTGAGAGCGAAATTTGCAGGTATTATGAGCAATTTCTCTTACCCCAATGTGTGTCACGTCTACTGGAGCATCATGAGCATGTATTATGACGTCACAGTATATGAAGACATCATAATTAGTATGCAGTACGACGTCACAATGTATTATGACGTCATAATGTATCCGCATTATGACATCCCAATATATTATGAGAGCGAAACAAGCAGGTATTATGAGCAATTTCTCTTACCCCAATTTGTATCACATCTACTGGAGAATCATGAGCATGTATTATGACGTCACAGTATATGATGACATCATTATTAGTATGCACTCTGAGGTCACAATATATTTTGACGTCATAATGTGTCCGCGTTATGACATCACAATATATCATGAGAGCGCATTTTGCAGGTATTATGAGCAATTTCTCTAACCCCAATTTGTGTCACATCTACTGGAGCATCATGAGCATGTATTATGACGTCACAGTATATGATGACATCATAATTAGTATGCACTATGACGTCACAAAGTACTATGACGTCATAATGTGTCCGCATTATGACATCACAATATATTATGAGAGCGCAACATGAAGGTATTATGAGCAATTTCTCTTACCCCAATTTGTGTCACATCTACTGGAGCATCTTGAGCATGTATTATGACGTCACAGTATATGATGACATCATAATTAGTATGCACTATGACGTCACAATGTTTTATGACGTCATAATGTATCCGCATTATGACATCACAATATATTATGAGAGCGCAATTTGCAGGTATTATGAGCAATTTCTCTTACCCCAATTAGTGTCACATCTACTGGAGCATCATGAGCATTTATTATGACGTCGCAGCATATGATGACATCATAACTAGTATGCACTATGACGTCGCAATGTATTATGACGTCATAAATTATCCGCATTATGACATCACAAAATATTATGAGAGCGCAATTTGTAGGTATTATGAGCAATTTCTCTTACCCCAATGTGTGTCACATCTACTGGAGCATCATGAGCATGTATTATGACGTCAGAGTATATGATGACATCATAATTAATATGCACTATGACGTCACAAAGCATTATGACGTCATAATGTATCCGCATTATGACATCACAATATATTATGAGAGCGCAATTTGCAGGTATTATGAGCAATTTCTCTTACCCCAATTTTTGTCACATCTACTGGAGCATCATGAGCATGTATTATGACGTCGCAGCATATGATGACATCATAACTAGTATGCACTATGATGTCACAATGTATTATGACGTCATAAAGTATCCGCATTATGACATCACAAAATATTATGAGAGTGCAATTTGCAGGTATTATGAGCAATTTCTCTTACCCCAATTTGTGTCACATCTACTGGAGCAACATGAGCATGTATTATGACGTCACAGTATATGATGACATCATAATTAGTATGCACTATGACGTCACAATGTATTATGACGTCATAATGTATCCGCATTATGACATCACAATATATTATGCGAGCGCAATTTGCAGGTATTATGAGGAATTTCTCTTACCCCAGTTTGTGTCACATCTACTGGAGCATCATGAGCATGTATTATGACGTCACAGTATATGATGACATCATAATAAGTATGCATTATGACGTCACAATGTATTATGACGTCATAATGTTTCCGCTTTATGACATCTCAATATTTCATGAGCGCGCAATTTGTAGGTATCATGAGCAATTTCTCTTACCCCAATTTGTGTCACATCTACTGGAGCCTCATGAGCATGTATTATGATGTCACAGTATATGGCGACATCATAATTAGTATGCACTATTATGTCACAATATATTATGACGTCATAATGTATCAGCATTATGACATCACAATATATTATGAGAGCCCAATTTGCAGGTATTATGAGTAATTTCTCTTACCCCAAATTGTGTCACATCTACTGGAGCATCATGAGCATGTATTATGACGTCACAGTATATGGTGACTTCATACTTAGTATGCACTATGACGTCACAATGTATTATGACGTCATAAAGTATCCACATTATGACATCACAAAATTTTATGAGAGCGCAATTTGCAGGTATTATGAGCAATTTCTCTTACCACAATTTGTGTCACATCTACTGGAGCATCATGAGCATGTATTATGACATCACAGTATAAGATGACATCATAATTAGTATGCACTATGACGTCACAAAGTATTATGACGTCATAATGTATCCGCATTATGACATCACAATGTATTATGAGAGTGCAATTTGCAGGTATTATGAGGAATTTCTCTTACCCCAATTTGTGTCACATCTACTGGAGCATCATGAGCATGTATTATGACGTCACCGTATATGATGACATCATAATTAGAATGCACTATGACGTCACAATGTATTGTGACATCATAAAGTATCCGCATTATGACATCACAAAATATTATGAGAGCGAAATATGCAGGTATTATGAGCAATTTCTCTTACCCCAATTTGTGTCACATATACTGGAGCATCATGAGCATGTATTATGACATCGCAGCATATGATGACATCATAACTAGTATGCACTATGACGTCACAATGTATTATGACGTCATAAAGTATCCGCATTATGACATCACAAAATATTATGAGAGCGCAATTTGCAGGTATTATGAGCAATTTCTCTTACCCCAATTTGTGTCACATCTACTGGAGCATCATGAGCATGTATTATGATGTCGCAGTATATGATGACATCATAATGAGTAGGCACTATGACGTCAAAAAGTATTACGACGTCATAATGTATCCGCATTATGACATCACAATATATTCTGAGAGCGCAATTTGCAGGTATTATGAGCAATTTCTCTTACCCCAATTTGTGTCACATCTACTGGAGCATCATGAGCATGTAATATGACATCACAGTATATGATGACATCATAATTAGTATGCACTATGACGTCACAATGTATTATGACGTCATAAAGTATCCGCATTATGACATCACAAAATATTATGAGATTGAAATTTGCTGGTTTTATGAGCAATTTCTCTTACCCCAATTTGTGTCACATCTACTGGAGCAACATGAGCATGTATCATGACGTCACAGTATATGAAGACATCATAATTAGTATGCAGTATGACGTCACAATGTATTATGATGTCATAATGTATCCGCATTATGACATCCCAACATTTTATGAGAGCGAAACTTGCAGGTATTATGATCAATTTCTCTTACCCCAATTTGTGTCACATCTACTGGAGAATCATGAGCATGTATTATGACGTCACAGTATATGATGACATCATAATTAGTATGCACTCTGATGTCACAATATATTTTGACGTCATAATGTGTCCGCGTTATGACATCACAATATATTATGAGAGCGCATTTTGCAGGTATTATGAGCAATTTCTCTAACCCCAATTTGTGTCACATCTACTGGAGCATCATAAGCATGGATTATGACGTCACAGTATATGATGACATCATCATTAGTGTGCACTATGACGTCACAATGTATTATGACGTCATAATGTATCCGCACTATGACATCACAATATATTATGAGAGCGCAATTTGCAGGTATTATGAGCAATTTCTCTTACCCCAATTTGTGTCACATCTACTGGAGCATCATTAGCATGTATTATTACGTCACAGCATATGATGACATCATAACTAGTATGCACTATGACATCATAATGTATTATGACGTCATAATGTATCCACGTTATGACATCACAATATTTTATGAGAGCGAAATTTGCAGGTATTATGATCAATTTCTCTTACCCCAATTTGTGTCACATCTACTGGAGCATCATGAGCATGTATTATGACGTCACAGTATATGATGACATCATAATTAGTATGCAGTATGACGTCACAATGTGTTATGACATCATAATATATCCGCATTATGACATCACAATATATTATGAGAGCGCAACATGCAGGAGTTATGAGCAATTTCTCTTACCACCATTTGTGTCACATCTACTGGAGCATCATGAGCATGTATTATGACGTCATAGCATATGATGACATCATAACTATTATGCACTATGACGTCACAATGTATTATGACGTCATAAGGTATCCGCATTATGACATCACAATATATTATGAGAGCGCAATTTGCAGGTATTATGAGCAATTTCGCTTACCCCAATTTGTGTCACATCTACTGGAGCATCATGAGCATGTATTATGACGTCACAGTATATGATGACATCTTAATTAGTATGCACTATGACGTCACAATGTTTTATGACGTCATAATGTATCCGCATTATGACATCACATTATATTATGAGAGCGCAATTTGCAGGTATTATGAGTAATTTCACTTACAACAATTTGTGTCACATCTACTGTAGCATCATGAGCATGTATTATGATGTCACAGTATATGATGATATCATAATTAGTATGCACTATGACGTCGCAATGTATTATGACTTCATAATGTATCCGCGTTATGACATCACAGTATATTATGAGAGCGCAATTTGCAGGTATTATCAGCAATTTCTCTTACCCCAATTTGTGTCACATCTATTGGAGCATCATGAGCATCTATTATGACGTCACAGCATATGATGACATCATAACTAGTATGCACTATGACGTCACAATGTATTATGACGTCATAATGTATCCGCATTATGACATCAGAAAATATTATGAGAGCGCAATTTGTAGGTATTATGAGCAATTTCTCTAACCCCAATTTGTGTCACATCTACTGGAGCATCATGAGCATGTATTATGATGTCACAGTATATGATGACATCATAATTAGAATGCACTATGACGTCATAATGTATTATGAGGTCATAATGTATCCACATTATGACATCACAATATACTATGAGAGCGCAATTTGCAGGTATTATGAGCAATTTCTCTTACCCCAATTTGTGTCACATCTACTGCAGCATCATGAGCATGTATTATGACGTCACAGTATATGATGACATCATAATTACTGTGCACTATGACGTCACAATATATTATGACGTCATAATGTATCCGCATTGTGACATCACAATATATTATGAGAGCGCAATTTGCAGGTATTATGAGCAATTTCTCTTACCCCAATTTGTGTCACATCTACTGGAGCATCATGAGCATGTATTATGACGTCACAGTATATGATGACATCATAATTAGTATGCACTATGACGTCACAATGTATTATGACGTCATAATGTATCCGCATTATGACATCACAGTATATTACGAGAGCGCAATTTGCAGGTACTATGAGCAATTCTCTTACCCAAATTTGTGTCACATCTACTGGAGCATCATGAGCATGTATTATGACGTCACAGTATATGATGACATCATAATTAGTATGCACTATGACATCACAATGTATTATGACGTCATAATGTATCCACATTATGACATCACAGTATTTTGTGAGAGCAGTATTTGCAGGTATTATGAGCAATTTCTCTTACCCCAATTTGTGTCACATCTACTGGAGCACCTTGAGCATGTATTATCACATCACAGCATATGATGACATCATAACTAGTATGCACTGTGACATCACAATGTATTATGACGTCATAATGTTTCCGCATTATGACATCACAATATATTATGAGAGCGCAATTTGCAGGCATTATGAGCAATTTCTCTTACCTCAATTTGTGTCAGATCTACTGCAGCATCATGAGCATGTATTATGACGTCACAATATATGATGACATCATAATTAGTATGCACTATGACGTCAAAATGTATTATGACGTCATAATGTATCTGCATTATGACATCACAATATATTATGAGAGCACAATTTGCAGGTTTTATGACCAATTTCGCTTACCCAAATTTGTGTCACATTTACTGGAGCATCATGAGCATGTATTATGATGTCACAGTATATGATGACATCATAATTAGTATGCACTATGACGTCACAATGTACTATGACGTCATAATGTATCCGCATTATGACATCACAATATATTACGAGAGCGCAATTTGCAGCTATTATGAGAAAATTCTCTTACCCCAATTTGTGTCACATCTACTGGAGCATCATGAGCATGTATTATAACGTCACAGTATATGATGACATCATAATTAGTATGCACTATGACGTCACAATGTATTATGACGTCATAATGTATCCGCATTATGACATCACAATATTTTGTGAGAGCACAATATGCAGGTATTATGAGCAATTTCTCTTACCCCAATTTGTGTCACATCTACTGGAGCACCATGAGCATGTATTATGACATCACAGCATATGATGACATCATAACTAGTATGCACTATGACATCACAATGTATTATGAGGTCATAATGTATCCGCATTATGACATCACAATATATTATGAGAGTGCAATTTCCAGGCATTATGAGCAATTTCTCTTACCTCAATTTGTGTCAGATCTACTGGAGCACCATGAGCATGTATTATGACGTCACAATATATGATGACATCATAATTAGTATGCACTATGACGTCACAATGTATTATGACGTCATAATGTATCAGCATTATGACATCACAATATATTATGAGAGCGCAATTTGCAGGTATTATGAGCAATTTCTCTTACCCCAATTTGTGTCACATCTACTGGAGCATCATGAGCATGTATTATGACGTCACAGTATATGATGACATCATAATTAGTATGCACTATGACGTCACAATGTATTATGACGTCATAATGTATCCACGTTATGACATCACAATATATTATGAGAGCGCAATTTGCAGGTTTTATGACAAATTTCTCTTACCCCAATTTGTGTCACATCTACTGTAGCATCATGAGCATGTATTATGACGTCACAGTATATGATGACATCATAATCAGTATGCACTATGATGTCACAATGTATTATGACGTCATAATGTATCCGCATTATGACATCACAATATATTATGAGAGCGCAATTTGCAGGTATTATGAGCAATTTCTCTTACCCCAATTTGTGTCACATCTACTGGAGCATCATGAGCATGTATTATGATGTCACAGTATATGATGACATCATAATTAGTATGCACTATAACGTCACAATGTATTATGACGTCATAATGTATCCGCATTATGACATCACAATATATTATGAGAGCGCAATTTGCAGGTACTATGAGCAATTTCTCTTACCCCAATTTGTGTCACATCTACTGGAGCATCATGAGCATGTATTATGACGTCACAGTATATGATGACATCATAATTAGTATGCACTATGACGTCACAATGTATTATGACGTCATAATATATCCGCATTATGACATCACAATATATTATGAGAGCGCAATTTGCAGGTATTATGAGCAATTTCTCTTACCCCAATTTGTGTCACATCTACTGGAGCATCATGAGCATGTATTATGACGTCACAGTATATGATGACATCATAATTAGTATGCACTATGACGTCACAATGTATTATGACGTCATAATGTATCAGCATTATGACATCACAATATATTATGAGAGCGCAATTTGCAGGTATTATGAGCAATTTCTCTTACCCCAATTTGTGTCACATCTGCTGGAGCATCATGAGCATGTATTATGACGTCACAGTATATGATGACATCATAATTAGTATGCACTATGACGTCACACTATATTATGATGTCATAATGTATCCGCATTGTGACATCACAATATATTATGAGAGCGCAATTTGCAGGTATTATGAGCAATTTCTCTTACCCCAATTTGTGTCACATCTACTGGAGCATCATGAGCATGTATTATGACGTCACAGTATATGATGACATCATAATTAGTATGCACTATGACGTCACAATGTATTATGACGTCATAATGTATCCGCATTATGACATCACAATATATTATGAGAGCGCAATTTGCAGTTATTATGAGCAATTTCTCTTACCCCAATTTGTGTCACATCTACTGGAGCATCATGAGCATGTATTATGACGTCACAGTATATGATGACATCATAATTAGTATGCACTATGACGTCAAAATGTATTATGACGTCATAATGTGTCCGCATTATGACATCACAGTATATTACGAGAGCGCAATTTGCAGGTACTATGAGCAATTTCTCTTACCCCAATTTGTGTCACATCTACTGGAGCATCATGAGCATGTATTATGACGTCACAGTATATGATGACATCATAATTAGTATGCACTATGACGTCACAATGTATTATGACGTCATAATGTATCCGCATTATGACATCACAATATATTATGAGAGCGCAATTTGCAGGTATTTTGAGCAATTTCTCTTACCACAATTTGTGTCACATCTACTGGAGCATCATGAGCATGTATTATGACGTCACAGTATATGATGACATCATAATTAGTATGCACTATGACGTCACAATGTATTATGACGTCATAATGTATCCGTATTTTGACATCACAATATATTATGAGAGCGCAATTTGCAGGTATTATGAGCAATTTCTCTTACCCCAATTTGTGTCACATCTACTGGAGCATCATGAGCATGTATTATGACGTCACAGTATATGATGACATCATAATTAGTATGCACTATGACGTCACAATGTAATATGACGTCATAATGTATCCGCATTATGACATCACAATATATTATTAGAGCGCAATTTGCAGGTATTATGAGCAATTTCTCTTACCCCAATTTGTGTCACATCTACTGGAGCATCATGAGCATGTATTATGACGTCACAGTATATGATGACATCATAATTAGTATGCACTATGAAGTCACAATATATTATGACGTCATAATGTATCCGCATTGTGGCATCACAATATATTATGAGAGCGCAATTTGCAGGTATTAGGAGCAATTTCTCTTACCCCAATTTGTGTCACATCTACTGGAGCATCATGAGCATGTATTATGACGTCACAGTATATGATGACATCATAATTAGTATGCACAATGACGTAACAATATATTATGTCGTCATAATGTATCCGCATTGTGACATCACAATATATTATGAGAGCGCAATTTGCAGGTATTGAGAGCAATTTCTCTTACCCCAATTTGTGTCACATCTACTGGAGCATCATGAGCATGTATTATGACGTCACAGTATATGATGACATCATAATTAGTATGCACTATGACGTCACAATGTATTATGACGTCATAATGTATCCGCGTTATGACATCACAATATATTATGAGAGCGCAATTTGCAGGTTTTATGACAAATTTCTCTTACCCCAATTTCTGTCACATCTACTGTAGCATCATGAGCATGTATTATGACGTCACAGTATATGATGACATCATAATTAGTATGCACTATGACGTCACAATGTATTATGACGTCATAATGTATCCGCATTATGACATCACAATATTTTATGAGAGCGCAATTTGCAGGTATTATGAGCAATTTCTCTTACCCCAATTTGTGTCACATCTACTGGAGCATCATGAGCATGTATTATGACGTCACAGTATATGATGACATCATAATTAGTATGCACAATGACGTAACAATATATTATGACGTCATAATGTATCCGCATTGTGACATCACAATATATTATGAGAGCGCAATTTGCAGGTATTGAGAGCAATTTCTCTTACCCCAATTTGTGTCACATCTACTGGAGCATCATGAGCATGTATTATGACGTCACAGTATATGATGACATCATAATTAGTATGCACTATGACGTCACAATGTATTATGACGTCATAATGTATCCGCGTTATGACATCACAATATATTATGAGAGCGCAATTTGCAGGTTTTATGACAAATTTCTCTTACCCCAATTTGTGTCACATCTACTGTAGCATCATGAGCATGTATCATGACGTCACAGTATATGATGACATCATAATCAGTATGCACTATGATGTCACAATGTATTATGACGTCATAATGTATCCGCATTATGACATCACAATATATTATGAGAGCGCAATTTGCAGGTATTATGAGCAATTTCTCTTACCCCAATTTGTGTCACATCTACTGGAGCATCATGAGCATGTATTATGATGTCACAGTATATGATGACATCATAATTAGTATGCACTATAACGTCACAATGTATTATGACGTCATAATGTATCCGCATTATGACATCACAATATATTATGAGAGCGCAATTTGCAGGTACTATGAGCAATTTCTCTTACCCCAATTTGTGTCACATCTACTGGAGCATCATGAGCATGTATTATGACGTCACAGTATATGATGACATCATAATTAGTATGCACTATGACGTCACAATGTATTATGACGTCATAATATATCCGCATTATGACATCACAATATATTATGAGAGCGCAATTTGCAGGTATTATGAGCAATTTCTCTTACCCCAATTTGTGTCACATCTACTGGAGCATCATGAGCATGTATTATCACGTCACAGTATATGATGACATCATAATTAGTATGCACTATGACGTCACAATGTATTATGACGTCATAATGTATCAGCATTATGACATCACAATATATTATGAGAGCGCAATTTGCAGGTACTATGAGCAATTTCTCTTACCCCAATTTGTGTCACATCTGCTGGAGCATCATGAGCATGTATTATGACGTCACAGTATATGATGACATCATAATTAGTATGCACTATGACGTCACAATGTATTATGACGTCATAATGTATCCGCATTATGACATCACAATATATTATGAGAGCGCAATTTGCAGGTATTATGAGCAATTTCTCTTACCCCAATTTGTGTCACATCTACTGGAGCATCATGAGCATGTATTATGACGTCACAGTATATGATGACATCATAATTAGTATGCACTATGACGTCACAATGTATTATGACGTCATAATGTATCAGCATTATGACATCACAATATATTATGAGAGCGCAATTTGCAGGTATTATGAGCAATTTCTCTTACCCCAATTTGTGTCACATCTACTGGAGCATCATGAGCATGTATTATGACGTCACAGTATATGATGACATCATAATTAGTATGCACTATGACGTCACAATATATTATGACGTCATAATGTATCCGCATTGTGGCATCACTATATATTATGAGAGCGCAATTTGCAGGTATTATGAGCAATTTCTCTTACCCCAATTTGTGTCACATCTACTGGAGCATCATGAGCATGTATTATGACGTCACAGTATATGATGACATCATAATTAGTATGCACTATGACGTCAAAATGTATTATGACGTCATAATGTGTCCGCATTATGACATCACAGTATATTACGAGAGTGCAATTTGCAGGTACTATGAGCAATTTCTCTTACCCCAATTTGTGTCACATCTACTGGAGCATCATGAGCATGTATTATGATGTCACAGTATATGATGACATCATAATTAGAATGCACTATGACGTCACAATGTATTATGACGTCATAATGTATCCGCATTATGACATCACAATATATTATGAGAGCGCAATTTGCAGGTATTATGAGCAATTTCTCTTACCACAATTTGTGTCACATCTACTGGAGCATCATGAGCATGTATTATGACGTCACAGTATATGATGACATCATAATTAGTATGCACTATGACGTCACAATGTATTATGACGTCATAATGTATCCGTATTTTGACATCACAATATATTATGAGAGTGCAATTTGCAGGTATTATGAGCAATTTCTCTTACCCCAATTTGTGTCACATCTACTGGAGCATCATGAGCATGTATTATGACGTCACAGTATATGATGACATCATAATTAGTATGCACTATGATGTCAAAATGTATTATGACGTCATAATGTGTCCGCATTATGACATCACAGTATATTACGAGAGCGCAATTTGCAAGTACTATGAACAATTTCTCTTACCCCAATTTGTGTCACATCTACTGTAGCATCATGAGCATGTATTATGACGTCACAGTATATGATGACATCATAATTAGTATGCACTAGGACGTCACAATGTATTATGACGTCATAATGTATCCGCATTATGACATCACAATATATTATTAGAGCGCAATTTGCAGGTATTATGAGCAATTTCTCTTACCCCAATTTGTGTCACATCTACTGGAGCATCATGAGCATGTATTATGACGTCACAGTATATGATGACATCATAATTAGTATGCACTATGACGTCACAATATATTATGACGTCATAATGTATCCGCATTGTGGCATCACTATATATTATGAGAGCGCAATTTGCAGGTATTATGAGCAATTTCTCTTACCCCAATTTGTGTCACATCTACTGGAGCATCATGAGCATGTATTATGACGTCACAGTATATGATGACATCATAATTAGTATGCACTATGACGTCACAATGTATTATGACGTCATAATGTATCCGCATTATGACATCACAATATATTATGAGAGCGCAATTTGCAGGTATTATGAGCAATTTCTCTTACCCCAATTTGTGTCACATCTACTGGAGCATCATGAGCATGTATTATGACGTCACAGTATATGATGACATCATAATTAGTATGCACAATGACGTAACAATATATTATGACGTCATAATGTATCCGCATTGTGACATCACAATATATTATGAGAGCGCAATTTGCAGGTATTATGAGCAATTTCTCTTACCCCAATTTGTGTCACATCTACTGGAGCATCATGAGCATGTATTATGACGTCACAGTATATGATGACATCATAATTAGTATGCACTATGACGTCACAATGTATTATGACGTCATAATGTATCCGCGTTATGACATCACAATATATTATGAGAGCGAAATTTGCAGGTTTTATGACAAATTTCTCTTACCCCAATTTGTGTCACATCTACTGTAGCATCATGAGCATGTATTATGACGTCACAGTATATGATGACATCATAATTAGTATGCACTATGATGTCACAATGTATTATGACGTCATAATGTATCCGCATTATGACATCACAATATATTATGAGAGCGCAATTTGCAGGTATTATGAGCAATTTCTCTTACCCCAATTTGTGTCACATCTACTGGAGCATCATGAGCATGTATTATGACGTCACAGTATATGATGACATCATAATTAGTATGCACTATAACGTCACAATGTATTATGACGTCATAATGTATCCGCATTATGACATCACAATATATTATGAGAGCGCAATTTGCAGGTATTATGAGCAATTTCTCTTACCCCAATTTGTGTCACATCTACTGGAGCATCATGAGCATGTATTATGACGTCACAGTATATGATGACATCATAATTAGTATGCACTATGACGTCACAATGTATTATGACGTCATAATGTATCCGCATTATGACATCACAGTATATTACGAGAGCGCAATTTGCAGGTACTATGAGCAATTTCTCTTACCCCAATTTGTGTCACATCTACTGGAGCATCATGAGCATGTATTATGACGTCACAGTATATGATGACATCATAATTAGTATGCACTATGACGTCAAAATATATTATGACGTCATAATGTGTCCGCATTATGACATCACAGTATATTACGAGAGCGCAATTTGCAGGTACTATGAGCAATTTCTCTTACCCCAATTTGTGTCACATCTACTGGAGCATCATGAGCATGTATTATGACGTCACAGTATATGATGACATCATAATTAGTATGCACTATGACGTCACAATGTATTATGACGTCATAATGTATCCGCATTATGACATCACAATATATTATGAGAGCGCAATTTGCAGGTATTTTGAGCAATTTCTCTTACCACAATTTGTGTCACATATACTGGAGCATCATGAGCATGTATTATGACGTCACAGTATATGATGACATCATAATTAGTATGCACTATGACGTCACAATGTATTATGACGTCATAATGTATCCGTATTTTGACATCACAATATATTATGAGAGCGCAATTTGCAGGTATTATGAGCAATTTCTCTTACCCCAATTTGTGTCACATCTACTGGAGCATCATGAGCATGTATTATGACGTCACAGTATATGATGACATCATAATTAGTATGCACTATGACGTCACAATGTATTATGACGTCATAATGTATCCGCATTATGACATCACAATATATTATTAGAGCGCAATTTGCAGGTATTATGAGCAATTTCTCTTACCCCAATTTGTGTCACATCTACTGGAGCATCATGAGCATGTATTATGACGTCACAGTATATGATGACATCATAATTAGTATGCACTATGAAGTCACAATATATTATGACGTCATAATGTATCCGCATTGTGGCATCACAATATATTATGAGAGCGCAATTTGCAGGTATTAGGAGCAATTTCTCTTACCCCAATTTGTGTCACATCTACTGGAGCATCATGAGCATGTATTATGACGTCACAGTATATGATGACATCATAATTAGTATGCACAATGACGTAACAATATATTATGTCGTCATAATGTATCCGCATTGTGACATCACAATATATTATGAGAGCGCAATTTGCAGGTATTGAGAGCAATTTCTCTTACCCCAATTTGTGTCACATCTACTGGAGCATCATGAGCATGTATTATGACGTCACAGTATATGATGACATCATAATTAGTATGCACTATGACGTCACAATGTATTATGACGTCATAATGTATCCGCGTTATGACATCACAATATATTATGAGAGCGCAATTTGCAGGTTTTATGACAAATTTCTCTTACCCCAATTTCTGTCACATCTACTGTAGCATCATGAGCATGTATTATGACGTCACAGTATATGATGACATCATAATTAGTATGCACTATGACGTCACAATGTATTATGACGTCATAATGTATCCGCATTATGACATCACAATATTTTATGAGAGCGCAATTTGCAGGTATTATGAGCAATTTCTCTTACCCCAATTTGTGTCACATCTACTGGAGCATCATGAGCATGTATTATGACGTCACAGTATATGATGACATCATAATTAGTATGCACAATGACGTAACAATATATTATGACGTCATAATGTATCCGCATTGTGACATCACAATATATTATGAGAGCGCAATTTGCAGGTATTGAGAGCAATTTCTCTTACCCCAATTTGTGTCACATCTACTGGAGCATCATGAGCATGTATTATGACGTCACAGTATATGATGACATCATAATTAGTATGCACTATGACGTCACAATGTATTATGACGTCATAATGTATCCGCGTTATGACATCACAATATATTATGAGAGCGCAATTTGCAGGTTTTATGACAAATTTCTCTTACCCCAATTTGTGTCACATCTACTGTAGCATCATGAGCATGTATCATGACGTCACAGTATATGATGACATCATAATCAGTATGCACTATGATGTCACAATGTATTATGACGTCATAATGTATCCGCATTATGACATCACAATATATTATGAGAGCGCAATTTGCAGGTATTATGAGCAATTTCTCTTACCCCAATTTGTGTCACATCTACTGGAGCATCATGAGCATGTATTATGATGTCACAGTATATGATGACATCATAATTAGTATGCACTATAACGTCACAATGTATTATGACGTCATAATGTATCCGCATTATGACATCACAATATATTATGAGAGCGCAATTTGCAGGTACTATGAGCAATTTCTCTTACCCCAATTTGTGTCACATCTACTGGAGCATCATGAGCATGTATTATGACGTCACAGTATATGATGACATCATAATTAGTATGCACTATGACGTCACAATGTATTATGACGTCATAATATATCCGCATTATGACATCACAATATATTATGAGAGCGCAATTTGCAGGTATTATGAGCAATTTCTCTTACCCCAATTTGTGTCACATCTACTGGAGCATCATGAGCATGTATTATCACGTCACAGTATATGATGACATCATAATTAGTATGCACTATGACGTCACAATGTATTATGACGTCATAATGTATCAGCATTATGACATCACAATATATTATGAGAGCGCAATTTGCAGGTACTATGAGCAATTTCTCTTACCCCAATTTGTGTCACATCTGCTGGAGCATCATGAGCATGTATTATGACGTCACAGTATATGATGACATCATAATTAGTATGCACTATGACGTCACAATGTATTATGACGTCATAATGTATCCGCATTATGACATCACAATATATTATGAGAGCGCAATTTGCAGGTATTATGAGCAATTTCTCTTACCCCAATTTGTGTCACATCTACTGGAGCATCATGAGCATGTATTATGACGTCACAGTATATGATGACATCATAATTAGTATGCACTATGACGTCACAATGTATTATGACGTCATAATGTATCAGCATTATGACATCACAATATATTATGAGAGCGCAATTTGCAGGTATTATGAGCAATTTCTCTTACCCCAATTTGTGTCACATCTACTGGAGCATCATGAGCATGTATTATGACGTCACAGTATATGATGACATCATAATTAGTATGCACTATGACGTCACAATATATTATGACGTCATAATGTATCCGCATTGTGGCATCACTATATATTATGAGAGCGCAATTTGCAGGTATTATGAGCAATTTCTCTTACCCCAATTTGTGTCACATCTACTGGAGCATCATGAGCATGTATTATGACGTCACAGTATATGATGACATCATAATTAGTATGCACTATGACGTCAAAATGTATTATGACGTCATAATGTGTCCGCATTATGACATCACAGTATATTACGAGAGCGCAATTTGCAGGTACTATGAGCAATTTCTCTTACCCCAATTTGTGTCACATCTACTGGAGCATCATGAGCATGTATTATGATGTCACAGTATATGATGACATCATAATTAGAATGCACTATGACGTCACAATGTATTATGACGTCATAATGTATCCGCATTATGACATCACAATATATTATGAGAGCGCAATTTGCAGGTATTATGAGCAATTTCTCTTACCACAATTTGTGTCACATCTACTGGAGCATCATGAGCATGTATTATGTCGTCACAGTATATGATGACATCATAATTAGTATGCACTATGACGTCACAATGTATTATGACGTCATAATGTATCCGTATTTTGACATCACAATATATTATGAGAGCGCAATTTGCAGGTATTATGAGCAATTTCTCTTACCCCAATTTGTGTCACATCTACTGGAGCATCATGAGCATGTATTATGACGTCACAGTATATGATGACATCATAATTAGTATGCACTATGATGTCAAAATGTATTATGACGTCATAATGTGTCCGCATTATGACATCACAGTATATTACGAGAGCGCAATTTGCAAGTACTATGAACAATTTCTCTTACCCCAATTTGTGTCACATCTACTGTAGCATCATGAGCATGTATTATGACGTCACAGTATATGATGACATCATAATTAGTATGCACTAGGACGTCACAATGTATTATGACGTCATAATGTATCCGCATTATGACATCACAATATATTATTAGAGCGCAATTTGCAGGTATTATGAGCAATTTCTCTTACCCCAATTTGTGTCACATCTACTGGAGCATCATGAGCATGTATTATGACGTCACAGTATATGATGACATCATAATTAGTATGCACTATGACGTCACAATATATTATGACGTCATAATGTATCCGCATTGTGGCATCACTATATATTATGAGAGCGCAATTTGCAGGTATTATGAGCAATTTCTCTTACCCCAATTTGTGTCACATCTACTGGAGCATCATGAGCATGTATTATGACGTCACAGTATATGATGACATCATAATTAGTATGCACTATGACGTCACAATGTATTATGACGTCATAATGTATCCGCATTATGACATCACAATATATTATGAGAGCGCAATTTGCAGGTATTATGAGCAATTTCTCTTACCCCAATTTGTGTCACATCTACTGGAGCATCATGAGCATGTATTATGACGTCACAGTATATGATGACATCATAATTAGTATGCACAATGACGTCACAATATATTATGACGTCATAATGTATCCGCATTGTGACATCACAATATATTATGAGAGCGCAATTTGCAGGTATTATGAGCAATTTCTCTTACCCCAATTTGTGTCACATCTACTGGAGCATCATGAGCATGTATTATGACGTCACAGTATATGATGACATCATAATTAGTATGCACTATGACGTCACAATGTATTATGATGTCATAATGTATCCGCGTTATGACATCACAATATATTATGAGAGCGAAATTTGCAGGTTTTATGACAAATTTCTCTTACCCCAATTTGTGTCACATCTACTGTAGCATCATGAGCATGTATTATGACGTCACAGTATATGATGACATCATAATTAGTATGCACTATGATGTCACAATGTATTATGACGTCATAATGTATCCGCATTATGACATCACAATATATTATGAGAGCGCAATTTGCAGGTATTATGAGCAATTTCTCTTACCCCAATTTGTGTCACATCTACTGGAGCATCATGAGCATGTATTATGATGTCACAGTATATGATGACATCATAATTAGTATGCACTATAACGTCACAATGTATTATGACGTCATAATGTATCCGCATTATGACATCACAATATATTATGAGAGCGCAATTTGCAGGTATTATGAGCAATTTCTCTTACCCCAATTTGTGTCACATCTACTGGAGCATCATGAGCATGTATTATGACGTCACAGTATATGATGACATCATAATTAGTATGCACTATGACGTCACAATGTATTATGACGTCATAATGTATCCGCATTATGACATCACAGTATATTACGAGAGCGCAATTCGCAGGTACTATGAGCAATTTCTCTTACCCCAATTTGTGTCACATCTACTGCAGCATCATGAGCATGTATTATGACGTCACAGTATATGATGACATCAAAATTAGTATGCACTATGACGTCACAATGTATTATGACGTCATAATATATCCGCATGATGACATCACAATATATTATGAGAGCGCAATTTGCAGGTATTATGAGCAATTTCTCTTACCCTAATTTGTGTCACATCTACTGGAGCATCATGAGCATGTATTATGACGTCACAGTATATGATGACATCATAATTAGTATGCACTATGACGTCACAATGTATTATGACGTCATAATGTATCAGCATTATGACATCACAATATATTATGAGAGCGCAATTTGCAGGTATTATGAGCAATTTCTCTTACCCCAATTTGTGTCACATCTGCTGGAGCATCATGAGCATGTATTATGACGTCACAGTATATGATGACATCATAATTAGTATGCACTATGACGTCACAATATATTATGATGTCATAATGTATCCGCATTGTGACATCACAATATATTATGAGAGCGCAATTTGCAGGTATTATGAGCAATTTCTCTTACCCCAATTTGTGTCACATCTACTGGAGCATCATGAGGATGTATTATGACGTCACAGTATATGATGACATCATAATTAGTATGCACTATGACGTCACAATGTATTATGACGTCATAATGTATCCGCATTATGACATCACAATATATTATGAGAGCGCAATTTGCAGTTATTATGAGCAATTTCTCTTACCCCAATTTGTGTCACATCTACTGGAGCATCATGAGCATGTATTATGACGTCACAGTATATGATGTCATCATAATTAGTATGCACTATGACGTCAAAATATATTATGACGTCATAATGTGTCCGCATTATGACATCACAGTATATTACGAGAGCGCAATTTGCAGGTACTATGAGCAATTTCTCTTACCCCAATTTGTGTCACATCTACTGGAGCATCATGAGCATGTATTATGACGTCACAGTATATGATGACATCATAATTAGTATGCACTATGACGTCACAATGTATTATGACGTCATAATGTATCCGCATTATGACATCACAATATATTATGAGAGCGCAATTTGCAGGTATTATGAGCAATTTCTCTTACCACAATTTGTGTCACATCTACTGGAGCATCATGAGCATGTATTATGACGTCACAGTATATGATGACATCATAATTAGTATGCACTATGACGTCACAATGTATTATAACGTCATAATGTATCCGTATTATGACATCACAATATATTATGAGAGCGCAATTTGCAGGTATTATGAGCAATTTCTCTTACCCCAATTTGTGTCACATCTACTGGAGCATCATGAGCATGTATTATGACGTCACAGTATATGATGACATCATAATTAGTATGCACTATGATGTCAAAATGTATTATGACGTCATAATGTGTCCACATTATGACATCACAGTATATTACGAGAGCGCAATTTGCAAGTACTATGAGCAATTTCTCTTACCCCAATTTGTGTCACATCTACTGGAGCATCATGAGCATGTATTATGACGTCACAGTATATGATGACATCATAATTAGTATGCACTATGACGTCACAATGTATTATGACGTCATAATGTATCCGCATTGTGACATCACAATATATTATGAGAGCGCAATTTGCAGGTATTATGAGCAATTTCTCTTACTCCAATTTGTGTCACATCTACTGGAGCATCATGAGCATGTATTATGACGTCACATTATATGATGACATCATAATTAGTATGCACTATGACGTCACAATGTATTATGACGTCATAATGTATCCGCGTTATGACATCACAATATATTATGAGAGCGCAATTTGCAGGTTTTATGACAAATTTCTCTTACCCCAATTTGTGTCACATCTACTGTAGCATCATAAGCATGTATTATGACGTCACAGTATATGATGACATCATAATTAGTATGCACTATGATGTCACAATGTATTATGACGTCATAATGTATCCGCATTATGACATCACAATATATTATGAGAGCGCAATTTGCAGGTATTATGAGCAATTTCTCTTACCCCAATTTGGGTCACATCTACTGGAGGATCATGAGCATGTATTATGACGTCACAGTATATGATGACATCATAATTAGTATGAACTATGACGTCACAATGTATTATGACGTCATAATGTATCCGCATTATGACATCACAGTATATTACGAGAGCGCAATTTGAAGGTACTATGAGCAATTTCTCTTACCCCAATTTGTGTCACATCTACTGGAGCATCATGAGCATGTATTATGACGTCACAGTATATGATGACATCATAATTAGTATGCACTATGACGTCACAATGTATTATGACGTCATAATGTATCCGCATTATGACATCACAATATATTATGAGAGCGCAATTTGCAGGTATTATGAGCAATTTCTCTTACCCCAATTTGTGTCACATCTACTGGAGCATCATGAGCATGTATTATGACGTCACAGTATATGATGACATCATAATTAGTATGCACTATGACGTCACAATATATTATGACGTCATAATGTATCCGCATTGTGGCATCACAATATATTATGAGAGCGCAATTTGCAGGTATTATGAGCAATTTCTCTTACCCCAATTTGTGTCACATCTACTGGAGCATCATGAGCATGTATTATGACGTCACAGTATATGATGACATCATAATTAGTATGCACTATGACGTCACAATGTATTATGACGTCATAATGTATCCGCATTATGACATCACAATATATTATGAGAGCGCAATTTGCAGGTATTATGAGCAATTTCTCTTACCCCAATTTGTGTCACATCTACTGGAGCATCATGAGCATGTATTATGACGTCACAGTATATGATGACATCATAATTAGTATGCACTATGACGTCACAATGTATTATGACGTCATAATGTATCCGCATTATGACATCACAATATATTATGAGAGCGCAATTTGCAGGTATTATGAGCAATTTCTCTTACCCCAATTTGTGTCACATCTACTGGAGCATCATGAGCATGTATTATGACGTCACAGTATATGATGACATCATAATTAGTATGCACTATGACGTCACAATGTATTATGACGTCATAATGTATCCGCATTATGACATCACAGTATATTACGAGAGCGCAATTTGCAGGTACTATGAGCAATTCTCTTACCCAAATTTGTGTCACATCTACTGGAGCATCATGAGCATGTATTATGACGTCACAGTATATGATGACATCATAATTAGTATGCACTATGACATCACAATGTATTATGACGTCATAATGTATCCGCATTATGACATCACAGTATTTTGTGAGAGCAGAATTTGCAGGTATTATGAGCAATTTCTCTTACCCCAATTTGTGTCACATCTACTGGAGCACCTTGAGCATGTATTATCACATCACAGCATATGATGACATCATAACTAGTATGCACTATGACATCACAATGTATTATGACGTCATAATGTTTCCGCATTATGACATCACAATATATTATGAGAGCGCAATTTGCAGGCATTATGAGCAATTTCTCTTACCTCAATTTGTGTCAGATCTACTGGAGCATCATGAGCATGTATTATGACGTCACAATATATGATGACATCATAATTAGTATGCACTATGACGTCACAATGTATTATGACGTCATAATGTATCCGCATTATGACATCACAATATATTATGAGAGCGCAATTTGCAGGTATTATGAGCAATTTCTCTTACCCCAATTTGTGTCACATCTACTGGAGCATCATGAGCATGTATTATGACGTCACAGTATATGATGACATCATAATTAGTATGCACTATGACGTCACAATATATTATGACGTCATAATGTATCCGCATTGTGGCATCACAATATATTATGAGAGCGCAATTTGCAGGTATTATGAGCAATTTCTCTTACCCCAATTTGTGTCACATCTACTGGAGCATCATGAGCATGTATTATGACGTCACAGTATATGATGACATCATAATTAGTATGCACTATGACGTCACAATGTATTATGACGTCATAATGTATCCGCATTATGACATCACAATATATTATGAGAGCGCAATTTGCAGGTATTATGAGCAATTTCTCTTACCCCAATTTGTGTCACATCTACTGGAGCATCATGAGCATGTATTATGACGTCACAGTATATGATGACATCATAATTAGTATGCACTATGACGTCACAATGTATTATGACGTCATAATATATCCGCATTATGACATCACAATATATTATGAGAGCGCAATTTGCAGGTATTATGAGCAATTTCTCTTACCCCAATTTGTGTCACATCTACTGGAGCATCATGAGCATGTATTATGACGTCACAGTATATGATGACATCATAATTAGTATGCACTATGACGTCACAATGTATTATGACGTCATAATATATCCGCATTATGACATCACAATATATTATGAGAGCGCAATTTGCAGGTATTATGAGCAATTTCTCTTACCCCAATTTGTGTCACATCTACTGGAGCATCATGAGCATGTATTATGACGTCACATTATATGATGACATCATAATTAGTATGCACTATGACGTCACAATGTATTATGACGTCATAATATATCCGCATTATGACATCACAATATATTATGAGAGCGCAATTTGCAGGTATTATGAGCAATTTCTCTTACCCCAATTTGTGTCACATCTAATGGAGCATCATGAGCATGTATTATGACGTCAGAGTATATGATGACATCATAATTAGTATGCACTATGACGTCACAATGTATTATGACGTCATAATGTATCCGCATTATGACATCACAATATATTATGAGAGCGCAATTTGCAGGTATTATGAGCAATTTCTCTTACCCCAATTTGTGTCACATCTACTGGAGCATCATGAGCATGTATTATGACGTCACAGTATATGATGACATCATAATTAGTATGCACTATGACGTCACAATGTATTATGACGTCATAATGTATCCGCATTATGACATCACAGTATATTACGAGAGCGCAATTTGCAGGTACTATGAGCAATTCTCTTACCCCAATTTGTGTCACATCTACTGGAGCATCATGAGCATGTATTATGATGTCACAGTATATGATGACATCATAATTAGTATGCAGTATGACATCACAATGTATTATGACGTCATAATGTATCCGCATTACGACATCACAGTATTTTGTGAGAGCAGAATTTGCAGGTATGATGAGCAATTTCTCTTACCCCAATTTGTGTCACATCTACTGGAGCACCATGAGCATGTATTATCACATCAGAGCATATGATGACATCATAATTAGTATGTAATTTGACATCACAATGTATTATGACGTCATAATGTTTCCGCATTATGACATCACAATATATTATGAGAGCGCAATTTGCAGGCATTATGAGCAATTTCTCTTACCTCAATTTGTGTCAGATCTACTGGAGCATCATGAGCATGTATTATGACGTCACAATATATGATGACATCATAATTAGTATGCACTATGACGTCACAATGTATTATGACGTCATAATATATCCGCATTATGACATCACAATATATTATGAGAGCACAATTTGCAGGTTTTATGACCAATTTCGCTTACCCCAATTTGTGTCACATTTACTGGAGCATCATGAGCATGTATTATGATGTCACAGTATATGATGACATCATAATTAGTATGCACTATGACGTCACAATGTACTATGACGTCATAATGTATCCGCATTATGACATCACAATATATTTCGAGAGCGCAATTTGCAGCTATTATGAGCAAATTCTCTTACCCCAATTTGTGTCACATCTACTGGAGCATCATGAGCATGTATTATGACGTCACAGTATATGATGACATCATAATTAGTATGCACTATGACGTCACAATGTATTATGACGTCATAATATATCCGCATTATGACATCACAATATATTTTGAGAGCGCAATTTGCAGGTATTATGAGCAATTTCTCTTACCCCAATTTGTGTCACATCTACTGGAGCATCATGAGCATGTATTATGACGTCACAGTATATGATGACATCATAATTAGTATGCACTATGACGTCACAATGTATTATGAGGTCATAATGTATCCGCATTATGACATCACAATATATTATGAGAGCGCAATTTGCAGGTATTATGAGCAATTTCTCTTACCCCAATTTGTGTCACATCTACTGGAGCATCATGAGCATGTATTATGACGTCACAGTATATGATGACATCATAATTAGTATGCACTATGACGTCACAATGTATTATGACGTCATAATATATCCGCATTATGACATCACAATATATTATGAGAGCGCAATTTGCAGGTATTATGAGCAATTTCTCTTACCCCAATTTGTGTCACGTCTACTGGAGCATCATGAGCATGTATTATGACGTCACACTATATGATGACATCATAATTAGTATGCACTATGACGTCACAATGTATTATGACGTCATAATGTATCCGCATTATGACATCACAATATATTATGAGAGCGCGATTTGCAGGTATTATGAGCAATTTCTCTTACCCCAATTTGTGTCACATCTACTGGAGCATCATGAGCATGTATTATGACGTCACAGTATATGATGACATCATAATTAGTATGCACTATGACGTCACAATGTATTATGACGTCATAATATATCCGCATTATGACATCACAATATATTATGAGAGCGCAATTTGCAGGTATTATGAGCAATTTCTCTTACCCCAATTTGTGTCACATCTACTGGAGCATCATGAGCATGTATTATCACGTCACAGTATATGATGACATCATAATTAGTATGCACTATGACGTCACAATGTATTATGACGTCATAATGTATCCGCATTATGACATCACAATATATTATGAGAGCGCAATTTGCAGGTATTATGAGCAATTTCTCTTACCCCAATTTGTGTCACATCTACTGGAGCATCATGAGCATGTATTATGACGTCACAGTATATGATGACATCATAATTAGTATGCACTATGACGTCACAATGTATTATGACGTCATAATGTATCCGCATTATGACATCACAGTATATTACGAGAGCGCAATTTGCAGGTACTATGAGCAATTCTCTTACCCAAATTTGTGTCACATCTACTGGAGCATCATGAGCATGTATTATGACGTCACAGTATATGATGACATCATAATTAGTATGCACTATGACATCACAATGTATTATGACGTCATAATGTATCCGCATTATGACATCACAGTATTTTGTGAGAGCAGAATTTGCAGGTATTATGAGCAATTTCTCTTACCCCAATTTGTGTCACATCTACTGGAGCACCTTGAGCATGTATTATCACATCACAGCATATGATGACATCATAACTAGTATGCACTATGACATCACAATGTATTATGACGTCATAATGTTTCCGCATTATGACATCACAATATATTATGAGAGCGCAATTTGCAGGCATTATGAGCAATTTCTCTTACCTCAATTTGTGTCAGATCTACTGGAGCATCATGAGCATGTATTATGACGTCACAATATATGATGACATCATAATTAGTATGCACTATGACGTCACAATGTATTATGACGTCATAATGTATCCGCATTATGACATCACAATATATTATGAGAGCGCAATTTGCAGGTATTATGAGCAATTTCTCTTACCCCAATTTGTGTCACATCTACTGGAGCATCATGAGCATGTATTATGACGTCACAGTATATGATGACATCATAATTAGTATGCACTATGACGTCACAATATATTATGACGTCATAATGTATCCGCATTGTGGCATCACAATATATTATGAGAGCGCAATTTGCAGGTATTATGAGCAATTTCTCTTACCCCAATTTGTGTCACATCTACTGGAGCATCATGAGCATGTATTATGACGTCACAGTATATGATGACATCATAATTAGTATGCACTATGACGTCACAATGTATTATGACGTCATAATGTATCCGCATTATGACATCACAATATATTATGAGAGCGCAATTTGCAGGTATTATGAGCAATTTCTCTTACCCCAATTTGTGTCACATCTACTGGAGCATCATGAGCATGTATTATGACGTCACAGTATATGATGACATCATAATTAGTATGCACTATGACGTCACAATGTATTATGACGTCATAATATATCCGCATTATGACATCACAATATATTATGAGAGCGCAATTTGCAGGTATTATGAGCAATTTCTCTTACCCCAATTTGTGTCACATCTACTGGAGCATCATGAGCATGTATTATGACGTCACAGTATATGATGACATCATAATTAGTATGCACTATGACGTCACAATGTATTATGACGTCATAATATATCCGCATTATGACATCACAATATATTATGAGAGCGCAATTTGCAGGTATTATGAGCAATTTCTCTTACCCCAATTTGTGTCACATCTACTGGAGCATCATGAGCATGTATTATGACGTCACATTATATGATGACATCATAATTAGTATGCACTATGACGTCACAATGTATTATGACGTCATAATATATCCGCATTATGACATCACAATATATTATGAGAGCGCAATTTGCAGGTATTATGAGCAATTTCTCTTACCCCAATTTGTGTCACATCTAATGGAGCATCATGAGCATGTATTATGACGTCAGAGTATATGATGACATCATAATTAGTATGCACTATGACGTCACAATGTATTATGACGTCATAATGTATCCGCATTATGACATCACAATATATTATGAGAGCGCAATTTGCAGGTATTATGAGCAATTTCTCTTACCCCAATTTGTGTCACATCTACTGGAGCATCATGAGCATGTATTATGACGTCACAGTATATGATGACATCATAATTAGTATGCACTATGACGTCACAATGTATTATGACGTCATAATGTATCCGCATTATGACATCACAGTATATTACGAGAGCGCAATTTGCAGGTACTATGAGCAATTCTCTTACCCCAATTTGTGTCACATCTACTGGAGCATCATGAGCATGTATTATGATGTCACAGTATATGATGACATCATAATTAGTATGCAGTATGACATCACAATGTATTATGACGTCATAATGTATCCGCATTACGACATCACAGTATTTTGTGAGAGCAGAATTTGCAGGTATGATGAGCAATTTCTCTTACCCCAATTTGTGTCACATCTACTGGAGCACCATGAGCATGTATTATCACATCAGAGCATATGATGACATCATAATTAGTATGTAATTTGACATCACAATGTATTATGACGTCATAATGTTTCCGCATTATGACATCACAATATATTATGAGAGCGCAATTTGCAGGCATTATGAGCAATTTCTCTTACCTCAATTTGTGTCAGATCTACTGGAGCATCATGAGCATGTATTATGACGTCACAATATATGATGACATCATAATTAGTATGCACTATGACGTCACAATGTATTATGACGTCATAATATATCCGCATTATGACATCACAATATATTATGAGAGCACAATTTGCAGGTTTTATGACCAATTTCGCTTACCCCAATTTGTGTCACATTTACTGGAGCATCATGAGCATGTATTATGATGTCACAGTATATGATGACATCATAATTAGTATGCACTATGACGTCACAATGTACTATGACGTCATAATGTATCCGCATTATGACATCACAATATATTTCGAGAGCGCAATTTGCAGCTATTATGAGCAAATTCTCTTACCCCAATTTGTGTCACATCTACTGGAGCATCATGAGCATGTATTATGACGTCACAGTATATGATGACATCATAATTAGTATGCACTATGACGTCACAATGTATTATGACGTCATAATATATCCGCATTATGACATCACAATATATTATGAGAGCGCAATTTGCAGGTATTATGAGCAATTTCTCTTACCCCAATTTGTGTCACATCTACTGGAGCATCATGAGCATGTATTATGACGTCACAGTATATGATGACATCATAATTAGTATGCACTATGACGTCACAATGTATTATGAGGTCATAATGTATCCGCATTATGACATCACAATATATTATGAGAGCGCAATTTGCAGGTATTATGAGCAATTTCTCTTACCCCAATTTGTGTCACATCTACTGGAGCATCATGAGCATGTATTATGACGTCACAGTATATGATGACATCATAATTAGTATGCACTATGACGTCACAATGTATTATGACGTCATAATATATCCGCATTATGACATCACAATATATTATGAGAGCGCAATTTGCAGGTATTATGAGCAATTTCTCTTACCCCAATTTGTGTCACGTCTACTGGAGCATCATGAGCATGTATTATGACGTCACAGTATATGATGACATCATAATTAGTATGCACTATGACGTCACAATGTATTATGACGTCATAATGTATCCGCATTATGACATCACAATATATTATGAGAGCGCGATTTGCAGGTATTATGAGCAATTTCTCTTACCCCAATTTGTGTCACATCTACTGGAGCATCATGAGCATGTATTATGACGTCACAGTATATGATGACATCATAATTAGTATGCACTATGACGTCACAATGTATTATGACGTCATAATATATCCGCATTATGACATCACAATATATTATGAGAGCGCAATTTGCAGGTATTATGAGCAATTTCTCTTACCCCAATTTGTGTCACATCTACTGGAGCATCATGAGCATGTATTATCACGTCACAGTATATGATGACATCATAATTAGTATGCACTATGACGTCACAATATATTATGACGTCATAATGTATCCGCATTATGACATCACAAAATATTATGAGAGCGCAATTTGCAGGTATTATGAGCAATTTCTCTTACCCCAATTTGTGTCACATCTACTGGAGCATCATGAGCATGTATTATGACGTCACAGTATATGATGACATCATAATTAGTATGCACTATGACGTCACAATGTATTATGACGTCATAATGTATCCGCTTTATGACATCACAGTATATTACGAGAGCGCAATTTGCAGGTGCTATGAGCAATTCTCTTACCCAAATTTGTGTCACATCTACTGGAGCATCATGAGCATGTATTATGACGTCACAGTATATGATGACATCATAATTAGTATGCACTATGACATCACAATGTATTATGACGTCATAATGTATCCGCATTATGACATCACAGTATTTTGTGAGAGCAGAATTTGCAGGTATTATGAGCAATTTCTCTTACCCCAATTTGTGTCACATCTACTGGAGCACCTTGAGCATGTATTATCACATCACAGCATATGATGACGTCATAACTAGTATGCACTATGACATCACAATGTATTATGACGTCATAATGTTTCCGCATTATGACATCACAATATATTATGAGAGCGCAATTTGCAGGCATTATGAGCAATTTCTCTTACCTCAATTTGTGTCAGATCTACTGGAGCATCATGAGCATGTATTATGACGTCACAATATATGATGACATCATAATTAGTATGCACTATGACGTCACAATGTATTATGACGTCATAATATATCCGCATTATGACATCACAATATATTATGAGAGCACAATTTGCAGGTTTTATGACCAATTTCGCTTACCCCAATTTGTGTCACATTTACTGGAGCATCATGAGCATGTATTATGATGTCACAGTATATGATGACATCATAATTAGTATGCACTATGATGTCACAATGTACTATGACGTCATAATGTATCCGCATTATGACATCACAATATATTTCGAGAGCGCAATTTGCAGCTATTATGAGCAAATTCTCTTACCCCAATTTGTGTCACATCTACTGGAGCATCATGAGCATGTATTATGACGTCACAGTATATGATGACATCATAATTAGTATGCACTATGACGTCACAATGTATTATGACGTCATAATATATCCGCATTATGACATCACAATATATTATGAGAGCGCAATTTGCAGGTATTATGAGCAATTTCTCTTACCCCAATTTGTGTCACATCTACTGGAGCATCATGAGCATGTATTATGACGTCACAGTATATGATGACATCATAATTAGTATGCACTATGACGTCACAATGTATTATGAGGTCATAATGTATCCGCATTATGACATCACAATATATTATGAGAGCGCAATTTGCAGGTATTATGAGCAATTTCTCTTACCCCAATTTGTGTCACATCTACTGGAGCATCATGAGCATGTATTATGACGTCACAGTATATGATGACATCATAATTAGTATGCACTATGACGTCACAATGTATTATGACGTCATAATATATCCGCATTATGACATCACAATATATTATGAGAGCGCAATTTGCAGGTATTATGAGCAATTTCTCTTACCCCAATTTGTGTCACATCTACTGGAGCATCATGAGCATGTATTATGATGTCACAGTATATGATGACATCATAATTAGTATGCACTATGACGTCACAATGTATTATGACGTCATAATGTATCCGCATTATGACATCACAGTATTTTGTGAGAGCAGAATTTGCAGGTATTATGAGCAATTTCTCTTACCCCAATTTGTGTCACATCTACTGGAGCACCATGAGCATGTATTATCACATCACAGCATATGATGACATCATAACTAGTATGCACTATGACATCACAATGTATTATGACGTCATAATGTTTCCACATTATGACATCACAATATATTATGAGAGCGCAATTTGCAGGCATTATGAGCAATTTCTCTTACCTCAATTTGTGTCAGATCTACTGGAGCATCATGAGCATGTATTATGACGTCACAATATATGATGACATCATAATCAGTATGCACTATGACGTCACAATGTACTATGACGTCATAATGTATCCACATTATGACATCAAAATATATTACGAGAGCGCAATTTGCAGCTATTATGAGCAAATTCTCTTACCCCAATTTGTGTCACATCTACTGGAGCATCATGAGCATGTATTATGACGTCACAGTATATGATGACATCATAATTAGTATGCACTATGACGTCACAATGTATTATGACGTCATAATGTATCCGCATTATGACATCACAATATATTATGAGAGCGCAATTTGCAGGTATTATGAGCAATTTGTCTTACCCCAATTTGTGTCACATCTACTGGAGCATCATGAGCATGTATTATGACGTCACAGTATATGATGACATCATAATTAGTATGCACTATGACGTCACAATGTATTATGACGTCATAACGTATCCGCTTTATGACATCACAATATATTATGAGAGCGCAATTTGCAGGTATTATGAGCAATTGCTCTTACCAGAATTTGTGTCACATCTATTGGAGCATCATGAGCATGTATTATGACGTCACAGTATATGATGACATCATAATTAGTATGCACTATGACGTCACAATGTATTATGACGTCATAATGTATCCGCATTATGACATCACAATATATTACGAGAGCGCAATTTGCAGGTATTATGAGCAATTTCTCTTACCCCAATGTGTGTCACATCTACTGGAGCATCATGAGCATGTATTATGACGTCACAGTATATGATGACATCATAATTAGTATGCACTATGACGTCACAATGTATTATGACGTCATAATGTATCCGCATTATGACATCACAGTATTTTGTGAGAGCAGAATTTGCAGGTATTATGAGCAATTTCTCTTACCCCAATTTGTGTCACATCTACTGGAGCACCATGAGCATGTATTATCACATCACAGCATATGATGACATCATAACTAGTATGCACTATGACATCACAATGTATTATGACGTCATAATGTTTCCGCATTATGACATCACAATATATTATGAGAGCGCAATTTGCAGGCATTATGAGCAATTTCTCTTACCTCAATTTGTGTCAGATCTACTGGAGCATCATGAGCATGTATTATGACGTCACAATATATGATGACATCATAATTAGTATGCACTATGACGTCACAATGTACTATGACGTCATAATGTATCCACATTATGACATCAAAATATATTACGAGAGCGCAATTTGCAGCTATTATGAGCAATTTCTCTTACCCCAATTTGTGTCACATCTACTGGAGCATCATGAGCATGTATTATGACGTCACAGTATATGATGACATCATAATTAGTATGCACTATGACGTCACAATGTATTATGACGTCATAATATATCCGCATTATGACATCACAATATATTATGAGAGCGCAATTTGCAGGTATTATGAGCAATTGCTCTTACCCCAATTTGTGTCACATCTACTGGAGCATCATGAGCATGTATTATGACGTCACAGTATATGATGACATCATAATTAGTATGCACTATAACGTCACAATGTATTGTGACGTCATAATATATCCGCATTATGACATCACAATATATTATGAGAGCGCAATTTGCAGGTATTATGAGCAATTTCTCTTACCCCAATTTGTGTCACATCTACTGGAGCATCATGAGCATGTATTATGACGTCACAGTATATGATGACATCATAATTAGTATGCACTATGACGTCACAATGTATTATGACGTCATAATGTATCCGCATTATGACATCACAATATATTATGAGAGCGCAATTTGCAGGTATTATGAGCAATTTCTCTTACCCCAATTTGTGTCACATCTACTGGAGCATCATGAGCATGTATTATGACGTCACAGTATATGATGACATCATAATTAGTATGCACTATGACGTCACAATGTATTATGACGTCATAATGTATCCGCATTCTGACATCACAATATATTATGAGAGCGCAATTTGCAGGTATTATGAGCAATTGCTCTTACCAGAATTTGTGTCACATCTACTGGAGCATCATGAGCATGTATTATGACGTCACAATATATGATGACATCATAATTAGTATGCACTATGACGTCACAATGTATTATGACGTCATAATGTATCCGCATTATGACATCACAATATATTACGAGAGCGCAATTTGCAGGTATTATGAGCAATTTCTCTTACCCCAATTTGTGTCACATCTACTGGAGCATCATGAGCATGTATTATGACGTCACAGTATATGATGACATCATAATTAGTATGCACTATGACGTCACAATGTATTATGACGTCATAATGTATCCGCATTATGACATCACAATATATTACGAGAGCGCAATTTGCAGGTATTATGAGCAATTTCTCTTACCCCAATTTGTGTCACATCTACTGGAGCATCATGAGCATGTATTATGACGTCACAGTATATGATGACATCATAATTAGTATGCACTATGACGTCACAATGTATTATGACGTCATAATGTATCCGCATTATGACATCACAATATATTATGAGAGCGCAATTTGCAGGTATTATGAGCAATTGCTCTTACCAGAATTTGTGTCACATCTACTGGAGCATCATGAGCATGTATTATGACGTCACAGTATATGATGACATCATAATTAGTGTGCACTATGACGTCACAATGTATTATGACGTCATAATGTATCCGCATTATGACATCACAATATATTACGAGAGCGCAATTTGCAGGTATTATGAGCAATTTCTCTTACCCCAATTTGTGTCACATCTACTGGAGCATCATGAGCATGTATTATGACGTCACAGTATATGATGACATCATAATTAGTATGCACTATGACGTCACAATGTATTATGACGTCATAATATATCCGCATTATGACATCACAATATATTATGAGAGCGCAATTTGCAGGTATTATGAGCAATTTCTCTTACCCCAATTTGTGTCACATCTACTGGAGCATCATGAGCATGTATTATGACGTCACAGTATATGATGACATCATAATTAGTATGCACTATGACGTCACAATGTATTATGACGTCATAATGTATCCGCATTATGACATCACAATATATTACGAGAGCGCAATTTGCAGGTATTATGAGCAATTTCTCTTACCCCAATTTGTGTCACATCTACTGGAGCATCATGAGCATGTATTATGACGTCACAGTATATGATGACATCATAATTAGTATGCACTATGACGTCACAATGTATTATGACGTCATAATGTTTCCGCATTGTGACATCACAATATATTATGAGCGCGCAATTTGCAGGTATTATGAGCAATTTCTCTTACCCCAATTTGTGTCACATCTACTGGAGCATCATGAGCATGTATTATGACGTCACAGTATATGATGACATCATAATTAGTATGCACTATGACGTCACAATGTATTATGACGTCATAATGTGCCCGCATTATGACATCACAGTATATTATGAGAGCGCAATTTGCAGGTATTATGAGCAATTTCTCTTACCCCAATTTGTGTCACATCTACTGGAGCATCATGAGCATGTATTATGACGTCACAGTATATGATTACATCATAATTAGTATGCACTTTGACGTCACAATGTATTATGACGTCATAATGTATCCGCATTATGACATCACAATATATTACGAGAGCGCAATTTGCAGGTATTATGAGCAATTTCTCTTACCGCAATTTGTGTCACATCTACTGGAGCATCATGAGCATGTATTATGACGTCACAGTATATGATGACATCATAATTAGTATGCACTATGACGTCACAATGTATTATGACGTCATAATATATCCGCATTATGACATCACAATATATTATGAGAGCGCAATTTGCAGGTATTATGAGCAATTTCTCTTACCCCAATTTGTGTCACATCTACTGGAGCATCATGAGCATGTATTATGACGTCAAAGTATACGATGACATCATAATTAGTATGCACTATGACGTCACAATGTATTATGACGTCATAATGTATCCGCATTATGACATCACAATATATTACGAGAGCGCAATTTGCAGGTATTATGAGCAATTTCTCTTACCCCAATTTGTGTCACATCTACTGGAGCATCATGAGCATGTATTATGACGTCACAGTATATAATGACATCATAATTAGTATGCACTATGACGTCACAATGTATTATGACGTCATAATGTTTCCGCATTGTGACATCACAATATATTATGAGCGCGCAATTTGCAGGTATTATGAGCAATTTCTCTTACCCCAATTTGTGTCACATCTACTGGAGCATCATGAGCATGTATTATGACGTCACAGTATATGATGACATCATAATTAGTATGCACTATGACGTCACAATGTATTATGACGTCATAATGTGTCCGCATTATGACATCACAGTATATTATGAGAGCGCAATTTGCAGGTATTATGAGCAATTTCTCTTACCCCAATTTGTGTCACATCTACTGGAGCATCATGGGCATGTATTATGACGTCACAGTATATGATGACATCATAATTAGTATGCACTATGACGTCACAATGTATTATGACGTCATAATGTATCCGCATTATGATATCACAGTATATTTCGAGAGCGCAATTTGCAGGTACTATGAGCAATTTCTCTTACCCCAATTTGTGTCACATCTACTGGAGCATCATGAGCATGTATTATGACGTCACAGTATATGATGACATCATAATTAGTATGCACTATGACATCACAATGTATTATGACGTCATAATGTATCCGCATTATGACATCACAATATTTTGTGAGAGCACAATGTGCAGGTATTATGAGCAATTTCTCTTACCCCAATTTGTGTCACATCTACTGGAGCACCATGAGCATGTATTATGAGATCACAGCATATGATGACATCATAACTAGTATGCACTATGACATCACAATGTATTATGACGTCATAATGTTTCCGCATTATGACATCACAATATATTATGAGAGCGCAATTTGCAGGTATTATGAGCAATTTCTCTTACCCCAATTTGTGTCACATCTACTGGAGCATCATGAGCATGTATTATGACGTCACAGTATATGATGACATCATAATTAGTATGCACTATGACGTCACAATGTATTATGACGTCATAATGTGTCCGCATTATGACATCACAATACATTATGAGAGCACAATTTGCAGGTTTTATGAAAAATTTCGCTTACCCCAATTTGTGTCACATTTACTGGAGCATCATGAGCATGTATTATGACGTCACAGTATATGATGACATCATAATTAGTATGCACTATGACATCACAATGTACTATGACGTCATAATGTATCCGCATTATGACATCACAATATATTACGAGAGCGCAATTTGCAGCTATTATGAGCAAATTCTCTTACCCCAATTTGTGTCACATGCACTGGAGCATCATGAGCATGTAGTATGACGTCACAGTATATGATGACATCATAATTAGTATGCACTATGACGCCACAATGTATTATGACGTCATAATGTATCCGCATTATGACATCACAATATATTATGAGAGCGCAATTTGCAGGTATTATGAGCAATTTCTCTTACCCCAATTTGTGTCACATCTATTATAGCATCATGAGCATGTATTATGACGTTACAGTATATGATGACATCATAATTAGTATGCACTATGACGTCACAATATATTATGACGTCATAATGTATCCGCATTATGACATCACAATATATTATGAGAGCGCAATTTGCAGGTATTATGAGCAATTTCTCTTACCCCAATTTGTGTCACATCTACTGGAGCATCATGAGCATGTATTATGACGTCACAGTATATGATGACATCATAATTAGTATGCACTATGACGTCACAATGTATTATGACGTCATAATGTATCCGCATTATGACATCACAGTATATTACGAGAGTGCAATTTGCAGGTACTATGAGCAATTTCTCTTACCCCAATTTGTGTCACATCTACTGGAGCATCATGAGCATGTATTATGACGTCACAGTATATGATGACATCATAATTAGTATGCACTATGACGTCACAATGTATTATGACGTCATAATATATCCGCATTATGACATGACAGTATATTACGAGAGCGCAATTTGCAGGTACTATGAGCAATTTCTCTTACCCCAATTTGTGTCACATCTACTGGAGCATCATGAGCATGTATTATGACGTCACAGTATATGATGACATCATAATTAGTGTGCACTATGACGTCACAATGTATTATGACGTCATAATGTATCCGCATTATGACATCACAATATATTACGAGAGCGCAATTTGCAGGTATTATGAGCAATTTCTCTTACCCCAATTTGTGTCACATCTACTGGAGCATCATGAGCATGTATTATGACGTCACAGTATATGATGACATCATAATTAGTATGCACTATGACGTCACAATGTATTATGACGTCATAATGTATCCGCTTTATGACATCACAATATATTATGAGAGCGCAATTTGCAGGTATTATGAGCAATTGCTCTTACCAGAATTTGTGTCACATCTACTGGAGCATCATGAGCATGTATTATGACGTCACAGTATATGATGACATCATAATTAGTATGCACTATGACGTCACAATGTATTATGACGTCATAATGTATCCGCATTATGACATCACAATATATTACGAGAGCGCAATTTGCAGGTATTATGAGCAATTTCTCTTACCCCAATTTGTGTCACATCTACTGGAGCATCATGAGCATGTATTATGACGTCACAGTATATGATGACATCATAATTAGTATGCACTATGACGTCACAATGTATTATGACGTCATAATGTATCCGCATTATGACATCACAGTATTTTGTGAGAGCAGAATTTGCAGGTATTATGAGCAATTTCTCTTACCCCAATTTGTGTCACATCTACTGGAGCACCATGAGCATGTATTATCACATCACAGCATATGATGACATCATAGCTAGTATGCACTATGACATCACAATGTATTATGACGTCATAATGTTTCCGCATTATGACATCACAATATATTATGAGAGCGCAATTTGCAGGCATTATGAGCAATTTCTCTTACCTCAATTTGTGTCAGATCTACTGGAGCATCATGAGCATGTATTATGACGTCACAATATATGATGACATCATAATTAGTATGCACTATGACGTCACAATGTACTATGACGTCATAATGTATCCACATTATGACATCAAAATATATTACGAGAGCGCAATTTGCAGCTATTATGAGCAAATTCTCTTACCCCAATTTGTGTCACATCTACTGGAGCATCATGAGCATGTATTATGACGTCACAGTATATGATGACATCATAATTAGTATGCACTATGACGTCACAATGTATTATGACGTCATAATATATCCGCATTATGACATCACAATATATTATGAGAGCGCAATTTGCAGGTATTATGAGCAATTGCTCTTACCCCAATTTGTGTCACATCTACTGGAGCATCATGAGCATGTATTATGACGTCACAGTATATGATGACATCATAATTAGTATGCACTATGACGTCACAATGTATTGTGACGTCAAAATATATCCGCATTATGACATCACAATATATTATGAGAGCGCAATTTGCAGGTATTATGAGCAATTTCTCTTACCCCAATTTGTGTCACATCTACTGGAGCATCATGAGCATGTATTATGACGTCACAGTATATGATGACATCATAATTAGTATGCACTATGACGTCACAATGTATTATGACGTCATAATGTATCCGCATTATGACATCACAATATATTATGAGAGCGCAATTTGCAGGTATTATGAGCAATTTCTCTTACCCCAATTTGTGTCACATCTACTGGAGCATCATGAGCATGTATTATGACGTCACAGTATATGATGACATCATAATTAGTATGCACTATGACGTCACAATGTATTATGACGTCATAATGTATCCGCATTATGACATCACAATATATTATGAGAGCGCAATTTGCAGATATTATGAGCAATTGCTCTTACCAGAATTTGTGTCACATCTACTGGAGCATCATGAGCATGTATTATGACGTCACAATATATGATGACATCATAATTAGTATGCACTATGACGTCACAATGTATTATGACGTCATAATGTATCCGCATTATGACATCACAATATATTACGAGAGCGCAATTTGCAGGTATTATGAGCAATTTCTCTTACCCCAATTTGTGTCACATCTACTGGAGCATCATGAGCATGTATTATGACGTCACAGTATATGATGACATCATAATTAGTATGCACTATGACGTCACAATGTATTATGACGTCATAATGTATCCGCATTATGACATCACAATATATTACGAGAGCGCAATTTGCAGGTATTATGAGCAATTTCTCTTACCCCAATTTGTGTCACATCTACTGGAGCATCATGAGCATGTATTATGACGTCACAGTATATGATGACATCATAATTAGTATGCACTATGACGTCACAATGTATTATGACGTCATAATGTATCCGCATTATGACATCACAATATATTATGAGAGCGCAATTTGCAGGTATTATGAGCAATTGCTCTTACCAGAATTTGTGTCACATCTACTGGAGCATCATGAGCATGTATTATGACGTCACAGTATATGATGACATCATAATTAGTGTGCACTATGACGTCACAATGTATGATGACGTCATAATGTATCCGCATTATGACATCACAATATATTACGAGAGCGCAATTTGCAGGTATTATGAGCAATTTCTCTTACCCCAATTTGTGTCACATCTACTGGAGCATCATGAGCATGTATTATGACGTCACAGTATATAATGACATCATAATTAGTATGCACTATGACGTCACAATGTATTATGACGTCATAATGTTTCCGCATTGTGACATCACAATATATTATGAGCGCGCAATTTGCAGGTATTATGAGCAATTTCTCTTACCCCAATTTGTGTCACATCTACTGGAGCATCATGAGCATGTATTATGACGTCACAGTATATGATGACATCATAATTAGTATGCACTATGACGTCACAATGTATTATGACGTCATAATGTGTCCGCATTATGACATCACAGTATATTATGAGAGCGCAATTTGCAGGTATTATGAGCAATTTCTCTTACCCCAATTTGTGTCACATCTACTGGAGCATCATGGGCATGTATTATGACGTCACAGTATATGATGACATCATAATTAGTATGCACTATGACGTCACAATGTATTATGACGTCATAATGTATCCGCATTATGATATCACAGTATATTTCGAGAGCGCAATTTGCAGGTACTATGAGCAATTTCTCTTACCCCAATTTGTGTCACATCTACTGGAGCATCATGAGCATGTATTATGACGTCACAGTATATGATGACATCATAATTAGTATGCACTATGACATCACAATGTATTATGACGTCATAATGTATCCGCATTATGACATCACAATATTTTGTGAGAGCACAATGTGCAGGTATTATGAGCAATTTCTCTTACCCCAATTTGTGTCACATCTACTGGAGCACCATGAGCATGTATTATGAGATCACAGCATATGATGACATCATAACTAGTATGCACTATGACATCACAATGTATTATGACGTCATAATGTTTCCGCATTATGACATCACAATATATTATGAGAGCGCAATTTGCAGGTATTATGAGCAATTTCTCTTACCCCAATTTGTGTCACATCTACTGGAGCATCATGAGCATGTATTATGACGTCACAGTATATGATGACATCATAATTAGTATGCACTATGACGTCACAATGTATTATGACGTCATAATGTGTCCGCATTATGACATCACAATACATTATGAGAGCACAATTTGCAGGTTTTATGAAAAATTTCGCTTACCCCAATTTGTGTCACATTTACTGGAGCATCATGAGCATGTATTATGACGTCACAGTATATGATGACATCATAATTAGTATGCACTATGACATCACAATGTACTATGACGTCATAATGTATCCGCATTATGACATCACAATATATTACGAGAGCGCAATTTGCAGCTATTATGAGCAAATTCTCTTACCCCAATTTGTGTCACATGCACTGGAGCATCATGAGCATGTAGTATGACGTCACAGTATATGATGACATCATAATTAGTATGCACTATGACGCCACAATGTATTATGACGTCATAATGTATCCGCATTATGACATCACAATATATTATGAGAGCGCAATTTGCAGGTATTATGAGCAATTTCTCTTACCCCAATTTGTGTCACATCTATTATAGCATCATGAGCATGTATTATGACGTTACAGTATATGATGACATCATAATTAGTATGCACTATGACGTCACAATATATTATGACGTCATAATGTATCCGCATTATGACATCACAATATATTATGAGAGCGCAATTTGCAGGTATTATGAGCAATTTCTCTTACCCCAATTTGTGTCACATCTACTGGAGCATCATGAGCATGTATTATGACGTCACAGTATATGATGACATCATAATTAGTATGCACTATGACGTCACAATGTATTATGACGTCATAATGTATCCGCATTATGACATCACAGTATATTACGAGAGTGCAATTTGCAGGTACTATGAGCAATTTCTCTTACCCCAATTTGTGTCACATCTACTGGAGCATCATGAGCATGTATTATGACGTCACAGTATATGATGACATCATAATTAGTATGCACTATGACGTCACAATGTATTATGACGTCATAATATATCCGCATTATGACATGACAGTATATTACGAGAGCGCAATTTGCAGGTACTATGAGCAATTTCTCTTACCCCAATTTGTGTCACATCTACTGGAGCATCATGAGCATGTATTATGACGTCACAGTATATGATGACATCATAATTAGTGTGCACTATGACGTCACAATGTATTATGACGTCATAATGTATCCGCATTATGACATCACAATATATTACGAGAGCGCAATTTGCAGGTATTATGAGCAATTTCTCTTACCCCAATTTGTGTCACATCTACTGGAGCATCATGAGCATGTATTATGACGTCACAGTATATGATGACATCATAATTAGTATGCACTATGACGTCACAATGTATTATGACGTCATAATGTATCCGCTTTATGACATCACAATATATTATGAGAGCGCAATTTGCAGGTATTATGAGCAATTGCTCTTACCAGAATTTGTGTCACATCTACTGGAGCATCATGAGCATGTATTATGACGTCACAGTATATGATGACATCATAATTAGTATGCACTATGACGTCACAATGTATTATGACGTCATAATGTATCCGCATTATGACATCACAATATATTACGAGAGCGCAATTTGCAGGTATTATGAGCAATTTCTCTTACCCCAATTTGTGTCACATCTACTGGAGCATCATGAGCATGTATTATGACGTCACAGTATATGATGACATCATAATTAGTATGCACTATGACGTCACAATGTATTATGACGTCATAATGTATCCGCATTATGACATCACAGTATTTTGTGAGAGCAGAATTTGCAGGTATTATGAGCAATTTCTCTTACCCCAATTTGTGTCACATCTACTGGAGCACCATGAGCATGTATTATCACATCACAGCATATGATGACATCATAGCTAGTATGCACTATGACATCACAATGTATTATGACGTCATAATGTTTCCGCATTATGACATCACAATATATTATGAGAGCGCAATTTGCAGGCATTATGAGCAATTTCTCTTACCTCAATTTGTGTCAGATCTACTGGAGCATCATGAGCATGTATTATGACGTCACAATATATGATGACATCATAATTAGTATGCACTATGACGTCACAATGTACTATGACGTCATAATGTATCCACATTATGACATCAAAATATATTACGAGAGCGCAATTTGCAGCTATTATGAGCAAATTCTCTTACCCCAATTTGTGTCACATCTACTGGAGCATCATGAGCATGTATTATGACGTCACAGTATATGATGACATCATAATTAGTATGCACTATGACGTCACAATGTATTATGACGTCATAATATATCCGCATTATGACATCACAATATATTATGAGAGCGCAATTTGCAGGTATTATGAGCAATTGCTCTTACCCCAATTTGTGTCACATCTACTGGAGCATCATGAGCATGTATTATGACGTCACAGTATATGATGACATCATAATTAGTATGCACTATGACGTCACAATGTATTGTGACGTCAAAATATATCCGCATTATGACATCACAATATATTATGAGAGCGCAATTTGCAGGTATTATGAGCAATTTCTCTTACCCCAATTTGTGTCACATCTACTGGAGCATCATGAGCATGTATTATGACGTCACAGTATATGATGACATCATAATTAGTATGCACTATGACGTCACAATGTATTATGACGTCATAATGTATCCGCATTATGACATCACAATATATTATGAGAGCGCAATTTGCAGGCATTATGAGCAATTTCTCTTACCCCAATTTGTGTCACATCTACTGGAGCATCATGAGCATGTATTATGACGTCACAGTATATGATGACATCATAATTAGTATGCACTATGACGTCACAATGTATTATGACGTCATAATGTATCCGCATTATGACATCACAATATATTATGAGAGCGCAATTTGCAGATATTATGAGCAATTGCTCTTACCAGAATTTGTGTCACATCTACTGGAGCATCATGAGCATGTATTATGACGTCACAATATATGATGACATCATAATTAGTATGCACTATGACGTCACAATGTATTATGACGTCATAATGTATCCGCATTATGACATCACAATATATTACGAGAGCGCAATTTGCAGGTATTATGAGCAATTTCTCTTACCCCAATTTGTGTCACATCTACTGGAGCATCATGAGCATGTATTATGACGTCACAGTATATGATGACATCATAATTAGTATGCACTATGACGTCACAATGTATTATGACGTCATAATGTATCCGCATTATGACATCACAATATATTACGAGAGCGCAATTTGCAGGTATTATGAGCAATTTCTCTTACCCCAATTTGTGTCACATCTACTGGAGCATCATGAGCATGTATTATGACGTCACAGTATATGATGACATCATAATTAGTATGCACTATGACGTCACAATGTATTATGACGTCATAATGTATCCGCATTATGACATCACAATATATTATGAGAGCGCAATTTGCAGGTATTATGAGCAATTGCTCTTACCAGAATTTGTGTCACATCTACTGGAGCATCATGAGCATGTATTATGACGTCACAGTATATGATGACATCATAATTAGTGTGCACTATGACGTCACAATGTATGATGACGTCATAATGTATCCGCATTATGACATCACAATATATTACGAGAGCGCAATTTGCAGGTATTATGAGCAATTTCTCTTACCCCAATTTGTGTCACATCTACTGGAGCATCATGAGCATGTATTATGACGTCACAGTATATGATGACATCATAATTAGTATGCACTATGACGTCACAATGTATTATGACGTCATAATATATCCGCATTATGACATCACAATATATTATGAGAGCGCAATTTGCAGGTATTATGAGCAATTTCTCTTACCCCAATTTGTGTCACATCTACTGGAGCATCATGAGCATGTATTATGACGTCACAGTATATGATGACATCATAATTAGTATGCACTATGACGTCACAATGTATTATGACGTCATAATGTATCCGCATTATGACATCACAATATATTACGAGAGCGCAATTTGCAGGTATTGTGAGCAATTTCTCTTACCCCAATTTGTGTCACATCTACTGGAGCATCATGAGCATGTATTATGACGTCACAGTATATGATGACATCATAATTAGTATGCACTATGACGTCACAATGTATTATGACGTCATAATGTTTCCGCATTGTGACATCACAATATATTATGAGCGCGCAATTTGCAGGTATTATGAGCAATTTCTCTTACCCCAATTTGTGTCACATCTACTGGAGCATCATGAGCATGTATTATGACGTCACAGTATATGATGACATCATAATTAGTTTGCACTATGACGTCACAATGTATTATGACGTCATAATGTGTCCGCATTATGACATCACAGTATATTATGAGAGCGCAATTTGCAGGTATTATGAGCAATTTCTCTTACCCCAATTTGTGTCACATCTACTGGAGCATCATGAGCATGTATTATGACGTCACAGTATATGATGACATCATAATTAGTATGCACTTTGACGTCACAATGTATTATGACGTCATAATGTATCCGCATTATGACATCACAATATATTACGAGAGCGCAATTTGCAGGTATTATGAGCAATTTCTCTTACCGCAATTTGTGTCACATCTACTGGAGCATCATGAGCATGTATTATGACGTCACAGTATATGATGACATCATAATTAGTATGCACTATGACGTCACAATGTATTATGACGTCATAATATATCCGCATTATGACATCACAATATATTATGAGAGCGCAATTTGCAGGTATTATGAGCAATTTCTCTTACCCCAATTTGTGTCACATCTACTGGAGCATCATGAGCATGTATTATGACGTCAAAGTATACGATGACATCATAATTAGTATGCACTATGACGTCACAATGTATTATGACGTCATAATGTATCCGCATTATGACATCACAATATATTACGAGAGCGCAATTTGCAGGTATTATGAGCAATTTCTCTTACCCCAGTTTGTGTCACATCTACTGGAGCATCATGAGCATGTATTATGACGTCACAGTATATAATGACATCATAATTAGTATGCACTATGATGTCACAATGTATTATGACGTCATAATGTTTCCGCATTGTGACATCACAATATATTATGAGCGCGCAATTTGCAGGTATTATGAGCAATTTCTCTTACCCCAATTTGTGTCACATCTACTGGAGCATCATGAGCATGTATTATGACGTCACAGTATATGATGACATCATAATTAGTATGCACTATGACGTCACAATGTATTATGACGTCATAATGTGTCCGCATTATGACATCACAGTATATTATGAGAGCGCAATTTGCAGGTATTATGAGCAATTTCTCTTACCCCAATTTGTGTCACATCTACTGGAGCATCATGGGCATGTATTATGACGTCACAGTATATGATGACATCATAATTAGTATGCACTATGACGTCACAATGTATTATGACGTCATAATGTATCCGCATTATGATATCACAGTATATTACGAGAGCGCAATTTGCAGGTACTATGAGCAATTTCTCTTACCCCAATTTGTGTCACATCTACTGGAGCATCATGAGCATGTATTATGACGTCACAGTATATGATGACATCATAATTAGTATGCACTATGACATCACAATGTATTATGACGTCATTATGTATCCGCATTATGACATCACAATATTTTGTGAGAGCACAATTTGCAGGTATTATGAGCAATTTCTCTTACCCCAATTTGTGTCACATCTACTGGAGCACCATGAGCATGTATTATGAGATCACAGCATATGATGACATCATAACTAGTATGCACTATGACATCACAATGTATTATGACGTCATAATGTTTCCGCATTATGACATCACAATATATTATGAGAGCGCAATTTGCAGGCATTATGAGCAATTTCTCTTACCTCAATTTGTGTCAGATCTACTGGAGCATCATGAGCATGTATTATGACGTCACAGTATATGATGACATCATAATTTGTATGCACTATGACGTCACAATGTATTATGACATCATAATGTATCCGCATTATGACATTACAATACATTATGAGAGCACAATTTGAAGGTTTTATGACAAATTTCGCTTACCCCAATTTGTGTCACATTTACTGGAGCATCATGAGCATGTATTATGACGTCACAGTATATGATGACATCATAATTAGTATGCACTATGACATCACAATGTACTATGACGTCATAATGTATCCGCATTATGACATCACAATATATTACGAGAGCGCAATTTGCAGCTATTATGAGCAAATTCTCTTACCCCAATTTGTGTCACATGCACTGGAGCATCATGAGCATGTATTATGACGTCACAGTATATGACGACATCATAATTAGTATGCACTATGACGCCACAATGTATTATGACGTCATAATGTATCCGCATTATGACATCACAATATATTATGAGAGCGCAATTTGCAGGTATTATGAGCAATTTCTCTTACCCCAATTTGTGTCACATCTATTATAGCATCATGAGCATGTATTATGACGTTACAGTATATGATGACATCATAATTAGTATGCACTATGACGTCACAATGTATTATGACGTCATAATGTATCCGCATTATGACATCACAATATAATATGAGAGCGCAATTTGCAGGTATTATGAGCAATTTCTCTTACCCCAATTTGTGTCACATCTACTGGAGCATCATGAGCATGTATTATGACGTCACAGTATATGATGACATCATAATTAGTATGCACTATGACGTCACAATGTATTATGACGTCATAATGTATCCGCATTATGACATCAGAGTATATTACGAGAGTGCAATTTGCAGGTACTATGAGCAATTTCTCTTACCCCAATTTGTGTCACATCTACTGGAGCATCATGAGCATGTATTATGACGTCACAGTATATGATGACATCATAATTAGTATGCACTATGACGTCACAATGTATTATGACGTCATAATATATCCGCATTATGACATGACAGTATATTACGAGAGCGCAATTTGCAGGTACTATGAGCAATTTCTCTTACCCCAATTTGTGTCACATCTACTGGAGCATCATGAGCATGTATTATGACGTCACAGTATATGATGACATCATAATTAGTGTGCACTATGACGTCACAATGTATTATGACGTCATAATGTATCCGCATTATGACATCACAATATATTACGAGAGCGCAATTTGCAGGTATTATGAGCAATTTCTCTTGCCCCAATTTGTGTCACATCTACTGGAGCATCATGAGCATGTATTATGACGTCACAGTATATGATGACATCATAATTAGTATGCACTATGACGTCACAATGTATTATGACGTCATAATATATCCGCATTATGACATCACAATATATTATGAGAGCGCAATTTGCAGGTATTATGAGCAATTTCTCTTACCCCAATTTGTGTCACATCTACTGGAGCATCATGAGCATGTATTATGACGTCACAGTATATGATGACATCATAATTAGTATGCACTATGACGTCACAATGTATTATGACGTCATAATGTATCCGCATTATGACATCACAATATATTACGAGAGTGCAATTTGCAGGTATTATGAGCAATTTCTCTTACCCCAATTTGTGTCACATCTACTGAAGCATCATGAGCATGTATTATGACGTCACAGTATATGAGGACATCATAATTAGTATGCACTATGACGTCACAATGTATTATGACGTCATAATGTTTCCGCATTGTGACATCACAATATATTATGAGCGCGCAATTTGCAGGTATTATGAGCAGTTTCTCTTACCCCAATTTGTGTCACATCTACTGGAGCATCATAAGCATGTATTATGACGTCACAGTATATGATGACATCATAATTAGTATGCACTATGACGTCACAATGTATTATGACGTCATAATGTGTCCGCATTATGACATCACAGTATATTATGAGAGCGCATTTTGCAGGTATTATGAGCAATTTCTCTTACCCCAATTTGTGTCACATCTACTGGAGCGTCATGAGCATGTATTATGACGTCACAGTATATGATGACATCATAATTAGTATGCACTTTGACGTCACAATGTATTATGACGTCATAATGTATCCGCATTATGACATCACAATATATTATGAGAGCGCAATTTGCAGGTATTATGAGCAATTTCTCTTACCCCAATTTGTGTCACATCTACTGGAGCATCATGAGCATGTATTATGACGTCACAGTATATGATGACATCATAATTAGTATGCACTATGACGTCACAATGTATTATGACGTCATAATGTATCCGCATTATGACATCACAATATATTACGAGAGCGCAATTTGCAGGTATTATGAGCAATTTCTCTTACCCCAATTTGTGTCACATCTACTGGAGCATCATGAGCATGTATTATGACGTCACAGTATATGATGACATCATAATTAGTGTGCACTATGACGTCACAATGTATTATGACGTCATAATGTATCCGCATAATGACATCACAATATATTATGAGAGCGCAATTTGCAGGTATTATGAGCAATTTCTCTTGCCCCAATTTGTGTCACATCTACTGGAGCATCATGAGCATGTATTATGACGTCACAGTATATGATGACATCATAATTAGTATGCACTATGACGTCACAATGTATTATGACGTCATAATATATCCGCATTATGACATCACAATATATTATGAGAGCGCAATTTGCAGGTATTATGAGCAATTTCTCTTACCCCAATTTGTGTCACATCTACTGGAGCATCATGAGCATGTATTATGACGTCACAGTATATGATGACATCATAATTACTATGCACTATGACGTCACAATGTATTATGACGTCATAATGTATCCGCATTATGACATCACAATATATTACGAGAGCGCAATTTGCAGGTATTATGAGCAATTTCTCTTACCCCAATTTGTGTCACATCTACTGGAGCATCATGAGCATGTATTATGACGTCACAGTATATGAGGACATCATAATTAGTATGCACTATGACGTCACAATGTATTATGACGTCATAATGTTTCCGCATTGTGACATCACAATATATTATGAGCGCGCAATTTGCAGGTATTATGAGCAATTTCTCTTACCCCAATTTGTGTCACATCTACTGGAGCATCATGAGCATGTATTATGACGTCACAGTATATGATGACATCATAATTAGTATGCACTATGACGTCACAATGTATTATGACGTCATAATGTGTCCGCATTATGACATCACAGTATATTATGAGAGCGCATTTTGCAGGTATTATGAGCAATTTCTCTTACCCCAATTTGTGTCACATCTACTGGAGCATCATGAGCATGTATTATGACGTCACAGTATATGATGACATCATAATTAGTATGCACTATGACGTCACAATGTATTATGACGTCATAATGTATCCGCATTATGACATCACAATATATTACGAGAGCGCAATTTGCAGGTATTATGAGCAATTTCTCTTACCCCAATTTGTGTCACATCTACTGGAGCATCATGAGCATGTATTATGACGTCACAGTATATGATGACATCATAATTAGTATGCACTATGACGTCACAATGCATTATGACGTCATAATGTTTCCGCATTGTGACATCACAATATATTATGAGCGCGCAATTTGCAGGTATTATGAGCAATTTCTCTTACCCCAATTTGTGTCACATCTACTGTAGCATCATGAGCATGTATTATGACGTCACAGTATATGATGACATCATAATTAGTATGCACTATGACATCACAATGTATTATGACGTCATAAAGTATCCGCATTATGACATCACAATATTTTGTGAGAGCACAATTTGCAGGTATTATGAGCAATTTCTCTTACCCCAATTTGTGTCACATCTACTGGAGCACCATGAGCATGTATTATGAGATCACAGCATATGATGACATCATAACTAGTATGCACTATGACATCACAATGTATTATGACGTCATAATGTTTCCGCATTATGACATCACAATATATTATGAGAGCGCAATTTGCAGGCATTATGAGCAATTTCTCTTACCTCAATTTGTGTCAGATCTACTGGAGCATCATGAGCATGTATTATGACGTCACAGTATATGATGACATCATAATTTGTATGCACTATGACGTCACAATGTATTATGACATCATAATGTATCCGCATTATGACATCACAATACATTATGAGAGCACAATTTGCAGGTTTTATGACAAATTTCGCTTACCCCAATTTGTGTCACATTTACTGGAGCATCAAGAGCATGTATTATGACGTCACAGTATATGATGACATCATAATTAGTATGCACTATGACATCACAATGTACTATGACGTCATAATGTATCCGCATTATGACATCACAATATATTACGAGAGCGCAATTTGCAGCTATTATGAGCAAATTCTCTTACCCCAATTTGTGTCACATGCACTGGAGCATCATGAGCATGTATTATGACGTCACAGTATATGATTACATCATAATTAGTATGCACTATGACGCCACAATGTATTATGACGTCATAATGTATCCGCATTATGACATCACAATATATTATGAGAGCGCAACTTGCAGGTATTATGAGCAATTTCTCTTACCCCAATTTGTGTCACATCTATTATAGCATCATGAGCATGTATTATGACGTTACAGTATATGATGACATCATAATTAGTATGCACTATGACGTCACAATGTATTATGACGTCATAATGTATCCGCATTATGACATCACAATATATTATGAGAGCGCAATTTGCAGGTATTATGAGCAATTTCTCTTACCCCAATTTGTGTCACATCTACTGGAGCATCATGAGCATGTATTATGACGTCACAGTATATGATGACATCATAATTAGTATGCACTGTGACGTCACAATGTATTATGACGTCATAATGTATCTGCATTATGACATCACAGTATATTACGAGAGTGCAATTTGCAGGTACTATGAGCAATTTCTCTTACCCCAATTTGTGTCACATCCACTGGAGCATCATGAGCATGTATTATGATGTCACAGTATATGATGACATCATAATTAGTATGCACTATGACGTCACAATGTATTATGACGTCATAATGTATCCGAATTATGAATTATGACATCACAATATATTATGAGAGCGCAATTTGCAGGTATTATGAGCAATTTCTCTTACCCCAATTTGTGTCACATCTACTGGAGCATCATGAGCATGTATTATGACGTCACAGTATATGATGACATCATAATTAGTATGCACTATGACGTCACAATATATTATGACGTCATAATGTATCCGCATTGTGACATCACAATATATTATGAGAGCGCAATTTGCAGGTATTATGAGCAATTTCTCTTACCCCAATTTGTGTCACATCTACTGGAGCATCATGAGCATGTATTATGACGTCACAGTATATGATGACATCATAATTAGTATGCACTATGACGTCACAATGTATTATGACGTCATAATGTATCCGCATTATGACATCACAATATGTTATGAGAGCGCAATTTGCAGGTGTTATGAGCAATTTCTCTTACCCCAATTTGTGTCACATCTACTGGAGCATCATGAGCATGTATTATGACGTCACAGTATATGATGACATCATAATTAGTATGCACTATGACGTCACAATGTATTATGACGTCATATTGTATCCGCATTATGACATCACAATATATTACGAGAGCGCAATTTGCAGGTACTATGAGCAATTTCTCTTACCCCAATTTGTGTCACATCTACTGGAGCATCATGAGCATGTAGTATGACGTCACAGTATATGATGACATCATAATTAGTATGCACTATGACATCACAATGTATTATGACGTCATAATGTATCCGCATTATGACATCACAATATTTTGTGAGAGCACAATTTGCAGGTATTATGAGCAATTTCTCTTACCCCAATTTGTGTCACATCTACTGGAGCACCATGAGCATGTATTATGAGATCACAGCATATGATGACATCATAACTAGTATGCACTATGACATCACAATGTATTATGACGTCATAATGTTTCCGCATTATGACATCACAATATATTATGAGAGCGCAATTTGCAGGCATTATGAGCAATTTCTCTTACCTCAATTTGTGTCAGATCTACTGGAGCATCATGAGCATGTATTATGACGTCACAGTATATGATGACATCATAATTTGTATGCACTATGACGTCACAATGTATTATGACATCATAATGTATCCGCATTATGACATCACAATACATTATGAGAGCACAATTTGCAGGTTTTATGACAAATTTCGCTTACCCCAATTTGTGTCACATTTACTGGAGCATCATGAGCATGTATTATGACGTCACAGTATATGATGACATCATAATTAGTATGCACTATGACATCACAATGTACTATGACGTCATAATGTATCCGCATTATGACATCACAATATATTACGAGAGCGCAATTTGCAGCTATTATGAGCAAATTCTCTTACCCCAATTTGTGTCACATGCACTGGAGCATCATGAGCATGTATTATGACGTCACAGTATATGATGACATCATAATTAGTATGCACTATGACGCCACAATGTATTATGACGTCATAATGTATCCGCATTATGACATCACAATATATTATGAGAGCGCAATTTGCAGGTATTATGAGCAATTTCTCTTACCCCAATTTGTGTCACATCTATTATAGCATCATGAGCATGTATTATGACGTTACAGTATATGATGACATCATAATTAGTATGCACTATGACGTCACAATGTATTATGACGTTATAATGTATCCGCATTATGACATCACAATATATTATGAGAGCGCAATTTGCAGGTATTATGAGCAATTTCTCTTACCCCAATTTGTGTCACATCTACTGGAGCATCATGAGCATGTATTATGACGTCACAGTATATGATGACATCATAATTAGTATGCACAATGACGTAACATTATATTATGACGTCATAATGTATCCGCATTGTGACATCACAATATATTATGAGAGCGCAATTTGCAGGTATTATGAGCAATTTCTCTTACCCCAATTTGTGTCACATCTACTGGAGCATCACGAGCATGTATTATGACGTCACAGTATATGATGACATCATAATTAGTATGCACTATGACGTCACAATGTATTATGACGTCATAATGTTTCCGCGTTATGACATCACAATATATTATGAGAGCGCAATTTGCAGGTTTTATGACAAATTTCCCTTACCCCAATTTGTGTCACATCTACTGTAGCATCATGAGCATGTATTATGACGTCACAGTATATGATGACATCATAATTAGTATGCACTATGATGTCACAATGTATTATGACGTCATAATGTATCCGCATTATGACATCACAATATATTATGAGAGCGCAATTTGCAGGTATTATGAGCAATTTCTCTTACCCCAATTTGTGTCACATCTACTGGAGCATCATGAGCATGTATTATGATGTCACAGTATATGATGACATCATAATTAGTATGCACTATAACGTCACAATGTATTATGACGTCATAATGTATCTGCATTATGACATCACAATATATTATGAGAGCGCAATTTGCAGGTATTATGAGCAATTTCTCTTACCCCAATTTGTGTCACATCTACTGGAGAATCATGAGCATGTATTATGACGTCACAGTATATGATGACATCATAATTAGTATGCACAATGACGTAACAATATATTATGACGTCATAATGTATCCGCATTGTGACATCACAATATATTATGAGAGCGCAATTTGCAGGTATTATGAGCAATTTCTCTTACCCCAATTTGTGTCACATCTACTGGAGCATCATGAGCATGTATTATGACGTCACAGTATATGATGACATCATAATTAGTATGCACTATGACGTCACAATGTATTATGACGTCATAATGTATCCGCGTTATGACATCACAATATATTATGAGAGCGCTATTTGCAGGTTTTATGACAAATTTCTCTTACCCCAATTTGTGTCACATCTACTGTAGCATCATGAGCATGTATTATGACGTCACAGTATATGATGACATCATAATTAGTATGCACTATGATGTCACAATGTATTATGACGTCATAATGTATCCGCATTATGACATCACAATATATTATGAGAGCGCAATTTGCAGGTATTATGAGCAATTTCTCTTACCCCAATTTGTGTCACATCTACTGGAGCATCATGAGCATGTATTATGATGTCACAGTATATGATGACATCATAATTAGTATGCACTATAACGTCACAATGTATTATGACGTCATAATGTATCCGCATTATGACATCACAATATATTATGAGAGCGCAATTTGCAGGTATTATGAGCAATTTCTCTTACTCCAATTTGTGTCACATCTACTGGAGCATCATGAGCATGTATTATGACGTCAGAGTATATGATGACATCATAATTAGTATGCACTGTGACGTCACAATGTATTATGACGTCATAATGTATCCGCATTATGACATCACAGTATATTACGAGAGCGCAATTTGCAGGTACTATGAGCAATTTCTCTTACCCCAATTTGTGTCACATCTTCTGGATCATCATGAGCATGTATTATGACGTCACAGTATATGATGACATCATAATTAGTATGCACTATGACGTCAAAATGTATTATGACGTCATAATATATCCGCATTATGACATCACAATATATTATGAGAGCGCAATTTGCAGGTATTATGAGCAATTTCTCTTACCCCAATTTGTGTCACATGTACTGGAGCATCATGAGCATGTATTATGACGTCACAGTATATGATGACATCATAATTAGTATGCACTATGACGTCACAATGTATTATGACGTCATAATGTATCAGCATTATGACATCACAATATATTATGAGAGCGCGATTTGCAGGTATTATGAGCAATTTCTCTTACCCCAATTTGTGTCACATCTGCTGGAGCATCATGAGCATGTATTATGACGTCACAGTATATGATGACATCATAATTAGTATGCACTATGACGTCAAAATATATTATGATGTCATAATGTATCCGCATTGTGACATCACAATATATTATGAGAGCGCAATTTGCAGGTATTATGAGCAATTTCTCTTACCCCAATTTGTGTCACATCTACTGGAGCATCATGAGCATGTATTATGACGTCACAGTATATGATGACATCATAATTAGTATGCACTATGACGTCAAAATGTATTGTGACGTCATAATGTGTCCGCATTATGACATCACAGTATATTACGAGAGCGCAATTTGCAGGTACTATGAGCAATTTCTCTTACCCCAATTTGTGTCACATCTACTGGAGCATCATGATCATGTATTATGACGTCACAGTATATGATGACATCATAATTAGTATGCACTATGACGTCACAATGTATTATGACGTCATAATGTATCCGCATTATGACATCACAATATATTATGAGAGCGCAATTTGCAGGTATTATGAGCAATTTCTCTTACCCCAATTTGTGTCACATCTACTGGAGCATCATGAGCATGTATTATGACGTCACAGTATATGATGACATCATAATTAGTATGCACTATGACGTCACAATGTATTATGACGTCATAATGTATCCATATTATGACATCACAATATATTATGAGAGCGCAATTTGCAGGTATTATGAGCAATTTCTCTTACCCCAATTTGTGTCACATCTACTGGAGCATCATGAGCATGTATTATGACGTCACAGTATATGATGACATCATAATTAGTATGCACTATGATGTCAAAATGTATTAAGACGTCATAATGTGTCCGCATTATGACATCAGAGTATATTACGAGAGCGCAATTTGCAAGTACTATGAGCAATTTCTCTTACCCCAATTTGTGTCACATCTACTGGAGCATCATGAGCATGTATTATGACGTCACAGTATATGATGACATCATAATTAGTATGCACTATGACGTCACAATGTATTATGACGTCATAATGTATCCGCATTATGACATCACAATATATTATGAGGGCGCAATTTGCAGGTATTATGAGCAATTTCTCTTACCCCAATTTGTGTCACATCTACTGGAGCATCATGAGCATGTATTATGATGTCACAGTATATGATGACATCATAGTTAGTATGCACTATGACGTCACAATGTATTATGACGTCATAATGTATCCGCATTGTGACATCACAATATATTATGAGAGCGCAATTTGCAGGTATTATGAGCAATTTCTCTTACCCCAATTTGTGTCACATCTACTGGAGCATCATGAGCATGTATTATGACGTCACAGTATATGATGACATCATAATTAGTATGCACTATGACGTCACAATGTATTATGACGTCATATTGTATCCGCATTATGTCATCACAGTATATTACGAGAGCGCAATTTGCAGGTACTATCAGCAATTTCTCTTACCCCAATTTGTGTCACATCTACTGGAGCATCATGAGCATGTATTATGACGTCACAGTATATGATGACATCATAATTAGTATGCACTATGACATCACAATGTATTATGACGTCACAATGTATCCGCATTATGACATCACAATATTTTGTGAGAGCACAATTTGCAGGTATTATGAGCAATTTCTCTTACCACAATTTGTGTCACATCTACTGGAGCACCATGAGCATGTATTATGACATCACAGCATATGATGACATCATAACTAGTATGCACTATGACATCACAATGTATTATGACGTCATAATGTTTCCGCATTATGACATCACAATATATTATGAGAGCGCAATTTGCAGGCATTATGAGCAATTTATCTTACCTCAATTTGTGTCAGATCTACTGGAGCATCATGAGCATGTATTATGACGTCACAATATATGATGACATCATAATTAGTATGCACTATGACGTCACAATGTATTATGACGTCATAACGTATCCGCATTATGACATCTCAATATATTATGAGAGCGCAATTAGCAGGTATTATGAGCAATTTCTCCTACCCCAATTTGTGTCACATCTACTGGAGCATCATGAGCATGTATTATGACGTCACAGTATATGATGACATCATAATTAGTATGCACTATGACGTCACAATGTATTATGGCGTCATAATGTATCCGCATTATGACATCACAGTATATTACGAGAGCGCAATTTGCAGGTACTATGAGCAATTTCTCTTACCCCAATTTGTGTCACATCTACTGGAGCATCATGAGCATGTATTATGACGTCACAGTATATGATGACATCATAATTAGTATGCACTATGACGTCACAATGTATTATGACGTCATAATATATCCGCATTATGACATCACAATATATTATGAGAGCGCAATTTGCAGGTATTATGAGCAATTTCTCTTACCCCAATTTGTGTCACATCTACTGGAGCATCATGAGCATGTATTATGACGTCACAGTATATGATGACATCATAATTTGTATGCACTATGACGTCACAATGTATTATGACGTCATAATGTATCAGCATTATTACATCACAATATATTATGAGAGCGCAATTTGCAGGTATTATGAGCAATTTCTCTTACCCCAATTTGTGTCACATCTACTGGAGCATCATGAGCATGTATTATGACGTCACAGTATATGATGACATCATAATTAGTATGCACAATGACGTCACAATATATTATGACGTCATAATGTATCCGCATTGTGACATCACAATATATTATGAGAGGGCAGTTTGCAGGTATTATGAGCAATGTCTCTTACCCCAATTTGTGTCACATCTACTGGAGCATCATGAGCATGTATTATGACGTCACAGTATATGATGACATCATAATTAGTATGCACTATGACGTCACAATGTATTATGACGTCATAATGTATCCGCATTATGACATCACAATATATTATGAGAGTGCAATTTGCAGGTATTATGAGCAATTTCTCTTACCCCAATTTGTGTCACATCTACTGGAGCATCATGAGCATGTATTATGACGTCACAGTATATGATGACATCATAATTAGTATGCACTATGACGTCACAATGTATTATGACGTCATAATGTATCCGCATTATGACATCACAATATATTACGAGAGCGCAATTTGCAGCTATTATGAGCAAATTCTCTTACCCCAATTTGTGTCACATGCACTGGAGCATCATGAGCATGTATTATGACGTCACAGTATATGATGACATCATAATTAGTATGCACTATGACGCCACAATGTATTATGACGTCATAATGTATCCGCATTATGACATCACAATATATTATGAGAGCGCAACTTGCAGGTATTATGAGCAATTTCTCTTACCCCAATTTGTGTCACATCTATTATAGCATCATGAGCATGTATTATGACGTTACAGTATATGATGACATCATAATTAGTATGCACTATGACGTCACAATGTATTATGACGTCATAATGTATCCGCATTATGACATCACAATATATTATGAGAGCGCAATTTGCAGGTATTATGAGCAATTTCTCTTACCCCAATTTGTGTCACATCTACTGGAGCATCATGAGCATGTATTATGACGTCACAGTATATGATGACATCATAATTAGTATGCACTGTGACGTCACAATGTATTATGACGTCATAATGTATCCGCATTATGACATCACAGTATATTACGAGAGTGCAATTTGCAGGTACTATGAGCAATTTCTCTTACCCCAATTTGTGTCACATCCACTGGAGCATCATGAGCATGTATTATGATGTCACAGTATATGATGACATCATAATTAGTATGCACTATGACGTCACAATGTATTATGACGTCATAATGTATCCGAATTATGAATTATGACATCACAATATATTATGAGAGCGCAATTTGCAGGTATTATGAGCAATTTCTCTTACCCCAATTTGTGTCACATCTACTGGAGCATCATGAGCATGTATTATGACGTCACAGTATATGATGACATCATAATTAGTATGCACTATGACGTCACAATATATTATGACGTCATAATGTATCCGCATTGTGACATCACAATATATTATGAGAGCGCAATTTGCAGGTATTATGAGCAATTTCTCTTACCCCAATTTGTGTCACATCTACTGGAGCATCATGAGCATGTATTATGACGTCACAGTATATGATGACATCATAATTAGTATGCACTATGACGTCACAATGTATTATGACGTCATAATGTATCCGCATTATGACATCACAATATGTTATGAGAGCGCAATTTGCAGGTGTTATGAGCAATTTCTCTTACCCCAATTTGTGTCACATCTACTGGAGCATCATGAGCATGTATTATGACGTCACAGTATATGATGACATCATAATTAGTATGCACTATGACGTCACAATGTATTATGACGTCATATTGTATCCGCATTATGACATCACAATATATTACGAGAGCGCAATTTGCAGGTACTATGAGCAATTTCTCTTACCCCAATTTGTGTCACATCTACTGGAGCATCATGAGCATGTAGTATGACGTCACAGTATATGATGACATCATAATTAGTATGCACTATGACATCACAATGTATTATGACGTCATAATGTATCCGCATTATGACATCACAATATTTTGTGAGAGCACAATTTGCAGGTATTATGAGCAATTTCTCTTACCCCAATTTGTGTCACATCTACTGGAGCACCATGAGCATGTATTATGAGATCACAGCATATGATGACATCATAACTAGTATGCACTATGACATCACAATGTATTATGACGTCATAATGTTTCCGCATTATGACATCACAATATATTATGAGAGCGCAATTTGCAGGCATTATGAGCAATTTCTCTTACCTCAATTTGTGTCAGATCTACTGGAGCATCATGAGCATGTATTATGACGTCACAGTATATGTTGACATCATAATTTGTATGCACTATGACGTCACAATGTATTATGACATCATAATGTATCCGCATTATGACATCACAATACATTATGAGAGCACAATTTGCAGGTTTTATGACAAATTTCGCTTACCCCAATTTGTGTCACATTTACTGGAGCATCATGAGCATGTATTATGACGTCACAGTATATGATGACATCATAATTAGTATGCACTATGACATCACAATGTACTATGACGTCATAATGTATCCGCATTATGACATCACAATATATTACGAGAGCGCAATTTGCAGCTATTATGAGCAAATTCTCTTACCCCAATTTGTGTCACATGCACTGGAGCATCATGAGCATGTATTATGACGTCACAGTATATGATGACATCATAATTAGTATGCACTATGACGCCACAATGTATTATGACGTCATAATGTATCCGCATTATGACATCACAATATATTATGAGAGCGCAATTTGCAGGTATTATGAGCAATTTCTCTTACCCCAATTTGTGTCACATCTATTATAGCATCATGAGCATGTATTATGACGTTACAGTATATGATGACATCATAATTAGTATGCACTATGACGTCACAATGTATTATGACGTTATAATGTATCCGCATTATGACATCACAATATATTATGAGAGCGCAATTTGCAGGTATTATGAGCAATTTCTCTTACCCCAATTTGTGTCACATCTACTGGAGCATCATGAGCATGTATTATGACGTCACAGTATATGATGACATCATAATTAGTATGCACAATGACGTAACATTATATTATGACGTCATAATGTATCCGCATTGTGACATCACAATATATTATGAGAGCGCAATTTGCAGGTATTATGAGCAATTTCTCTTACCCCAATTTGTGTCACATCTACTGGAGCATCACGAGCATGTATTATGACGTCACAGTATATGATGACATCATAATTAGTATGCACTATGACGTCACAATGTATTATGACGTCATAATGTTTCCGCGTTATGACATCACAATATATTATGAGAGCGCAATTTGCAGGTTTTATGACAAATTTCCCTTACCCCAATTTGTGTCACATCTACTGTAGCATCATGAGCATGTATTATGACGTCACAGTATATGATGACATCATAATTAGTATGCACTATGATGTCACAATGTATTATGACGTCATAATGTATCCGCATTATGACATCACAATATATTATGAGAGCGCAATTTGCAGGTATTATGAGCAATTTCTCTTACCCCAATTTGTGTCACATCTACTGGAGCATCATGAGCATGTATTATGATGTCACAGTATATGATGACATCATAATTAGTATGCACTATAACGTCACAATGTATTATGACGTCATAATGTATCTGCATTATGACATCACAATATATTATGAGAGCGCAATTTGCAGGTATTATGAGCAATTTCTCTTACCCCAATTTGTGTCACATCTACTGGAGAATCATGAGCATGTATTATGACGTCACAGTATATGATGACATCATAATTAGTATGCACAATGACGTAACAATATATTATGACGTCATAATGTATCCGCATTGTGACATCACAATATATTATGAGAGCGCAATTTGCAGGTATTATGAGCAATTTCTCTTACCCCAATTTGTGTCACATCTACTGGAGCATCATGAGCATGTATTATGACGTCACAGTATATGATGACATCATAATTAGTATGCACTATGACGTCACAATGTATTATGACGTCATAATGTATCCGCGTTATGACATCACAATATATTATGAGAGCGCTATTTGCAGGTTTTATGACAAATTTCTCTTACCCCAATTTGTGTCACATCTACTGTAGCATCATGAGCATGTATTATGACGTCACAGTATATGATGACATCATAATTAGTATGCACTATGATGTCACAATGTATTATGACGTCATAATGTATCCGCATTATGACATCACAATATATTATGAGAGCGCAATTTGCAGGTATTATGAGCAATTTCTCTTACCCCAATTTGTGTCACATCTACTGGAGCATCATGAGCATGTATTATGATGTCACAGTATATGATGACATCATAATTAGTATGCACTATAACGTCACAATGTATTATGACGTCATAATGTATCCGCATTATGACATCACAATATATTATGAGAGCGCAATTTGCAGGTATTATGAGCAATTTCTCTTACTCCAATTTGTGTCACATCTACTGGAGCATCATGAGCATGTATTATGACGTCAGAGTATATGATGACATCATAATTAGTATGCACTGTGACGTCACAATGTATTATGACGTCATAATGTATCCGCATTATGACATCACAGTATATTACGAGAGCGCAATTTGCAGGTACTATGAGCAATTTCTCTTACCCCAATTTGTGTCACATCTTCTGGATCATCATGAGCATGTATTATGACGTCACAGTATATGATGACATCATAATTAGTATGCACTATGACGTCAAAATGTATTATGACGTCATAATATATCCGCATTATGACATCACAATATATTATGAGAGCGCAATTTGCAGGTATTATGAGCAATTTCTCTTACCCCAATTTGTGTCACATGTACTGGAGCATCATGAGCATGTATTATGACGTCACAGTATATGATGACATCATAATTAGTATGCACTATGACGTCACAATGTATTATGACGTCATAATGTATCAGCATTATGACATCACAATATATTATGAGAGCGCGATTTGCAGGTATTATGAGCAATTTCTCTTACCCCAATTTGTGTCACATCTGCTGGAGCATCATGAGCATGTATTATGACGTCACAGTATATGATGACATCATAATTAGTATGCACTATGACGTCAAAATATATTATGATGTCATAATGTATCCGCATTGTGACATCACAATATATTATGAGAGCGCAATTTGCAGGTATTATGAGCAATTTCTCTTACCCCAATTTGTGTCACATCTACTGGAGCATCATGAGCATGTATTATGACGTCACAGTATATGATGACATCATAATTAGTATGCACTATGACGTCAAAATGTATTGTGACGTCATAATGTGTCCGCATTATGACATCACAGTATATTACGAGAGCGCAATTTGCAGGTACTATGAGCAATTTCTCTTACCCCAATTTGTGTCACATCTACTGGAGCATCATGATCATGTATTATGACGTCACAGTATATGATGACATCATAATTAGTATGCACTATGACGTCACAATGTATTATGACGTCATAATGTATCCGCATTATGACATCACAATATATTATGAGAGCGCAATTTGCAGGTATTATGAGCAATTTCTCTTACCCCAATTTGTGTCACATCTACTGGAGCATCATGAGCATGTATTATGACGTCACAGTATATGATGACATCATAATTAGTATGCACTATGACGTCACAATGTATTATGACGTCATAATGTATCCATATTATGACATCACAATATATTATGAGAGCGCAATTTGCAGGTATTATGAGCAATTTCTCTTACCCCAATTTGTGTCACATCTACTGGAGCATCATGAGCATGTATTATGACGTCACAGTATATGATGACATCATAATTAGTATGCACTATGATGTCAAAATGTATTAAGACGTCATAATGTGTCCGCATTATGACATCAGAGTATATTACGAGAGCGCAATTTGCAAGTACTATGAGCAATTTCTCTTACCCCAATTTGTGTCACATCTACTGGAGCATCATGAGCATGTATTATGACGTCACAGTATATGATGACATCATAATTAGTATGCACTATGACGTCACAATGTATTATGACGTCATAATGTATCCGCATTATGACATCACAATATATTATGAGGGCGCAATTTGCAGGTATTATGAGCAATTTCTCTTACCCCAATTTGTGTCACATCTACTGGAGCATCATGAGCATGTATTATGATGTCACAGTATATGATGACATCATAGTTAGTATGCACTATGACGTCACAATGTATTATGACGTCATAATGTATCCGCATTGTGACATCACAATATATTATGAGAGCGCAATTTGCAGGTATTATGAGCAATTTCTCTTACCCCAATTTGTGTCACATCTACTGGAGCATCATGAGCATGTATTATGACGTCACAGTATATGATGACATCATAATTAGTATGCACTATGACGTCACAATGTATTATGACGTCATATTGTATCCGCATTATGTCATCACAGTATATTACGAGAGCGCAATTTGCAGGTACTATCAGCAATTTCTCTTACCCCAATTTGTGTCACATCTACTGGAGCATCATGAGCATGTATTATGACGTCACAGTATATGATGACATCATAATTAGTATGCACTATGACATCACAATGTATTATGACGTCACAATGTATCCGCATTATGACATCACAATATTTTGTGAGAGCACAATTTGCAGGTATTATGAGCAATTTCTCTTACCACAATTTGTGTCACATCTACTGGAGCACCATGAGCATGTATTATGACATCACAGCATATGATGACATCATAACTAGTATGCACTATGACATCACAATGTATTATGACGTCATAATGTTTCCGCATTATGACATCACAATATATTATGAGAGCGCAATTTGCAGGCATTATGAGCAATTTATCTTACCTCAATTTGTGTCAGATCTACTGGAGCATCATGAGCATGTATTATGACGTCACAATATATGATGACATCATAATTAGTATGCACTATGACGTCACAATGTATTATGACGTCATAACGTATCCGCATTATGACATCTCAATATATTATGAGAGCGCAATTAGCAGGTATTATGAGCAATTTCTCCTACCCCAATTTGTGTCACATCTACTGGAGCATCATGAGCATGTATTATGACGTCACAGTATATGATGACATCATAATTAGTATGCACTATGACGTCACAATGTATTATGGCGTCATAATGTATCCGCATTATGACATCACAGTATATTACGAGAGCGCAATTTGCAGGTACTATGAGCAATTTCTCTTACCCCAATTTGTGTCACATCTACTGGAGCATCATGAGCATGTATTATGACGTCACAGTATATGATGACATCATAATTAGTATGCACTATGACGTCACAATGTATTATGACGTCATAATATATCCGCATTATGACATCACAATATATTATGAGAGCGCAATTTGCAGGTATTATGAGCAATTTCTCTTACCCCAATTTGTGTCACATCTACTGGAGCATCATGAGCATGTATTATGACGTCACAGTATATGATGACATCATAATTTGTATGCACTATGACGTCACAATGTATTATGACGTCATAATGTATCAGCATTATTACATCACAATATATTATGAGAGCGCAATTTGCAGGTATTATGAGCAATTTCTCTTACCCCAATTTGTGTCACATCTACTGGAGCATCATGAGCATGTATTATGACGTCACAGTATATGATGACATCATAATTAGTATGCACAATGACGTCACAATATATTATGACGTCATAATGTATCCGCATTGTGACATCACAATATATTATGAGAGGGCAGTTTGCAGGTATTATGAGCAATGTCTCTTACCCCAATTTGTGTCACATCTACTGGAGCATCATGAGCATGTATTATGACGTCACAGTATATGATGACATCATAATTAGTATGCACTATGACGTCACAATGTATTATGACGTCATAATGTATCCGCATTATGACATCACAATATATTATGAGAGTGCAATTTGCAGGTATTATGAGCAATTTCTCTTACCCCAATTTGTGTCACATCTACTGGAGCATCATGAGCATGTATTATGACGTCACAGTATATGATGACATCATAATTAGTATGCACTATGACGTCACAATGTATTATGACGTCATATTGTATCCGCATTATGTCATCACAGTATATTACGAGAGCGCAATTTGCAGGTACTATCAGCAATTTCTCTTACCCCAATTTGTGTCACATCTACTGGAGCATCATGAGCATGTATTATGACGTCACAGTATATGATGACATCATAATTAGTATGCACTATGACATCACAATGTATTATGACGTCATAATGTATACGCATTATGACATCACAATATTTTGTGAGAGCACAATTTGCAGGTATTATGAGCAATTTCTCTTACCACAATTTGTGTCACATCTACTGGAGCACCATGAGCATGTATTATGACATCACAGCATATGATGCCATCATAACTAGTATGCACTATGACATCACAATGTATTATGACGTCATAACGTATCCGCATTATGACATCTCAATATATTATGAGAGCGCAATTAGCAGGTATTATGAGCAATTTCTCCTACCCCAATTTGTGTCACATCTACTGGAGCATCATGAGGATGTATTATGACGTCACAGTATATGATGACATCTTAATTAGTATGCACTATGACGTCACAATATATTATGACGTCATAATGTTTCCGCATTATGACATCCCAATATATTATGAGAGCGCAATTTGCAGGCATTATGAAAAATTTCTCTTACCTCAATTTGTGTCAGATATACTGGGGCATCATGAGCATGTATTATGACGTCAAAATATATGATGACATCATAATTAGTATGCACTATGACGTCACAATGTATTATGACGTCATAATGTATCAGCATTATGACATCACAATATATTATGAGAGCGCAATTTGCAGGTATTATGAGCAATTTCTCTTACCCCAATTTGTGTCACATCTACTGGAGCATCATGAGCATGTATTATGACGTCACAGTATATGATGACATCATAATTAGTATGCACAATGACGTAACAGTATATTATGACGTCATAATGTATCCGCATTGTGACATCACAATATATTATGAGAGCGCAATTTGCAGGTATTATGAGCAATTTCTCTTACCCCAATTTGTGTCACATCTACTGGAGCATCATGAGCATGTATTATGACGTCACAGTATATGATGACATCATAATTAGTATGCACTATGACGTCACAATGTATTATGACGTCATAATGTATCCGCGTTATGACATCACAATATATTATGAGAGAGCAATTTGCAGGTATTATGACAAATTTCTCTTACCCCAATTTGTGTCACATCTACTGTAGCATCATGAGCATGTATTATGACGTCACAGTATATGATGACATCATAATTAGTATGCACTATGATGTCACAATGTATTATGACGTCATAATGTATCCGCATTATGACATCACAATATATTATGAGAGCGCAATTTGCAGGTATTATGAGCAATTTCTCTTACTCCAATTTGTGTCACATCTACTGGAGCATCATGAGCATGTATTATGACGTCACAGTATATGATGACATCATAATTAGTATGCACTATGACGTCACAATGTATTATGACGTCATAATGTATCCGCATTATGACATCACAGTATATTACGAGAGCGCAATTTGCAGGTACTATGAGCAATTTCTCTTACCCCAATTTGTGTCACATCTACTGGAGCATCATGAGCATGTATTATGACGTCACAGTATATGATGACATCATAATTAGTATGCACTATGACGTCACAATGTATTATGACGTCATGATATATCCGCATTATGACATCACAATATATTATGAGAGCGCAATTTGCAGGTATTATGAGCAATTTCTCTTACCCCAATTTGTGTCACATCTACTGGAGCATAATGAGCATGTATTATGACGTCACAGTATATGATGACATCATAATTAGTATGCACTATGACGTCACAATGTATTATGACGTCATAATGTATCAGCATTTTGACATCACAATATATTATGAGAGCGCGATTTGCAGGTATTATGAGCAATTTCTCTTACCCCAATTTGTGTCACATCTGCTGGAGCATCATGAGCATGTATTATGACGTCACAGTATATGATGACATCATAATTAGTATGCACTATGACGTCACAATATATTATGATGTCATAATGTATCCGCATTGTGACATCACAATATATTATGAGAGCGCAATTTGCAGGTATTATGAGCAATTTCTCTTACCCCAATTTGTGTCACATCTACTGGAGCATCATGAGCATGTATTATGACGTCACAGTATATGATGACATCATAATTAGTGTGCACTATGACGTCACAATGTATTATGACGTCATAATGTGTCCGCATTATGACATCACAGTATATTACGAGAGCGCAATTTGCAGGTATTATGAGCAATTTCTCTTACCCCAATTTGTGTCACATCTACTGGAGCATCACGAGCATGTATTATGACGTCACAGTATATGATGACATCATAATTAGTATGCACTATGACGTCACAATGTATTATGACGTCATAATGTTTCCGCGTTATGACATCACAATATATTATGAGAGCGCAATTTGCAGGTTTTATGACAAATTTCCCTTACCCCAATTTGTGTCACATCTACTGTAGCATCATGAGCATGTATTATGACGTCACAGTATATGATGACATCATAATTAGTATGCACTATGATGTCACAATGTATTATGACGTCATAATGTATCCGCATTATGACATCACAATATATTATGAGAGCGCAATTTGCAGGTATTATGAGCAATTTCTCTTACCCCAATTTGTGTCACATCTACTGGAGCATCATGAGCATGTATTATGATGTCACAGTATATGATGACATCATAATTAGTATGCACTATAACGTCACAATGTATTATGACGTCATAATGTATCTGCATTATGACATCACAATATATTATGAGAGCGCAATTTGCAGGTATTATGAGCAATTTCTCTTACCCCAATTTGTGTCACATCTACTGGAGAATCATGAGCATGTATTATGACGTCACAGTATATGATGACATCATAATTAGTATGCACAATGACGTAACAATATATTATGACGTCATAATGTATCCGCATTGTGACATCACAATATATTATGAGAGCGCAATTTGCAGGTATTATGAGCAATTTCTCTTACCCCAATTTGTGTCACATCTACTGGAGCATCATGAGCATGTATTATGACGTCACAGTATATGATGACATCATAATTAGTATGCACTATGACGTCACAATGTATTATGACGTCATAATGTATCCGCGTTATGACATCACAATATATTATGAGAGCGCTATTTGCAGGTTTTATGACAAATTTCTCTTACCCCAATTTGTGTCACATCTACTGTAGCATCATGAGCATGTATTATGACGTCACAGTATATGATGACATCATAATTAGTATGCACTATGATGTCACAATGTATTATGACGTCATAATGTATCCGCATTATGACATCACAATATATTATGAGAGCGCAATTTGCAGGTATTATGAGCAATTTCTCTTACCCCAATTTGTGTCACATCTACTGGAGCATCATGAGCATGTATTATGATGTCACAGTATATGATGACATCATAATTAGTATGCACTATAACGTCACAATGTATTATGACGTCATAATGTATCCGCATTATGACATCACAATATATTATGAGAGCGCAATTTGCAGGTATTATGAGCAATTTCTCTTACTCCAATTTGTGTCACATCTACTGGAGCATCATGAGCATGTATTATGACGTCAGAGTATATGATGACATCATAATTAGTATGCACTGTGACGTCACAATGTATTATGACGTCATAATGTATCCGCATTATGACATCACAGTATATTACGAGAGCGCAATTTGCAGGTACTATGAGCAATTTCTCTTACCCCAATTTGTGTCACATCTTCTGGATCATCATGAGCATGTATTATGACGTCACAGTATATGATGACATCATAATTAGTATGCACTATGACGTCACAATGTATTATGACGTCATAATATATCCGCATTATGACATCACAATATATTATGAGAGCGCAATTTGCAGGTATTATGAGCAATTTCTCTTACCCCAATTTGTGTCACATCTACTGGAGCATCATGAGCATGTATTATGACGTCACAGTATATGATGACATCATAATTAGTATGCACTATGACGTCACAATGTATTATGACGTCATAATGTATCAGCATTATGACATCACAATATATCATGAGAGCGCGATTTGCAGGTATTATGAGCAATTTCTCTTACCCCAATTTGTGTCACATCTGCTGGAGCATCATGAGCATGTATTATGACGTCACAGTATATGATGACATCATAATTAGTATGCACTATGACGTCACAATATATTATGATGTCATAATGTATCCGCATTGTGACATCACAATATATTATGAGAGCGCAATTTGCAGGTATTATGAGCAATTTCTCTTACCCCAATTTGTGTCACATCTACTGGAGCATCATGAGCATGTATTATGACGTCACAGTATATGATGACATCATAATTAGTATGCACTATGACGTCAAAATGTATTATGACGTCATAATGTGTCCGCATTATGACATCACAGTATATTACGAGAGCGCAATTTGCAGGTACTATGAGCAATTTCTCTTACCCCAATTTGTGTCACATCTACTGGAGCATCATGATCATGTATTATGACGTCACAGTATATGATGACATCATAATTAGTATGCACTATGACGTCACAATGTATTATGACGTCATAATGTATCCGCATTATGACATCACAATATATTATGAGAGCGCAATTTGCAGGTATTATGAGCAATTTCTCTTACCCCAATTTGTGTCACATCTACTGGAGCATCATGAGCATGTATTATGACGTCACAGTATATGATGACATCATAATTAGTATGCACTATGACGTCACAATGTATTATGACGTCATAATGTATCCATATTATGACATCACAATATATTATGAGAGCGCAATTTGCAGGTATTATGAGCAATTTCTCTTACCCCAATTTGTGTCACATCTACTGGAGCATCATGAGCATGTATTATGACGTCACAGTATATGATGACATCATAATTAGTATGCACTATGATGTCAAAATGTATTAAGACGTCATAATGTGTCCGCATTATGACATCAGAGTATATTACGAGAGCGCAATTTGCAAGTACTATGAGCAATTTCTCTTACCCCAATTTGTGTCACATCTACTGGAGCATCATGAGCATGTATTATGACGTCACAGTATATGATGACATCATAATTAGTATGCACTATGACGTCACAATGTATTATGACGTCATAATGTATCCGCATTATGACATCACAATATATTATGAGGGCGCAATTTGCAGGTATTATGAGCAATTTCTCTTACCCCAATTTGTGTCACATCTACTGGAGCATCATGAGCATGTATTATGATGTCACAGTATATGATGACATCATAGTTAGTATGCACTATGACGTCACAATGTATTATGACGTCATAATGTATCCGCATTGTGACATCACAATATATTATGAGAGCGCAATTTGCAGGTATTATGAGCAATTTCTCTTACCCCAATTTGTGTCACATCTACTGGAGCATCATGAGCATGTATTATGACGTCACAGTATATGATGACATCATAATTAGTATGCACTATGACGTCACAATGTATTATGACGTCATATTGTATCCGCATTATGTCATCACAGTATATTACGAGAGCGCAATTTGCAGGTACTATCAGCAATTTCTCTTACCCCAATTTGTGTCACATCTACTGGAGCATCATGAGCATGTATTATGACGTCACAGTATATGATGACATCATAATTAGTATGCACTATGACATCACAATGTATTATGACGTCATAATGTATCCGCATTATGACATCACAATATTTTGTGAGAGCACAATTTGCAGGTATTATGAGCAATTTCTCTTACCACAATTTGTGTCACATCTACTGGAGCACCATGAGCATGTATTATGACATCACAGCATATGATGACATCATAACTAGTATGCACTATGACATCACAATGTATTATGACGTCATAATGTTTCCGCATTATGACATCACAATATATTATGAGAGCGCAATTTGCAGGCATTATGAGCAATTTATCTTACCTCAATTTGTGTCAGATCTACTGGAGCATCATGAGCATGTATTATGACGTCACAATATATGATGACATCATAATTAGTATGCACTATGACGTCACAATGTATTATGACGTCATAACGTATCCGCATTATGACATCTCAATATATTATGAGAGCGCAATTAGCAGGTATTATGAGCAATTTCTCCTACCCCAATTTGTGTCACATCTACTGGAGCATCATGAGCATGTATTATGACGTCACAGTATATGATGACATCATAATTAGTATGCACTATGACGTCACAATGTATTATGGCGTCATAATGTATCCGCATTATGACATCACAGTATATTACGAGAGCGCAATTTGCAGGTACTATGAGCAATTTCTCTTACCCCAATTTGTGTCACATCTACTGGAGCATCATGAGCATGTATTATGACGTCACAGTATATGATGACATCATAATTAGTATGCACTATGACGTCACAATGTATTATGACGTCATAATATATCCGCATTATGACATCACAATATATTATGAGAGCGCAATTTGCAGGTATTATGAGCAATTTCTCTTACCCCAATTTGTGTCACATCTACTGGAGCATCATGAGCATGTATTATGACGTCACAGTATATGATGACATCATAATTAGTATGCACTATGACGTCACAATGTATTATGACGTCATAATGTATCAGCATTATTACATCACAATATATTATGAGAGCGCAATTTGCAGGTATTATGAGCAATTTCTCTTACCCCAATTTGTGTCACATCTACTGGAGCATCATGAGCATGTATTATGACGTCACAGTATATGATGACATCATAATTAGTATGCACAATGACGTCACAATATATTATGACGTCATAATGTATCCGCATTGTGACATCACAATATATTATGAGAGGGCAGTTTGCAGGTATTATGAGCAATGTCTCTTACCCCAATTTGTGTCACATCTACTGGAGCATCATGAGCATGTATTATGACGTCACAGTATATGATGACATCATAATTAGTATGCACTATGACGTCACAATGTATTATGACGTCATAATGTATCCGCATTATGACATCACAATATATTATGAGAGTGCAATTTGCAGGTATTATGAGCAATTTCTCTTACCCCAATTTGTGTCACATCTACTGGAGCATCATGAGCATGTATTATGACGTCACAGTATATGATGACATCATAATTAGTATGCACTATGACGTCACAATGTATTATGACGTCATATTGTATCCGCATTATGTCATCACAGTATATTACGAGAGCGCAATTTGCAGGTACTATCAGCAATTTCTCTTACCCCAATTTGTGTCACATCTACTGGAGCATCATGAGCATGTATTATGACGTCACAGTATATGATGACATCATAATTAGTATGCACTATGACATCACAATGTATTATGACGTCATAATGTATACGCATTATGACATCACAATATTTTGTGAGAGCACAATTTGCAGGTATTATGAGCAATTTCTCTTACCACAATTTGTGTCACATCTACTGGAGCACCATGAGCATGTATTATGACATCACAGCATATGATGACATCATAATTAGTATGCACTATGACATCACAATGTATTATGACGTCATAACGTATCCGCATTATGACATCTCAATATATTATGAGAGCGCAATTAGCAGGTATTATGAGCAATTTCTCCTACCCCAATTTGTGTCACATCTACTGGAGCATCATGAGGATGTATTATGACGTCACAGTATATGATGACATCTTAATTAGTATGCACTATGACGTCACAATATATTATGACGTCATAATGTTTCCGCATTATGACATCCCAATATATTATGAGAGCGCAATTTGCAGGCATTATGAAAAATTTCTCTTACCTCAATTTGTGTCAGATATACTGGGGCATCATGAGCATGTATTATGACGTCAAAATATATGATGACATCATAATTAGTATGCACTATGACGTCACAATGTATTATGACGTCATAATGTATCAGCATTATGACATCACAATATATTATGAGAGCGCAATTTGCAGGTATTATGAGCAATTTCTCTTACCCCAATTTGTGTCACATCTACTGGAGCATCATGAGCATGTATTATGACGTCACAGTATATGATGACATCATAATTAGTATGCACAATGACGTAACAGTATATTATGACGTCATAATGTATCCGCATTGTGACATCACAATATATTATGAGAGCGCAATTTGCAGGTATTATGAGCAATTTCTCTTACCCCAATTTGTGTCACATCTACTGGAGCATCATGAGCATGTATTATGACGTCACAGTATATGATGACATCATAATTAGTATGCACTATGACGTCACAATGTATTATGACGTCATAATGTATCCGCGTTATGACATCACAATATATTATGAGAGAGCAATTTGCAGGTATTATGACAAATTTCTCTTACCCCAATTTGTGTCACATCTACTGTAGCATCATGAGCATGTATTATGACGTCACAGTATATGATGACATCATAATTAGTATGCACTATGATGTCACAATGTATTATGACGTCATAATGTATCCGCATTATGACATCACAATATATTATGAGAGCGCAATTTGCAGGTATTATGAGCAATTTCTCTTACTCCAATTTGTGTCACATCTACTGGAGCATCATGAGCATGTATTATGACGTCACAGTATATGATGACATCATAATTAGTATGCACTATGACGTCACAATGTATTATGACGTCATAATGTATCCGCATTATGACATCACAGTATATTACGAGAGCGCAATTTGCAGGTACTATGAGCAATTTCTCTTACCCCAATTTGTGTCACATCTACTGGAGCATCATGAGCATGTATTATGACGTCACAGTATATGATGACATCATAATTAGTATGCACTATGACGTCACAATGTATTATGACGTCATAATATATCCGCATTATGACATCACAATATATTATGAGAGCGCAATTTGCAGGTATTATGAGCAATTTCTCTTACCCCAATTTGTGTCACATCTACTGGAGCATAATGAGCATGTATTATGACGTCACAGTATATGATGACATCATAATTAGTATGCACTATGACGTCACAATGTATTATGACGTCATAATGTATCAGCATTATGACATCACAATATATTATGAGAGCGCGATTTGCAGGTATTATGAGCAATTTCTCTTACCCCAATTTGTGTCACATCTGCTGGAGCATCATGAGCATGTATTATGACGTCACAGTATATGATGACATCATAATTAGTATGCACTATGACGTCACAATATATTATGATGTCATAATGTATCCGCATTGTGACATCACAATATATTATGAGAGCGCAATTTGCAGGTATTATGAGCAATTTCTCTTACCCCAATTTGTGTCACATCTACTGGAGCATCATGAGCATGTATTATGACGTCACAGTATATGATGACATCATAATTAGTATGCACTATGACGTCACAATGTATTATGACGTCATAATGTGTCCGCATTATGACATCACAGTATATTACGAGAGCGCAATTTGCAGGTACTATGAGCAATTTCTCTTACCCCAATTTGTGTCACATCTACTGGAGCATCATGAGCATGTATTATGACGTCACAGTATATGATGACATCATAATTAGTATGCACTATGACGTCACAATGTATTATGACGTCATAATGTATCCGCATTATGACATCACAATATATTATGAGAGCGCAATTTGCAGGTATTATGAGCAATTTCTCTTACCCCAATTTGTGTCACATCTACTGGAGCATCATGAGCATGTATTATGACGTCACAGTATATGATGACATCATAATTAGTATGCATTATGACGTCACAATGTATTATGACGTCATAATGTATCCGTATTTTGACATCACAATATATTATGAGAGCGCAATTTGCAGGTATTATGAGCAATTTCTCTTACCCCAATTTGTGTCACATCTACTGGAGCATCATGAGCATGTATTATGACGTCACAGTATATGATGACATCATAATTAGTATGCACTATGATGTCAAAATGTATTATGACGTCATAATGTGTCCGCATTATGACATCACAGTATATTACGAGAGCGCAATTTGCAAGTACTATGAGCAATTTCTCTTACCCCAATTTGTGTCACATCTACTGGAGCATCATGAGCATGTATTATGACGTCACAGTATATGATGACATCATAATTAGTATGCACTATGACGTCACAATGTATTATGACGTCATAATGTATCCATATTATGACATCACAATATATTATGAGAGCGCAATTTGCAGGTATTATGAGCAATTTCTCTTACCCCAATTTGTGTCACATCTACTGGAGCATCATGAGCATGTATTATGACGTCACAGTATATGATGACATCATAATTAGTATGCACTATGATGTCAAAATGTATTAAGACGTCATAATGTGTCCGCATTATGACATCAGAGTATATTACGAGAGCGCAATTTGCAAGTACTATGAGCAATTTCTCTTACCCCAATTTGTGTCACATCTACTGGAGCATCATGAGCATGTATTATGACGTCACAGTATATGATGACATCATAATTAGTATGCACTATGACGTCACAATGTATTATGACGTCATAATGTATCCGCATTATGACATCACAATATATTATGAGGGCGCAATTTGCAGGTATTATGAGCAATTTCTCTTACCCCAATTTGTGTCACATCTACTGGAGCATCATGAGCATGTATTATGATGTCACAGTATATGATGACATCATAGTTAGTATGCACTATGACGTCACAATGTATTATGACGTCATAATGTATCCGCATTGTGACATCACAATATATTATGAGAGCGCAATTTGCAGGTATTATGAGCAATTTCTCTTACCCCAATTTGTGTCACATCTACTGGAGCATCATGAGCATGTATTATGACGTCACAGTATATGATGACATCATAATTAGTATGCACTATGACGTCACAATGTATTATGACGTCATATTGTATCCGCATTATGTCATCACAGTATATTACGAGAGCGCAATTTGCAGGTACTATCAGCAATTTCTCTTACCCCAATTTGTGTCACATCTACTGGAGCATCATGAGCATGTATTATGACGTCACAGTATATGATGACATCATAATTAGTATGCACTATGACATCACAATGTATTATGACGTCATAATGTATCCGCATTATGACATCACAATATTTTGTGAGAGCACAATTTGCAGGTATTATGAGCAATTTCTCTTACCACAATTTGTGTCACATCTACTGGAGCACCATGAGCATGTATTATGACATCACAGCATATGATGACATCATAACTAGTATGCACTATGACATCACAATGTATTATGACGTCATAATGTTTCCGCATTATGACATCACAATATATTATGAGAGCGCAATTTGCAGGCATTATGAGCAATTTATCTTACCTCAATTTGTGTCAGATCTACTGGAGCATCATGAGCATGTATTATGACGTCACAATATATGATGACATCATAATTAGTATGCACTATGACGTCACAATGTATTATGACGTCATAACGTATCCGCATTATGACATCTCAATATATTATGAGAGCGCAATTAGCAGGTATTATGAGCAATTTCTCCTACCCCAATTTGTGTCACATCTACTGGAGCATCATGAGCATGTATTATGACGTCACAGTATATGATGACATCATAATTAGTATGCACTATGACGTCACAATGTATTATGGCGTCATAATGTATCCGCATTATGACATCACAGTATATTACGAGAGCGCAATTTGCAGGTACTATGAGCAATTTCTCTTACCCCAATTTGTGTCACATCTACTGGAGCATCATGAGCATGTATTATGACGTCACAGTATATGATGACATCATAATTAGTATGCACTATGACGTCACAATGTATTATGACGTCATAATATATCCGCATTATGACATCACAATATATTATGAGAGCGCAATTTGCAGGTATTATGAGCAATTTCTCTTACCCCAATTTGTGTCACATCTACTGGAGCATCATGAGCATGTATTATGACGTCACAGTATATGATGACATCATAATTAGTATGCACTATGACGTCACAATGTATTATGACGTCATAATGTATCAGCATTATTACATCACAATATATTATGAGAGCGCAATTTGCAGGTATTATGAGCAATTTCTCTTACCCCAATTTGTGTCACATCTACTGGAGCATCATGAGCATGTATTATGACGTCACAGTATATGATGACATCATAATTAGTATGCACAATGACGTCACAATATATTATGACGTCATAATGTATCCGCATTGTGACATCACAATATATTATGAGAGGGCAGTTTGCAGGTATTATGAGCAATGTCTCTTACCCCAATTTGTGTCACATCTACTGGAGCATCATGAGCATGTATTATGACGTCACAGTATATGATGACATCATAATTAGTATGCACTATGACGTCACAATGTATTATGACGTCATAATGTATCCGCATTATGACATCACAATATATTATGAGAGTGCAATTTGCAGGTATTATGAGCAATTTCTCTTACCCCAATTTGTGTCACATCTACTGGAGCATCATGAGCATGTATTATGACGTCACAGTATATGATGACATCATAATTAGTATGCACTATGACGTCACAATGTATTATGACGTCATATTGTATCCGCATTATGTCATCACAGTATATTACGAGAGCGCAATTTGCAGGTACTATCAGCAATTTCTCTTACCCCAATTTGTGTCACATCTACTGGAGCATCATGAGCATGTATTATGACGTCACAGTATATGATGACATCATAATTAGTATGCACTATGACATCACAATGTATTATGACGTCATAATGTATACGCATTATGACATCACAATATTTTGTGAGAGCACAATTTGCAGGTATTATGAGCAATTTCTCTTACCACAATTTGTGTCACATCTACTGGAGCACCATGAGCATGTATTATGACATCACAGCATATGATGACATCATAATTAGTATGCACTATGACATCACAATGTATTATGACGTCATAACGTATCCGCATTATGACATCTCAATATATTATGAGAGCGCAATTAGCAGGTATTATGAGCAATTTCTCCTACCCCAATTTGTGTCACATCTACTGGAGCATCATGAGGATGTATTATGACGTCACAGTATATGATGACATCTTAATTAGTATGCACTATGACGTCACAATATATTATGACGTCATAATGTTTCCGCATTATGACATCCCAATATATTATGAGAGCGCAATTTGCAGGCATTATGAAAAATTTCTCTTACCTCAATTTGTGTCAGATATACTGGGGCATCATGAGCATGTATTATGACGTCAAAATATATGATGACATCATAATTAGTATGCACTATGACGTCACAATGTATTATGACGTCATAATGTATCAGCATTATGACATCACAATATATTATGAGAGCGCAATTTGCAGGTATTATGAGCAATTTCTCTTACCCCAATTTGTGTCACATCTACTGGAGCATCATGAGCATGTATTATGACGTCACAGTATATGATGACATCATAATTAGTATGCACAATGACGTAACAGTATATTATGACGTCATAATGTATCCGCATTGTGACATCACAATATATTATGAGAGCGCAATTTGCAGGTATTATGAGCAATTTCTCTTACCCCAATTTGTGTCACATCTACTGGAGCATCATGAGCATGTATTATGACGTCACAGTATATGATGACATCATAATTAGTATGCACTATGACGTCACAATGTATTATGACGTCATAATGTATCCGCGTTATGACATCACAATATATTATGAGAGAGCAATTTGCAGGTATTATGACAAATTTCTCTTACCCCAATTTGTGTCACATCTACTGTAGCATCATGAGCATGTATTATGACGTCACAGTATATGATGACATCATAATTAGTATGCACTATGATGTCACAATGTATTATGACGTCATAATGTATCCGCATTATGACATCACAATATATTATGAGAGCGCAATTTGCAGGTATTATGAGCAATTTCTCTTACTCCAATTTGTGTCACATCTACTGGAGCATCATGAGCATGTATTATGACGTCACAGTATATGATGACATCATAATTAGTATGCACTATGACGTCACAATGTATTATGACGTCATAATGTATCCGCATTATGACATCACAGTATATTACGAGAGCGCAATTTGCAGGTACTATGAGCAATTTCTCTTACCCCAATTTGTGTCACATCTACTGGAGCATCATGAGCATGTATTATGACGTCACAGTATATGATGACATCATAATTAGTATGCACTATGACGTCACAATGTATTATGACGTCATAATATATCCGCATTATGACATCACAATATATTATGAGAGCGCAATTTGCAGGTATTATGAGCAATTTCTCTTACCCCAATTTGTGTCACATCTACTGGAGCATAATGAGCATGTATTATGACGTCACAGTATATGATGACATCATAATTAGTATGCACTATGACGTCACAATGTATTATGACGTCATAATGTATCAGCATTATGACATCACAATATATTATGAGAGCGCGATTTGCAGGTATTATGAGCAATTTCTCTTACCCCAATTTGTGTCACATCTGCTGGAGCATCATGAGCATGTATTATGACGTCACAGTATATGATGACATCATAATTAGTATGCACTATGACGTCACAATATATTATGATGTCATAATGTATCCGCATTGTGACATCACAATATATTATGAGAGCGCAATTTGCAGGTATTATGAGCAATTTCTCTTACCCCAATTTGTGTCACATCTACTGGAGCATCATGAGCATGTATTATGACGTCACAGTATATGATGACATCATAATTAGTATGCACTATGACGTCACAATGTATTATGACGTCATAATGTGTCCGCATTATGACATCACAGTATATTACGAGAGCGCAATTTGCAGGTACTATGAGCAATTTCTCTTACCCCAATTTGTGTCACATCTACTGGAGCATCATGAGCATGTATTATGACGTCACAGTATATGATGACATCATAATTAGTATGCACTATGACGTCACAATGTATTATGACGTCATAATGTATCCGCATTATGACATCACAATATATTATGAGAGCGCAATTTGCAGGTATTATGAGCAATTTCTCTTACCCCAATTTGTGTCACATCTACTGGAGCATCATGAGCATGTATTATGACGTCACAGTATATGATGACATCATAATTAGTATGCATTATGACGTCACAATGTATTATGACGTCATAATGTATCCGTATTTTGACATCACAATATATTATGAGAGCGCAATTTGCAGGTATTATGAGCAATGTCTCTTACCCCAATTTGTGTCACATCTACTGGAGCATCATGAGCATGTATTATGACGTCACAGTATATGATGACATCATAATTAGTATGCACTATGATGTCAAAATGTATTATGACGTCATAATGTGTCCGCATTATGACATCACAGTATATTACGAGAGCGCAATTTGCAAGTACTATGAGCAATTTCTCTTACCCCAATTTGTGTCACATCTACTGGAGCATCATGAGCATGTATTATGACGTCACAGTATATGATGACATCATAATTAGTATGCACTATGACGTCACAATGTATTATGACGTCATAATGTATCCATATTATGACATCACAATATATTATGAGAGCGCAATTTGCAGGTATTATGAGCAATTTCTCTTACCCCAATTTGTGTCACATCTACTGGAGCATCATGAGCATGTATTATGACGTCACAGTATATGATGACATCATAATTAGTATGCACTATGATGTCAAAATGTATTAAGACGTCATAATGTGTCCGCATTATGACATCAGAGTATATTACGAGAGCGCAATTTGCAAGTACTATGAGCAATTTCTCTTACCCCAATTTGTGTCACATCTACTGGAGCATCATGAGCATGTATTATGACGTCACAGTATATGATGACATCATAATTAGTATGCACTATGACGTCACAATGTATTATGACGTCATAATGTATCCGCATTATGACATCACAATATATTATGAGGGCGCAATTTGCAGGTATTATGAGCAATTTCTCTTACCCCAATTTGTGTCACATCTACTGGAGCATCATGAGCATGTATTATGATGTCACAGTATATGATGACATCATAGTTAGTATGCACTATGACGTCACAATGTATTATGACGTCATAATGTATCCGCATTGTGACATCACAATATATTATGAGAGCGCAATTTGCAGGTATTATGAGCAATTTCTCTTACCCCAATTTGTGTCACATCTACTGGAGCATCATGAGCATGTATTATGACGTCACAGTATATGATGACATCATAATTAGTATGCACTATGACGTCACAATGTATTATGACGTCATATTGTATCCGCATTATGTCATCACAGTATATTACGAGAGCGCAATTTGCAGGTACTATCAGCAATTTCTCTTACCCCAATTTGTGTCACATCTACTGGAGCATCATGAGCATGTATTATGACGTCACAGTATATGATGACATCATAATTAGTATGCACTATGACATCACAATGTATTATGACGTCATAATGTATCCGCATTATGACATCACAATATTTTGTGAGAGCACAATTTGCAGGTATTATGAGCAATTTCTCTTACCACAATTTGTGTCACATCTACTGGAGCACCATGAGCATGTATTATGACATCACAGCATATGATGACATCATAACTAGTATGCACTATGACATCACAATGTATTATGACGTCATAATGTTTCCGCATTATGACATCACAATATATTATGAGAGCGCAATTTGCAGGCATTATGAGCAATTTATCTTACCTCAATTTGTGTCAGATCTACTGGAGCATCATGAGCATGTATTATGACGTCACAATATATGATGACATCATAATTAGTATGCACTATGACGTCACAATGTATTATGACGTCATAACGTATCCGCATTATGACATCTCAATATATTATGAGAGCGCAATTAGCAGGTATTATGAGCAATTTCTCCTACCCCAATTTGTGTCACATCTACTGGAGCATCATGAGCATGTATTATGACGTCACAGTATATGATGACATCATAATTAGTATGCACTATGACGTCACAATGTATTATGGCGTCATAATGTATCCGCATTATGACATCACAGTATATTACGAGAGCGCAATTTGCAGGTACTATGAGCAATTTCTCTTACCCCAATTTGTGTCACATCTACTGGAGCATCATGAGCATGTATTATGACGTCACAGTATATGATGACATCATAATTAGTATGCACTATGACGTCACAATGTATTATGACGTCATAATATATCCGCATTATGACATCACAATATATTATGAGAGCGCAATTTGCAGGTATTATGAGCAATTTCTCTTACCCCAATTTGTGTCACATCTACTGGAGCATCATGAGCATGTATTATGACGTCACAGTATATGATGACATCATAATTAGTATGCACTATGACGTCACAATGTATTATGACGTCATAATGTATCAGCATTATTACATCACAATATATTATGAGAGCGCAATTTGCAGGTATTATGAGCAATTTCTCTTACCCCAATTTGTGTCACATCTACTGGAGCATCATGAGCATGTATTATGACGTCACAGTATATGATGACATCATAATTAGTATGAACAATGACGTCACAATATATTATGACGTCATAATGTATCCGCATTGTGACATCACAATATATTATGAGAGGGCAGTTTGCAGGTATTATGAGCAATGTCTCTTACCCCAATTTGTGTCACATCTACTGGAGCATCATGAGCATGTATTATGACATCACAGTATATGATGACATCATAATTAGTATGCACTATGACGTCACAATGTATTATGACGTCATAATGTATCCGCATTATGACATCACAATATATTATGAGAGTGCAATTTGCAGGTATTATGAGCAATTTCTCTTACCCCAATTTGTGTCACATCTACTGGAGCATCATGAGCATGTATTATGACGTCACAGTATATGATGACATCATAATTAGTATGCACTATGACGTCACAATGTATTATGACGTCATATTGTATCCGCATTATGTCATCACAGTATATTACGAGAGCGCAATTTGCAGGTACTATCAGCAATTTCTCTTACCCCAATTTGTGTCACATCTACTGGAGCATCATGAGCATGTATTATGACGTCACAGTATATGATGACATCATAATTAGTATGCACTATGACATCACAATGTATTATGACGTCATAATGTATACGCATTATGACATCACAATATTTTGTGAGAGCACAATTTGCAGGTATTATGAGCAATTTCTCTTACCACAATTTGTGTCACATCTACTGGAGCACCATGAGCATGTATTATGACATCACAGCATATGATGACATCATAATTAGTATGCACTATGACATCACAATGTATTATGACGTCATAACGTATCCGCATTATGACATCTCAATATATTATGAGAGCGCAATTAGCAGGTATTATGAGCAATTTCTCCTACCCCAATTTGTGTCACATCTACTGGAGCATCATGAGGATGTATTATGACGTCACAGTATATGATGACATCTTAATTAGTATGCACTATGACGTCACAATATATTATGACGTCATAATGTTTCCGCATTATGACATCCCAATATATTATGAGAGCGCAATTTGCAGGCATTATGAAAAATTTCTCTTACCTCAATTTGTGTCAGATATACTGGGGCATCATGAGCATGTATTATGACGTCAAAATATATGATGACATCATAATTAGTATGCACTATGACGTCACAATGTATTATGACGTCATAATGTATCAGCATTATGACATCACAATATATTATGAGAGCGCAATTTGCAGGTATTATGAGCAATTTCTCTTACCCCAATTTGTGTCACATCTACTGGAGCATCATGAGCATGTATTATGACGTCACAGTATATGATGACATCATAATTAGTATGCACAATGACGTAACAGTATATTATGACGTCATAATGTATCCGCATTGTGACATCACAATATATTATGAGAGCGCAATTTGCAGGTATTATGAGCAATTTCTCTTACCCCAATTTGTGTCACATCTACTGGAGCATCATGAGCATGTATTATGACGTCACAGTATATGATGACATCATAATTAGTATGCACTATGACGTCACAATGTATTATGACGTCATAATGTATCCGCGTTATGACATCACAATATATTATGAGAGAGCAATTTGCAGGTATTATGACAAATTTCTCTTACCCCAATTTGTGTCACATCTACTGTAGCATCATGAGCATGTATTATGACGTCACAGTATATGATGACATCATAATTAGTATGCACTATGATGTCACAATGTATTATGACGTCATAATGTATCCGCATTATGACATCACAATATATTATGAGAGCGCAATTTGCAGGTATTATGAGCAATTTCTCTTACTCCAATTTGTGTCACATCTACTGGAGCATCATGAGCATGTATTATGACGTCACAGTATATGATGACATCATAATTAGTATGCACTATGACGTCACAATGTATTATGACGTCATAATGTATCCGCATTATGACATCACAGTATATTACGAGAGCGCAATTTGCAGGTACTATGAGCAATTTCTCTTACCCCAATTTGTGTCACATCTACTGGAGCATCATGAGCATGTATTATGACGTCACAGTATATGATGACATCATAATTAGTATGCACTATGACGTCACAATGTATTATGACGTCATAATATATCCGCATTATGACATCACAATATATTATGAGAGCGCAATTTGCAGGTATTATGAGCAATTTCTCTTACCCCAATTTGTGTCACATCTACTGGAGCATAATGAGCATGTATTATGACGTCACAGTATATGATGACATCATAATTAGTATGCACTATGACGTCACAATGTATTATGACGTCATAATGGATCAGCATTATGACATCACAATATATTATGAGAGCGCGATTTGCAGGTATTATGAGCAATTTCTCTTACCCCAATTTGTGTCACATCTGCTGGAGCATCATGAGCATGTATTATGACGTCACAGTATATGATGACATCATAATTAGTATGCACTATGACGTCACAATATATTATGATGTCATAATGTATCCGCATTGTGACATCACAATATATTATGAGAGCGCAATTTGCAGGTATTATGAGCAATTTCTCTTACCCCAATTTGTGTCACATCTACTGGAGCATCATGAGCATGTATTATGACGTCACAGTATATGATGACATCATAATTAGTATGCACTATGACGTCACAATGTATTATGACGTCATAATGTGTCCGCATTATGACATCACAGTATATTACGAGAGCGCAATTTGCAGGTACTATGAGCAATTTCTCTTACCCCAATTTGTGTCACATCTACTGGAGCATCATGAGCATGTATTATGACGTCACAGTATATGATGACATCATAATTAGTATGCACTATGACGTCACAATGTATTATGACGTCATAATGTATCCGCATTATGACATCACAATATATTATGAGAGCGCAATTTGCAGGTATTATGAGCAATTTCTCTTACCCCAATTTGTGTCACATCTACTGGAGCATCATGAGCATGTATTATGACGTCACAGTATATGATGACATCATAATTAGTATGCATTATGACGTCACAATGTATTATGACGTCATAATGTATCCGTATTTTGACATCACAATATATTATGAGAGCGCAATTTGCAGGTATTATGAGCAATTTCTCTTACCCCAATTTGTGTCACATCTACTGGAGCATCATGAGCATGTATTATGACGTCACAGTATATGATGACATCATAATTAGTATGCACTATGATGTCAAAATGTATTATGACGTCATAATGTGTCCGCATTATGACATCACAGTATATTACGAGAGCGCAATTTGCAAGTACTATGAGCAATTTCTCTTACCCCAATTTGTGTCACATCTACTGGAGCATCATGAGCATGTATTATGACGTCACAGTATGTGATGACATCATAATTAGTATGCACTATGACGTCACAATGTATTATGACGTCATAATGTATCCGCATTATGACATCACAATATATTATGAGGGCGCAATTTGCAGGTATTATGAGCAATTTCTCTTACCCCAATTTGTGTCACATCTACTGGAGCATCATGAGCATGTATTATGACGTCACAGTATATGATGACATCATAATTAGTATGCACTATGACGTCACAATATATTATGACGTCATAATGTATCCGCATTGTGACATCACAATATATTATGAGAGCGCAATTTGCAGGTATTATGAGCAATTTCTCTTACCCCAATTTGTGTCACATCTACTGGAGCATCATGAGCATGTATTATGACGTCACAGTATATGATGACATCATAATTAGTATGCACTATGACGTCACAATGCATTATGACGTCATAAAGTATCCGCATTATGACATCACAATATATTATGAGAGCGCAATTTGCAGGTACTATGAGCAATTTCTCTTACCCCAATTTGTGTCACATCTACTGGAGCATCATGAGCATGTATTATGACGTCACAGTATATGATGACATCATAATTAGTATGCACTATGACGTCAAAATGTATTATGACGTCATAATGTGTCCGCATTATGACATCACAGTATATTACGAGAGCGCAATTTGCAGGTACTATGAGCAATTTCTCTTACCCCAATTTGTGTCACATCTACTGGAGCATCATGAGCATGTATTATGACGTCACAGTATATGATGACATCATAATTAGTATGCACTATGACGTCACAATGTATTATGACGTCATAATGTATCCGCATTATGACATCACAATATATTATGAGGGCGCAATTTGCAGGTATTATGAGCAATTTCTCTTACCCCAATTTGTGTCACATCTACTGGAGCATCATGAGCATGTATTATGATGTCACAGTATATGATGACATCATAATTAGTATGCACTATGATGTCACAATGTATTATGACGTCATAATGTATCCGCATTGTGACATCACAATATATTATGAGAGCGCAATTTGCAGGTATTATGAGCAATTTCTCTTACCCCAATTTGTGTCACATCTACTGGAGCATCATGAGCATGTATTATGACGTCACAGTATATGATGACATCATAATTAGTATGCACTATGACGTCACAATGTATTATGACGTCATATTGTATCCGCATTATGTCATCACAGTATATTACGAGAGCGCAATTTGCAGGTACTATCAGCAATTTCTCTTACCCCAATTTGTGTCACATCTACTGGAGCATCATGAGCATGTATTATGACGTCACAGTATATGATGACATCATAATTAGTATGCACTATGACATCACAATGTATTATGACGTCATTATGTATCCGCATTATGACATCACAATATTTTGTGAGAGCACAATTTGCAGGTATTATGAGCAATTTCTCTTACCACAATTTGTGTCACATCTACTGGAGCACCATGAGCATGTATTATGACATCACAGCATATGATGACATCATAACTAGTATGCACTATGACATCACAATGTATTATGACGTCATAATGTTTCCGCATTATGACATCACAATATATTATGAGAGCGCAATTTGCAGGCATTATGAGCAATTTATCTTACCTCAATTTGTGTCAGATCTACTGGAGCATCATGAGCATGTATTATGACGTCACAATATATGATGACATCATAATTAGTATGCACTATGATGTCACAATGTATTATGACGTCATAACGTATCCGCATTATGACATCTCAATATATTATGAGAGCGCAATTAGCAGGTATTATGAGCAATTTCTCCTACCCCAATTTGTGTCACATCTACTGGAGCATCATGAGCATGTATTATGACGTCACAGTATATGATAACATCATAATTAGTATGCACTATGACGTCACAATGTATTATGGCGTCATAATGTATCCGCATTATGACATCACAGTATATTACGAGAGCGCAATTTGCAGGTACTATGAGCAATTTCTCTTACCCCAATTTGTGTCACATCTACTGGAGCATCATGAGCATGTATTATGACGTCACAGTATATGATGACATCATAATTAGTATGCACTATGACGTCACAATGTATTATGACGTCATAATATATCCGCATTATGACATCACAATATATTATGAGAGCGCAATTTGCAGGTATTATGAGCAATTTCTCTTACCCCAATTTGTGTCACATCTACTGGAGCATCATGAGCATGTATTATGACGTCACAGTATATGATGACATCATAATTAGTATGCACTATGACGTCACAATGTATTATGACGTCATAATGTATCAGCATTATTACATCACAATATATTATGAGAGCGCAATTTGCAGGTATTATGAGTAATTTCTCTTACCCCAATTTGTGTCACATCTACTGGAGCATCATGAGCATGTATTATGACGTCACAGTATATGATGACATCATAATTAGTATGCACTATGACGTCACAATATATTATGACGTCATAATGTATCCGCATTGTGACATCACAATATATTATGAGAGCGCAATTTGCAGGTATTATGAGCAATGTCTCTTACCCCAATTTGTGTCACATCTACTGGAGCATCATGAGCATGTATTATGACGTCACAGTATATGATGACATCATAATTAGTATGCACTATGACGTCACAATGTATTATGACGTCATAATGTATCCGCATTATGACATCACAATATTTTGTGAGAGCACAATTTGCAGGTATTATGAGCAATTTCTCTTACCACAATTTGTGTCACATCTACTGGAGCATCATGAGCATGTATTATGACATCACAGCATATGATGACATCATAACTAGTATGCACTATGACATCACAATGTATTATGACGTCATAATGTTTCCGCATTATGACATCACAATATATTATGAGAGCGCAATTTGCAGGCATTATGAGCAATTTATCTTACCTCAATTTGTGTCAGATCTACTGGAGCATCATGAGCATGTATTATGACGTCACAATATATGATGACATCATAATTAGTATGCACTATGACGTCACAATGTATTATGACGTCATAACGTATCCGCATTATGACATCTCAATATATTATGAGAGCGCAATTAGCAGGTATTATGAGCAATTTCTCCTACCCCAATTTGTGTCACATCTACTGGAGCATCATGAGCATGTATTATGACGTCACAGTATATGATGACATCATAATTAGTATGCACTATGACGTCACAATGTATTATGGCGTCATAATGTATCCGCATTATGACATCACAGTATATTACGAGAGCGCAATTTGCAGGTACTATGAGCAATTTCTCTTACCCCAATTTGTGTCACATCTACTGGAGCATCATGAGCATGTATTATGACGTCACAGTATATGATGACATCATAATTAGTATGCACTATGACGTCACAATGTATTATGACGTCATAATATATCCGCATTATGACATCACAATATATTATGAGAGCGCAATTTGCAGGTATTATGAGCAATTTCTCTTACCCCAATTTGTGTCACATCTACTGGAGCATCATGAGCATGTATTATGACGTCACAGTATATGATGACATCATAATTAGTATGCACTATGACGTCACAATGTATTATGACGTCATAATGTATCAGCATTATTACATCACAATATATTATGAGAGCGCAATTTGCAGGTATTATGAGCAATGTCTCTTACCCCAATTTGTGTCACATCTACTGGAGCATCATGAGCATGTATTATGACGTCACAGTATATGATGACATCATAATTAGTATGCACTATGACGTCACAATGTATTATGACGTCATAATGTATCCGCATTATGACATCACAATATATTATGAGAGTGCAATTTGCAGGTATTATGAGCAATTTCTCTTACCCCAATTTGTGTCACATCTACTGGAGCATCATGAGCATGTATTATGACGTCACAGTATATGATGACATCATAATTAGTATGCACTATGACGTCACAATGTATTATGACGTCATATTGTATCCGCATTATGTCATCACAGTATATTACGAGAGCGCAATTTGCAGGTACTATCAGCAATTTCTCTTACCCCAATTTGTGTCACATCTACTGGAGCATCATGAGCATGTATTATGACGTCACAGTATATGATGACATCATAATTAGTATGCACTATGACATCACAATGTATTATGACGTCATAATGTATACGCATTATGACATCACAATATTTTGTGAGAGCACAATTTGCAGGTATTATGAGCAATTTCTCTTACCACAATTTGTGTCACATCTACTGGAGCACCATGAGCATGTATTATGACATCACAGCATATGATGACATCATAACTAGTATGCACTATGACATCACAATGTATTATGACGTCATAACGTATCCGCATTATGACATCTCAATATATTATGAGAGCGCAATTAGCAGGTATTATGAGCAATTTCTCCTACCCCAATTTGTGTCACATCTACTGGAGCATCATGAGGATGTATTATGACGTCACAGTATATGATGACATCTTAATTAGTATGCACTATGACGTCACAATATATTATGACGTCATAATGTTTCCGCATTATGACATCCCAATATATTATGAGAGCGCAATTTGCAGGCATTATGAAAATTTTCTCTTACCTCAATTTGTGTCAGATATACTGGGGCATCATGAGCATGTATTATGACGTCAAAATATATGATGACATCATAATTAGTATGCACTATGACGTCACAATGTATTATGACGTCATAATGTATCAGCATTATGACATCACAATATATTATGAGAGCGCAATTTGCAGGTATTATGAGCAATTTCTCTTACCCCAATTTGTGTCACATCTACTGGAGCATCATGAGCATGTATTATGACGTCACAGTATATGATGACATCATAATTAGTATGCACAATGACGTAACAGTATATTATGACGTCATAATGTATCCGCATTGTGACATCACAATATATTATGAGAGCGCAATTTGCAGGTATTATGAGCAATTTCTCTTACCCCAATTTGTGTCACATCTACTGGAGCATCATGAGCATGTATTATGACATCACAGTATATGATGACATCATAATTAGTATGCACTATGACGTCACAATGTATTATGACGTCATAATGTATCCGCGTTATGACATCACAATATATTATGAGAGAGCAATTTGCAGGTATTATGACAAATTTCTCTTACCCCAATTTGTGTCACATCTACTGTAGCATCATGAGCATGTATTATGACGTCACAGTATATGATGACATCATAATTAGTATGCACTATGATGTCACAATGTATTATGACGTCATAATGTATCCGCATTATGACATCACAATATATTATGAGAGCGCAATTTGCAGGTATTATGAGCAATTTCTCTTACTCCAATTTGTGTCACATCTACTGGAGCATCATGAGCATGTATTATGACGTCACAGTATATGATGACATCATAATTAGTATGCACTATGACGTCACAATGTATTATGACGTCATAATGTATCCGCATTATGACATCACAGTATATTACGAGAGCGCAATTTGCAGGTACTATGAGCAATTTCTCTTACCCCAATTTGTGTCACATCTACTGGAGCATCATGAGCATGTATTATGACGTCACAGTATATGATGACATCATAATTAGTATGCACTATGACGTCACAATGTATTATGACGTCATAATATATCCGCATTATGACATCACAATATATTATGAGAGCGCAATTTGCAGGTATTATGAGCAATTTCTCTTACCCCAATTTGTGTCACATCTACTGGAGCATAATGAGCATGTATTATGACGTCACAGTATATGATGACATCATAATTAGTATGCACTATGACGTCACAATGTATTATGACGTCATAATGTATCAGCATTATGACATCACAATATATTATGAGAGCGCGATTTGCAGGTATTATGAGCAATTTCTCTTACCCCAATTTGTGTCACATCTGCTGGAGCATCATGAGCATGTATTATGACGTCACAGTATATGATGACATCATAATTAGTATGCACTATGACGTCACAATATATTATGATGTCATAATGTATCCGCATTGTGACATCACAATATATTATGAGAGCGCAATTTGCAGGTATTATGAGCAATTTCTCTTACCCCAATTTGTGTCACATCTACTGGAGCATCATGAGCATGTATTATGACGTCACAGTATATGATGACATCATAATTAGTATGCACTATGACGTCACAATGTATTATGACGTCATAATGTGTCCGCATTATGACATCACAGTATATTACGAGAGCGCAATTTGCAGGTACTATGAGCAATTTCTCTTACCCCAATTTGTGTCACATCTACTGGAGCATCATGAGCATGTATTATGACGTCACAGTATATGATGACATCATAATTAGTATGCACTATGACGTCACAATGTATTATGACGTCATAATGTATCCGCATTATGACATCACAATATATTATGAGAGCGCAATTTGCAGGTATTATGAGCAATTTCTCTTACCCCAATTTGTGTCACATCTACTGGAGCATCATGAGCATGTATTATGACGTCACAGTATATGATGACATCATAATTAGTATGCACTATGACGTCACAATGTATTATGACGTCATAATGTATCCGTATTTTGACATCACAATATATTATGAGAGCGCAATTTGCAGGTATTATGAGCAATTTCTCTTACCCCAATTTGTGTCACATCTACTGGAGCATCATGAGCATGTATTATGACGTCACAGTATATGATGACATCATAATTAGTATGCACTATGATGTCAAAATGTATTATGACGTCATAATGTGTCCGCATTATGACATCACAGTATATTACGAGAGCGCAATTTGCAAGTACTATGAGCAATTTCTCTTACCCCAATTTGTGTCACATCTACTGGAGCATCATGAGCATGTATTATGACGTCACAGTATGTGATGACATCATAATTAGTATGCACTATGACGTCACAATGTATTATGACGTCATAATGTATCCGCATTATGACATCACAATATATTATGAGGGCGCAATTTGCAGGTATTATGAGCAATTTCTCTTACCCCAATTTGTGTCACATCTACTGGAGCATCATGAGCATGTATTATGACGTCACAGTATATGATGACATCATAATTAGTATGCACTATGACGTCACAATATATTATGACGTCATAATGTATCCGCATTGTGACATCACAATATATTATGAGAGCGCAATTTGCAGGTATTATGAGCAATTTCTCTTACCCCAATTTGTGTCACATCTACTGGAGCATCATGAGCATGTATTATGACGTCACAGTATATGATGACATCATAATTAGTATGCACTATGACGTCACAATGCATTATGACGTCATAATGTATCCGCATTATGACATCACAATATATTATGAGAGCGCAATTTGCAGGTACTATGAGCAATTTCTCTTACCCCAATTTGTGTCACATCTACTGGAGCATCATGAGCATGTATTATGACGTCACAGTATATGATGACATCATAATTAGTATGCACTATGACGTCAAAATGTATTATGACGTCATAATGTGTCCGCATTATGACATCACAGTATATTACGAGAGCGCAATTTGCAGGTACTATGAGCAATTTCTCTTACCCCAATTTGTGTCACATCTACTGGAGCATCATGAGCATGTATTATGACGTCACAGTATATGATGACATCATAATTAGTATGCACTATGACGTCACAATGTATTATGACGTCATAATGTATCCGCATTATGACATCACAATATATTATGAGGGCGCAATTTGCAGGTATTATGAGCAATTTCTCTTACCCCAATTTGTGTCACATCTACTGGAGCATCATGAGCATGTATTATGATGTCACAGTATATGATGACATCATAATTAGTATGCACTATGATGTCACAATGTATTATGACGTCATAATGTATCCGCATTGTGACATCACAATATATTATGAGAGCGCAATTTGCAGGTATTATGAGCAATTTCTCTTACCCCAATTTGTGTCACATCTACTGGAGCATCATGAGCATGTATTATGACGTCACAGTATATGATGACATCATAATTAGTATGCACTATGACGTCACAATGTATTATGACGTCATATTGTATCCGCATTATGTCATCACAGTATATTACGAGAGCGCAATTTGCAGGTACTATCAGCAATTTCTCTTACCCCAATTTGTGTCACATCTACTGGAGCATCATGAGCATGTATTATGACGTCACAGTATATGATGACATCATAATTAGTATGCACTATGACATCACAATGTATTATGACGTCATTATGTATCCGCATTATGACATCACAATATTTTGTGAGAGCACAATTTGCAGGTATTATGAGCAATTTCTCTTACCACAATTTGTGTCACATCTACTGGAGCACCATGAGCATGTATTATGACATCACAGCATATGATGACATCATAACTAGTATGCACTATGACATCACAATGTATTATGACGTCATAATGTTTCCGCATTATGACATCACAATATATTATGAGAGCGCAATTTGCAGGCATTATGAGCAATTTATCTTACCTCAATTTGTGTCAGATCTACTGGAGCATCATGAGCATGTATTATGACGTCACAATATATGATGACATCATAATTAGTATGCACTATGACGTCACAATGTATTATGACGTCATAACGTATCCGCATTATGACATCTCAATATATTATGAGAGCGCAATTAGCAGGTATTATGAGCAATTTCTCCTACCCCAATTTGTGTCACATCTACTGGAGCATCATGAGCATGTATTATGACGTCACAGTATATGATAACATCATAATTAGTATGCACTATGACGTCACAATGTATTATGGCGTCATAATGTATCCGCATTATGACATCACAGTATATTACGAGAGCGCAATTTGCAGGTACTATGAGCAATTTCTCTTACCCCAATTTGTGTCACATCTACTGGAGCATCATGAGCATGTATTATGACGTCACAGTATATGATGACATCATAATTAGTATGCACTATGACGTCACAATGTATTATGACGTCATAATATATCCGCATTATGACATCACAATATATTATGAGAGCGCAATTTGCAGGTATTATGAGCAATTTCTCTTACCCCAATTTGTGTCACATCTACTGGAGCATCATGAGCATGTATTATGACGTCACAGTATATGATGACATCATAATTAGTATGCACTATGACGTCACAATGTATTATGACGTCATAATGTATCAGCATTATTACATCACAATATATTATGAGAGCGCAATTTGCAGGTATTATGAGCAATTTCTCTTACCCCAATTTGTGTCACATCTACTGGAGCATCATGAGCATGTATTATGACGTCACAGTATATGATGACATCATAATTAGTATGCACTATGACGTCACAATATATTATGACGTCATAATGTATCCGCATTGTGACATCACAATATATTATGAGAGCGCAATTTGCAGGTATTATGAGTAATGTCTCTTACCCCAATTTGTGTCACATCTACTGGAGCATCATGAGCATGTATTATGACGTCACAGTATATGATGACATCATAATTAGTATGCACTATGACGTCACAATGTATTATGACGTCATAATGTATCCGCATTATGACATCACAATATATTATGAGAGTGCAATTTGCAGGTATTATGAGCAATTTCTCTTACCCCAATTTGTGTCACATCTACTGGAGCATCATGAGCATGTATTATGACGTCACAGTATATGATGACATCATAATTAGTATGCACTATGACGTCACAATGTATTATGACGTCATATTGTATCCGCATAATGTCATCACAGTATATTACGAGAGCGCAATTTGCAGGTACTATCAGCAATTTCTCTTACCCCAATTTGTGTCACATCTACTGGAGCATCATGAGCATGTATTATGACGTCACAGTATATGATGACATCATAATTAGTATGCACTATGACATCACAATGTATTATGACGTCATAATGTATACGCATTATGACATCACAATATTTTGTGAGAGCACAATTTGCAGGTATTATGAGCAATTTCTCTTACCACAATTTGTGTCACATCTACTGGAGCACCATGAGCATGTATTATGACATCACAGCATATGATGACATCATAACTAGTATGCACTATGACATCACAATGTATTATGACGTCATAACGTATCCGCATTATGACATCTCAATATATTATGAGAGCGCAATTAGCAGGTATTATGAGCAATTTCTCCTACCCCAATTTGTGTCACATCTACTGGAGCATCATGAGGATGTATTATGACGTCACAGTATATGATGACATCATAATTAGTATGCACTATGACGTCACAATATATTATGACGTCATAATGTTTCCGCATTATGACATCCCAATATATTATGAGAGCGCAATTTGCAGGCATTATGAAAAATTTCTCTTACCTCAATTTGTGTCAGATATACTGGGGCATCATGAGCATGTATTATGACGTCAAAATATATGATGACATCATAATTAGTATGCACTATGACGTCACAATGTATTATGACGTCATAATGTATCAGCATTATGACATCACAATATATTATGAGAGCGCAATTTGCAGGTATTATGAGCAATTTCTCTTACCCCAATTTGTGTCACATCTACTGGAGCATCATGAGCATGTATTATGACGTCACAGTATATGATGACATCATAATTAGTATGCACAATGACGTAACAGTATATTATGACGTCATAATGTATCCGCATTGTGACATCACAATATATTATGAGAGCGCAATTTGCAGGTATTATGAGCAATTTCTCTTACCCCAATTTGTGTCACATCTACTGGAGCATCATGAGCATGTATTATGACGTCACAGTATATGATGACATCATAATTAGTATGCACTATGACGTCACAATGTATTATGACGTCATAATGTATCCGCGTTATGACATCACAATATATTATGAGAGCGCAATTTGCAGGTATTATGACAAATTTCTCTTACCCCAATTTGTGTCACATCTACTGTAGCATCATGAGCATGTATTATGACGTCACAGTATATGATGACATCATAATTAGTATGCACTATGATGTCACAATGTATTATGACGTCATAAAGTATCCGCATTATGACATCACAATATATTATGAGAGCGCAATTTGCAGGTATTATGAGCAATTTCTCTTACTCCAATTTGTGTCACATCTACTGGAGCATCATGAGCATGTATTATGACGTCACAGTATATGATGACATCATAATTAGTATGCACTATGACGTCACAATGTATTATGACGTCATAATGTATCCGCATTATGACATCACAGTATATTACGAGAGCGCAATTTGCAGGTACTATGAGCAATTTCTCTCACCCCAATTTGTGTCACATCTACTGGAGCATCATGAGCATGTATTATGACGTCACAGTATATGATGACATCATAATTAGTATGCACTATGACGTCACAATGTATTATGACGTCATAATATATCCGCATTATGACATCACAATATATTATGAGAGCGCAATTTGCAGGTATTATGAGCAATTTCTCTTACCCCAATTTGTGTCACATCTACTGGAGCATCATGAGCATGTATTATGACGTCACAGTATATGATGACATCATAATTAGTATGCACTATGACGTCACAATGTATTATGACGTCATAATGTATCAGCATTATGACATCACAATATATTATGAGAGCGCGATTTGCAGGTATTATGAGCAATTTCTCTTACCCCAATTTGTGTCACATCTGCTGGAGCATCATGAGCATGTATTATGACGTCACAGTATATGATGACATCATAATTAGTATGCACTATGACGTCACAATATATTATGATGTCATAATGTATCCGCATTGTGACATCACAATATATTATGAGAGCGCAATTTGCAGGTATTATAAGCAATTTCTCTTACCCCAATTTGTGTCACATCTACTGGAGCATCATGAGCATGTATTATGACGTCACAGTATATGATGACATCATAATTAGTATGCACTATGACGTCACAATGTATTATGACGTCATAATGTGTCCGCATTATGACATCACAGTATATTACGAGAGCGCAATTTGCAGGTACTATGAGCAATTTCTCTTACCCCAATTTGTGTCACATCTACTGGAGCATCATGAGCATGTATTATGACGTCACAGTATATGATGACATCATAATTAGTATGCACTATGACGTCACAATGTATTATGACGTCATAATGTATCCGCATTATGACATCACAATATATTATGAGAGCGCAATTTGCAGGTATTATGAGCAATTTCTCTTACCCCAATTTGTGTCACATCTACTGGAGCATCATGAGCATGTATTATGACGTCACAGTATATGATGACATCATAATTAGTATGCACTATGACGTCACAATGTATTATGACGTCATAATGTATCCGTATTTTGACATCACAATATATTATGAGAGCGCAATTTGCAGGTATTATGAGCAATTTCTCTTACCCCAATTTGTGTCACATCTACTGGAGCATCATGAGCATGCATTATGACGTCACAGTATATGATGTCATCATAATTAGTATGCACTATGACGTCACAATGTATTATGACGTCATAATGTATCAGCATTATGACATCACAATATATTACGAGAGCGCAATTTGCAGGTATTATGAGCAATTTCTCTTACCCCAATTTGTGTCACATCTACTGGAGCATCATGAGCATGTATTATGATGTCACAGTATATGGTGACATCATAATTAGTATGCACTATGACGTCACAATGTATTATGACGTCATAATGTATCCGCATTATGACATCACAATATATTATGAGAGCGCAATTTGCAGGTATTATGAGCAATTTCTCTTACCCCAATTTGTGTCACATCTACTGGAGCATCATGAGCATGTATTATGACGTCACAGTATATGATGACATCATAATTAGTATGCACTATGACGTCACAATGTATTATGACGTCATAATGTATCAGCATTATGACATCACAATATATTATGAGAGCGCAATTTGCAGGTATTATGAGCAATTTCTCTTACCCCAATTTGTGTCACATCTGCTGGAGCATCATGAGCATGTATTATGACGTCACAGTATATGATGACATCATAATTAGTATGCACTATGACGTCACAATATATTATGACGTCATAATGTATCCGAATTGTGACATCACAATATATTAAGAGAGCGCAATTTGCAGGTATTATGAGCAATTTCTCTGACCCCAATTTGTGTCACATCTACTGGAGCATCATGAGCATGTATTATGACGTCACAGAATATGATGACATCATAATTAGTATGCACTATGACGTCACAATGTATTATGACGTCATAATGTATCCGCATTATGACATCACAATATATTATGAGAGCGCAATTTGCAGGTACTATGAGCAATTTCTCTTACCCCAATTTGTGTCACATCTACTGGAGCATCATGAGCATGTATTATGACGTCACAGTATATGATGACATCATAATTAGTATGCACTATGACGTCACAATGTATTATGACGTCATAATGTATCCGCATTATGACATCACAATATATTATGAGAGCGCAATTTGCAGGTATTATGAGCAATTTCTCTTACCCCAATTTGTGTCACATCTTCTGGAGCATCATGAGCATGTATTATGACGTCACAGTATATGATAACATCATAATTAGTATGCACTATGACGTCACAATGTATTATGACGTCATAATGTATCCGTATTATGACATCACAATATATTATGAGAGCGCAATTTGCAGGTATTATGAGCAATTTCTCTTACCCCAATTTGTGTCACATCTACTGGAGCATCATGAGCATGTATTATGACGTCACAGTATATGATGACATCATAATTAGTATGCACTAGGACGTCAAAATATATTATGACGTCATAATGTGTCCGCATTATGACATCACAGTATATTACAAGAGCGCAATTTGCAGGTACTATGAGCAATTTCTCTTACCCCAATTTGTGTCACATCTACTGGAACATCATGAGCATGTATTATGACGTCACAGTATATGATGACATCATAATTAGTATGCACTATGACGTCAAAATATATTATGACGTCATAATGTGTCCGCATTATGACATCACAGTATATTACGAGAGCGCAATTTGCAGGTACTATGAGCAATTTCTCTTACCCCAATTTGTGTCACATATACTGGAGCATCATGAGCATGTATTATGACGTCACAGTATATGATGACATCATAATTAGTATGCACTATGACGTCACAATGCATTATGACGTCATAATGTATCCGCATTATGACATCACAAAATATTATGAGAGCGCAATTTGCAGGTATTATGAGCAATTTCTCTTACCCCAATTTGTGCCACATCTACTGGAGCATCATGAGCATGTATTATGACGTCACAGTATATGATGACATCATAATTAGTATGCACTATGACGTCACAATGTATTATGACGTCATAATGAATCCGCATTATGACATCACAATATATTATGAGAGCGCAATTTGCAGGTATTATGATCAATTTCTCTTACCCCAATTTGTGTCACATCTACTGGAGCGTCATGAGCATGTATTATGACGTCACAGTATATGATGACATCATAATTAGTATGCACTATGACGTCACTATGTATTATGACGTCATAATGTATCCGCATTATGACATCACAATATATTACGAGAGCGCAATTTGCAGGTATTATGAGCAATTTCTCTTACCCCAATTTGTGTCACATCTACTGGAGCATCATGAGCATGTATTGTGACGTCACAGTATATGATGACATCATAATTAGTATGCACTATGACGTCACAATGTATTATGACGTCATAATGTATCCGCATTATGACATCACAGTATATTACGAGAGCGCAATTTGCAGGTACTATGAGCAATTTCTCTTACCACAATTTGTGTCACATCCACTGGAGCATGATGAGCATGTATTATGACGTCACAGTATATGATGTCATCATAATTAGTATGCACTATGACGTCACAATGTATTATGACGTCATAATGTATCCGTATTTTGACATCACAATATATTATGAGAGCGCAATTTGCAGGTATTATGAGCAATTTCTCTTACCCCAATTTGTGTCACATCTACTGGAGAATCATGAGCATGTATTATGACGTCACAGTATATGATGACATCATAATTAGTATGCACTATGATGTCAAAATGTATTATGACGTCATAATGTGTCCGCATTATGATATCACAGTATATTACGAGAGCGCAATTTGCAAGTACTATGAGCAATTTCTCTTACCCCAATTTGTGTCACATCTACTGGAGCATCATGAGCATGTATTATGACGTCACAGTATGTGATGACATCATAATTAGTATGCACTATGACGTCACAATGTATTATGACGTCATAATGTATCCGCATTATGACATCACAATATATTATGAGGGCGCAATTTGCAGGTATTATGAGCAATTTCTCTTACCCCAATTTGTGTCACATCCACTGGAGCATCATGAGCATGTATTATGACGTCACAGTATATGATGACATCATAATTAGTATGCACTATGACGTCACAATGTATTATGACGTCATAATGAATCCACATTATGACATCACAATATATTATGAGAGCGCAATTTGCAGGTATTATGATCAATTTCTCTTACCCCAATTTGTGTCACATCTACTGGAGCATCATGAGCATGTATTATGACGTCACAGTATATGATGACATCATAATTAGTATGCACTATGACGTGACTATGTATTATGACGTCATAATGTATCCGCATTATGACATCACAATATATTACGAGAGCGCAATTTGCAGGTATTATGAGCAATTTCTGTTACCCCAATTTGTGTCACATCTACTGGAGCATCATGAGCATGTATTATGACGTCACAGTATATGATGACATCATAATTAGTATGCACTATGACGTCACAATGTATTATGACGTCATAATGTATCCGCATTATGACATCACAGTATATTACGAGAGCGCAATTTGCAGGTACTATGAGCAATTTCTCTTACCCCAATTTGTGTCACATCTACTGGAGCATCATGAGCATGCATTATGACGTCACAGTATATGATGTCATCATAATTAGTATGCACTATGACGTCACAATGTATTATGACGTCATAATGTATCAGCATTATGACATCACAATATATTACGAGAGCGCAATTTGCAGGTATTATGAGCAATTTCTCTTACCCCAATTTGTGTCACATCTACTGGAGCATCATGAGCATGTATTATGATGCCACAGTATATGGTGACATCATAATTAGTATGCACTATGACGTCACAATGTATTATGACGTCATAATGTATCCGCATTATGACATCACAATATATTATGAGAGCGCAATTTGCAGGTATTATGAGCAATTTCTCTTACCCCAATTTGTGTCACATCTACTGGAGCATCATGAGCATGTATTATGACGTCACAGTATATGATGACATCATAATTAGTATGCACTATGACGTCACAATGTATTATGACGTCATAATGTATCAGCATTATGACATCACAATATATTATGAGAGCGCAATTTGCAGGTATTATGAGCAATTTCTCTTACCCCAATTTGTGTCACATCTGCTGGAGCATCATGAGCATGTATTATGATGTCACAGTATATGATGACATCATAATTAGTATGCACTATGACGTCACAATATATTATGACGTCATAATGTATCCGCATTGTGACATCACAATATATTAAGAGAGCGCAATTTGCAGGTATTATGAGCAATTTCTCTTACCCCAATTTGTGTCACATCTACTGGAGCATCATGAGCATGTATTATGACGTCACAGAATATGATGACATCATAATTAGTATGCACTATGACGTCACAATGTATTATGACGTCATAATGTATCCGCATTATGACATCACAATATATTATGAGAGCGCAATTTGCAGGTACTATGAGCAATTTCTCTTACCCCAATTTGTGTCACATCTACTGGAGCATCATGAGCATGTATTATGACGTCACAGTATATGATGACATCATAATTAGTATGCACTATGACGTCAAAATGTATTATGACGTCATAATGTGTCCGCATTATGACATCACAGTATATTACGAGAGCGCAATTTGCAGGTACTATGAGCAATTTCTCTTACCCCAATTTGTGTCACATATACTGGAGCATCATGAGCATGTATTATGACGTCACAGTATATGATGACATCATAATTAGTATGCACTATGACGTCACAATGCATTATGACGTCATAATGTATCCGCATTATGACATCACAAAATATTATGAGAGCGCAATTTGCAGGTATTATGAGCAATTTCTCTTACCCCAATTTGTGCCACATCTACTGGAGCATCATGAGCATGTATTATGACATCACAGCATATGATGACATCATAACTAGTATGCACTATGACATCACAATGTATTATGACGTCATAATGTTTCCGCATTATGACATCACAATATATTATGAGAGCGCAATTTGCAGGCATTATGAGCAATTTATCTTACCTCAATTTGTGTCAGATATACTGGAGCATCATGAGCATGTATTATGACGTCACAGTATATGATGACATCATAATTAGTATGCACTATGACGTCACAATGTATTATGGCGTCATAATGTATCCGCATTATGACATCACAGTATATTACGAGAGCGCAATTTGCAGGTACTATGAGCAATTTCTCTTACCCCAATTTGTGTCACATCTACTGGAGCATCATGAGCATGTATTACGACGTCACAGTATATGATGACATCATAATTAGTATGCACTATGACGTCACAATGTATTATGGCGTCATAATGTATCCGCATTATGACATCACAGTATATTACGAGAGCGCAATTTGCAGGTACTATGAGCAATTTCTCTTACCCCAATTTGTGTCACATCTACTGGAGCATCATGAGCATGTATTATGACGTCACAGTATATGATGACATCATAATTAGTATGCACTATGACGTCACAATGTATTATGACGTCATAATATATCCGCATTATGACATCACAATATATTATGAGAGCGCAATTTGCAGGTATTATGAGCAATTTCTCTTACCCCAATTTGTGTCACATCTACTGGAGCATCATGAGCATGTATTATGACGTCACAGTATATGATGACATCATAATTAGTATGCACTATGACGTCACAATGTATTATGACGTCATAATGTATCAGCATTATTACATCACAATATATTATGAGAGCGCAATTTGCAGGTATTATGAGCAATTTCTCTTACCCCAATTTGTGTCACATCTACTGGAGCATCATGAGCATGTATTATGACGTCACAGTATATGATGACATCATAATTAGTATGCACTATGACGTCACAATATATTATGACGTCATAATGTATCCGCATTGTGACATCACAATATATTATGAGAGCGCAATTTGCAGGTATTATGAGCAATGTCTCTTACCCCAATTTGTGTCACATCTACTGGAGCATCATGAGCATGTATTATGACGTCACAGTATATGATGACATCATAATTAGTATGCACTATGACGTCACAATGTATTATGACGTCATAATGTATCCGCATTATGACATCACAATATATTATGAGAGTGCAATTTGCAGGTATTATGAGCAATTTCTCTTACCCCAATTTGTGTCACATCTACTGGAGCATCATGAGCATGTATTATGACGTCACAGTATATGATGACATCATAATTAGTATGCACTATGACGTCACAATGTATTATGACGTCATATTGTATCCGCATTATGTCATCACAGTATATTACGAGAGCGCAATTTGCAGGTACTATCAGCAATTTCTCTTACCCCAATTTGTGTCACATCTACTGGAGCATCATGAGCATGTATTATGACGTCACAGTATATGATGACATCATAATTAGTATGCACTATGACATCACAATGTATTATGACGTCATAATGTATACGCATTATGACATCACAATATTTTGTGAGAGCACAATTTGCAGGTATTATGAGCAATTTCTCTTACCACAATTTGTGTCACATCAACTGGAGCACCATGAGCATGTATTATGACATCACAGCATATTATGACATCATAACTAGTATGCACTATGACATCACAATGTATTATGACGTCATAACGTATCCGCATTATGACATCTCAATATATTATGAGAGCGCAATTAGCAGGTATTATGAGCAATTTCTCCTACCCCAATTTGTGTCACATCTACTGGAGCATCATGAGGATGTATTATGACGTCACAGTATATGATGACATCATAATTAGTATGCACTATGACGTCACAATATATTATGACGTCATAATGTTTCCGCATTATGACATCCCAATATATTATGAGAGCGCAATTTGCAGGCATTATGAAAAATTTCTCTTACCTCAATTTGTGTCAGATATACTGGGGCATCATGAGCATGTATTATGACGTCAAAATATATGATGACATCATAATTAGTATGCACTATGACGTCACAATGTATTATGACGTCATAATGTATCAGCATTATGACATCACAATATATTATGAGAGCGCAATTTGCAGGTATTATGAGCAATTTCTCTTACCCCAATTTGTGTCACATCTACTGGAGCATCATGAGCATGTATTATGACGTCACAGTATATGATGACATCATAATTAGTATGCACAATGACGTAACAGTATATTATGACGTCATAATGTATCCGCATTGTGACATCACAATATATTATGAGAGCGCAATTTGCAGGTATTATGAGCAATTTCTCTTACCCCAATTTGTGTCACATCTACTGGAGCATCATGAGCATGTATTATGACGTCACAGTATATGATGACATCATAATTAGTATGCACTATGACGTCACAATGTATTATGACGTCATAATGTATCCGCGTTATGACATCACAATATATTATGAGAGCGCAATTTGCAGGTATTATGACAAATTTCTCTTACCCCAATTTGTGTCACATCTACTGTAGCATCATGAGCATGTATTATGACGTCACAGTATATGATGACATCATAATTAGTATGCACTATGATGTCACAATGTATTATGACGTCATAATGTATCCGCATTATGACATCACAATATATTATGAGAGCGCAATTTGCAGGTATTATGAGCAATTTCTCTTACTCCAATTTGTGTCACATCTACTGGAGCATCATGAGCATGTATTATGACGTCACAGTATATGATGACATCATAATTAGTATGCACTATGACGTCACAATGTATTATGACGTCATAATGTATCCGCATTATGACATCACAGTATATTACGAGAGCGCAATTTGCAGGTACTATGAGCAATTTCTCTTACCCCAATTTGTGTCACATCTACTGGAGCATCATGAGCATGTATTATGACGTCACAGTATATGATGACATCATAATTAGTATGCACTATGACGTCACAATGTATTATGACGTCATAATATATCCGCATTATGACATCACAATATATTATGAGAGCGCAATTTGCAGGTATTATGAGCAATTTCTCTTACCCCAATTTGTGTCACATCTACTGGAGCATAATGAGCATGTATTATGACGTCACAGTATATGATGACATCATAATTAGTATGCACTATGACGTCACAATGTATTATGACGTCATAATGTATCAGCATTATGACATCACAATATATTATGAGAGCGCGATTTGCAGGTATTATGAGCAATTTCTCTTACCCCAATTTGTGTCACATCTGCTGGAGCATCATGAGCATGTATTATGACGTCACAGTATATGATGACATCATAATTAGTATGCACTATGACGTCACAATATATTATGATGTCATAATGTATCCGCATTGTGACATCACAATATATTATGAGAGCGCAATTTGCAGGTATTATGAGCAATTTCTCTTACCCCAATTTGTGTCACATCTACTGGAGCATCATGAGCATGTATTATGACGTCACAGTATATGATGACATCATAATTAGTATGCACTATGACGTCACAATGTATTATGACGTCATAATGTGTCCGCATTATGACATCACAGTATATTACGAGAGCGCAATTTGCAGGTACTATGAGCAATTTCTCTTACCCCAATTTGTGTCACATCTACTGGAGCATCATGAGCATGTATTATGACGTCACAGTATATGATGACATCATAATTAGTATGCACTATGACGTCACAATGTATTATGACGTCATAATGTATCCGCATTATGACATCACAATATATTATGAGAGCGCAATTTGCAGGTATTATGAGCAATTTCTCTTACCCCAATTTTTGTCACATCTACTGGAGCATCATGAGCATGTATTATGACGTCACAGTATATGATGACATCATAATTAGTATGCACTATGACGTCACAATGTATTATGATGTCATAATGTATCCGTATTTTGACATCACAATATATTATGAGAGCGCAATTTGCAGGTATTATGAGCAATTTCTCTTACCCCAATTTGTGTCACATCTACTGGAGCATCATGAGCATGTATTATGACGTCACAGTATATGATGACATCATAATTAGTATGCACTATGATGTCAAAATGTATTATGACGTCATAATGTGTCCGCATTATGACATCACAGTATATTACGAGAGCGCAATTTGCAAGTACTATGAGCAATTTCTCTTACCCCAATTTGTGTCACATCTACTGGAGCATCATGAGCATGTATTATGACGTCACAGTATGTGATGACATCATAATTAGTATGCACTATGACGTCACAATGTATTATGACGTCATAATGTATCCGCATTATGACATCACAATATATTATGAGGGCGCAATTTGCAGGTATTATGAGCAATTTCTCTTACCCCAATTTGTGTCACATCTACTGGAGCATCATGAGCATGTATTATGACGTCACAGTATATGATGACATCATAATTAGTATGCACTATGACGTCACAATATATTATGACGTCATAATGTATCCGCATTGTGACATCACAATATATTATGAGAGCGCAATTTGCAGGTATTATGAGCAATTTCTCTTACCCCAATTTGTGTCACATCTACTGGAGCATCATGAGCATGTATTATGACGTCACAGTATATGATGACATCATAATTAGTATGCACTATGACGTCACAATGCATTATGACGTCATAATGTATCCGCATTATGACATCACAAAATATTATGAGAGCGCAATTTGCAGGTATTATGAGCAATTTCTCTTACCCCAATTTGTGTCACATCTACTGGAGCATCATGAGCATGTATTATGACGTCACAGTATATGATGACATCATAATTAGTATGCACTATGACGTCACAATGTATTATGACGTCATAATGTATCCGCATTATGACATCACAATATATTATGAGAGCGCAATTTGCAGGTACTATGAGCAATTTCTCTTACCCCAATTTGTGTCACATCTACTGGAGCATCATGAGCATGTATTATGACGTCACAGTATATGATGACATCATAATTAGTATGCACTATGACGTGACTATGTATTATGACGTCATAATGTATCCGCATTATGACATCACAATATATTACGAGAGCGCAATTTGCAGGTATTATGAGCAATTTCTCTTACCCCAATTTGTGTCACATCTACTGGAGCATCATGAGCATGTATTATGACGTCACAGTATATGATGACATCATAATTAGTATGCACTATGACGTCACAATGTATTATGACGTCATAATGTATCCGCATTATGACATCACAGTATATTACGAGAGCGCAATTTGCAGGTACTATGAGCAATTTCTCTTACCCCAATTTGTGTCACATCTACTGGAGCATCATGAGCATGCATTATGACGTCACAGTATATGATGTCATCATAATTAGTATGCACTATGACGTCACAATGTATTATGACGTCATAATGTATCAGCATTATGACATCACAATATATTACGAGAGCGCAATTTGTAGGTATTATGAGCAATTTCTCTTACCCCAATTTGTGTCACATCTACTGGAGCATCATGAGCATGTATTATGATGTCACAGTATATGGTGACATCATAATTAGTATGCACTATGACGTCACAATGTATTATGACGTCATAATGTATCCGCATTATGACATCACAAAATATTATGAGAGCGCAATTTGCAGGTATTATGAGCAATTTCTCTTACCCCAATTTGTGTCACATCTACTGGAGCATCATGAGCATGTATTATGACGTCACAGTATATGATGACATCATAATTAGTATGCACTATGACGTCACAATGTATTATGACGTCATAATGTATCCGCATTATGACATCACAATATATTATGAGAGCGCAATTTGCAGGTATTATGAGCAATTTCTCTTACCCCAATTTGTGTCACATCTGCTGGAGCATCATGAGCATGTATTATGACGTCACAGTATATGATGATATCATAATTAGTATGCACTATGACGTCACAATATATTATGACGTCATAATGTATCCGCATTGTGACATCACAATATATTAAGAGAGCGCAATTTGCAGGTATTATGAGCAATTTCTCTTACCCCAATTTGTGTCACATCTACTGGAGCATCATGAGCATGTATTATGACGTCACAGAATATGATGACATCATAATTAGTATGCACTATGACGTCACAATGTATTATGACGTCATAATGTATCCGCATTATGACATCACAATATATTATGAGAGCGCAATTTGCAGGTACTATGAGCAATTTCTCTTACCCCAATTTGTGTCACATCTACTGGAGCATCATGAGCATGTATTATGACGTCACAGTATATGATGACATCATAATTAGTATGCACTATGACGTCAAAATGTATTATGACGTCATAATGTGTCCGCATTATGACATCACAGTATATTACGAGAGCGCTATTTGCAGGTACTATGAGCAATTTCTCTTACCCCAATTTGTGTCACATCTACTGGAGCATCATGAGCATGTATTATGACGTCACAGTATATGATGACATCATAATTAGTATGCACTATGACGTCACAATGTATTATGACGTCATAATGTATACGCATTATGACATCACAATATTTTGTGAGAGCACAATTTGCAGGTATTATGAGCAATTTCTCTTACCACAATTTGTGTCACATCAACTGGAGCACCATGAGCATGTATTATGACATCACAGCATATTATGACATCATAACTAGTATGCACTATGACATCACAATGTATTATGACGTCATAACGTATCCGCATTATGACATCTCAATATATTATGAGAGCGCAATTAGCAGGTATTATGAGCAATTTCTCCTACCCCAATTTGTGTCACATCTACTGGAGCATCATGAGGATGTATTATGACGTCACAGTATATGATGACATCATAATTAGTATGCACTATGACGTCACAATATATTATGACGTCATAATGTTTCCGCATTATGACATCCCAATATATTATGAGAGCGCAATTTGCAGGCATTATGAAAAATTTCTCTTACCTCAATTTGTGTCAGATATACTGGGGCATCATGAGCATGTATTATGACGTCAAAATATATGATGACATCATAATTAGTATGCACTATGACGTCACAATGTATTATGACGTCATAATGTATCAGCATTATGACATCACAATATATTATGAGAGCGCAATTTGCAGGTATTATGAGCAATTTCTCTTACCCCAATTTGTGTCACATCTACTGGAGCATCATGAGCATGTATTATGACGTCACAGTATATGATGACATCATAATTAGTATGCACAATGACGTAACAGTATATTATGACGTCATAATGTATCCGCATTGTGACATCACAATATATTATGAGAGCGCAATTTGCAGGTATTATGAGCAATTTCTCTTACCCCAATTTGTGTCACATCTACTGGAGCATCATGAGCATGTATTATGACGTCACAGTATATGATGACATCATAATTAGTATGCACTATGACGTCACAATGTATTATGACGTCATAATGTATCCGCGTTATGACATCACAATATATTATGAGAGCGCAATTTGCAGGTATTATGACAAATTTCTCTTACCCCAATTTGTGTCACATCTACTGTAGCATCATGAGCATGTATTATGACGTCACAGTATATGATGACATCATAATTAGTATGCACTATGATGTCACAATGTATTATGACGTCATAATGTATCCGCATTATGACATCACAATATATTATGAGAGCGCAATTTGCAGGTATTATGAGCAATTTCTCTTACTCCAATTTGTGTCACATCTACTGGAGCATCATGAGCATGTATTATGACGTCACAGTATATGATGACATCATAATTAGTATGCACTATGACGTCACAATGTATTATGACGTCATAATGTATCCGCATTATGACATCACAGTATATTACGAGAGCGCAATTTGCAGGTACTATGAGCAATTTCTCTTACCCCAATTTGTGTCACATCTACTGGAGCATCATGAGCATGTATTATGACGTCACAGTATATGATGACATCATAATTAGTATGCACTATGACGTCACAATGTATTATGACGTCATAATATATCCGCATTATGACATCACAATATATTATGAGAGCGCAATTTGCAGGTATTATGAGCAATTTCTCTTACCCCAATTTGTGTCACATCTACTGGAGCATAATGAGCATGTATTATGACGTCACAGTATATGATGACATCATAATTAGTATGCACTATGACGTCACAATGTATTATGACGTCATAATGTATCAGCATTATGACATCACAATATATTATGAGAGCGCGATTTGCAGGTATTATGAGCAATTTCTCTTACCCCAATTTGTGTCACATCTGCTGGAGCATCATGAGCATGTATTATGACGTCACAGTATATGATGACATCATAATTAGTATGCACTATGACGTCACAATATATTATGATGTCATAATGTATCCGCATTGTGACATCACAATATATTATGAGAGCGCAATTTGCAGGTATTATGAGCAATTTCTCTTACCCCAATTTGTGTCACATCTACTGGAGCATCATGAGCATGTATTATGACGTCACAGTATATGATGACATCATAATTAGTATGCACTATGACGTCACAATGTATTATGACGTCATAATGTGTCCGCATTATGACATCACAGTATATTACGAGAGCGCAATTTGCAGGTACTATGAGCAATTTCTCTTACCCCAATTTGTGTCACATCTACTGGAGCATCATGAGCATGTATTATGACGTCACAGTATATGATGACATCATAATTAGTATGCACTATGACGTCACAATGTATTATGACGTCATAATGTATCCGCATTATGACATCACAATATATTATGAGAGCGCAATTTGCAGGTATTATGAGCAATTTCTCTTACCCCAATTTTTGTCACATCTACTGGAGCATCATGAGCATGTATTATGACGTCACAGTATATGATGACATCATAATTAGTATGCACTATGACGTCACAATGTATTATGATGTCATAATGTATCCGTATTTTGACATCACAATATATTATGAGAGCGCAATTTGCAGGTATTATGAGCAATTTCTCTTACCCCAATTTGTGTCACATCTACTGGAGCATCATGAGCATGTATTATGACGTCACAGTATATGATGACATCATAATTAGTATGCACTATGATGTCAAAATGTATTATGACGTCATAATGTGTCCGCATTATGACATCACAGTATATTACGAGAGCGCAATTTGCAAGTACTATGAGCAATTTCTCTTACCCCAATTTGTGTCACATCTACTGGAGCATCATGAGCATGTATTATGACGTCACAGTATGTGATGACATCATAATTAGTATGCACTATGACGTCACAATGTATTATGACGTCATAATGTATCCGCATTATGACATCACAATATATTATGAGGGCGCAATTTGCAGGTATTATGAGCAATTTCTCTTACCCCAATTTGTGTCACATCTACTGGAGCATCATGAGCATGTATTATGACGTCACAGTATATGATGACATCATAATTAGTATGCACTATGACGTCACAATATATTATGACGTCATAATGTATCCGCATTGTGACATCACAATATATTATGAGAGCGCAATTTGCAGGTATTATGAGCAATTTCTCTTACCCCAATTTGTGTCACATCTACTGGAGCATCATGAGCATGTATTATGACGTCACAGTATATGATGACATCATAATTAGTATGCACTATGACGTCACAATGCATTATGACGTCATAATGTATCCGCATTATGACATCACAAAATATTATGAGAGCGCAATTTGCAGGTATTATGAGCAATTTCTCTTACCCCAATTTGTGTCACATCTACTGGAGCATCATGAGCATGTATTATGACGTCACAGTATATGATGACATCATAATTAGTATGCACTATGACGTCACAATGTATTATGACGTCATAATGTATCCGCATTATGACATCACAATATATTATGAGAGCGCAATTTGCAGGTACTATGAGCAATTTCTCTTACCCCAATTTGTGTCACATCTACTGGAGCATCATGAGCATGTATTATGACGTCACAGTATATGATGACATCATAATTAGTATGCACTATGACGTGACTATGTATTATGACGTCATAATGTATCCGCATTATGACATCACAATATATTACGAGAGCGCAATTTGCAGGTATTATGAGCAATTTCTCTTACCCCAATTTGTGTCACATCTACTGGAGCATCATGAGCATGTATTATGACGTCACAGTATATGATGACATCATAATTAGTATGCACTATGACGTCACAATGTATTATGACGTCATAATGTATCCGCATTATGACATCACAGTATATTACGAGAGCGCAATTTGCAGGTACTATGAGCAATTTCTCTTACCCCAATTTGTGTCACATCTACTGGAGCATCATGAGCATGCATTATGACGTCACAGTATATGATGTCATCATAATTAGTATGCACTATGACGTCACAATGTATTATGACGTCATAATGTATCAGCATTATGACATCACAATATATTACGAGAGCGCAATTTGTAGGTATTATGAGCAATTTCTCTTACCCCAATTTGTGTCACATCTACTGGAGCATCATGAGCATGTATTATGATGTCACAGTATATGGTGACATCATAATTAGTATGCACTATGACGTCACAATGTATTATGACGTCATAATGTATCCGCATTATGACATCACAAAATATTATGAGAGCGCAATTTGCAGGTATTATGAGCAATTTCTCTTACCCCAATTTGTGTCACATCTACTGGAGCATCATGAGCATGTATTATGACGTCACAGTATATGATGACATCATAATTAGTATGCACTATGACGTCACAATGTATTATGACGTCATAATGTATCCGCATTATGACATCACAATATATTATGAGAGCGCAATTTGCAGGTATTATGAGCAATTTCTCTTACCCCAATTTGTGTCACATCTGCTGGAGCATCATGAGCATGTATTATGACGTCACAGTATATGATGATATCATAATTAGTATGCACTATGACGTCACAATATATTATGACGTCATAATGTATCCGCATTGTGACATCACAATATATTAAGAGAGCGCAATTTGCAGGTATTATGAGCAATTTCTCTTACCCCAATTTGTGTCACATCTACTGGAGCATCATGAGCATGTATTATGACGTCACAGAATATGATGACATCATAATTAGTATGCACTATGACGTCACAATGTATTATGACGTCATAATGTATCCGCATTATGACATCACAATATATTATGAGAGCGCAATTTGCAGGTACTATGAGCAATTTCTCTTACCCCAATTTGTGTCACATCTACTGGAGCATCATGAGCATGTATTATGACGTCACAGTATATGATGACATCATAATTAGTATGCACTATGACGTCAAAATGTATTATGACGTCATAATGTGTCCGCATTATGACATCACAGTATATTACGAGAGCGCTATTTGCAGGTACTATGAGCAATTTCTCTTACCCCAATTTGTGTCACATCTACTGGAGCATCATGAGCATGTATTATGACGTCACAGTATATGATGACATCATAATTAGTATGCACTATGACGTCACAATATATTATGACGTCATAATGTATCCGCATTATGACATCACAATATATTATGAGAGCGCAATTTGCAGGTATTATGAGCAATTTCTCTTACCCCAATTTGTGTCACATCTTCTGGAGCATCATGAGCATGTATTATGACGTCACAGTATATGATAACATCATAATTAGTATGCACTATGACGTCACAATGTATTATGACGTCATAATGTATCCGTATTATGACATCACAATATATTATGAGAGCGCAATTTGCAGGTATTATGAGCAATTTCTCTTACCCCAATTTGTGTCACATCTACTGGAGCATCATGAGCATGTATTATGACGTCACAGTATATGATGACATCATAATTAGTATGCACTATGACGTCAAAATATATTATGACGTCATAATGTGTCCGCATTATGACATCACAGTATATTACGAGAGCGCAATTTGCAGGTACTATGAGCAATTTCTCTTACCCCAATTTGTGTCACATCTACTGGAACATCATGAGCATGTATTATGACGTCACAGTATATGATGACATCATAATTAGTATGCACTATGACGTCAAAATATATTATGACGTCATAATGTGTCCGCATTATGACATCACAGTATATTACGAGAGCGCAATTTGCAGGTACTATGAGCAATTTCTCTTACCCCAATTTGTGTCACATCTACTGGAGCATCATGAGCATGTATTATGACGTCACAGTATATGATGACATCATAATTAGTATGCACTATGACGTCACAATGCATTATGACGTCATAATGTATCCGCATTATGACATCACAAAATATTATGAGAGCGCAATTTGCAGGTATTATGAGCAATTTCTCTTACCCCAATTTGTGCCACATCTACTGGAGCATCATGAGCATGTATTATGACGTCACAGTATATGATGACATCATAATTAGTATGCACTATGACGTCACAATGTATTATGACGTCATAATGAATCCGCATTATGACATCACAATATATTATGAGAGCGCAATTTGCAGGTATTATGATCAATTTCTCTTACCCCAATTTGTGTCACATCTACTGGAGCGTCATGAGCATGTATTATGACGTCACAGTATATGATGACATCATAATTAGTATGCACTATGACGTCACTATGTATTATGACGTCATAATGTATCCGCATTATGACATCACAATATATTACGAGAGCGCAATTTGCAGGTATTATGAGCAATTTCTCTTACCCCAATTTGTGTCACATCTACTGGAGCATCATGAGCATGTATTGTGACGTCACAGTATATGATGACATCATAATTAGTATGCACTATGACGTCACAATGTATTATGACGTCATAATGTATCCGCATTATGACATCACAGTATATTACGAGAGCGCAATTTGCAGGTACTATGAGCAATTTCTCTTACCACAATTTGTGTCACATCTACTGGAGCATGATGAGCATGTATTATGACGTCACAGTATATGATGTCATCATAATTAGTATGCACTATGACGTCACAATGTATTATGACGTCATAATGTATCAGCATTATGACATCACAATATATTACGAGAGCGCAATTTGCAGGTATTATGAGCAATTTCTCTTACCCAATTTGTGTCACATCTACTGGAGCATCATGAGCATGTATTATGATGTCACAGTATATGGTGACATCATAATTAGTATGCACTATGACGTCACAATGTATTATGACGTCATAATGTATCCGCATTATGACATCACAATATATTATGAGAGCGCAATTTGCAGGTATTATGAGCAATTTCTCTTACCCCAATTTGTGTCACATCTGCTGGAGCATCATGAGCATGTATTATGACGTCACAGTATATGATGACATCATAATTAGTATGCACTATGACGTCACAATATATTATGACGTCATAATGTATCCGCATTATGACATCACAATATATTACGAGAGCGCAATTTGCAGGTATTATGAGCAATTTCTCTTACCCCAATTTGTGTCACATCTACTGGAGCATCATGAGCATGTATTATGACGTCACAGTATATGATGACATCATAATTAGTATGCACTATGACGTCACAATGTATTATGACGTCATAATGTATCCGCATTATGACATCACAGTATATTACGAGAACGCAATTTGCAGGTACTATGAGCAATTTCTCTTACACCAATTTGTGTCACATCTACTGGAGCATCATGAGCATGTATTATGACGTCACAGTATATGATGTCATCATAATTAGTATGCACTATGACGTCACAATGTATTATGACGTCATAATGTATCAGCATTATGACATCACAATATATTACGAGAGCGCAATTCGCAGGTATTATGAGCAATTTCTCTTACCCCAATTTGTGTCACATCTACTGGAGCATCATGAGCATGTATTATGATGTCACAGTATATGGTGACATCATAATTAGTATGCACTATGACGTCACAATGTATTATGACGTCATAATGTATCCGCATTATGACATCACAATATATTATGAGAGCGCAATTTGCAGGTATTATGAGCAATTTCTCTTACCCCAATTTGTGTCACATCTACTGAAGCATCATGAGCATGTATTATGACGTCACAGTATATGATGACATCATAATTAGTATGCACTATGACGTCACAATGTATTATGACGTCATAATGTATCAGCATTATGACATCACAATATATTATGAGAGTGCAATTTGCAGGTATTATGAGCAATTTCTCTTACCCCAATTTGTGTCACATCTGCTGGAGCATCATGAGCATGTATTATGACGTCACAGTATATGATGACATCATAATTAGTATGCACTATGACGTCACAATATATTATGACGTCATAATGTATCCACATTGTGACATCACAATATATCAAGAGAGCGCAATTTGCAGGTATTATGAGCAATTTCTCTTACCCCAATTTGTGTCACATCTACTGGAGCATCATGAGCATGTATTATGACGTCACAGTATATGATGACATCATAATTAGTATGCACTATGACGTCACAATGTATTATGACGTCATAATGTATCCGCATTATGACATCACAATATATTATGAGAGCGCAATTTGCAGGTACTATGAGCAATTTCTCTTACCCCAATTTGTGTCACATCTACTGGAGCATCATGAGCATGTATTATGACGTCACAGTATATGATGACATCATAATTAGTATGCACTATGACGTCAAAATGTATTATGACGTCATAATGTGTCCGCATTATGACATCACAGTATATTACGAGAGCGCAATTTGCAGGTATTATGAGCAATTTCTCTTACCCCAATTTGTGTCACATCTACTGGAGCATCATGAGCATGTATTATGACGTCACAGTATATGATGACATCATAATTAGTATGCACTATGACGTCAAAATGTATTATGACGTCATAATGTGTCCGCATTATGACATCACAGTATATTACGAGAGCGCAATTTGCAGGTACTATGAGCAATTTCTCTTATCCCAATTTGTGTCACATCTACTGGAGCATCATGAGCATGTATTATGACGTCACAGTATATGATGACATCATAATTAGTATGCACTATGACGTCACAATGCATTATGACGTCATAATGTATCCGCATTATGACATCACAAAATATTATGAGAGCGCAATTTGCAGGTATTATGAGCAATTTCTCTTACCCCAATTTGTGCCACATCTACTGGAGCATCATGAGCATGTATTATGACGTCACAGTATATGATGACATCATAATTAGTATGCACTATGACGTCACAATGTATTATGACGTCATAATGAATCCGCATTATGACATCACAATATATTATGAGAGCGCAATTTGCAGGTATTATGATCAATTTCTCTTACCCCAATTTGTGTCACATCTACTGGAGCATCATGAGCATGTATTATGACGTCACAGTATATGATGTCATCATAATTAGTATGCACTATGACGTCACTATGTATTATGACGTCATAATGTATCCGCATTATGACATCACAATATATTACGAGAGCGCAATTTGCAGGTATTATGAGCAATTTCTCTTACCCCAATTTGTGTCACATCTACTGGAGCATCATGAGCATGTATTATGACGTCACAGTATATGATGACATCATAATTAGTATGCACTATGACGTCACAATGTATTATGACGTCATAATGTATCCGCATTATGACATCACAGTATATTACGAGAGCGCAATTTGCAGGTACAATGAGCAATTTCTCTTACCCCAATTTGTGTCACATCTACTGGAGCATCATGAGCATGTATTATGACGTTACAGTATATGATGTCATCATAATTAGTATGCACTATGACGTCACAATGTATTATGACGTCATAATGTATCAGCATTATGACATCACAATATATTACGAGAGCGCAATTTGCAGGTATTATGAGCAATTTCTCTTACCCCAATTTGTGTCACATCTACTGGAGCATCATGAGCATGTATTATGATGTCACAGTATATGGTGACATCATAATTAGTATGCACTATGACGTCACAATGTATTATGACGTCATAATGTATCCGCATTATGACATCACAATATATTATGAGAGCGCAATTTGCAGGTATTATGAGCAGTTTCTCTTACCCCAATTTGTGTCACATCTGCTGGAGCATCATGAGAATGTATTATGACGTCACAGTATATGATGACATCATAATTAGTATGCACTATGACGTCACAATATATTATGACGTCATAATGTATCCGCATTGTGACATCACAATATATTATGAGAGCGCAGTTTGCAGGTATTATGAGCAATTTCTCTTACCCCAATTTGTGTCACATCTACTGGAGCATCATGAGCATGTATTATGACGTCACAGTATATGATGACATCATAATTAGTATGCACTATGACGTCACAATGTATTATGACGTCATAATGTATCCGCATTATGACATCACAATATATTATGAGAGCGCAATTTGCAGGTACTATGAGCAATTTCTCTTACCCCAATTTGTGTCACATCTACTGGAGCATCATGAGCATGTATTATGACGTCACAGTATATGATGTCATCATAATTAGTATGCACTATGACGTCACAATGTATTATGACGTCATAATGTATCAGCATTATGACATCACAATATATTATGAGAGCGCAATTTGCAGGTATTATGAGCAATTTCTCTTACCCCAATTTGTGTCACATCTACTGGAGCATCATGAGCATGTATTATGATGTCACAGTATATGGTGACATCATAATTAGTATGCACTATGACGACACAATGTATTATGACGTCATAATGTATCCGCATTATGACATCACAATATATTATGAGAGCGCAATTTGCAGGTATTATGAGCAATTTCTCTTACCCCAATTTGTGTCACATCTACTGGAGCATCATGAGCATGTATTATGACGTCACAGTATATGATGACATCATAATTAGTATGCACTATGACGTCACAATGTATTATGACGTCATAATGTATCAGCATTATGACATCACAATATATTATGAGAGCGCAATTTGCAGGTATTATGAGCAATTTCTCTTACCCCAATTTGTGTCACATCTGCTGGAGCATCATGAGCATGTATTATGACGTCACAGTATATGATGACATCATAATTAGTATGCACTATGACGTCACAATATATTATGACGTCATAATGTATCCGCATTGTGACATCACAATATATTAAGAGAGCGCAATTTGCAGGTATTATGAGCAATTTCTCTTACCCCAATTTGTGTCACATCTGCTGGAGCATCATGAGCATGTATTATGACGTCACAGTATATGATGACATCATAATTAGTATGCACTATGACGTCACAATGTATTATGACGTCATAATGTATCCGCATTATGACATCACAATATATTATGAGAGCGCAATTTGCAGGTACTATGAGCAATTTCTCTTACCCCAATTTGTGTCACATCTACTGGAGCATCATGAGCATGTATTATGACGTCACAGTATATGATGACATCATAATTAGTGTGCACTATTACGTCAAAATGTATTATGACGTCATAATGTGTCCGCATTATGACATCACAGTATATTACGAGAGCGCAATTTGCAGGTACTATGAGCAATTTCTCTTACCCCAATTTGTGTCACATCTACTGGAGCATCATGAGCATGTATTATGACGTCACAGTATATGATGACATCATAATTAGTATGCACTATGACGTCACAATGTATTATGACGTCATAATGTATCCGCATTTTGACATCACAATATATTACGAGAGCGCAATTTGCAGGTATTATGAGCAATTTCTCTTACCCCAATTTGTGTCACATCTACTGGAGCATCATGAGCATGTATTATGATGTCACAGTATATGGTGACATCATAATTAGTATGCACTATGACGTCACAATGTATTATGACGTCATAATGTATCCGCATTATGACATCACAATATATTATGAGAGCGCAATTTGCAGGTATTATGAGCAGTTTCTCTTACCCCAATTTGTGTCACATCTGCTGGAGCATCATGAGAATGTATTATGACGTCACAGTATATGATGACATCATAATTAGTATGCACTATGACGTCACAATATATTATGACGTCATAATGTATCCGCATTGTGACATCACAATATATTATGAGAGCGCAATTTGCAGGTATTATGAGCAATTTCTCTTACCCCAATTTGTGTCACATCTACTGGAGCATCATGAGCATGTATTATGACGTCACAGTATATGATGACATCATAATTAGTATGCACTATGACGTCACAATGTATTATGACGTCATAATGTATCCGCATTATGACATCACAATATATTATGAGAGCGCAATTTGCAGGTACTATGAGCAATTTCTCTTACCCCAATTTGTGTCACATCTACTGGAGCATCATGAGCATGTATTATGACGTCACAGTATATGATGTCATCATAATTAGTATGCACTATGACGTCACAATGTATTATGACGTCATAATGTATCAGCATTATGACATCACAATATATTATGAGAGCGCAATTTGCAGGTATTATGAGCAATTTCTCTTACCCCAATTTGTGTCACATCTACTGGAGCATCATGAGCATGTATTATGATGTCACAGTATATGGTGACATCATAATTAGTATGCACTATGACGACACAATGTATTATGACGTCATAATGTATCCGCATTATGACATCACAATATATTATGAGAGCGCAATTTGCAGGTATTATGAGCAATTTCTCTTACCCCAATTTGTGTCACATCTACTGGAGCATCATGAGCATGTATTATGACGTCACAGTATATGATGACATCATAATTAGTATGCACTATGACGTCACAATGTATTATGACGTCATAATGTATCAGCATTATGACATCACAATATATTATGAGAGCGCAATTTGCAGGTATTATGAGCAATTTCTCTTACCCCAATTTGTGTCACATCTGCTGGAGCATCATGAGCATGTATTATGACGTCACAGTTTATGATGACATCATAATTAGTATGCACTATGACGTCACAATATATTATGACGTCATAATGTATCCGCATTGTGACATCACAATATATTAAGAGAGCGCAATTTGCAGGTATTATGAGCAATTTCTCTTACCTCAATTTGTGTCACATCTGCTGGAGCATCATGAGCATGTATTATGACGTCACAGTATATGATGACATCATAATTAGTATGCACTATGACGTCACAATGTATTATGACGTCATAATGTATCCGCATTATGACATCACAATATATTATGAGAGCGCAATTTGCAGGTACTATGAGCAATTTCTCTTACCCCAATTTGTGTCACATCTTCTGGAGCATCATGAGCATGTATTATGACGTCACAGTATATGGTGACATCATAATTAGTATGCACTATGACGACACAATGTATTATGACGTCATAATGTATCCGCATTATGACATCACAATATATTATGAGAGCGCAATTTGCAGGTATTATGAGCAATTTCTCTTACCCCAATTTGTGTCACATCTACTGGAGCATCATGAGCATGTATTATGACGTCACAGTATATGATGACATCATAATTAGTATGCACTATGACGTCACAATGTATTATGACGTCATAATGTATCAGCATTATGACATCACAATATATTATGAGAGCGCAATTTGCAGGTATTATGAGCAATTTCTCTTACCCCAATTTGTGTCACATCTGCTGGAGCATCATGAGCATGTATTATGACGTCACAGTATATGATGACATCATAATTAGTATGCACTATGACGTCACAATATATTATGACGTCATAATGTATCCGCATTGTGACATCACAATATATTAAGAGAGCGCAATTTGCAGGTATTATGAGCAATTTCTCTTACCCCAATTTGTGTCACATCTGCTGGAGCATCATGAGCATGTATTATGACGTCACAGTATATGATGACATCATAATTAGTATGCACTATGACGTCAAAATGTATTATGACGTCATAATGTATCCGCATTATGACATCACAATATATTATGAGAGCGCAATTTGCAGGTATTATGAGCAATTTCTCTTACCCCAACTTGTGTCACATCTTCTGGAGCATCATGAGCATGTATTATGACGTCACAGTATATGATGACATCATAATTAGTATGCACTATGACGTCACAATGTATTATGACGTCATAATGTATCCGTATTATGACATCACTATATATTATGAGAGCGCAATTTGCAGGTATTATGAGCAATTTCTCTTACCCCAATTTGTGTCACATCTAATGGAGCATCATGAGCATGTATTATGACGTCACAGTATATGATGACATCATAATTAGTATGCACTATGACGTCAAAATGTATTATGACGTCATAATGTGTCCGCATTATGACATCACAGTATATTACGAGAGCGCAATTTGCAGGTACTATGAGCAATTTCTCTTACCCCAATTTGTGTCACATCTACTGGAGCATCATGAGCATGTATTATGACGTCACAGTATATGATGACATCATAATTAGTATGCACTATGACGTCAAAATGTATTATGACGTCATAATGTGTCCGCATTATGACATCACAGTATATTACGAGAGCGCAATTTGCAGGTACTATGAGCAATTTCTCTTACCCCAATTTGTGTCACATCTACTGGAGCATCATGAGCATGTATTATGACGTCACAGTATATGATAACATCATAATTAGTATGCACTATGACGTCACAATGTATTATGACGTCATAATGTATCCGCATTATGACATCACAATATATTATGAGAGCGCAATTTGCAGGTATTATGAGCAATTTCTCTTACCCCAATTTGTGTCACATCTTCTGGAGCATCATGAGCATGTATTATGACGTCACAGTATATGATAACATCATAATTAGTATGCACTATGACGTCACAATGTATTATGACGTCATAATGTATCCGTATTATGACATCACAATATATTATGAGAGCGCAATTTGCAGGTATTATGAGCAATTTCTCTTACCCCAATTTGTGTCACATCTACTGGAGCATCATGAGCATGTATTATGACGTCACAGTATATGATGACATCATAATTAGTATGCACTAGGACGTCAAAATATATTATGACGTCATAATGTGTCCGCATTATGACATCACAGTATATTACAAGAGCGCAATTTGCAGGTACTATGAGCAATTTCTCTTACCCCAATTTGTGTCACATCTACTGGAACATCATGAGCATGTATTATGACGTCACAGTATATGATGACATCATAATTAGTATGCACTATGACGTCAAAATATATTATGACGTCATAATGTGTCCGCATTATGACATCACAGTATATTACGAGAGCGCAATTTGCAGGTACTATGAGCAATTTCTCTTACCCCAATTTGTGTCACATATACTGGAGCATCATGAGCATGTATTATGACGTCACAGTATATGATGACATCATAATTAGTATGCACTATGACGTCACAATGCATTATGACGTCATAATGTATCCGCATTATGACATCACAAAATATTATGAGAGCGCAATTTGCAGGTATTATGAGCAATTTCTCTTACCCCAATTTGTGCCACATCTACTGGAGCATCATGAGCATGTATTATGACGTCACAGTATATGATGACATCATAATTAGTATGCACTATGACGTCACAATGTATTATGACGTCATAATGAATCCGCATTATGACATCACAATATATTATGAGAGCGCAATTTGCAGGTATTATGATCAATTTCTCTTACCCCAATTTGTGTCACATCTACTGGAGCGTCATGAGCATGTATTATGACGTCACAGTATATGATGACATCATAATTAGTATGCACTATGACGTCACTATGTATTATGACGTCATAATGTATCCGCATTATGACATCACAATATATTACGAGAGCGCAATTTGCAGGTATTATGAGCAATTTCTCTTACCCCAATTTGTGTCACATCTACTGGAGCATCATGAGCATGTATTGTGACGTCACAGTATATGATGACATCATAATTAGTATGCACTATGACGTCACAATGTATTATGACGTCATAATGTATCCGCATTATGACATCACAGTATATTACGAGAGCGCAATTTGCAGGTACTATGAGCAATTTCTCTTACCACAATTTGTGTCACATCCACTGGAGCATGATGAGCATGTATTATGACGTCACAGTATATGATGTCATCATAATTAGTATGCACTATGACGTCACAATGTATTATGACGTCATAATGTATCCGTATTTTGACATCACAATATATTATGAGAGCGCAATTTGCAGGTATTATGAGCAATTTCTCTTACCCCAATTTGTGTCACATCTACTGGAGAATCATGAGCATGTATTATGACGTCACAGTATATGATGACATCATAATTAGTATGCACTATGATGTCAAAATGTATTATGACGTCATAATGTGTCCGCATTATGATATCACAGTATATTACGAGAGCGCAATTTGCAAGTACTATGAGCAATTTCTCTTACCCCAATTTGTGTCACATCTACTGGAGCATCATGAGCATGTATTATGACGTCACAGTATGTGATGACATCATAATTAGTATGCACTATGACGTCACAATGTATTATGACGTCAAAATGTATCCGCATTATGACATCACAATATATTATGAGGGCGCAATTTGCAGGTATTATGAGCAATTTCTCTTACCCCAATTTGTGTCACATCCACTGGAGCATCATGAGCATGTATTATGACGTCACAGTATATGATGACATCATAATTAGTATGCACTATGACGTCACAATGTATTATGACGTCATAATGAATCCACATTATGACATCACAATATATTATGAGAGCGCAATTTGCAGGTATTATGATCAATTTCTCTTACCCCAATTTGTGTCACATCTACTGGAGCATCATGAGCATGTATTATGACGTCACAGTATATGATGACATCATAATTAGTATGCACTATGACGTGACTATGTATTATGACGTCATAATGTATCCGCATTATGACATCACAATATATTACGAGAGCGCAATTTGCAGGTATTATGAGCAATTTCTGTTACCCCAATTTGTGTCACATCTACTGGAGCATCATGAGCATGTATTATGACGTCACAGTATATGATGACATCATAATTAGTATGCACTATGACGTCACAATGTATTATGACGTCATAATGTATCCGCATTATGACATCACAGTATATTACGAGAGCGCAATTTGCAGGTACTATGAGCAATTTCTCTTACCCCAATTTGTGTCACATCTACTGGAGCATCATGAGCATGCATTATGACGTCACAGTATATGATGTCATCATAATTAGTATGCACTATGACGTCACAATGTATTATGACGTCATAATGTATCAGCATTATGACATCACAATATATTACGAGAGCGCAATTTGCAGGTTTTATGAGCAATTTCTCTTACCCCAATTTGTGTCACATCTACTGGAGCATCATGAGCATGTATTATGATGCCACAGTATATGGTGACATCATAATTAGTATGCACTATGACGTCACAATGTATTATGACGTCATAATGTATCCGCATTATGACATCACAATATATTATGAGAGCGCAATTTGCAGGTATTATGAGCAATTTCTCTTACCCCAATTTGTGTCACATCTACTGGAGCATCATGAGCATGTATTATGACGTCACAGTATATGATGACATCATAATTAGTATGCACTATGACGTCACAATGTATTATGACGTCATAATGTATCAGCATTATGACATCACAATATATTATGAGAGCGCAATTTGCAGGTATTATGAGCAATTTCTCTTACCCCAATTTGTGTCACATCTGCTGGAGCATCATGAGCATGTATTATGATGTCACAGTATATGATGACATCATAATTAGTATGCACTATGACGTCACAATATATTATGACGTCATAATGTATCCGCATTGTGACATCACAATATATTAAGAGAGCGCAATTTGCAGGTATTATGAGCAATTTCTCTTACCCCAATTTGTGTCACATCTACTGGAGCATCATGAGCATGTATTATGACGTCACAGAATATGATGACATCATAATTAGTATGCACTATGACGTCACAATGTATTATGACGTCATAATGTATCCGCATTATGACATCACAATATATTATGAGAGCGCAATTTGCAGGTACTATGAGCAATTTCTCTTACCCCAATTTGTGTCACATCTACTGGAGCATCATGAGCATGTATTATGACGTCACAGTATATGATGACATCATAATTAGTATGCACTATGACGTCAAAATGTATTATGACGTCATAATGTGTCCGCATTATGACATCACAGTATATTACGAGAGCGCAATTTGCAGGTACTATGAGCAATTTCTCTTACCCCAATTTGTGTCACATATACTGGAGCATCATGAGCATGTATTATGACGTCACAGTATATGATGACATCATAATTAGTATGCACTATGACGTCACAATGCATTATGACGTCATAATGTATCCGCATTATGACATCACAAAATATTATGAGAGCGCAATTTGCAGGTATTATGAGCAATTTCTCTTACCCCAATTTGTGCCACATCTACTGGAGCATCATGAGCATGTATTATGACATCACAGCATATGATGACATCATAACTAGTATGCACTATGACATCACAATGTATTATGACGTCATAATGTTTCCGCATTATGACATCACAATATATTATGAGAGCGCAATTTGCAGGCATTATGAGCAATTTATCTTACCTCAATTTGTGTCAGATATACTGGAGCATCATGAGCATGTATTATGACGTCACAGTATATGATGACATCATAATTAGTATGCACTATGACGTCACAATGTATTATGGCGTCATAATGTATCCGCATTATGACATCACAGTATATTACGAGAGCGCAATTTGCAGGTACTATGAGCAATTTCTCTTACCCCAATTTGTGTCACATCTACTGGAGCATCATGAGCATGTATTACGACGTCACAGTATATGATGACATCATAATTAGTATGCACTATGACGTCACAATGTATTATGGCGTCATAATGTATCCGCATTATGACATCACAGTATATTACGAGAGCGCAATTTGCAGGTACTATGAGCAATTTCTCTTACCCCAATTTGTGTCACATCTACTGGAGCATCATGAGCATGTATTATGACGTCACAGTATATGATGACATCATAATTAGTATGCACTATGACGTCACAATGTATTATGACGTCATAATATATCCGCATTATGACATCACAATATATTATGAGAGCGCAATTTGCAGGTATTATGAGCAATTTCTCTTACCCCAATTTGTGTCACATCTACTGGAGCATCATGAGCATGTATTATGACGTCACAGTATATGATGACATCATAATTAGTATGCACTATGACGTCACAATGTATTATGACGTCATAATGTATCAGCATTATTACATCACAATATATTATGAGAGCGCAATTTGCAGGTATTATGAGCAATTTCTCTTACCCCAATTTGTGTCACATCTACTGGAGCATCATGAGCATGTATTATGACGTCACAGTATATGATGACATCATAATTAGTATGCACTATGACGTCACAATATATTATGACGTCATAATGTATCCGCATTGTGACATCACAATATATTATGAGAGCGCAATTTGCAGGTATTATGAGCAATGTCTCTTACCCCAATTTGTGTCACATCTACTGGAGCATCATGAGCATGTATTATGACGTCACAGTATATGATGACATCATAATTAGTATGCACTATGACGTCACAATGTATTATGACGTCATAATGTATCCGCATTATGACATCACAATATATTATGAGAGTGCAATTTGCAGGTATTATGAGCAATTTCTCTTACCCCAATTTGTGTCACATCTACTGGAGCATCATGAGCATGTATTATGACGTCACAGTATATGATGACATCATAATTAGTATGCACTATGACGTCACAATGTATTATGACGTCATATTGTATCCGCATTATGTCATCACAGTATATTACGAGAGCGCAATTTGCAGGTACTATCAGCAATTTCTCTTACCCCAATTTGTGTCACATCTACTGGAGCATCATGAGCATGTATTATGACGTCACAGTATATGATGACATCATAATTAGTATGCACTATGACATCACAATGTATTATGACGTCATAATGTATACGCATTATGACATCACAATATTTTGTGAGAGCACAATTTGCAGGTATTATGAGCAATTTCTCTTACCACAATTTGTGTCACATCAACTGGAGCACCATGAGCATGTATTATGACATCACAGCATATTATGACATCATAACTAGTATGCACTATGACATCACAATGTATTATGACGTCATAACGTATCCGCATTATGACATCTCAATATATTATGAGAGCGCAATTAGCAGGTATTATGAGCAATTTCTCCTACCCCAATTTGTGTCACATCTACTGGAGCATCATGAGGATGTATTATGACGTCACAGTATATGATGACATCATAATTAGTATGCACTATGACGTCACAATATATTATGACGTCATAATGTTTCCGCATTATGACATCCCAATATATTATGAGAGCGCAATTTGCAGGCATTATGAAAAATTTCTCTTACCTCAATTTGTGTCAGATATACTGGGGCATCATGAGCATGTATTATGACGTCAAAATATATGATGACATCATAATTAGTATGCACTATGACGTCACAATGTATTATGACGTCATAATGTATCAGCATTATGACATCACAATATATTATGAGAGCGCAATTTGCAGGTATTATGAGCAATTTCTCTTACCCCAATTTGTGTCACATCTACTGGAGCATCATGAGCATGTATTATGACGTCACAGTATATGATGACATCATAATTAGTATGCACAATGACGTAACAGTATATTATGACGTCATAATGTATCCGCATTGTGACATCACAATATATTATGAGAGCGCAATTTGCAGGTATTATGAGCAATTTCTCTTACCCCAATTTGTGTCACATCTACTGGAGCATCATGAGCATGTATTATGACGTCACAGTATATGATGACATCATAATTAGTATGCACTATGACGTCACAATGTATTATGACGTCATAATGTATCCGCGTTATGACATCACAATATATTATGAGAGCGCAATTTGCAGGTATTATGACAAATTTCTCTTACCCCAATTTGTGTCACATCTACTGTAGCATCATGAGCATGTATTATGACGTCACAGTATATGATGACATCATAATTAGTATGCACTATGATGTCACAATGTATTATGACGTCATAATGTATCCGCATTATGACATCACAATATATTATGAGAGCGCAATTTGCAGGTATTATGAGCAATTTCTCTTACTCCAATTTGTGTCACATCTACTGGAGCATCATGAGCATGTATTATGACGTCACAGTATATGATGACATCATAATTAGTATGCACTATGACGTCACAATGTATTATGACGTCATAATGTATCCGCATTATGACATCACAGTATATTACGAGAGCGCAATTTGCAGGTACTATGAGCAATTTCTCTTACCCCAATTTGTGTCACATCTACTGGAGCATCATGAGCATGTATTATGACGTCACAGTATATGATGACATCATAATTAGTATGCACTATGACGTCACAATGTATTATGACGTCATAATATATCCGCATTATGACATCACAATATATTATGAGAGCGCAATTTGCAGGTATTATGAGCAATTTCTCTTACCCCAATTTGTGTCACATCTACTGGAGCATAATGAGCATGTATTATGACGTCACAGTATATGATGACATCATAATTAGTATGCACTATGACGTCACAATGTATTATGACGTCATAATGTATCAGCATTATGACATCACAATATATTATGAGAGCGCGATTTGCAGGTATTATGAGCAATTTCTCTTACCCCAATTTGTGTCACATCTGCTGGAGCATCATGAGCATGTATTATGACGTCACAGTATATGATGACATCATAATTAGTATGCACTATGACGTCACAATATATTATGATGTCATAATGTATCCGCATTGTGACATCACAATATATTATGAGAGCGCAATTTGCAGGTATTATGAGCAATTTCTCTTACCCCAATTTGTGTCACATCTACTGGAGCATCATGAGCATGTATTATGACGTCACAGTATATGATGACATCATAATTAGTATGCACTATGACGTCACAATGTATTATGACGTCATAATGTGTCCGCATTATGACATCACAGTATATTACGAGAGCGCAATTTGCAGGTACTATGAGCAATTTCTCTTACCCCAATTTGTGTCACATCTACTGGAGCATCATGAGCATGTATTATGACGTCACAGTATATGATGACATCATAATTAGTATGCACTATGACGTCACAATGTATTATGACGTCATAATGTATCCGCATTATGACATCACAATATATTATGAGAGCGCAATTTGCAGGTATTATGAGCAATTTCTCTTACCCCAATTTTTGTCACATCTACTGGAGCATCATGAGCATGTATTATGACGTCACAGTATATGATGACATCATAATTAGTATGCACTATGACGTCACAATGTATTATGATGTCATAATGTATCCGTATTTTGACATCACAATATATTATGAGAGCGCAATTTGCAGGTATTATGAGCAATTTCTCTTACCCCAATTTGTGTCACATCTACTGGAGCATCATGAGCATGTATTATGACGTCACAGTATATGATGACATCATAATTAGTATGCACTATGATGTCAAAATGTATTATGACGTCATAATGTGTCCGCATTATGACATCACAGTATATTACGAGAGCGCAATTTGCAAGTACTATGAGCAATTTCTCTTACCCCAATTTGTGTCACATCTACTGGAGCATCATGAGCATGTATTATGACGTCACAGTATGTGATGACATCATAATTAGTATGCACTATGACGTCACAATGTATTATGACGTCATAATGTATCCGCATTATGACATCACAATATATTATGAGGGCGCAATTTGCAGGTATTATGAGCAATTTCTCTTACCCCAATTTGTGTCACATCTACTGGAGCATCATGAGCATGTATTATGACGTCACAGTATATGATGACATCATAATTAGTATGCACTATGACGTCACAATATATTATGACGTCATAATGTATCCGCATTGTGACATCACAATATATTATGAGAGCGCAATTTGCAGGTATTATGAGCAATTTCTCTTACCCCAATTTGTGTCACATCTACTGGAGCATCATGAGCATGTATTATGACGTCACAGTATATGATGACATCATAATTAGTATGCACTATGACGTCACAATGCATTATGACGTCATAATGTATCCGCATTATGACATCACAAAATATTATGAGAGCGCAATTTGCAGGTATTATGAGCAATTTCTCTTACCCCAATTTGTGTCACATCTACTGGAGCATCATGAGCATGTATTATGACGTCACAGTATATGATGACATCATAATTAGTATGCACTATGACGTCACAATGTATTATGACGTCATAATGTATCCGCATTATGACATCACAATATATTATGAGAGCGCAATTTGCAGGTATTATGAGCAATTTCTCTTACCCCAATTTGTGTCACATCTACTGGAGCATCATGAGCATGTATTATGACGTCACAGTATATGATGACATCATAATTAGTATGCACTATGACGTGACTATGTATTATGACGTCATAATGTATCCGCATTATGACATCACAATATATTACGAGAGCGCAATTTGCAGGTATTATGAGCAATTTCTCTTACCCCAATTTGTGTCACATCTACTGGAGCATCATGAGCATGTATTATGACGTCACAGTATATGATGACATCATAATTAGTATGCACTATGACGTCACAATGTATTATGACGTCATAATGTATCCGCATTATGACATCACAGTATATTACGAGAGCGCAATTTGCAGGTACTATGAGCAATTTCTCTTACCCCAATTTGTGTCACATCTACTGGAGCATCATGAGCATGCATTATGACGTCACAGTATATGATGTCATCATAATTAGTATGCACTATGACGTCACAATGTATTATGACGTCATAATGTATCAGCATTATGACATCACAATATATTACGAGAGCGCAATTTGTAGGTATTATGAGCAATTTCTCTTACCCCAATTTGTGTCACATCTACTGGAGCATCATGAGCATGTATTATGATGTCACAGTATATGGTGACATCATAATTAGTATGCACTATGACGTCACAATGTATTATGACGTCATAATGTATCCGCATTATGACATCACAAAATATTATGAGAGCGCAATTTGCAGGTATTATGAGCAATTTCTCTTACCCCAATTTGTGTCACATCTACTGGAGCATCATGAGCATGTATTATGACGTCACAGTATATGATGACATCATAATTAGTATGCACTATGACGTCACAATGTATTATGACGTCATAATGTATCCGCATTATGACATCACAATATATTATGAGAGCGCAATTTGCAGGTATTATGAGCAATTTCTCTTACCCCAATTTGTGTCACATCTGCTGGAGCATCATGAGCATGTATTATGACGTCACAGTATATGATGATATCATAATTAGTATGCACTATGACGTCACAATATATTATGACGTCATAATGTATCCGCATTGTGACATCACAATATATTAAGAGAGCGCAATTTGCAGGTATTATGAGCAATTTCTCTTACCCCAATTTGTGTCACATCTACTGGAGCATCATGAGCATGTATTATGACGTCACAGAATATGATGACATCATAATTAGTATGCACTATGACGTCACAATGTATTATGACGTCATAATGTATCCGCATTATGACATCACAATATATTATGAGAGCGCAATTTGCAGGTACTATGAGCAATTTCTCTTACCCCAATTTGTGTCACATCTACTGGAGCATCATGAGCATGTATTATGACGTCACAGTATATGATGACATCATAATTAGTATGCACTATGACGTCAAAATGTATTATGACGTCATAATGTGTCCGCATTATGACATCACAGTATATTACGAGAGCGCTATTTGCAGGTACTATGAGCAATTTCTCTTACCCCAATTTGTGTCACATCTACTGGAGCATCATGAGCATGTATTATGACGTCACAGTATATGATGACATCATAATTAGTATGCACTATGACGTCACAATGTATTATGACGTCATAATGTATACGCATTATGACATCACAATATTTTGTGAGAGCACAATTTGCAGGTATTATGAGCAATTTCTCTTACCACAATTTGTGTCACATCAACTGGAGCACCATGAGCATGTATTATGACATCACAGCATATTATGACATCATAACTAGTATGCACTATGACATCACAATGTATTATGACGTCATAACGTATCCGCATTATGACATCTCAATATATTATGAGAGCGCAATTAGCAGGTATTATGAGCAATTTCTCCTACCCCAATTTGTGTCACATCTACTGGAGCATCATGAGGATGTATTATGACGTCACAGTATATGATGACATCATAATTAGTATGCACTATGACGTCACAATATATTATGACGTCATAATGTTTCCGCATTATGACATCCCAATATATTATGAGAGCGCAATTTGCAGGCATTATGAAAAATTTCTCTTACCTCAATTTGTGTCAGATATACTGGGGCATCATGAGCATGTATTATGACGTCAAAATATATGATGACATCATAATTAGTATGCACTATGACGTCACAATGTATTATGACGTCATAATGTATCAGCATTATGACATCACAATATATTATGAGAGCGCAATTTGCAGGTATTATGAGCAATTTCTCTTACCCCAATTTGTGTCACATCTACTGGAGCATCATGAGCATGTATTATGACGTCACAGTATATGATGACATCATAATTAGTATGCACAATGACGTAACAGTATATTATGACGTCATAATGTATCCGCATTGTGACATCACAATATATTATGAGAGCGCAATTTGCAGGTATTATGAGCAATTTCTCTTACCCCAATTTGTGTCACATCTACTGGAGCATCATGAGCATGTATTATGACGTCACAGTATATGATGACATCATAATTAGTATGCACTATGACGTCACAATGTATTATGACGTCATAATGTATCCGCGTTATGACATCACAATATATTATGAGAGCGCAATTTGCAGGTATTATGACAAATTTCTCTTACCCCAATTTGTGTCACATCTACTGTAGCATCATGAGCATGTATTATGACGTCACAGTATATGATGACATCATAATTAGTATGCACTATGATGTCACAATGTATTATGACGTCATAATGTATCCGCATTATGACATCACAATATATTATGAGAGCGCAATTTGCAGGTATTATGAGCAATTTCTCTTACTCCAATTTGTGTCACATCTACTGGAGCATCATGAGCATGTATTATGACGTCACAGTATATGATGACATCATAATTAGTATGCACTATGACGTCACAATGTATTATGACGTCATAATGTATCCGCATTATGACATCACAGTATATTACGAGAGCGCAATTTGCAGGTACTATGAGCAATTTCTCTTACCCCAATTTGTGTCACATCTACTGGAGCATCATGAGCATGTATTATGACGTCACAGTATATGATGACATCATAATTAGTATGCACTATGACGTCACAATGTATTATGACGTCATAATATATCCGCATTATGACATCACAATATATTATGAGAGCGCAATTTGCAGGTATTATGAGCAATTTCTCTTACCCCAATTTGTGTCACATCTACTGGAGCATAATGAGCATGTATTATGACGTCACAGTATATGATGACATCATAATTAGTATGCACTATGACGTCACAATGTATTATGACGTCATAATGTATCAGCATTATGACATCACAATATATTATGAGAGCGCGATTTGCAGGTATTATGAGCAATTTCTCTTACCCCAATTTGTGTCACATCTGCTGGAGCATCATGAGCATGTATTATGACGTCACAGTATATGATGACATCATAATTAGTATGCACTATGACGTCACAATATATTATGATGTCATAATGTATCCGCATTGTGACATCACAATATATTATGAGAGCGCAATTTGCAGGTATTATGAGCAATTTCTCTTACCCCAATTTGTGTCACATCTACTGGAGCATCATGAGCATGTATTATGACGTCACAGTATATGATGACATCATAATTAGTATGCACTATGACGTCACAATGTATTATGACGTCATAATGTGTCCGCATTATGACATCACAGTATATTACGAGAGCGCAATTTGCAGGTACTATGAGCAATTTCTCTTACCCCAATTTGTGTCACATCTACTGGAGCATCATGAGCATGTATTATGACGTCACAGTATATGATGACATCATAATTAGTATGCACTATGACGTCACAATGTATTATGACGTCATAATGTATCCGCATTATGACATCACAATATATTATGAGAGCGCAATTTGCAGGTATTATGAGCAATTTCTCTTACCCCAATTTTTGTCACATCTACTGGAGCATCATGAGCATGTATGATGACGTCACAGTATATGATGACATCATAATTAGTATGCACTATGACGTCACAATGTATTATGATGTCATAATGTATCCGTATTTTGACATCACAATATATTATGAGAGCGCAATTTGCAGGTATTATGAGCAATTTCTCTTACCCCAATTTGTGTCACATCTACTGGAGCATCATGAGCATGTATTATGACGTCACAGTATATGATGACATCATAATTAGTATGCACTATGATGTCAAAATGTATTATGACGTCATAATGTGTCCGCATTATGACATCACAGTATATTACGAGAGCGCAATTTGCAAGTACTATGAGCAATTTCTCTTACCCCAATTTGTGTCACATCTACTGGAGCATCATGAGCATGTATTATGACGTCACAGTATGTGATGACATCATAATTAGTATGCACTATGACGTCACAATGTATTATGACGTCATAATGTATCCGCATTATGACATCACAATATATTATGAGGGCGCAATTTGCAGGTATTATGAGCAATTTCTCTTACCCCAATTTGTGTCACATCTACTGGAGCATCATGAGCATGTATTATGACGTCACAGTATATGATGACATCATAATTAGTATGCACTATGACGTCACAATATATTATGACGTCATAATGTATCCGCATTGTGACATCACAATATATTATGAGAGCGCAATTTGCAGGTATTATGAGCAATTTCTCTTACCCCAATTTGTGTCACATCTACTGGAGCATCATGAGCATGTATTATGACGTCACAGTATATGATGACATCATAATTAGTATGCACTATGACGTCACAATGCATTATGACGTCATAATGTATCCGCATTATGACATCACAAAATATTATGAGAGCGCAATTTGCAGGTATTATGAGCAATTTCTCTTACCCCAATTTGTGTCACATCTACTGGAGCATCATGAGCATGTATTATGACGTCACAGTATATGATGACATCATAATTAGTATGCACTATGACGTCACAATGTATTATGACGTCATAATGTATCCGCATTATGACATCACAATATATTATGAGAGCGCAATTTGCAGGTACTATGAGCAATTTCTCTTACCCCAATTTGTGTCACATCTACTGGAGCATCATGAGCATGTATTATGACGTCACAGTATATGATGACATCATAATTAGTATGCACTATGACGTGACTATGTATTATGACGTCATAATGTATCCGCATTATGACATCACAATATATTACGAGAGCGCAATTTGCAGGTATTATGAGCAATTTCTCTTACCCCAATTTGTGTCACATCTACTGGAGCATCATGAGCATGTATTATGACGTCACAGTATATGATGACATCATAATTAGTATGCACTATGACGTCACAATGTATTATGACGTCATAATGTATCCGCATTATGACATCACAGTATATTACGAGAGCGCAATTTGCAGGTACTATGAGCAATTTCTCTTACCCCAATTTGTGTCACATCTACTGGAGCATCATGAGCATGCATTATGACGTCACAGTATATGATGTCATCATAATTAGTATGCACTATGACGTCACAATGTATTATGACGTCATAATGTATCAGCATTATGACATCACAATATATTACGAGAGCGCAATTTGTAGGTATTATGAGCAATTTCTCTTACCCCAATTTGTGTCACATCTACTGGAGCATCATGAGCATGTATTATGATGTCACAGTATATGGTGACATCATAATTAGTATGCACTATGACGTCACAATGTATTATGACGTCATAATGTATCCGCATTATGACATCACAAAATATTATGAGAGCGCAATTTGCAGGTATTATGAGCAATTTCTCTTACCCCAATTTGTGTCACATCTACTGGAGCATCATGAGCATGTATTATGACGTCACAGTATATGATGACATCATAATTAGTATGCACTATGACGTCACAATGTATTATGACGTCATAATGTATCCGCATTATGACATCACAATATATTATGAGAGCGCAATTTGCAGGTATTATGAGCAATTTCTCTTACCCCAATTTGTGTCACATCTGCTGGAGCATCATGAGCATGTATTATGACGTCACAGTATATGATGATATCATAATTAGTATGCACTATGACGTCACAATATATTATGACGTCATAATGTATCCGCATTGTGACATCACAATATATTAAGAGAGCGCAATTTGCAGGTATTATGAGCAATTTCTCTTACCCCAATTTGTGTCACATCTACTGGAGCATCATGAGCATGTATTATGACGTCACAGAATATGATGACATCATAATTAGTATGCACTATGACGTCACAATGTATTATGACGTCATAATGTATCCGCATTATGACATCACAATATATTATGAGAGCGCAATTTGCAGGTACTATGAGCAATTTCTCTTACCCCAATTTGTGTCACATCTACTGGAGCATCATGAGCATGTATTATGACGTCACAGTATATGATGACATCATAATTAGTATGCACTATGACGTCAAAATGTATTATGACGTCATAATGTGTCCGCATTATGACATCACAGTATATTACGAGAGCGCTATTTGCAGGTACTATGAGCAATTTCTCTTACCCCAATTTGTGTCACATCTACTGGAGCATCATGAGCATGTATTATGACGTCACAGTATATGATGACATCATAATTAGTATGCACTATGACGTCACAATATATTATGACGTCATAATGTATCCGCATTATGACATCACAATATATTATGAGAGCGCAATTTGCAGGTATTATGAGCAATTTCTCTTACCCCAATTTGTGTCACATCTTCTGGAGCATCATGAGCATGTATTATGACGTCACAGTATATGATAACATCATAATTAGTATGCACTATGACGTCACAATGTATTATGACGTCATAATGTATCCGTATTATGACATCACAATATATTATGAGAGCGCAATTTGCAGGTATTATGAGCAATTTCTCTTACCCCAATTTGTGTCACATCTACTGGAGCATCATGAGCATGTATTATGACGTCACAGTATATGATGACATCATAATTAGTATGCACTATGACGTCAAAATATATTATGACGTCATAATGTGTCCGCATTATGACATCACAGTATATTACGAGAGCGCAATTTGCAGGTACTATGAGCAATTTCTCTTACCCCAATTTGTGTCACATCTACTGGAACATCATGAGCATGTATTATGACGTCACAGTATATGATGACATCATAATTAGTATGCACTATGACGTCAAAATATATTATGACGTCATAATGTGTCCGCATTATGACATCACAGTATATTACGAGAGCGCAATTTGCAGGTACTATGAGCAATTTCTCTTACCCCAATTTGTGTCACATCTACTGGAGCATCATGAGCATGTATTATGACGTCACAGTATATGATGACATCATAATTAGTATGCACTATGACGTCACAATGCATTATGACGTCATAATGTATCCGCATTATGACATCACAAAATATTATGAGAGCGCAATTTGCAGGTATTATGAGCAATTTCTCTTACCCCAATTTGTGCCACATCTACTGGAGCATCATGAGCATGTATTATGACGTCACAGTATATGATGACATCATAATTAGTATGCACTATGACGTCACAATGTATTATGACGTCATAATGAATCCGCATTATGACATCACAATATATTATGAGAGCGCAATTTGCAGGTATTATGATCAATTTCTCTTACCCCAATTTGTGTCACATCTACTGGAGCGTCATGAGCATGTATTATGACGTCACAGTATATGATGACATCATAATTAGTATGCACTATGACGTCACTATGTATTATGACGTCATAATGTATCCGCATTATGACATCACAATATATTACGAGAGCGCAATTTGCAGGTATTATGAGCAATTTCTCTTACCCCAATTTGTGTCACATCTACTGGAGCATCATGAGCATGTATTGTGACGTCACAGTATATGATGACATCATAATTAGTATGCACTATGACGTCACAATGTATTATGACGTCATAATGTATCCGCATTATGACATCACAGTATATTACGAGAGCGCAATTTGCAGGTACTATGAGCAATTTCTCTTACCACAATTTGTGTCACATCTACTGGAGCATGATGAGCATGTATTATGACGTCACAGTATATGATGTCATCATAATTAGTATGCACTATGACGTCACAATGTATTATGACGTCATAATGTATCAGCATTATGACATCACAATATATTACGAGAGCGCAATTTGCAGGTATTATGAGCAATTTCTCTTACCCAATTTGTGTCACATCTACTGGAGCATCATGAGCATGTATTATGATGTCACAGTATATGGTGACATCATAATTAGTATGCACTATGACGTCACAATGTATTATGACGTCATAATGTATCCGCATTATGACATCACAATATATTATGAGAGCGCAATTTGCAGGTATTATGAGCAATTTCTCTTACCCCAATTTGTGTCACATCTGCTGGAGCATCATGAGCATGTATTATGACGTCACAGTATATGATGACATCATAATTAGTATGCACTATGACGTCACAATATATTATGACGTCATAATGTATCCGCATTATGACATCACAATATATTACGAGAGCGCAATTTGCAGGTATTATGAGCAATTTCTCTTACCCCAATTTGTGTCACATCTACTGGAGCATCATGAGCATGTATTATGACGTCACAGTATATGATGACATCATAATTAGTATGCACTATGACGTCACAATGTATTATGACGTCATAATGTATCCGCATTATGACATCACAGTATATTACGAGAACGCAATTTGCAGGTACTATGAGCAATTTCTCTTACACCAATTTGTGTCACATCTACTGGAGCATCATGAGCATGTATTATGACGTCACAGTATATGATGTCATCATAATTAGTATGCACTATGACGTCACAATGTATTATGACGTCATAATGTATCAGCATTATGACATCACAATATATTACGAGAGCGCAATTCGCAGGTATTATGAGCAATTTCTCTTACCCCAATTTGTGTCACATCTACTGGAGCATCATGAGCATGTATTATGATGTCACAGTATATGGTGACATCATAATTAGTATGCACTATGACGTCACAATGTATTATGACGTCATAATGTATCCGCATTATGACATCACAATATATTATGAGAGCGCAATTTGCAGGTATTATGAGCAATTTCTCTTACCCCAATTTGTGTCACATCTACTGAAGCATCATGAGCATGTATTATGACGTCACAGTATATGATGACATCATAATTAGTATGCACTATGACGTCACAATGTATTATGACGTCATAATGTATCAGCATTATGACATCACAATATATTATGAGAGTGCAATTTGCAGGTATTATGAGCAATTTCTCTTACCCCAATTTGTGTCACATCTGCTGGAGCATCATGAGCATGTATTATGACGTCACAGTATATGATGACATCATAATTAGTATGCACTATGACGTCACAATATATTATGACGTCATAATGTATCCACATTGTGACATCACAATATATCAAGAGAGCGCAATTTGCAGGTATTATGAGCAATTTCTCTTACCCCAATTTGTGTCACATCTACTGGAGCATCATGAGCATGTATTATGACGTCACAGTATATGATGACATCATAATTAGTATGCACTATGACGTCACAATGTATTATGACGTCATAATGTATCCGCATTATGACATCACAATATATTATGAGAGCGCAATTTGCAGGTACTATGAGCAATTTCTCTTACCCCAATTTGTGTCACATCTACTGGAGCATCATGAGCATGTATTATGACGTCACAGTATATGATGACATCATAATTAGTATGCACTATGACGTCAAAATGTATTATGACGTCATAATGTGTCCGCATTATGACATCACAGTATATTACGAGAGCGCAATTTGCAGGTATTATGAGCAATTTCTCTTACCCCAATTTGTGTCACATCTACTGGAGCATCATGAGCATGTATTATGACGTCACAGTATATGATGACATCATAATTAGTATGCACTATGACGTCAAAATGTATTATGACGTCATAATGTGTCCGCATTATGACATCACAGTATATTACGAGAGCGCAATTTGCAGGTACTATGAGCAATTTCTCTTATCCCAATTTGTGTCACATCTACTGGAGCATCATGAGCATGTATTATGACGTCACAGTATATGATGACATCATAATTAGTATGCACTATGACGTCACAATGCATTATGACGTCATAATGTATCCGCATTATGACATCACAAAATATTATGAGAGCGCAATTTGCAGGTATTATGAGCAATTTCTCTTACCCCAATTTGTGCCACATCTACTGGAGCATCATGAGCATGTATTATGACGTCACAGTATATGATGACATCATAATTAGTATGCACTATGACGTCACAATGTATTATGACGTCATAATGAATCCGCATTATGACATCACAATATATTATGAGAGCGCAATTTGCAGGTATTATGATCAATTTCTCTTACCCCAATTTGTGTCACATCTACTGGAGCATCATGAGCATGTATTATGACGTCACAGTATATGATGTCATCATAATTAGTATGCACTATGACGTCACTATGTATTATGACGTCATAATGTATCCGCATTATGACATCACAATATATTACGAGAGCGCAATTTGCAGGTATTATGAGCAATTTCTCTTACCCCAATTTGTGTCACATCTACTGGAGCATCATGAGCATGTATTATGACGTCACAGTATATGATGACATCATAATTAGTATGCACTATGACGTCACAATGTATTATGACGTCATAATGTATCCGCATTATGACATCACAGTATATTACGAGAGCGCAATTTGCAGGTACAATGAGCAATTTCTCTTACCCCAATTTGTGTCACATCTACTGGAGCATCATGAGCATGTATTATGACGTTACAGTATATGATGTCATCATAATTAGTATGCACTATGACGTCACAATGTATTATGACGTCATAATGTATCAGCATTATGACATCACAATATATTACGAGAGCGCAATTTGCAGGTATTATGAGCAATTTCTCTTACCCCAATTTGTGTCACATCTACTGGAGCATCATGAGCATGTATTATGATGTCACAGTATATGGTGACATCATAATTAGTATGCACTATGACGTCACAATGTATTATGACGTCATAATGTATCCGCATTATGACATCACAATATATTATGAGAGCGCAATTTGCAGGTATTATGAGCAGTTTCTCTTACCCCAATTTGTGTCACATCTGCTGGAGCATCATGAGAATGTATTATGACGTCACAGTATATGATGACATCATAATTAGTATGCACTATGACGTCACAATATATTATGACGTCATAATGTATCCGCATTGTGACATCACAATATATTATGAGAGCGCAGTTTGCAGGTATTATGAGCAATTTCTCTTACCCCAATTTGTGTCACATCTACTGGAGCATCATGAGCATGTATTATGACGTCACAGTATATGATGACATCATAATTAGTATGCACTATGACGTCACAATGTATTATGACGTCATAATGTATCCGCATTATGACATCACAATATATTATGAGAGCGCAATTTGCAGGTACTATGAGCAATTTCTCTTACCCCAATTTGTGTCACATCTACTGGAGCATCATGAGCATGTATTATGACGTCACAGTATATGATGTCATCATAATTAGTATGCACTATGACGTCACAATGTATTATGACGTCATAATGTATCAGCATTATGACATCACAATATATTATGAGAGCGCAATTTGCAGGTATTATGAGCAATTTCTCTTACCCCAATTTGTGTCACATCTACTGGAGCATCATGAGCATGTATTATGATGTCACAGTATATGGTGACATCATAATTAGTATGCACTATGACGACACAATGTATTATGACGTCATAATGTATCCGCATTATGACATCACAATATATTATGAGAGCGCAATTTGCAGGTATTATGAGCAATTTCTCTTACCCCAATTTGTGTCACATCTACTGGAGCATCATGAGCATGTATTATGACGTCACAGTATATGATGACATCATAATTAGTATGCACTATGACGTCACAATGTATTATGACGTCATAATGTATCAGCATTATGACATCACAATATATTATGAGAGCGCAATTTGCAGGTATTATGAGCAATTTCTCTTACCCCAATTTGTGTCACATCTGCTGGAGCATCATGAGCATGTATTATGACGTCACAGTATATGATGACATCATAATTAGTATGCACTATGACGTCACAATATATTATGACGTCATAATGTATCCGCATTGTGACATCACAATATATTAAGAGAGCGCAATTTGCAGGTATTATGAGCAATTTCTCTTACCCCAATTTGTGTCACATCTGCTGGAGCATCATGAGCATGTATTATGACGTCACAGTATATGATGACATCATAATTAGTATGCACTATGACGTCACAATGTATTATGACGTCATAATGTATCCGCATTATGACATCACAATATATTATGAGAGCGCAATTTGCAGGTACTATGAGCAATTTCTCTTACCCCAATTTGTGTCACATCTACTGGAGCATCATGAGCATGTATTATGACGTCACAGTATATGATGACATCATAATTAGTGTGCACTATTACGTCAAAATGTATTATGACGTCATAATGTGTCCGCATTATGACATCACAGTATATTACGAGAGCGCAATTTGCAGGTACTATGAGCAATTTCTCTTACCCCAATTTGTGTCACATCTACTGGAGCATCATGAGCATGTATTATGACGTCACAGTATATGATGACATCATAATTAGTATGCACTATGACGTCACAATGTATTATGACGTCATAATGTATCCGCATTATGACATCACAATATATTACGAGAGCGCAATTTGCAGGTATTATGAGCAATTTCTCTTACCCCAATTTGTGTCACATCTACTGGAGCATCATGAGCATGTATTATGATGTCACAGTATATGGTGACATCATAATTAGTATGCACTATGACGTCACAATGTATTATGACGTCATAATGTATCCGCATTATGACATCACAATATATTATGAGAGCGCAATTTGCAGGTATTATGAGCAGTTTCTCTTACCCCAATTTGTGTCACATCTGCTGGAGCATCATGAGAATGTATTATGACGTCACAGTATATGATGACATCATAATTAGTATGCACTATGACGTCACAATATATTATGACGTCATAATGTATCCGCATTGTGACATCACAATATATTATGAGAGCGCAATTTGCAGGTATTATGAGCAATTTCTCTTACCCCAATTTGTGTCACATCTACTGGAGCATCATGAGCATGTATTATGACGTCACAGTATATGATGACATCATAATTAGTATGCACTATGACGTCACAATGTATTATGACGTCATAATGTATCCGCATTATGACATCACAATATATTATGAGAGCGCAATTTGCAGGTACTATGAGCAATTTCTCTTACCCCAATTTGTGTCACATCTACTGGAGCATCATGAGCATGTATTATGACGTCACAGTATATGATGTCATCATAATTAGTATGCACTATGACGTCACAATGTATTATGACGTCATAATGTATCAGCATTATGACATCACAATATATTATGAGAGCGCAATTTGCAGGTATTATGAGCAATTTCTCTTACCCCAATTTGTGTCACATCTACTGGAGCATCATGAGCATGTATTATGATGTCACAGTATATGGTGACATCATAATTAGTATGCACTATGACGACACAATGTATTATGACGTCATAATGTATCCGCATTATGACATCACAATATATTATGAGAGCGCAATTTGCAGGTATTATGAGCAATTTCTCTTACCCCAATTTGTGTCACATCTACTGGAGCATCATGAGCATGTATTATGACGTCACAGTATATGATGACATCATAATTAGTATGCACTATGACGTCACAATGTATTATGACGTCATAATGTATCAGCATTATGACATCACAATATATTATGAGAGCGCAATTTGCAGGTATTATGAGCAATTTCTCTTACCCCAATTTGTGTCACATCTGCTGGAGCATCATGAGCATGTATTATGACGTCACAGTTTATGATGACATCATAATTAGTATGCACTATGACGTCACAATATATTATGACGTCATAATGTATCCGCATTGTGACATCACAATATATTAAGAGAGCGCAATTTGCAGGTATTATGAGCAATTTCTCTTACCTCAATTTGTGTCACATCTGCTGGAGCATCATGAGCATGTATTATGACGTCACAGTATATGATGACATCATAATTAGTATGCACTATGACGTCACAATGTATTATGACGTCATAATGTATCCGCATTATGACATCACAATATATTATGAGAGCGCAATTTGCAGGTACTATGAGCAATTTCTCTTACCCCAATTTGTGTCACATCTTCTGGAGCATCATGAGCATGTATTATGACGTCACAGTATATGGTGACATCATAATTAGTATGCACTATGACGACACAATGTATTATGACGTCATAATGTATCCGCATTATGACATCACAATATATTATGAGAGCGCAATTTGCAGGTATTATGAGCAATTTCTCTTACCCCAATTTGTGTCACATCTACTGGAGCATCATGAGCATGTATTATGACGTCACAGTATATGATGACATCATAATTAGTATGCACTATGACGTCACAATGTATTATGACGTCATAATGTATCAGCATTATGACATCACAATATATTATGAGAGCGCAATTTGCAGGTATTATGAGCAATTTCTCTTACCCCAATTTGTGTCACATCTGCTGGAGCATCATGAGCATGTATTATGACGTCACAGTATATGATGACATCATAATTAGTATGCACTATGACGTCACAATATATTATGACGTCATAATGTATCCGCATTGTGACATCACAATATATTAAGAGAGCGCAATTTGCAGGTATTATGAGCAATTTCTCTTACCCCAATTTGTGTCACATCTGCTGGAGCATCATGAGCATGTATTATGACGTCACAGTATATGATGACATCATAATTAGTATGCACTATGACGTCAAAATGTATTATGACGTCATAATGTATCCGCATTATGACATCACAATATATTATGAGAGCGCAATTTGCAGGTATTATGAGCAATTTCTCTTACCCCAACTTGTGTCACATCTTCTGGAGCATCATGAGCATGTATTATGACGTCACAGTATATGATGACATCATAATTAGTATGCACTATGACGTCACAATGTATTATGACGTCATAATGTATCCGTATTATGACATCACTATATATTATGAGAGCGCAATTTGCAGGTATTATGAGCAATTTCTCTTACCCCAATTTGTGTCACATCTAATGGAGCATCATGAGCATGTATTATGACGTCACAGTATATGATGACATCATAATTAGTATGCACTATGACGTCAAAATGTATTATGACGTCATAATGTGTCCGCATTATGACATCACAGTATATTACGAGAGCGCAATTTGCAGGTACTATGAGCAATTTCTCTTACCCCAATTTGTGTCACATCTACTGGAGCATCATGAGCATGTATTATGACGTCACAGTATATGATGACATCATAATTAGTATGCACTATGACGTCAAAATGTATTATGACGTCATAATGTGTCCGCATTATGACATCACAGTATATTACGAGAGCGCAATTTGCAGGTACTATGAGCAATTTCTCTTACCCCAATTTGTGTCACATCTACTGGAGCATCATGAGCATGTATTATGACGTCACAGTATATGATGACATCATAATTAGTATGCACTATGACGTCACAATGCATTATGACGTCATAATGTATCCGCATTATGACATCACAAAATATTATGAGAGCGCAATTTGCAGGTATTATGAGCAATTTCTCTTATCCCAATTTATGCCACATCTACTGGAGCATCATGAGCATGTATTATGACGTCACAGTATATGATGACATCATAATTAGTATGCACTATGACGTCACAATGTATTATGACGTCATAATGAATCCGCATTATGACATCACAATATATTATGAGAGCGCAATTTGCAGGTATTATGATCAATTTCTCTTACCCCAATTTGTGTCACATCTACTGGAGCATCATGAGCATGTATTATGACGTCACAGTATATGATGACATCATAATTAGTATGCACTATGACGTCACTATGTATTATGACGTCATAATGTATCCGCATTATGACATCACAATATATTACGAGAGCGCAATTTGCAGGTATTATGAGCAATTTCTCTTACCCCAATTTGTGTCACATCTACTGGAGCAACATGAGCATGTATTATGACGTCACAGTATATGATGACATCATAATTAGTATGCACTATGACGTCACAATGTATTATGACGTCATAATGTGTCCGCATTATGACATCACAGTATATTACGAGAGCGCAATTTGCAGGTACTATGAGCAATTTCTCTTACCCCAATTTGTGTCACATCTACTGGAGCATCATGAGCATGTATTATGACGTCACAGTATATGATGACATCATAATTAGTATGCACTATGACGTCAAAATGTATTATGACGTCATAATGTGTCCGCATTTTGACATCACAGTATATTACGAGAGCGCAATTTGCAGGTACTATGAGCAATTTCTCTTACCCCAATTTGTGTCACATCTACTGGAGCATCATGAGCATGTATTATGACGTCACAGTATATGATGACATCATAATTAGTATGCACTATGACGTCACAATGCATTATGACGTCATAATGTATCCGCATTATGACATCACAAAATATTATGAGAGCGCAATTTGCAGGTATTATGAGCAATTTCTCTTATCCCAATTTATGCCACATCTACTGGAGCATCATGAGCATGTATTATGACGTCACAGTATATGATGACATCATAATTAGTATGCACTATGACGTCACAATGTATTATGACGTCATAATGAATCCGCATTATGACATCACAATATATTATGTGAGCGCAATTTGCAGGTATTATGATCAATTTCTCTTACCCCAATTTGTGTCACATCTACTGGAGCATCATGAGCATGTATTATGACGTCACAATATATGATGACATCATAATTAGTATGCACTATGACGTCACTATGTATTATGACGTCATAATGTATCCGCATTATGACATCACAATATATTACGAGAGCGCAATTTGCAGGTATTATGAGCAATTTCTCTTACCCCAATTTGTGTCACATCTACTGGAGCAACATGAGCATGTATTATGACGTCACAGTATATGATGACATCATAATTAGTATGCACTATGACGTCACAATGTATTATGACGTCATAATGTATCCGCATTATGACATCACAGTATATTACGAGAGCGCAATTTGCAGGTACTATGAGCAATTTCTCTTACCCCAATTTGTGTCACATCTACTGGAGCATCATGAGCATGTATGATGACGTCACAGTATATGATGTCATCATAATTAGTATGCACTATGACGTCACAATGTATTATGACGTCATAATGTATCAGCATTATGACATCACAATATATTACGAGAGCGCAATTTGCAGGTATTATGACCAATTTCTCTTACCCCAATTTGCGTCACATCTACTGGAGCATCATGAGCATGTATTATGATGTCACAGTATATGGTGACATCATAATTAGCATGCACTATGACGTCACAATGTATTATGACGTCATAATGTATCCGCATTATGACATCACAATATATTATGAGAGCGCAATTTGCAGGTATTATGAGCAATTTCTCTTACCCCAATTTGTGTCACATCTGCTGGAGCATCATGAGCATGTATTATGACGTCACAGTATATGATGACATCATAATTAGTATGCACTATGACGTCACAATATATTATGACGTCATAATGTATCCGCATTGTGACATCACAATATATTATGAGAGCGCAATTTGCAGGTATTATGAGCAATTTCTCTTACCCCAATTTGTGTCACATCTACTGGAGCATCATGAGCATGTATTATGACGTCACAGTATATGATGACATCATAATTAGTATGCACTATGACGTCACAATGTATTATGACGTCATAATGTATCCGCATTATGACATCACAATACATTATGAGAGCGCAATTTGCAGGTACTATGAGCAATTTCTCTTACCCCAATTTGTGTCACATCTACTGGAGCATCATGAGCATGTATTATGACGTCACAGTATATGATGACATCATAATTAGTATGCACTATGGCGTCACAATGCATTATGACGTCATAATGTATCCGCATTATGACATCACAAAATATTATGAGAGCGCAATTTGCAGGTATTATGAGCAATTTCTCTTACCCCAATTTGTGCCACATCTACTGGAGCATCATGAGCATGTATTATGACGTCACAGTATATGATGACATCATAATTAGTATGCACTATGACGTCACAATGTATTATGACGTCATAATGTATCCGCATTATGACATCACAGTATATTACGAGAGCGCAATTTGCAGGTACTATGAGCAATTTCTCTTACCCCAATTTGTGTCACATCTACTGGAGCATCATGAGCATGTATTATGACGTCACAGTATATGATGTCATCATAATAAGTATGCACTATGACGTCACAATGTATTATGACGTCATAATGTATCCGCATTATGACATCACAGTATATTACGAGAGCGCAATTTGCAGGTACTATGAGCAATTTCTCTTACCCCAATTTGTGTCACATCTACTGGAGCATCATGAGCATGTATTATGACGTCACAGTATATGATGACATCATAATTAGTATGCACTATGACGTCACAATGTATTATGACGTCATAATGTATCCGCATTATGACATCACAATATATTACGAGAGCGCAATTTGCAGGTATTATGAGCAATTTCTCTTACCCCAATTTGTGTCACATCTACTGGAGCATCATGAGCGTGTATTATGATGTCACAGTATATGGTGACATCATAATTAGTATGCACTATGACGTCACAATGTATTATGACGTCATAATGTATCCGCATTATGACATCACAATATATTATGAGAGCGCAATTTGCAGGTATTATGAGCAATTTCTCTTACCCCAATTTGTGTCACATCTATTGGAGCATCATGAGCATGTATTATGACGTCACAGTATATGATGACATCATAATTAGTATGCACTATGACGTCACAATGTATTATGACGTCATAATGTATCAGCATTATGACATCACAATATATTATGAGAGCGCAATTTGCAGGTATTATGAGCAATTTCTCTTACCCCAATTTGTGTCACATCTGCTGGAGCATCATGAGCATGTATTATGACGTCACAGTATATGATGACATCATAATTAGTATGCACTATGACGTCACAATATATTATGACGTCATAATGTATCCGCATTGTGACATCACAATATATTATGAGAGCGCAATTTGCAGGTACTATGAGCAATTTCTCTTACCCCAATTTGTGTCACATCTACTGGAGCATCATGAGCATGTATTATGACGTCACAGTATATGATGACATCATAATTAGTATGCACTATGACGTCACAATGTATTATGACGTCATAATGTATCCGCATTATGACATCACAATATATTATGAGAGCGCAATTTGCAGGTACTATGAGCAATTTCTCTTACCCCAATTTGTGTCACATCTACTGGAGCATCATGAGCATGTATTATGACGTCACAGTATATGATGACATCATAATTAGTATGCACTATGACGTCAAAATGTATTATGACGTCATAATGTGTCCGCATTATGACATCACAGTATATTACGAGAGCGCAATTTGCAGGTACTATGAGCAATTTCTCTTACCCCAATTTGTGTCACATCTACTGGAGCATCATGAGCATGTATTATGACGTCACAGTATATGATGACATCATAATTAGTATGCACTATGACGTCACAATGTATTATGACGTCATAATGTATCCGCATTATGACATCACAATATATTATGAGAGCGCAATTTGCAGGTATTATGAGCAATTTCTCTTACCCCAATTTGTGTCACATCTACTGGAGCATCATGAGCATGTATTATGACGTCACAGTATATGATGACATCACAATTAGTATGCACTATGACGTCACAATATATTATGACGTCATAATGTATCCGCATTGTGACATCACAATAAATTATGAGAGCGCAATTTGCAGGTATTATGAGCAATTTCTCTTACCCCAATTTGTGTCACATCTACTGGAGCAGCATGAGCATGTATTATGACGTCACAGTATAAGATGACATCATAATTAGTATGCACTATGACGTCACAGTGTATTATGACGTCATAATGTATCCGCATTATGACGTCACAATATATTATGAGAGCGCAATTTGCAGGTATTATGAGCAATTTCTCTTACCCCAATTTGTGTCACATCTACTGGAGCATCATGAGCATGTATTATGACGTCACAGTATATGATGACATCATAATTAGTATGCACTATGACGTCACAATGTATTATGACGTCATAATGTATCCGCATTATGACATCACAATATATTATGAGAGCGCAACTTGCAGGTATTATGAGCAATTTCTCTTACCCCAATTTGTGTCACATCTACTGGAGCATCATGAGCATGTATTATGACGTCACAGTATATGATGACATCATAATTAGTATGCACTATGACGTCACAATGTATTATGACGTCATATTGTATCCGCATTATGTCATCACAGTATATTACGAGAGCGCAATTTGCAGGTACTATCAGCAATTTCTCTTACCCCAATTTGTGTCACATCTACTGGAGCATCATGAGCATGTATTATGACGTCACAGTATATGATGACATCATAATTAGTATGCACTATGACGTGACAATGTATTATGACGTCATAATGTATCCGCATTATGACATCACAATATTTTGTGAGAGCACAATTTGCAGGTATTATGAGCAATTTCTCTTACCACAATTTGTGTCACATCTACTGGAGCACCATGAGCATGTATTATGACATCACAGCATATGATGACATCATAACTAGTATGCACTATGACATCACAATGTATTATGACGTCATAACGTATCCGCATTATGACATCTCAATATATTATGAGAGCGCAATTAGCAGGTATTATGAGCAATTTCTCCTACCCCAATTTGTGTCACATCTACTGGAGCATCATGAGCATGTATTATGACGTCACAGTATATGATGACATCATAATTAGTATGCACTATGACGTCACAATATATTATGACGTCATAATGTTTCCGCATTATGACATCCCAATATATTATGAGAGGGCAATTTGCAGGCATTATGAACAATTTCTCTTACCTCAATTTGTGTCAGATCTACTGGGGCATCATGAGCATGTATTATGACGTCAAAATATATGATGACATCATAATTAGTATGCACTATGACGTCACAATGTATTATGACGTCATAATGAATCAGCATTATGACATCACAATATATTATGAGAGCGCAATTTGCAGGTATTATGAGCAATTTCTCTTACCTCAATTTGTGTCACATCTACTGGAGCATCATGAGCATGTATTATGACGTCACAGTATATGATGACATCATAATTAGTATGCAAAATGACGTAACAATATATTATGACGTCATAACGTATCCGCATTGTGACATCACAATATATTATGAGAGCGCAATTTGCAGGTATTATGAGAAATTTCTCTTACCCCAATTTGTGTCACATCTACTGGAGCATCATGAGCATGTATTATGACGTCACAATATATGATGACATCATAATTAGTATGCACTATGACGTCACAATGTATTATGACGTCATAATGTATCCGCGTTATGACATCACAATATATTATGAGAGCGCAATTTGCAGGTATTATGAGCAATTTATCTTACCACAATTTGTGTCACATCTACTGGAGCATCATGAGCATGTATTATGATGTCACAGTATATGATGACATCATAATTAGTATGCACTATAACGTCACAATGTATTATGACGTCATAATGTATCCGCATTATGACATCACAATATATTATGAGAGCGCAATTTGCAGGTATTATGAGCAATTTCTCTTACCCCAATTTGGGTCACATCTACTGGAGCATCATGAGCATGTATTATGACGTCACAGTATATGATGACATCATAATTAGTATGCACTATGACGTCACAATGTATTATGACATCATAATGTATCCGCATTATGACATCACAGTATATTACGAGAGCGCAATTTGCAGGTACTATGAGCAATTTCTCTTACCCCAATTTGTGTCACATCTACTGGAGCATCATGAGCATGTATTATGACGTCACAGTATATGATGACATCATAATTAGTATGCACTATGACGTCACAATGTATTATGACGTCATAATGTATCCGCATTATGACATCACAATATATTATGAGAGCGCAATTTGCAGTTATTATGAGCAATTTCTCTTACCCCAATTTTTGTCACATCTACTGGAGCATCATGAGCATGTATTATGACGTCACAGTATATGATGACATCATAATTAGTATGCACTATGACGTCAAAATGTATTATGACGTCATAATGTGTCCGCATTATGACATCACAGTATAATACGAGAGCGCAATTTGCAGGTACTATGAGCAATTTCTCTTACCCCAATTTGTGTCACATCTACTGGAGCATCGTGAGCATGTATTATGACGTCACGGTATATGATGACATCATAATTAGTATGCACTATGACGTCACAATGTATTATGACGTCATAATGTATCCGCATTATGACATCACAATATATTATGAGAGCGCAATTCATCATAATTAGTATGCACTATGACGTCACAATGTATTATGACGTCATAATGTATCCGCATTATGACATCACAATATATTATGAGAGCGCAATTTGCAGGTATTATGAGCAATTTCTCTTACCCCAATTTGTGTCACATCTACTGGAGCATCATGAGCATGTATTATGACGTCACAGTATATGATGACATCATAATTAGTATGCACTATGACGTCACAATATATTATGACGTCATAATGTATCCGCATTGTGGCATCACAATATATTATGAGAGCGCAATTTGCAGGTATTATGAGCAATTTCTCTTACCCCAATTTGTGTCACATCTACTGGAGCATCATGAGCATGTATTATGACGTCACAGTATATGATGACATCATAATTAGTATGCACTATGACGTCACAATATATTATGATGTCGTAATGTATCCGCATTGTGACATCACAATATATTATGAGAGCGCAATTTGCAGGTATTTTGAGCAATTTCTCCTACCCCAATTTGTGTCACATCTACTGGAGCATCATGAGCATGTATTATGACGTCACAGTATATGATGACATCATAATTAGTATGCACTATGACGTCACAATGTATTATGACGTCATAATGTATCTGCATTATGACATCACAATATATTATGAGAGCGCAATTTGCAGTTATTATGAGCAATTTCTCTTACCCCAATTTGTGTCACATCTACTGGAGCATCATGAGCATGTATTATGACGTCACAGTATATGATGACATCATAATTAGTATGCACTATGACGTCAAAATGTATTATGACGTCATAATGTGTCCGCATTATGACATCACAGTATATTACGAGAGCGCAATTTGCAGGTGCTATGAGCAATTTCTCTTACCCCAATTTGTGTCACATCTACTGGAGCATCATGAGCATGTATTATGACGTCACAGTATATGATGACATCATAATTAGTATGCACTATGACGTCACAATGTATTATGACGTCATAATGTATCCGCATTATGACATCACAATATATTATGAGAGCGCAATTTGCAGGTATTATGAGCAATTTATCTTACCCCAATTCGTGTCACATCTACTGGAGCATCATGAGCATGTATTATGACGTCACAGTATATGATGACATCATAGTTAGTATGCACTATGACGTCACAATGTATTATGACGTCATAATGTATCCGTATTATGACATCACAATATATTATGAGAGCGCAATTTGCAGGTATTATGAGCAATTTCTCTTACCCCAATTTGTGTCACATCTACTGCAGCATCATGAGCATGTATTATGACGTCACAGTATATGATGACATCATAATCAGTATGCACTATGATGTCACAATGTATTATGACGTCATAATGTATCCGCATTATGACATCACAATATATTATGAGAGCGCAATTTGCAGGTATTATGAGCAATTTCTCTTACCCCAATTTGTGTCACATCTACTGGAGCATCATGAGCATGTATTATGATGTCACAGTATATGATGACATCATAATTAGTATGCACTATAACGTCACAATGTATTATGACGTCATAATGTATCCGCATTATGACATCACAATATATTATGAGAGCGCAATTTGCAGGTATTATGAGCAATTTCTCTTACCCCAATTTCTGTCACATCTACTGGAGCATCATGAGCATGTATTATGACGTCACAGTATATGATGACATCATAATTAGTATGCACTATGACGTCACAATGTATTATGACCTCATAATGTATCCGCATTATGACATCACAGTATATTACGAGTGCGCAATTTGCTGGTACTATGAGCAATTTCTCTTACCCCAATTTGTGTCACATCTACTGGAGCATCATGAGCATGTATTATGACGTCACAGTATATGATGACATCATAATTAGTATGCACTATGACGTCACAATGTATTATGACGTCATAATATATCCGCATTATGACATCACAATATATTATGAGAGTGCAATTTGCAGGTATTATGAGCAATTTCTCTTACCCCAATTTGTGTCACATCTACTGGAGCATCATGAGCATGTATTATGACGTCACAGTATATGATGACATCATAATTAGTATGCACTATGACGTCACAATGTATTATGACGTCATAATGTATCAGCATTATGACATCACAATATATTATGAGAGCGCAATTTGCAGGTATTATGAGCAATTTCTCTTACCCCAATTTGTGTCACATCTGCTGGAGCATCATGAGCATGTATTATGACGTCACAGTATATGATGACATCATAATTAGTATGCACTATGACGTCACAATATATTATGATGTCATAATGTATCCGCATTGTGACATCACAATATATTATGAGAGCGCAATTTGCAGGTATTATGAGCAATTTCTCTTACCCCAATTTGTGTCACATCTACTGGAGCATCATGAGCATGTATTATGACGTCACAGTATATGATGACATCATAATTAGTATGCACTATGACGTCACAATGTATTATGACGTCATAATGTATCCGCATTATGACATCACAATATATTATGAGAGCGCAATTTGCAGTTATTATGGGCAATTTCTCTTACTCCAATTTGTGTCACATCTACTGGAGCATCATGAGCATGTATTATGACGTCACAGTATATGATGACATCATAATTAGTATGCACTATGACGTCAAAATGTATTATGACGTCATAATGTGTCCGCATTATGACATCACAGTATATTACGAGAGCGCAATTTGCAGGTACTATGAGCAATTTCTCTTACCCAATTTGTGTCACATCTACTGGAGCATCATGAGCATGTATTATGACGTCACAGTATATGATGACATCATAATTAGTATGCACTATGATGTCACAATGTATTATGACGTCATAATGTATCCGCATTATGACATCACAATATATTATGAGAGCGCAATTTGCAGGTATTATGAGCAATTTCTCTTACCCCAATTTGTGTCACATCTACTGGAGCATCATGAGCATGTATTATGATGTCACAGTATATGATGACATCATAATTAGTATGCACTATAACGTCACAATGTATTATGACGTCATAATGTATCCGCATTATGACATCACAATATATTATGAGAGCGCAATTTGCAGGTATTATGAGCAATTTCTCTTACCCCAATTTGTGTCACATCTACTGGAGCATCATGAGCATGTATTATGACGTCACAGTATATGATGACATCATAATTAGTATGCACTATGACGTCACAATGTATTATGACGTCATAATGTATCCGCATTATGACATCACAGTATATTACGAGAGCGCAATTTGCAGGTACTATGAGCAATTTCTCTTACCCCAATTTGTGTCACATCTACTGGAGCATCATGAGCATGTATTATGACGTCACAGTATATGATGACATCATAATTAGTATGCACTATGACGTCACAATGTATTATGACGTCATAATATATCCGCATTATGACATCACAATATATTATGAGAGCGCAATTTGCAGGTATTATGAGCAATTTCTCTTACCCCAATTTGTGTCACATCTACTGGAGCATCATGAGCATGTATTATGACGTCACAGTATATGATGACATCATAATTAGTATGCACTATGACGTCACAATGTATTATGACGTCATAATGTATCAGCATTATGACATCACAATATATTATGAGAGCGCAATTTGCAGGTATTATGAGCAATTTCTCTTACCCCAATTTGTGTCACATCTGCTGGAGCATCATGAGCATGTATTATGACGTCACAGTATATGATGACATCATAATTAGTATGCACTATGACGTCACAATATATTATGATGTCATAATGTATCCGCATTGTGACATCACAATATATTATGAGAGCGCAATTTGCAGGTATTATGAGCAATTTCTCTTACCCCAATTTGTTTCACATCTACTGGAGCATCATGAGCATGTATTATGACGTCACAGTATATGATGACATCATAATTAGTATGCACTATGACGTCACAATGTATTATGACATCATAATATATCCGCATTATGACATCACAATATATTATGAGAGCGCAATTTGCAGTTATTATGAGCAATTTCTCTTACCCCAATTTGTGTCACATCTACTGGAGCATCATGAGCATGTATTATGACGTCACAGTATATGATGACATCATAATTAGTATGCACTATGACCTCAAAATGTATTATGACGTCATAATGTGTCCGCATTATGACATCACAGTATATTACGAGAGCGCAATTTGCAGGTACTATGAGCAATTTCTCTTACCCCAATTTGTGTCACATCTACTGGAGCATCATGAGCATGTATTATGACGTCACAGTATATGATGACATCATAATTAGTATGCACTATGACGTCACAATGTATTATGACGTCATAATGTATCCGCATTATGACATCACAATATATTATGAGAGCGCAATTTGCAGGTATTATGAGCAATTTCTCTTACCACAATTTGTGTCACATCTACTGGAGCATCATGAGCATGTATTATGACGTCACAGTATATGATGACATCATAATTAGTATGCACTATGACGTCACAATGTATTATGACGTCATAATGTATCCGTATTATGACATCACAATATATTATGAGAGCGCAATTTGCAGGTATTATGAGCAATTTCTGTTACCCCAATTTGTGTCACATCTACTGGAGCATCATGAGCATGTATTATGACGTTACAGTATATGATGACATCATAATTAGTATGCACTATGATGTCAAAATGTATTATGACATCATAATGTGTCCGCATTATGACATCACAGTATATTACGAGAGCGCAATTTGCAAGTACTATGAGCAATTTCTCTTACCCCAATTTGTGTCACATCTACTGGAGCATCATGAGCATGTATTATGACGTCACAGTATATGATGACATCATAATTAGTATGCACTATGACGTCACAATGTATTATGACGTCATAATGTATCCGCATTATGACATCACAATATATTATGAGAGCGCAATTTGCAGGTATTATGAGCAATTTCTCTTACCCCAATTTGTGTCACATCTACTGGAGCATCATGAGCATGTATTATGACGTCACAGTATATGATGACATCATAATTAGTATGCACTATGACGTCACAATATATTATGACGTCATAATGTATCCGCATTGTGGCATCACAATATATTATGAGAGCGCAATTTGCAGGTATTATGAGCAATTTCTCTTACCCCAATTTGTGTCACATCTACTGGAGCATCATGAGCATGTATTATGACGTCACAGTATATGATCACATCATAATTAGTGTGCACTATGACGTCACAATGTATTATGACGTCATAATGTATCCGCATTATGACATCACAATATATTATGAGAGCGCAATTTGCAGGTATTATGAGCAATTTCTCTTACCCCAATTTGTGTCACATCTACTGGAGCATCATGAGCATGTATTATGATGTCACAGTATATGATGACATCATAATTAGTATGCACAATGACGTAACAATATATTATGACGTCATAATGTATCCGCATTGTGACATCACAATATATTATGAGAGCGCAATTTGCAGGTATTAAGAGCAATTTCTCTTACCCCAATTTGTGTCACATCTACTGGAGCATCATGAGCATGTATTATGACGTCACAGTATATGATGACATCATAATTAGTATGCACTATGACGTCACAATGTATTATGACGTCATAATGTATCCGCGTTATGACATCACAATATATTATGAGAGCGCAATTTGCAGGTTTTATGACAAATTTCTCTTACCCCAATTTGTGTCACATCTACTGGAGCATCCTGAGCATGTATTATGACGTCACAGTATATGATGACATCATAATTAGTATGCACTATGACGTCACAATGTATTATGACGTCATAATGTATCAGCATTATGACATCACAATATATTATGAGAGCGCAATTTGCAGGTATTATGAGCAATTTCTCTTACCCCAATTTGTGTCACATCTGCTGGAGCATCATGAGCATGTATTATGACGACACAGTATATGATGACATCATAATTAGTATGCACTATGACGTCACAATATATTATGATGTCATAATGTATCCGCATTGTGACATCACAATATATTATGAGAGCGCAATTTGCAGGTATTATGAGCAATTTCTCTTACCCCAATTTGTGTCACATCTACTGGAGCATCATGAGCATGTATTATGACGTCACAGTATATGATGACATCATAATTAGTATGCACTATGACGTCACAATGTATTATGACGTCATAATGTATCCACATTATGACATCACAGTATATTATGAGAGCGCAATTTGCAGGTATTATGAGCAATTTCTCTTACCCCAATTTGTGTCACATCTACTGGAGCATCATGAGCATGTATTATGACGTCACAGTATATGATGACATCATAATTAGTATGCACTATGACGTCACAATGTATTATGACGTCATATTGTATCCGCATTATGTCATCACAGTATATTACGTGTGCGCAATTTGCAGGTACTATCAGCAATTTCTCTTACCCCAATTTGTGTCACATCTACTGGAGCATCATGAGCATGTATTATGACGTCACAGTATATGATGACATCATAATTAGTATGCACTATGACATCACAATGTATTATGACGTCATAATGTATCCGCATTATGACATCACAATATTTTGTGAGAGCACAATTTGCAGGTATTATGAGCAATTTCTCTTACCACAATTTGTGTCACATCTACTGGAGCAGCATGAGCATGTATTATGACATCACAGCATATGATGACATCATAACTAGTATGCACTATGACATCACAATGTATTATGACGTCATAACGTATCCGCATTATGACATCTCAATATATTATGAGAGCGCAATTAGCAGGTATTATGAGCAATTTCTCCTACCCCAATTTGTGTCACATCTACTGGAGCATCATGAGCATGTATTATGACGTCACAGTATATGATGACATCATAATTAGTATGCACTATGACGTCACAATATATTATGACGTCATAATGTTTCCGCATTATGACATCCCAATATATTATGAGAGCGCAATTTGCAGGTATTATGAACAATTTCTCTTACCTCAATTTGTGTCAGATCTACTGGGGCATCATGAGCATGTATTATGACGTCACAGTATATGATGACATCATAATTAGTATGCACTATGACGTCACAATGTATTATGACGTCATAATGTATCAGCATTATGACATCACAATATATTATGAGAGCGCAATTTGCAGGTATTATGAGCAATTTGTCTTACCCAATTTGTGTCACATCTACTGGAGCATCATGAGCATGTATTATGACGTCACAGTATATGATGACATCATAATTAGTATGCACAATGACGTAACAATATATTATGACGTCATAATGTATCCGCATTGTGATATCACAATATATTATGAGAGCGCAATTTGCAGGTATTATGTGAAATTTCTCTTACCCCAATTTGTGTCACATCTACTGGAGCATCATGAGCATGTATTATGACGTCACAGTATATGATGACATCATAATTAGTATGCACTATGGCGTCACAATGTATTATGACGTCATAATGTATCCGCGTTATGACATCACAATATATTATGAGAGCGCAATTTGCAGGTTTTATGACAAATTTCTCTTACCCCAATTTGTGTCACATCTACTGTAGCATCATGAGCATGTATTATGACGTCACATTATATGATGTCATCATAATTAGTATGCACTATGACGTCAAAATGTATTATGACGTCATAATGTGTCCGCATTATGACATCACAGTATATTACGAGAGCGCAATTTGCAGGTACTATGAGCAATTTCTCTTACCCCAATTTGTGTCACATCTACTGGAGCATCATGAGCATGTATTATGACGTCACAGTATATGATGACATCATAATTCGTATGCACTATGACGTCACAATGTATTATGGCGTCATAATGTATCCGCGTTATGACATCACAATATATTATGAGAGCGCAATTTGCAGGTATTATGAGCAATTTCTCTTACCCCAATTCGTGTCACATCTACTGGAGCATCATGAGCATGTATTATGACGTCACAGTATATGATGACATCATAATTAGTATGCACTATGATGTCACAATATATTATGACGTCATAATGTATCCGCATTATGACATCACAATATATTATGAGAGCGGAATTTGCAGGTATTATGAGCAATTTCGCTTACCCCAATTTGTGTCACATCTACTGGAGCATCATGAGCATGTATTATGACGTCACAGTATATGATGACATCATAATTAGTATGCACTATGACGTCACAATGTATTATGATGTCATAATGTGTCAGCATTATGACATCACAATATATTATGAGAGCGCAATTTGCAGGTATTATGAGCAATTTCTCTTACCCCAGTTTGTGTCACTTCTACTAGAGCATCATGACCATGTATTATGACGTCACAGTGTATGATGACATCATAATTAATATGCACTATGACGTCACAAAGTATTATGACGTCATAATATATCCGCATTATGACATAACTATATATTATGAGAGTGCAATTTGCAGGTATTATGAGCAATTTTTCTTACCCCAATTTGTGTCACATCTACTGGAGCATCATGAGCATGTATTATGACGTCACAGTATATGATGACATCATAATTAGTATGCACTATGATGTCACAATATATTATGACGTCATAATGTATCGGCATTATGACATCTCAATATTTTATGAGAGCGCAGTTTGTAGGTATTATGAGCAATTTCTCTTACCCCAATTTGTGTCACATCTACTGGAGCATCTTGAGCATGTATTATGACGTCACAGTATAAGGTGACATCATAATTAGCATGCACTATTATGTCACAATTTATTATGACGTCATAATGTATCAGCATTATGACATCACAATATATTATGAGAGAGCAATTTGCAGGTATTATGAGCAATTTCTCTTACCCCAATTTGTGTCACATCTACTGGAGCATCATGAGCATGTATTATGACGTCACAGCATATGATGACATCATAACGAGTATGCACTATGACGTCATAATGTATTATGACGTCATAATGTATCCGCGTTATGACAACACTATATATTATGAGAGCGAAATTTGCAGGTATTATGAGCAATTTCTCTTACCCCAATTTGTGTCACGTCTACTGCAGCATCATGAGGATGTATTATGACGTCACAGTATATGATGACATCATAATTAGTATGCAGTATGAGGTCACAATGTATTATCACGTCATAATGTATCCGCATTATGACATCACAATATATTATGAGAGCGCAACATGCAGGTATTATGAGCAATTTCTCTTACCCCAATTTGTGTCACATCTACTGGAGCATCATGAGCATGTATTATGACGTCACAGTATATGATGACATCATAATTAGTATGCACTATGACATCACAGTGTATTATGACGTCATAATGTATCCGCATTATGACATCACAATATATTATGAGAGCTCAATTTGCAGGTATTATGAGCAATTTCTCTTACCCCAATTTGTGTCACATCTACTGGAGCATCATGAGCATGTATTATGATGTCACAGTATGTGATGACATCATAATTAGTATGCCCTATGACGTCACAATGTATTATGATGTCATAATGTATCCGCATTATGACATCACAATATACTATGAGAGCGCAATTTGCAGGTATTATGAGCAATTTCTCTTACCCCAATTTGTGTCACATCTCCTGGAGAATCATGAGAATGTATTATGACGTCACAGCATATGATGACATCATAACTAGTATGCACTATGACGTCACAATATATTATGACGTCATAATGTATCCGCATTATGACATCACAAAATATTATGAGAGCGCAATTTGCAGGTATTATGAGCAATTTCTCTTACCTCAATTTGTGTCACATCTACTGGAGCATCATGAGCATGTATTATGACGTCACAGTATATGTTGACATCATAATTAGTATGCACTATGACGTCACAATGTATTATGACGTCATAATGTATCCGCATTATGACATCACAATATATTATGAGAGCGCATTTTGCAGGTATTATGACCAATTTCTCTTACCCCAATTTGTGTCACATCTACTGGAGCATCATGCGCATTTATTATGACGTCACAGTATATGATGACATCATAATTAGTATGCAGTATGACGTCACAATGTATTATGACGTCATAATGTATCCGCATTATGACATCACAATATATTATGAGAGCGCAATTTGCAGGTATTATGAGCAATTTGTCTTACCCCAATTTGTGTCACATCTACTGGAGCATCATGAGCATGTATTATGACGTCAGAGCATATGATGACATCATAACGAGTATGCACTATGACGTCATAATGTATTATGACGTCATAATGTATCCGCGTTATGACATCACTATATATTATGAGAGCGAAATTTGCAGGTATTATGAGCAATTTCTCTTACCCCAATTTGTGTCACGTCTACTGCAGCATCATGAGGATGTATAATGACGTCACAGTATATGATGACATCATAATTAGTATGCAGTATGAGGTCACAATGTATTATCACGTCATAATGTATCCGTATTATGACATCACAATATATTATGAGAGCGCAACATGTAGGTATTATGAGCAATTTCTCTTACCCCAATTTGTGTCACATCTACTGGAGCATCATGAGCATGTATTATGACGTCACAGTATATGATGACATCATAATTAGTATGCACTATGACATCACAATGTATTATGACGTCATAATGTATCCGCTTTATGACATCACAATATATTATGAGAGCTCAATTTGCAGGTATTATGAGCAATTTCTCTTACCCCAATTTGTGTCACATCTACTGGAGCATCATGAGCATGTATTATGATGTCACAGTATGTGATGACATCATAATTAGTATGCCCTATGACGTCACAATGTATTATGATGTCATAATGTATCCGCATTATGACATCACAATATACTATGAGAGCGCAATTTGCAGGTATTATGAGCAATTTCTCTAACCCCAATTTGTGTCACATCTACTGGAGCATCATGAGCATGTATTATGACATCACAGCATATGATGACATCATAACTAGTATGGACTATGACGTCACAATGTATTATGACGTCATAATATATCCGCATTATGACATCACAATGTATTATGAGAGCGCCATTTGCAGGTACTATGACCAATTTCGCTTACCCCAATTTGTCTCACATCTACTGGAGCATCATGAGCATGTATTATGATGTCACAGTATAAAATGACATCATAATTTGTATGCCGTATGAAGTCACAATGTATTATGACGTCATAATGTTTCCACATTATGACATCACAATATATTATGAGAGCGCAGTTTGCAGTTATTATGAGCAATTTCTCTTACCTCAATTTGTTTCACATATACTGGAGCATCATGAGCATGTATTTTGACGTCACAGTATATGATGACATCATAATTAGTATGTACTATGACGTCACAATGTATTATGATGTCATAATGTATCCGTGTTATGACATCACAATATATTATGAGAGCGCAATTTGCAGGTATTATGAGCAATTTCTCTTACCCCAATTTGTGTCACATCTACTAGAGCATCATGAGCATATATTATGACGTCACAGTATATGATGACATCATAATTAGTATGCACTATGATGTCACAATGTATTATGACGTCATAATGTATCCGCATTATGACATCAAAAAATATTATGAGAGCGCAATTTGCAGGTACTATGAGCAGTTTCTCTAACCCCAATTTGTGTCACATCTACTGGAGCATCATGAGCATGTATTTGGCGTCACAGTATATGATGACATCATAATTAGTATGCACTATGACGTCACAACGTTTTATGACATCATAATGTATCCGTGTTATGACATCACAATATATTATGAGAGCGCAATTTGCAGGTATTATGAGCAATTTCTCTTACCACAATTTGTGTCACATCTACTAGAGCATCATGAGCATGTATTATGACGTCACAGTATATGATGACATCATAATTAGTATGCACTATGATGTCACAATGTATTATGACGTCATAATGTATCCGCATTATGACATCACAATATATTATGAGAGCGCAATTTGCAGGTATTATGAGCAATTTCTCTTACCCCAATTTGTGTCACATCTAGTGGAGCAACATGAGCATGTATTATGACGTCACAGTATATGATGACATCATAATTCGTATGCACTATGACGTCACAATGTATTATGGCGTCATAATGTATCCGCGTTATGACATCACACTATATTATGAGAGCGCAATTTGCAGGTATAATGAGCAATTTCTCTAAACCCAATTTGTGTCACATCTACTGGAGCATCATGAGCATGTATTGTGACGTCACAGTATATGATGACATCATAATTAGTATGCACTCTGACGTCACAATGTATTATGACGTCATAATGTGTCCGCGATATGACATCACAATATATTATGAGAGCTCAATTTCCAGGTATTATGAGCAATTTCTCTTACCCCAATTTGTGTCACATCTACTGGAGCACAATGAGCATGTATTATGATGTCACAGTATATGTTGACATCATAATTAGTATGCATTATGACGTCACAATGTATTTTGAGGTCTTAATGTTTCAGCATTATGACATCACAATATATTATGAGAGCGCAATTTGCAGGTATTATGAGAAATTTCTCTTACCCCAATTTGTGTCACATCTACTGGAGCATCATGAGCATGTATTATGACGTCACAGTATATGATGACATCATAATTAGTATGCAATATGATGTCACAATATATTATGACGTCATAATGTATCAGCATTATGACATCACAATGTATTATGAGAGCGCAATTTGCAGGTATTATGAGCAATTTCGCTTACCCCAATTTGTGTCACATCTACTGGAGCATCATGAGCATGTATTATGACATCACAGTATATGATGACATCATAATTAGTATGCACTATGACGTCACAATGTATTATGACGTCATAATGTGTCAGCATTATGACATCACAATATATTATGAGAGCGCAATTTGCAGGTATTATGAGCAATTTCTCTTACCCCAGTTTGTGTCACTTCTACTGGAGCATCATGACCATGTATTATGACGTCACAGTGTATGATGACATCATAATTAATATGCACTATGACGTCACAAAGAATTATGACGTCATAATATATCCGCATTATGACATAACTATATATTATGAGAGTGCAATTTGCAGGTATTATGAGCAATTTGTCTTACCCCAATTTGTGTCACATCTACTGGAGCATCATGAGCATGTATTATGACGTCACAGTATATGATGACATCATAGTTAGTATGCACTATGATGTCACAATATATTATGACGTCATAATGTATCCGCATAATGACATCTCAATATTTTATGAGAGCGCAATTTGTAGGTATTATGAGCAATTTCTCTTACCCCAATTTGTGTCACATCTACTGGAGCATCTTGAGCATGTATTATGACGTCACAGTATATGGTGACATCATAATTAGCATGCACTATTATGTCACAATTTATTATGGCGTCATAATGTATCAGCATTATGACATCACAATATATTATGAGAGAGCAATTTGCAGGTATTATGAGCAATTTCTCTTACCCCAATATGTGTCACATCTACTGGAGCATCATGAGAATGTATTATGACGTCACAGCATATGATGACATCATAACTAGTATGCACTATGACGTCACAATATATTATGACGTCATAATGTATCCGCATTATGACATCACAAAATATTATGAGAGCGCTATTTGCAGGTATTACGAGCAATTTCGCTTACCCCAATTTCTGTCACATGTACTGGAGCATCATGAGCATGTATTATGACGTCACAGTATGTGACGACATCATAATTAGTTTGCACTATGACGTCAGAATGTATTATGATGTCATAATGTATCCGCATTATGACATCACAATATATTATGAGAGCGCAATTTGCAGGTATTATGAGCAATTTGTCTTACCCCAATTTGTGTCACATCTACTGGAGCATCATGAGCATGTATTATGATGACACAGTATATGTTGACATCATAATTAGTATGCACTATGACGTCACAATGTATTATGACGTCATAATATATCCGCATTATGACATCACAATATGTTACGAGAGCGCAATTTGCAGGTATTATGAGCAATTTCACTTACCCCAATTTCTGTCACATCTAGTGGAGCATCATGAGCATGTATTGTGACGTCACAGTATATGATTACATCTTAATTAGTATGCACTATGACATCACAATGATTTATGACGTCATAATGTATCCGCATTATGACATCACATTATATTATGAGAGCGCAATTTGCAGGTATTATGAGCAATTTCTCTTACCTCAATTTGTGTCACATCTACTGGAGCATCATGAGCATGTATTATGACGTCACAGTATATGGTGACATCATAATTAGCATGCACTATTATGTCACAATTTATTATGACGTCATAATGTATCAGCATTATGACATCACAATATATTATGAGAGAGAAATTTGCAGGTATTATGAGCAATTTCTCTTACCCCAATTTGTGTCACATCTACTGGAGCATCATGAGCATGTATTATGACGTCACAGCATATGATGACATCATAACGAGTATGCACTATGACGTCATACTATATTATGACGTCATAATGTATCCACGTTATGACATCACTATATATTATGAGAGCGAAATTTGCAGGTATTATGAGCAATTTCTCTTACCCCAATTTGTGTCACGTCTACTGCAGCATCATGAGGATGTATTATGACGTCACAGTATATGATGACATCATAATTAGTATGCAGTATGAGGTCACAATGTATTATCACGTCATAATGTATCCGCATTATGAACATCACAATATATTATGAGAGCGCAACATGCAGGTATTATGAGCAATTTCTCTTACCCCTATTTGTGTCACATCTACTGGAGCATCATGAGCATGTATTATGACGTCACAGTATATGATGACATCATAATTAGTATGCACTATGACATCACAATGTATTATGACGTCATAATGTATCCGCATTATGACATCACAATATATTATGAGAGCTCAATTTGCAGGTATTATGAGCAATTTCTCTTACCCGAATTTGTGTCACATCTACTGGAGCATCATGAGCATGTATTATGATGTCACAGTATGTGATGACATCATAATTAGTATGCCCTATGATGTCACAATGTATTATGATGTCATAATGTATCCGCATTATAACATCACAATATACTATGAGAGCGCAATTTGCAGGTATTATGAGCAATTTCTCTTACCCCAATTTGTGTCACATCTACTGGAGCATCATGAGAATGTATTTTGACGTCACAGCATATGATGACATCATAACTAGTATGCACTATGACGTCACAATATATTATGACGTCATAATGTATCCGCATTATGACATCACAAAATATTATGAGAGCGCAATTTGCAGGTATTATGAGCAATTTCTCTTACCCCAATTTGTGTCACATGTACAGGAGAATCATGAGCATGTATTATGACGTCACAGTATATGTTGACATCATAATTAGTATGCACTATGACGTCACAATGTATTATGACGTCATAATGTATCCGCATTATGACATCACAATATATTATGAGAGCGCATTTTGCAGGTATTATGACCAATTTCTCTTACCCCAATTTGTGTCACATCTACTGGAGCATCATGCGCATTTATTATGACGTCACAGTATATGATGACATCATAATTAGTATGCAGTATGACGTCACAATGTATTATGACGTCATAATGTATCCGCATTATGACATCACAATATATTATGAGAGCGCAATTTGCAGGTATTATGAGCAATTTGTCTTACCCCAATTTGTGTCACATCTTCTGGAGCATCATGAGCATGTATTATGACGTCAGAGCATATGATGACATCATAACGAGTATGCACTATGACGTCATAATGTATTATGACGTCATAATGTATCCGCGTTATGACATCACTATATATTATGAGAGCGAAATTTGCAGGTATTATGAGCAATTTCTCTTACCCCAATTTGTGTCACGTCTACTGCAGCATCATGAGGATGTATAATGACGTCACAGTATATGATGACATCATAATTAGTATGCAGTATGAGGTCACAATGTATTATCACGTCATAATGTATCCGCATTATGACATCACAATATATTATGAGAGCGCAACATGTAGGTATTATGAGCAATTTCTCTTACCCCAATTTGTGTCACATCTACTGGAGCATCATGAGCATGTATTATGACGTCACAGTATATGATGACATCATAATTAGTATGCACTATGACATCACAATGTATTATGACGTCATAATGTATCCGCATTATGACATCACAATATATTATGAGAGCTCAATTTGCAGGTATTATGAGCAATTTCTCTTACCCCAATTTGTGTCACATCTACTGGAGCATCATGAGCATGTATTATGATGTCACAGTATGTGATGACATCATAATTAGTATGCCCTATGACGTCACAATGTATTATGATGTCATAATGTATCCGCATTATGACATCACAATATACTATGAGAGCGCAATTTGCAGGTATTATGAGCAATTTCTCTAACCCCAATTTGTGTCACATCTACTGGAGCATCATGAGCATGTATTATGACATCACAGCATATGATGACATCATAACTAGTATGGACTATGACGTCACAATGTATTATGACGTCATAATATATCCGCATTATGACATCACAATGTATTATGAGAGCGCCATTTGCAGGTACTATGACCAATTTCGCTTACCCCAATTTGTCTCACATCTACTGGAGCATCATGAGCATGTATTATGATGTCACAGTATAAAATGACATCATAATTTGTATGCCGTATGAAGTCACAATGTATTATGACGTCATAATGTTTCCACATTATGACATCACAATATATTATGAGAGCGCAGTTTGCAGTTATTATGAGCAATTTCTCTTACCTCAATTTGTTTCACATATACTGGAGCATCATGAGCATGTATTTTGACGTCACAGTATATGATGACATCATAATTAGTATGTACTATGACGTCACAATGTATTATGATGTCATAATGTATCCGTGTTATGACATCACAATATATTATGAGAGCGCAATTTGCAGGTATTATGAGCAATTTCTCTTACCCCAATTTGTGTCACATCTACTAGAGCATCATGAGCATATATTATGACGTCACAGTATATGATGACATCATAATTAGTATGCACTATGATGTCACAATGTATTATGACGTCATAATGTATCCGCATTATGACATCAAAAAATATTATGAGAGCGCAATTTGCAGGTACTATGAGCAGTTTCTCTAACCCCAATTTGTGTCACATCTACTGGAGCATCATGAGCATGTATTTGGCGTCACAGTATATGATGACATCATAATTAGTATGCACTATGACGTCACAACGTTTTATGACATCATAATGTATCCGTGTTATGACATCACAATATATTATGAGAGCGCAATTTGCAGGTATTATGAGCAATTTCTCTTACCACAATTTGTGTCACATCTACTAGAGCATCATGAGCATGTATTATGACGTCACAGTATATGATGACATCATAATTAGTATGCACTATGATGTCACAATGTATTATGACGTCATAATGTATCCGCATTATGACATCACAATATATTATGAGAGCGCAATTTGCAGGTATTATGAGCAATTTCTCTTACCCCAATTTGTGTCACATCTAGTGGAGCAACATGAGCATGTATTATGACGTCACAGTATATGATGACATCATAATTCGTATGCACTATGACGTCACAATGTATTATGGCGTCATAATGTATCCGCGTTATGACATCACACTATATTATGAGAGCGCAATTTGCAGGTATAATGAGCAATTTCTCTAAACCCAATTTGTGTCACATCTACTGGAGCATCATGAGCATGTATTGTGACGTCACAGTATATGATGACATCATAATTAGTATGCACTCTGACGTCACAATGTATTATGACGTCATAATGTGTCCGCGTTATGACATCACAATATATTATGAGAGCTCAATTTCCAGGTATTATGAGCAATTTCTCTTACCCCAATTTGTGTCACATCTACTGGAGCACAATGAGCATGTATTATGATGTCACAGTATATGTTGACATCATAATTAGTATGCAGTATGACGTCACAATGTATTTTGAGGTCTTAATGTTTCAGCATTATGACATCACAATATATTATGAGAGCGCAATTTGCAGGTATTATGAGAAATTTCTCTTACCCCAATTTGTGTCACATCTACTGGAGCATCATGAGCATGTATTATGACGTCACAGTATATGATGACATCATAATTAGTATGCAATATGATGTCACAATATATTATGACGTCATAATGTATCAGCATTATGACATCACAATGTATTATGAGAGCGCAATTTGCAGGTATTATGAGCAATTTCGCTTACCCCAATTTGTGTCACATCTACTGGAGCATCATGAGCATGTATTATGACATCACAGTATATGATGACATCATAATTAGTATGCACTATGACGTCACAATGTATTATGACGTCATAATGTGTCAGCATTATGACATCACAATATATTATGAGAGCGCAATTTGCAGGTATTATGAGCAATTTCTCTTACCCCAGTTTGTGTCACTTCTACTGGAGCATCATGACCATGTATTATGACGTCACAGTGTATGATGACATCATAATTAATATGCACTATGACGTCACAAAGAATTATGACGTCATAATATATCCGCATTATGACATAACTATATATTATGAGAGTGCAATTTGCAGGTATTATGAGCAATTTGTCTTACCCCAATTTGTGTCACATCTACTGGAGCATCATGAGCATGTATTATGACGTCACAGTATATGATGACATCATAGTTAGTATGCACTATGATGTCACAATATATTATGACGTCATAATGTATCCGCATAATGACATCTCAATATTTTATGAGAGCGCAATTTGTAGGTATTATGAGCAATTTCTCTTACCCCAATTTGTGTCACATCTACTGGAGCATCTTGAGCATGTATTATGACGTCACAGTATATGGTGACATCATAATTAGCATGCACTATTATGTCACAATTTATTATGGCGTCATAATGTATCAGCATTATGACATCACAATATATTATGAGAGAGCAATTTGCAGGTATTATGAGCAATTTCTCTTACCCCAATATGTGTCACATCTACTGGAGCATCATGAGAATGTATTATGACGTCACAGCATATGATGACATCATAACTAGTATGCACTATGACGTCACAATATATTATGACGTCATAATGTATCCGCATTATGACATCACAAAATATTATGAGAGCGCTATTTGCAGGTATTACGAGCAATTTCGCTTACCCCAATTTCTGTCACATGTACTGGAGCATCATGAGCATGTATTATGACGTCACAGTATGTGACGACATCATAATTAGTTTGCACTATGACGTCAGAATGTATTATGATGTCATAATGTATCCGCATTATGACATCACAATATATTATGAGAGCGCAATTTGCAGGTATTATGAGCAATTTGTCTTACCCCAATTTGTGTCACATCTACTGGAGCATCATGAGCATGTATTATGACGACACAGTATATGTTGACATCATAATTAGTATGCACTATGACGTCACAATGTATTATGACGTCATAATGTATCCGCATTATGACATCACAATATATTATGAGAGCGCAACATGCAGGTATTATGAGCAATTTCACTTACCCCAATTTCTGTCACATCTAGTGGAGCATCATGAGCATGTATTGTGACGTCACAGTATATGATTACATCTTAATTAGTATGCACTATGACATCACAATGATTTATGACGTCATAATGTATCCGCATTATGACATCACATTATATTATGAGAGCGCAATTTGCAGGTATTATGAGCAATTTCTCTTACCTCAATTTGTGTCACATCTACTGGAGCATCATGAGCATGTATTATGACGTCACAGTATATGGTGACATCATAATTAGCATGCACTATTATGTCACAATTTATTATGACGTCATAATGTATCAGCATTATGACATCACAATATATTATGAGAGAGAAATTTGCAGGTATTATGAGCAATTTCTCTTACCCCAATTTGTGTCACATCTACTGGAGCATCATGAGCATGTATTATGACGTCACAGCATATGATGACATCATAACGAGTATGCACTATGACGTCATACTATATTATGACGTCATAATGTATCCACGTTATGACATCACTATATATTATGAGAGCGAAATTTGCAGGTATTATGAGCAATTTCTCTTACCCCAATTTGTGTCACGTCTACTGCAGCATCATGAGGATGTATTATGACGTCACAGTATATGATGACATCATAATTAGTATGCAGTATGAGGTCACAATGTATTATCACGTCATAATGTATCCGCATTATGAACATCACAATATATTATGAGAGCGCAACATGCAGGTATTATGAGCAATTTCTCTTACCCCTATTTGTGTCACATCTACTGGAGCATCATGAGCATGTATTATGACGTCACAGTATATGATGACATCATAATTAGTATGCACTATGACATCACAATGTATTATGACGTCATAATGTATCCGCATTATGACATCACAATATATTATGAGAGCTCAATTTGCAGGTATTATGAGCAATTTCTCTTACCCGAATTTGTGTCACATCTACTGGAGCATCATGAGCATGTATTATGATGTCACAGTATGTGATGACATCATAATTAGTATGCCCTATGATGTCACAATGTATTATGATGTCATAATGTATCCGCATTATAACATCACAATATACTATGAGAGCGCAATTTGCAGGTATTATGAGCAATTTCTCTTACCCCAATTTGTGTCACATCTACTGGAGCATCATGAGAATGTATTTTGACGTCACAGCATATGATGACATCATAACTAGTATGCACTATGACGTCACAATATATTATGACGTCATAATGTATCCGCATTATGACATCACAAAATATTATGAGAGCGCAATTTGCAGGTATTATGAGCAATTTCTCTTACCCCAATTTGTGTCACATGTACAGGAGAATCATGAGCATGTATTTTGACGTCACAGTATATGATGACATCATAATTAATATGCACTATGATGTCAAAATGTATTATGACGTCATAATGTATCTGCATTATGACATCACAATATATTATGAGAGCGCTATTTGCAGGTATTATGAGCAATTTCGCTTACCCCAATTTGTGTCACATGTACTGGAGCATCATGAGCATGTATTATGACATCACAGTATGTGACGACATCATAATTAGTATGCACTATGACGTCAGAATGTATTATGATGTCATAATGTATCCGCATTATGACTTCACAATATATTATGAGAGGGCAATTTGCAGGTATTATGAGCAATTTGTCTTACCCCAATTTGTGTCACATCTACTGGAGCCTCATGAGCATGTATTATGACGTCACAGTATATGTTGACATCATAATTAGTATGCACTATGACGTCACAATGTATTATGACGTCATAATATATCCGCATTATGACATCACAATATATTACGAGAGCGCAATTTGCAGGTATTATGAGCAATTTCACTTACCCCAATTTCTGTCACATCTAGTGGAGCATCATGAGCATGTATTGTGACGTCACAGTATATGATTACATCTTAATTAGTATGCACTATGACATCACAATGATTTATGACGTCAAAATGTATCCGCATTATGACATCACATTATATTATGAGAGCGCAATGTGCAGGTATTATGAGCAATTTCTCTTACCTCAATTTGTGTCACATCTACTGGAGCATCATGAGCATGTATTATGACGTCACAGTATATGTTGACATCATAATTAGTATGCACTATGACGTCACAATGTATTATGACGTCATAATGTATCCGCATTTTGACATCACAATATATTATGAGATCGCATTTTGCAGGTATTATGACCAATTTTTCTTACCCCAATTTGTGTCACATCTACTGGAGCATCATGCGCATTTATTATGACGTCACAGTATATGATGACATCATAATTAGTATGCAGTATGACGTCACAATGTATTATGACGTCATAATGTATCCGCATTATGACATCACAATATATTATGAGAGCGCAATTTGCAGGTAATATGAGCAATTTGTCTTACCCCAATTTGTGTCACATCTACTGGAGCATCATGAGCATGTATTATGACGTCACAGTATATGATGACATCATAATTAGTATGCACTATGACATCACAATGTATTATGACGTCATAATGTATCCACATTAAGACATCACAATATATTATGAGAGCGCAATTTGCAGGTATTATGAGCAATTTCACTTACCCCAAATTGTGTCACATCTAGTGGAGCATCATGAGCATGTATTATGACGTCACAGCATATAATGACATCTTAATTAGTATGCACTATGACATCACAATGTTTTATGACGTCATAATATATCTGCTTTATGACATCACATTATATTATGAGAGCGCAATTTGCAGATATTATGACCCATTTCTCTTACCCCAATTTGTGTCACATCTACTGGAGCATCATGTGCATGTATTGTGATGTCACAGTATATGATGACATCATAATTAGTATGCACTATGACGTCAAAATGTATTATGACGTCATAATATGTCCGCGTTATGACATCACAATATATTATGAGAGCGCAATTTGCAGGTATTATGAGCAATTTCTCTTACCCCAATTTGTGACACATCTACTGGAGCATCATGAGCATGAATTATGATGTCACAGCATATGATAACATCATAACTAGTATGTACTATGATATCACAATGTATTATGACGTCATAATGTATCCGCATTATGACATCACAAAATATTATGAGAGCGCAATTTGCAGGTATTATGAGCAATTTCTCTTACCCAATTTTTGTCACATCTAATGGAGCATCATTAGCCTGTATTATGACATCACAGTATATGATGACATCATAATTAGTATGCACTATGACGTCACAAAGTATTATGACGTCATAATGTATCAGCATTATGATATCACAATATATTATGAGAGCGCAATTTGCAGGTATTATGAGCAATTTCTCTTACCCCAATTTTTGTCACATCTATAGGAGCATCATGAGCATGTATTATGATGTCACAGCATATGATGACATCATAACTAGTACGCACTATGACGTCATAATGTATTATGACGTCATAATTTATCCACGTTATGACATCACAATATATTATGAGAGCGAAATTTCCAGGTATTATGAGCAATTTCTCTTACCCCAATTTGTGTCACATCTACTGCAGCATCATGAGCATGTATTATGACATCACAGTAAATGATGACATCATAATCAGTATGCAGTATGACGTCACAATGTATTATGACGTCATAATGTATCCGCATTATGACATCACAATATATTATGAGAGCGCAACATGCAGGTATTATGAGCAATTTCTCTTACCCCAATTTGTGTCACATCTACTGGAGCATCATGAGCATGTATTATGACGTCACAGTATATGATGACATCATAATTAGTATGAACTATGAAGTCACAATGTATTATGACGTCATAATATATCCGCATTATGACATCACAATATATTATGAGAGCGCAATTTGCAGGTATTATGAGCAATTTCTCTTACCCCAATTTGTGTCACATCTACTGGAGCATCATGAGGATGTATTATGACGTCGCAGTATGTGATGACATCATAATTAGTATGCACTATGACGTCACATTGTATTATGACGTCATAATATCTCCGCATTATTACATCACAATATATTATGAGAGCGCAATTTGCAGGTATTATGAACAATTTCTCTTACCCCAATTTGTGTCACATCTACTGGAGCATCATGGGCATGTATTATGACGTCACAGTATATGATGACATCATAATTAATATGCAGTATGACGTCACAATGTATTATGACGTCATAATATATCCGCATTATGACATCACAAAATATTATGAGAGCGCAATTTGCAGGTATTATGAGCAATTTCTCTTACCCCAATTTGTGTCACATCTACTGGAGCATCATGAGCATGTATTTTGAGGTCACAGTATATGATGACATCATAATTAGTATGTATTATGACGTCACAATGTATTATGACGTCATAATGTATCCGCATTATGACATCATAAAATATTATGAGAGCGCAATTTGCAGGTATTATGAGCAATTTCTCTAACCCCAATTTGTGTCACATCTACTGGAGCATCATGAGCATGTATTTTGAGGTCACAGTATATGATGACATCATAATTAGTATGCATTATGACGTCAAAATGTATTATGACGTCATAATGTATCCGCATTATGACATCACAATATATTATGAGAGCGCCATTTGCAGGTATTATGACCAATTTCTCTTACCCCAATTTGTGTCACATCTACTGCAGCATCATGAGCATGTATTATGACGTCAAAGTATATAATGACATCATAATTAGTATGCAGGATGACGTCCAAATGTATTATGACATCATAATGTATCCGCATTATGACATCTCAATATATTATGAGAGCGCAACATGCAGGTATTATGAGCAATTTCTCTTACCCCAATTTGTGTCACATCTACTGGAGCATCATGAGCATGTATTATGACATCACAGTATATGATGACATCATAATTATTATGCAATATGACGTCACAATGTATTATGACGTCATAATGTATCCGGGTTATGACATCTCAATATATTATGAGAGCGCAACATGCAGGTATTATGAGCAATTTCTCTTACCCCAATTTGTGTCACATCTACTGGAGCATCATGAGCACGTATTATGACGTCACAGCATATGATGACATCATAACTTGTATGCAGTATGACGTCACAATATATTATGACGTCATAATGTATCCGCATTATGACATCACAATATATTAGGAGAGCGCAATTTGCAGGTATTATGAGCAATTTCGCTTACCCCAATTTGTGTCACATCTACTGGAGCATCATGAGCATGTATTTTGACGTCACAGTATATGACGACATCATAATTAGTATGCACTATGACGTCACAATGTGTTATGACGTCATAATGTATCCGGGTTATGACATCACAATATATTATGAGAGCGCAATTTGCAGGTTTATGAGCAATTTCTCTTACCCCAATTTGTGTCACATCTACTGGAACATCATGAGCATGTATTTTGAGATCACAGTATATGATATCATAATTAGTATGCACTATGACGTCACAATGTATTATGACATCATAATGTATCCGCGTTATGATATCACAGAATATTATGAGAGCGCAATTTGCAGGTATTTTGAGCAATTTCTCCTACCTCAATTTGTGTCACATCTACGGGAGCATCATGTGCATGTATTATGACGTCACAGTATATGTTGACATCATAATTAGTATGCACTATGACGTCACAATGTATTATGACGTCATAATGTATCCACATTATGACATCACAATATATTATGAGAGCGCAATTTGCAGGTATTATGAGCAATTTCTCTTACCCCAATTTGTGTCACATCTACTGGAGCATCATGCGCATTTATTATGACGTCACAGTATTTGATGACATCATAATTAGTATGCAGTATGACGTCACAATGTATTATGACGTCATAATGTATCCGCATTATGACATCACAATATATTATGAGAGCGCAATTTGCAGGTATTATGAGCAATTTGTCTTACCCCAATTTGTGTCACATCTACTGGAGCATCATGAGCATGTATTATGACGTCAGAGCATATGATGACATCATAACGAGTATGCACTATGACGTCATAATGTATTATGACGTCATAATGTATCCGCGTTATGACATCACTATATATTATGAGAGCGAAATTTGCAGGTATTATGAGCAATTTCTCTTACCCCAATTTGTGTCACGTCTACTGCAGCATCATGAGGATGTATAATGACGTCACAGTATATGATGACATCATAATTAGTATGCAGTATGAGGTCACAATGTATTATCACGTCATAATGTATCCGCATTATGACATCACAATATATTATGAGAGCGCAACATGTAGGTATTATGAGCAATTTCTCTTACCCCAATTTGTGTCACATCTACTGGAGCATCATGAGCATGTATTATGACGTCACAGTATATGATGACATCATAATTAGTATGCACTATGACATCACAATGTATTATGACGTCATAATGTATTCGCATTATGACATCACAATATATTATGAGAGCTCAATTTGCAGGTATTATGAGCAATTTCTCTTACCCCAATTTGTGTCACATCTACTGGAGCATCATGAGCATGTATTATGATGTCACAGTATGTGATGACATCATAATTAGTATGCCCTATGACGTCACAATGTATTATGATGTCATAATGTATCCGCATTATGACATCACAATATACTATGAGAGCGCAATTTGCAGGTATTATGAGCAATTTCTCTAACCCCAATTTGTGTCACATCTACTGGAGCATCATGAGCATGTATTATGACATCACAGCATATGATGACATCATAACTAGTATGGACTATGACGTCACAATGTATTATGACGTCATAATATATCCGCATTATGACATCACAATGTATTATGAGAGCGCCATTTGCAGGTACTATGACCAATTTCGCTTACCCCAATTTGTCTCACATCTACTGGAGCATCATGAGCATGTATTATGATGTCACAGTATAAAATGACATCATAATTTGTATGCCGTATGAAGTCACAATGTATTATGACGTCATAATGTTTCCACATTATGACATCACAATATATTATGAGAGCGCAGTTTGCAGTTATTATGAGCAATTTCTCTTACCTCAATTTGTGTCACATATACTGGAGCATCATGAGCATGTATTTTGACGTCACAGTATATGATGACATCATAATTAGTATGTAATATGACGTCACAATGTATTATGATGTCATAATGTATCCGTGTTATGACATCACAATATATTATGAGAGCGCAATTTGCAGGTATTATGAGCAATTTCTCTTACCCCAATTTGTGTCACATCTACTAGAGCATCATGAGCATATATTATGACGTCACAGTATATGATGACATCATAATTATTATGCACTATGATGTCACAATGTATTATGACGTCATAATGTATCCGCATTATGACATCACAAAATATTATGAGAGCGCAATTTGCAGGTACTATGAGCAGTTTCTCTAACCCCAATTTGTGTCACATCTACTGGAGCATCATGAGCATGTATTTGGCGTCACAGTATATGATGACATCATAATTAGTATGCACTATGACGTCACAACGTTTTATGACATCATAATGTATCCGTGTTATGACATCACAATATATTATGAGAGCGCAATTTGCAGGTATTATGAGCAATTTCTCTTACCACAATTTGTGTCACATCTACTAGAGCATCATGAGCATGTATTATGACGTCACAGTATATGATGACATCATAATTAGTATGCACTATGATGTCACAATGTATTATGACGTCATAATGTATCCGCATTATGACATCACAATATATTATGAGAGCGCAATTTGCAGGTATTATGAGCAATTTCTCTTACCCCAATTTGTGTCACATCTAGTGGAGCAACATGAGCATGTATTATGACGTCACAGTATATGATGACATCATAATTCGTATGCACTATGACGTCACAATGTATTATGGCGTCATAATGTATCCGCGTTATGACATCACACTATATTATGAGAGCGCAATTTGCAGGTATTATGAGCAATTTCTCTAAACCCAATTTGTGTCACATCTACTGGAGCATCATGAGCATGTATTGTGACGTCACAGTATATGATGACATCATAATTAGTATGCACTCTGACGTCACAATGTATTATGACGTCATAATGTGTCCGCGTTATGACATCACAATATATTATGAGAGCTCAATTTCCAGGTATTATGAGCAATTTCTCTTACCCCAATTTGTGTCACATCTACTGGAGCACAATGAGCATGTATTATGATGTCACAGTATATGTTGACATCATAATTAGTATGCAGTATGACGTCACAATGTATTTTGAGGTCTTAATGTTTCAGCATTATGACATCACTATATATTATGAGAGCGCAATTTGCAGGTATTATGAGAAATTTCTCTTACCCCAATTTGGGTCACATCTACTGGAGCATCATGAGCATGTATTATGACGTCACAGTATATGATGACATCATAATTAGTATGCAATATGATGTCACAATATATTATGACGTCATAATGTATCAGCATTATGACATCACAATATATTATGAGAGCGCAATTTGCAGGTATTATGAGCAATTTCGCTTACCCCAATTTGTGTCACATCTACTGGAGCATCATGAGCATGTATTATGACATCACAGTATATGATGACATCATAATTAGTATGCACTATGACGTCACAATGTATTATGACGTCATAATGTGTCAGCATTATGACATCACAATATATTATGAGAGCGCAATTTGCAGGTATTATGAGCAATTTCTCTTACCCCAGTTTGTGTCACTTCTACTGGAGCATCATGACCATGTATTATGACGTCACAGTGTATGATGACATCATAATTAATATGCACTATGACGTCACAAAGAATTATGACGTCATAATATATCCGCATTATGACATAACTATATATTATGAGAGTGCAATTTGCAGGTATTATGAGCAATTTGTCTTACCCCAATTTGTGTCACATCTACTGGAGCATCATGAGCATGTATTATGACGTCACAGTATATGATGACATCATAGTTAGTATGCACTATGATGTCACAATATATTATGACGTCATAATGTATCCGCATAATGACATCTCAATATTTTATGAGAGCGCAATTTGTAGGTATTATGAGCAATTTCTCTTACCCCAATTTGTGTCACATCTACTGGAGCATCTTGAGCATGTATTATGACGTCACAGTATATGGTGACATCATAATTAGCATGCACTATTATGTCACAATTTATTATGGCGTCATAATGTATCAGCATTATGACATCACAATATATTATGAGAGAGCAATTTGCAGGTATTATGAGCAATTTCTCTTACCCCAATATGTGTCACATCTACTGGAGCATCATGAGAATGTATTATGACGTCACAGCATATGATGACATCATAACTAGTATGCACTATGACGTCACAATATATTATGACGTCATAATGTATCCGCATTATGACATCACAAAATATTATGAGAGCGCTATTTGCAGGTATTACGAGCAATTTCGCTTACCCCAATTTCTGTCACATGTACTGGAGCATCATGAGCATGTATTATGACGTCACAGTATGTGACGACATCATAATTAGTTTGCACTATGACGTCAGAATGTATTATTATGTCATAATGTATCCGCATTATGACATCACAATATATTATGAGAGCGCAATTTGCAGGTATTATGAGCAATTTGTCTTACCCCAATTTGTGTCACATCTACTGGAGCATCATGAGCATGTATTATGACGTCACAGTATATGTTGACATCATAATTAGTATGCACTATGACGTCACAATGTATTATGACGTCATAATATATCCGCATTATGACATCACAATATGTTACGAGAGCGCAATTTGCAGGTATTATGAGCAATTTCACTTACCCCAATTTCTGTCACATCTAGTGGAGCATCATGAGCATGTATTGTGACGTCACAGTATATGATTACATCTTAATTAGTATGCACTATGACATCACAATGATTTATGACGTCATAATGTATCCGCATTATGACATCACATTATATTATGAGAGCGCAATTTGCAGGTATTATGAGCAATTTCTCTTACCTCAATTTGTGTCACATCTACTGGAGCATCATGAGCATGTATTATGACGTCACAGTATATGGTGACATCATAATTAGCATGCACTATTATGTCACAATTTATTATGACGTCATAATGTAGCAGCATTATGACATCACAATATATTATGAGAGAGAAATTTGCAGGTATTATGAGCAATTTCTCTTACCCCAATTTGTGTCACATCTACTGGAGGATCATGAGCATGTATTATGACGTCACAGCATATGATGACATCATAACGAGTATGCACTATGACGTCATAATATATTATGACGTCATAATGTATCCACGTTATGACATCACTATATATTATGAGAGCGAAATTTGCAGGTATTATGAGCAATTTCTCTTACCCCAATTTGTGTCACGTCTACTGCAGCATCATGAGGATGTATTATGACGTCACAGTATATGATGACATCATAATTAGTATGCAGTATGAGGTCACAATGTATTATCACGTCATAATGTATCCGCATTATGAACATCACAATATATTATGAGAGCGCAACATGCAGGTATTATGAGCAATTTCTCTTACCCCAATTTGTGTCACATCTACTGGAGCATCATGAGCATGTATTATGACGTCACAGTATATGATGACATCATAATTAGTATGCACTATGACATCACAATGTATTATGACGTCATAATGTATCCGCATTATGACATCACAATATATTATGAGAGCTCAATTTGCAGGTATTATGAGCAATTTCTCTTACCCGAATTTGTGTCACATCTACTGGAGCATCATGAGCATGTATTATGATGTCACAGTATGTGATGACATCATAATTAGTATGCCCTATGATGTCACAATGTATTATGATGTCATAATGTATCCGCATTATAACATCACAATATACTATGAGAGCGCAATTTGCAGGTATTATGAGCAATTTCTCTTACCCCAATTTGTGTCACATCTACTGGAGCATCATGAGAATGTATTTTGACGTCACAGCATATGATGACATCATAACTAGTATGCACTATGACGTCACAATATATTATGACGTCATAATGTATCCGCATTATGACATCACAAAATATTATGAGAGCGCAATTTGCAGGTATTATGAGCAATTTCTCTTACCCCAATTTGTGTCACATGTACAGGAGAATCATGAGCATGTATTTTGACGTCACAGTATATGATGACATCATAATTAATATGCACTATGATGTCAAAATGTATTATGACGTCATAATGTATCTGCATTATGACATCACAATATATTATGAGAGCGCTATTTGCAGGTATTATGAGCAATTTCGCTTACCCCAATTTGTGTCACATGTACTGGAGCATCATGAGCATGTATTATGACATCACAGTATGTGACGACATCATAATTAGTATGCACTATGACGTCAGAATGTATTATGATGTCATAATGTATCCGCATTATGACTTCACAATATATTATGAGAGGGCAATTTGCAGGTATTATGAGCAATTTCTCTTACCCCAATTTGTGTCACATCTACTGGAGCCTCATGAGCATGTATTATGATGTCACAGTATATGTTGACATCATAATTAGTATGCACTATTACGTCACAATGTATTATGACGTCATAATATATCCGCATTATGACATCACAATATATTACGAGAGCGCAATTTGCAGGTATTATGAGCAATTTCACTTACCCCAATTTCTGTCACATCTAGTGGAGCATCATGAGCATGTATTGTGACGTCACAGTATATGATTACATCTTAATTAGTATGCACTATGACATCACAATGATTTATGACGTCAAAATGTATCCGCATTATGACATCACATTATATTATGAGAGCGCAATGTGCAGGTATTATGAGCAATTTCTCTTACCTCAATTTGTGTCACATCTACTGGAGCATCATGAGCATGTATTATGACGTCACAGTATATGTTGACATCATAATTAGTATGCACTATGACGTCACAATGTATTATGACGTCATAATGTATCCGCATTTTGACATCACAATATATTATGAGAGCGCATTTTGCAGGTATTATGACCAATTTTTCTTACCCCAATTTGTGTCACATCTACTGGAGCATCATGCGCATTTATTATGACGTCACAGTATATGATGACATCATAATTAGTATGCAGTATGACGTCACAATGTATTATGACGTCATAATGTATCCGCATTATGACATCACAATATATTATGAGAGCGCAATTTGCAGGTAATATGAGCAATTTGTCTTACCCCAATTTGTGTCTCATCTACTGGAGCATCATGAGCATGTATTATGACGTCACAGTATATGATGACATCATAATTAGTATGCACTATGACATCACAATGTATTATGACGTCATAATGTATCCACATTAAGACATCACAATATATTATGAGAGCGCAATTTGCAGGTATTATGAGCAATTTCACTTACCCCAAATTGTGTCACATCTAGTGGAGCATCATGTTCATGTATTATGACGTCACAGCATATAATGACATCTTAATTAGTATGCACTATGACATCACAATGTTTTATGACGTCATAATATATCTGCTTTATGACATCACATTATATTATGAGAGCGCAATTTGCAGATATTATGACCCATTTCTCTTACCCCAATTTGTGTCACATCTACTGGAGCATCATGTGCATGTATTGTGATGTCACAGTATATGATGACATCATAATTAGTATGCACTATGACGTCAAAATGTATTATGACGTCATAATATGTCCACGTTATGACATCACAATATATTATGAGAGCGCAATTTGCAGGTATTATGAGCAATTTCTCTTACCCCAATTTGTGACACATCTACTGGAGCATCATGAGCATGAATTATGATGTCACAGCATATGATAACATCATAACTAGTATGTACTATGATATCACAATGTATTATGACGTCATAATGTATCCGCATTATGACATCACAAAATATTATGAGAGCGCAATTTGCAGGTATTATGAGCATTTTCTCTTACCCAATTTTTGTAACATCTAATGGAGCATCATTAGCCTGTATTATGACATCACAGTATATGATGACATCATAATTAGTATGCACTATGACGTCACAAAGTATTATGACGTCATAATGTATCAGCATTATGATATCACAATATATTATGAGAGCGCAATTTGCAGGTATTATGAGCAATTTCTCTTACCCCAATTTTTGTCACATCTATAGGAGCATCATGAGCATGTATTATGATGTCACAGCATATGATGACATCATAACTAGTACGCACTATGACGTCATAATGTATTATGACGTCATAATTTATCCACGTTATGACATCACAATATATTATGAGAGCGAAATTTCCAGGTATTATGAGCAATTTCTCTTACCCCAATTTGTGTCACATCTACTGCAGCATCATGAGCATGTATTATGACATCACAGTAAATGATGACATCATAATTAGTATGCAGTATGACGTCACAATGTATTATGACGTCATAATGTATCCGCATTATGACATCACAATATATTATGAGAGCGCAACATGCAGGTATTATGAGCAATTTCTCTTACCCCAATTTGTGTCACATCTACTGGAGCATCATGAGCATGTATTATGACGTCACAGTATATGATGACATCATAATTAGTATGAACTATGAAGTCACAATGTATTATGACGTCATAATATATCCGCATTATGACATCACAATATATTATGAGAGCGCAATTTGCAGGTATTATGAGCAATTTCTCTTACCCCAATTTGTGTCACATCTACTGGAGCATCATGAGGATGTATTATGACGTCGCAGTATGTGATGACATCATAATTAGTATGCACTATGACGTCACATTGTATTATGACGTCATAATATCTCCGCATTATTACATCACAATATATTATGAGAGCGCAATTTGCAGGTATTATGAACAATTTCTCTTACCCCAATTTGTGTCACATCTACTGGAGCATCATGGGCATGTATTATGACGTCACAGTATATGATGACATCATAATTAATATGCAGTATGACGTCACAATGTATTATGACGTCATAATATATCCGCATTATGACATCACAAAATATTATGAGAGCGCAATTTGCAGGTATTATGAGCAATTTCTCTTACCCCAATTTGTGTCACATCTACTGGAGCATCATGAGCATGTATTTTGAGGTCACAGTATATGATGACATCATAATTAGTATGCATTATGACGTCACAATGTATTATGACGTCATAATGTATCCGCATTATGACATCATAAAATATTATGAGAGCGCAATTTGCAGGTATTATGAGCAATTTCTCTAACCCCAATTTGTGTCACATCTACTGGAGCATCATGAGCATGTATTTTGAGGTCACAGTATATGATGACATCATAATTAGTATGCATTATGACGTCAAAATGTATTATGACGTCATAATGTATCCGCATTATGACATCACAATATATTATGAGAGCGCCATTTGCAGGTATTATGACCAATTTCTCTTACCCCAATTTGTGTCACATCTACTGCAGCATCATGAGCATGTATTATGACGTCAAAGTATATAATGACATCATAATTAGTATGCAGGATGACGTCCAAATGTATTATGACATCATAATGTATCCGCATTATGACATCTCAATATATTATGAGAGCGCAACATGCAGGTATTATGAGCAATTTCGCTTACCCCAATTTGTGTCACATCTACTGGAGCATCATGAGCATGTATTTTGACGTCACAGTATATGACGACATCATAATTAGTATGCACTATGACGTCACAATGTGTTATGACGTCATAATGTATCCGGGTTATGACATCACAATATATTATGAGAGCGCAATTTGCAGGTTTATGAGCAATTTCTCTTACCCCAATTTGTGTCACATCTACTGGAACATCATGAGCATGTATTTTGAGATCACAGTATATGATATCATAATTAGTATGCACTATGACGTCACAATGTATTATGACATCATAATGTATCCGCGTTATGATATCACAGAATATTATGAGAGCGCAATTTGCAGGTATTTTGAGCAATTTCTCCTACCTCAATTTGTGTCACATCTACGGGAGCATCATGTGCATGTATTATGACGTCACAGTATATGTTGACATCATAATTAGTATGCACTATGACGTCACAATGTATTATGACGTCATAATGTATCCACATTATGACATCACAATATATTATGAGAGCGCAATTTGCAGGTATTATGAGCAATTTCTCTTACCCCAATTTGTGTCACATCTACTGGAGCATCATGAGCATGTATTATGACGTCACAGTATATGATGACATCATAATTAGTATGCACTATGACGTCACAATGTATTATGACGTCATAATGTATCAGCATTATGACATCACAGAATATTATGAGAGCGCAATTTGCAGGTATTATGAGCAATTTCTCTTACCCCAATTTTTGTCACATCTATTGGAGCATCATGAGCATGTATTATGATGTCACAGCATACGATGACATCATAACTAGTATGCACTATGACGTCATAATGTATTATGACGTCATAATTTATCCGCGTTATGACATCACAATATATTTTGAGAGCGAAATTTCCAGGTATTATGAGCAATTTCTCTTACCCCAATTTGTGTCACATCTACTGCAGCATCATGAGCATGTATTATGACATCACAGTATATGATGACATCATAATTAGTATGCAGTATGACGTCACAATGTATTATGACGTCACAATGTATAGGCATTATGATATCACAATATATAATGAGAGCGCAACATGCAGGTATTATGAGCAATTTCTCTTACCACAATTTGTGTCACATCTACTGGAGCATCATGAGCATGTATTATGACGTCACAGTATATGATGACATCATAATTAGTATGCACTATGACGTCACAATGTATTATGACGTCATAATATATCCGCATTATGACATCACAATATATTATGAGAGTGCAATTTGCATGTATTATGAGAAATTTCTCTTACCCCAATTTGTGTCACATCTACTGCAGCATCATGAGCATGTATTATGACGTCACAGTATATAATGACATCATAATTAGTATGCACTATGACGTCACAATGTATTATGACGTCATAATATATCCGCATTATGACATCACAAAATATTATGAGAGCGCAATTTGCAGGTTTATGAGCAATTTCTCTTAACCCAATTTGTGTCACATCTACTGGAGCATCATGAGCATGTATTTTGAGATCACTGTATATGATATCATAATTAATATGCAGTATGACGTCACAATGTATTATGACATCATAATGTATCCGCGTTATGATATCACAGTATATTATGAGAGCGCAATTTGCAGGTATTATGAGCAATTTCTCTTACCTCAATTTGTGTCACATCTACTGGAGCATCATGGGCATGTATTATGACGTCACAGTATATGATGACATCATAATTAGTATGCAGTATGACGTCACAATGTATTATGACGTCATAATGTATCCGCATTATGACATCACAAAATATTATGAGAGCGCAATATGCAGGTATTATGAGCAATTTCTCTTACCTCAATTTGTGTCACATCTACTGGAGCATCATGGGCATGTATTATGACGTCACAGTATACGTTGACATCATAATTAGTATGCACTATGACATCACAATGTATTATGACGTCATAATGTATCCAAATTATGACGTCACAATATATTATGAGAGCGCAATTTGCAGGTATTATGAGCAATTTATCTTACCCAATTTTTGTCACATCTAATGGAGCATCATGAGCATGTATTATGACGTCACAGTATATGATGACATCATAATTAGTATGCACTATGAGGTCACAATGTATTATGACGTCATAATGTATCAGCATTACGACATCACAATATATTATGAGAGCGCAGTTTGCAGGTATTATGAGCAATTTCTCTTACCCCAATCTGTGTCACATCTACTGGAGCATCATGAGCATGTATTACGACGTCACAGTATGTGATGACATCATAATTAGTATGCACTATGACGTCACAATGTATTATGACGTCATAATGTCTCCGCATTATTACATCACAATATATTATGAGAGCGCAATTTGCAGGTATTATGACCAATTTCTCTTACCCCAATTTGTGTCACATCTACTGCAGCATCATGAGCATGTATTATGACGTCACAGTACATAATAACATCATAATTAGTATGCAGGATGACGTCACAATGTATTATGACGTCATAATGTATCCGCATTATGACATCACAATATATTATGAGAGCGCAATTTGCAGGTATTATGAGCAATTTCTCTTACCCCAATTTGAGTCACATCTACTGGAGCATCATGAGCATGTATTTTGAGGTCACAGTATATGATGACATCATAATTAGTATGCACTATGACGTCACAATGTATTATGACTTCATAATGTATCCGCATTATGACATCACAATATATTATGAGAGCGCCATTTGCAGGTATTATGACCAATTTCTATTACCCCAATTTGGGTCACATCTACTGCAGCATCATGAGCATGTATTATGACGTCACAGTACATAATAACATCATAATTAGTATGCAGGATGACGTCAAAATGTATTATGACGTCATAATATATCCGCATTATGACATCTCAATATATTATGAGAGCGCAACATGCAGGTATTATGAGCAATTTCTCTTACCGCAATTTGTGTCACATCTACTGGAGCATCATGAGCATGTATAATGACATCACAGTATATGATGACATCATAATTAGTATGCACTATGACGTCACAATGTATTATGACGTCATAATATATCCGCATTATGACATCACAATATATTATGAGAGCGCAATTTGCAGGTATTATGAGCAATTTCTCTTACCCCAATTTGTGTCACATCTACTGGAGCATCATGAGCATGTATTATGACGTCACAGCATATGATGACATCATAACTTGTATGCACTATGACGTCACAATGTATTATGACGTCATAATGTATCCGCATTATGACATCACAATATATTAGGAGAGGGCAATTTGCAGGTATTATGAGCAATTTCTCTTACCCCAATTTGTGTCACATCTACTGGAGCATAATGAGCATGTATTTTGACGTCACAGTATATGATGACATCATAATTAGTATGCACTATGACGTCACAAGGTATTATGACGTCATAATGTATCCGCATTATGACATCACAATATATTATGAGAGTGCAATTTGCAGGTATTATGAGCAATTTCTCTTACCCCAATTTGTGTCACATCTACTGGAGCATCATGAGCATGTATTATGACGTCACAGTATATGATGACATCATAATTAGTATGCACTATGACGTCACAATGTATTATGACGTCATAATGTATCCGCATTATGACATCACAATATATTATGAGAGCGCAATTTGCAGGTATTATGAGCAATTTCTCCTACCTCAATATGTGTCAGATCTACTGGAGCATCATGAGCATGTATTATGACGTCAGAATATACGATGACATCATAATTAGTATGCACTATGATGTCACAATATATTATGACGTCATAATGTATCCGCATTATGACATCACAATATATTATGAGAGCGCAATTTGCAGGTATTATGAGCAATTTCTCTTACCCCAATTTGTGTCACATCTACTGGAGCATCATGAGCATGTATTATGACGTCACAGTATATGATGACATCATAATTAGTATGCACTATGCTGTCACAATGTATTATGACGTCATAATGTATCAGCCTTATGACATCACAATATATTATGAGAGCGCAATTTGTAGGTATTATGAGCAATTTCTCTTACCCCAATTTGTGTCACATCTACTGGAGCGACATGAGCATGTATTATGATGTTACCGTATATGATGACATCATAATTAGTATGCAGTATGACGTCACAGTGTATTATGATGTCATAATGTATCTGCATTATGACATCACAATGTATTATGAGAGGCAACTTGCAGGTATTATGAGCAATTTTTCCTACCCCAATTCGTGTCACATCTACTGGAGCATCATGAGCATGCATTATGACGTCACAGCATATGATTACACCATAACTAGTATGCACTATGACGTTACAATGTATTATGATGTCATAATGTATCCGCATTATGACATCACAATATATTATGAGAACGCAATTTGCAGGTATTATGAGCAATTTGTTTCACCCCAATTTGTGTCACATCTGCTGGAGCATCATGAGCATGTATTATGACGTCACAGTATATGATGACATCATAATTAGTATGCACTATGACGCCACAATGTATTATGACGTCATAATGTATCCGCATTATGACATCACAATATATTATGAGAGTGCAATTTGCAGGTATTATGAGCAATTTCTCTTACCCCAATGTTTGTCACATCTACTGAAGCATCATGAGCATGTATTATGACATCACAGTATATATTGACATCATAATTAGTATGCACTACGATGTCACAATGTATTATGACGTCATAATATATCCGCATTATGACATCACAATATATTCTGAGAGCGCAATTTGCAGGTATTATGAGCAATTTCCCTTACCCCAATTTGTGTCACATCTACTGGAGCATCATGAGCATGTATTATGACGTCACAGTATATGATGACATCATAATTAGCATGCACTATGACCTCACAATGTATTATGACGTCATAATGTGTCCGCGTTATGACATCACAATATATTATGAGAGCGCAATTTGCAGGTGTTATGAGCAATTTCTCTTACCCCAATTTGTGTCACATCTACTGGAGCATCATGAGCATGTATTATGACGTCACAGTATATGATAACATCATAATTAGTATGCAGTATGATGTCACAATGTATTATGACGTCATAATGTATCCGCATTATGACATCACAAAATATTATGAGAGCGCAATTTGCAGGTTTATGAGCAATTTCTCTTAACCCAATTTGTGTCACATCTACTGGAGCATCATGAGCATGTATTTTGAGATCACAGTATATGATATCATAATTAATATGCAGTATGACGTCACAATGTATTATGACATCATAATGTATCCGCGTTATGATATCACAGTATATTATGAGAGCGCAATTTGCAGGTATTATGAGCAATTTCTCTTACCTCAATTTGTGTCACATCTACTGGAGCATCATGGGCATGTATTATGACGTCACAGTATATGATGACATCATAATTAGTATGCAGTATGACGTCACAATGTATTATGACGTCATAATGTATCCGCATTATGACATCACAAAATATTATGAGAGCGCAATATGCAGGTATTATGAGCAATTTCTCTTACCTCAATTTGTGTCACATCTACTGGAGCATCATGGGCATGTATTATGACGTCACAGTATATGTTGACATCATAATTAGTATGCACTATGACATCACAATGTATTATGACGTCATAATGTATCCACATTATGACATCACAATATATTATGAGAGCGCAATTTGCAGGTATTATGAGCAATTTATCTTACCCAATTTTTGTCACATCTAATGGAGCATCATGAGCATGTATTATGACGTCACAGTATATAATGACATCATAATTTGTATGCACTATGAGGTCACAATGTATTATGACGTCATAATGTATCAGCATTACGACATCACAATATATTATGAGAGCGCAATTTGCATGTATTTTGAGAAATTTCTCTTACCCCAGTTTGTGTCACATCTACTGGAGCATCATGAGCATGTATTATGACGTCACACCATATGATGACATCATAACTAGTATGCACTATGACGTCACAATGTATTATGACGTCGTAAAGTATCCGCATTATGACATCACAATATATTATGAGAGCGCAATTTGCAGGTATTATGAGCAATTTCTCTTACCCCAATTTGTGTCACATCTACTGGAGCATCATGAGCATGTATTTTGACGTCAGAGTATATAATGACATCATAATTAGTATGCACTATGACGTCACAATGTATTATGATGTCATAGTGTATCCGTGTTATGACATCACAATATATTATGAGAGCGCAATTTGCAGGTATTATGAGCAATTTCTCTTACCCCAATTTGTGTCACCACTACTGGAGCATCATGAGCATGTATTACGACGTCACAGTATGTGATGACATCATAATTAGTATGCACTATGACGTCACAATGTATTATGACGTCATAATGTCTCCGCATTATTACATCACAATATATTATGAGAGCGCAATTTGCAGGTATTATGACCAATTTCTCTTACCCCAATTTGTGTCACATCTACTGCAGCATCATGAGCATGTATTATGACGTCACAATACATAATAACATCATAATTAGTATGCAGGATGACGTCACAATGTATTATGACGTCATAATATATCCGCATTATGACATCACAATATATTATGAGAGCGCAATTTGCAGGTATTATGAGCAATTTCTCTTACCCCAATTTGTGTCACATCTGCTGGAGCATCATGAGCATGTATTTTGAGGTCACAGTATATGATGACATCATAATTAGTATGCACTATGACGTCACAATGTATTATGACGTCATAATGTATCCGCATTATGACATCACAATATATTATGAGAGTGCCATTTGCAGGTATTATGACCAATTTCTATTACCCCAATTTGGGTCACATCTACTGCAGCATCATGAGCATGTATTATGACGTCACAGTACATAATAACATCATAATTAGTATGCAGGATGACGTCAAAATGTATTATGACGTCATAATATATCCGCATTAAGACATCTCAATATATTATGAGAGCGCAACATGCAGGTATTATGAGCAATTTCTCTTACCCCAATTTGTGTCACATCTACTGGAGCATCATGAGCATGTATTATGACATCACAGTATATGATGACATCATAATTAGTATGCACTATGACGTCACAATGTATTATGACGTCATAATATATCCGCATTATGACATCACAATATATTATGAGAGCGCAATTTGCAGGTATTATGAGCAATTTCTCTTACCCCAATTTGTGTCACATCTACTGGAGCATCATGAGCATGTATTATGACGTCACAGCATATGATGACATCATAACTTGTATGCACTATGACGTCACAATGTGTTATGACGTCATAATGTATCCGCATTATGACATCACAATATATTATGAGAGCGCAATTTGCAGGTATTATGAGCAATTTCTCCTACCTCAATATGTGTCAGATCTACTGGAGCATCATGAGCATGTATTATGACGTCAGAATATACGATGACATCATAATTAGTATGCACTATGATGTCACAATATATTATGACGTCATAAAGTATCCGCATTATGACATCACAATATATTATGAGAGCGCAATTTGCAGGTATTATGAGCAATTTCTCTTACCCCAATTTGTGTCACATCTACTGGAGCATCATGAGCATGTATTATGACGTCACAGTATATGATGACATCATAATTAGTATTCACAATGACGTCACATTGTATTATGACGTCATAATGTATCCGCATTATGACATCACAATATAGTATGAGAGCGCAATTTGCAGGTATTATGAGCAATTTCTCTTACCCCAATTTCTGTCACATCTACTGGAACATCATGAGCATGTATTATGGTGTCACAGTATATGATGACATCATAATTAGTATGCACTATGACATCACAATGTATTATGACGTCATAATGTGTCCGCATTATGACATCACAATATACTATGAGAGCGCAATTTGCAGGTATTATGAGCAATTTCTCTTACCCCAATTTGTGTCACATCTACTGGAGCATCATGAGCATGTATTATGACGTCACAGTATATGATGACATCATAATTAGTATGCACTATGCTGTCACAATGTATTATGACGTCATAATGTATCAGCCTTATGACATCACAATATATTATGAGAGCGCAATTTGTAGGTATTATGAGCAATTTCTCTTACCCCAATTTGTGTCACATCTACTGGAGCGACATGAGCATGTATTATGATGTTACCGTATATGATGACATCATAATTAGTATGCAGTATGACGTCACAGTGTATTATGATGTCATAATGTATCCGCATTATGACATCACAATATATTATGAGAGGCAACTTGCAGGTATTATGAGCAATTTTTCCTACCCCAATTTGTGTCACATCTACTGGAGCATCATGAGCATGCATTATGACGTCACACCATATGATTACACCATAACTAGTATGCACTATGACGTTACAATGTATTATGATGTCATAATGTATCCGCATTATGACATCACAATATATTATGAGAACGCAATTTGCAGGTATTATGAGCAATTTCTTTCACCCCAATTTGTGTCACATCTGCTGGAGCATCATGAGCATGTATTATGACGTCACAGTATATGATGACATCATAATTAGTATGCACTATGACGCCACAATGTATTATGACGTCATAATGTATCCGCATTATGACATCACAATATATTATGAGAGTGCAATTTGCAGGTATTATGAGCAATTTCTCTTACCCCAATGTTTGTCACATCTACTGGAGCATCATGAGCATGTATTATGACATCACAGTATATATTGACATCATAATTAGTATGCACTACGATGTCACAATGTATTATGACGTCATAATATATCCGCTTTATGACATCACAATATATTCTGAGAGCGCAATTTGCAGGTATTATGAGCAATTTCCCTTACCCCAATTTGTGTCACATCTACTGGAGCATCATGAGCATGTGTTATGACATCACAGTATATGTTGACATCAGAATTAGTATGCACTATGACGTCACAATGTATTATGACGTCATAATGTATCCGCATTATGACATCACAATATATTCTGAGAGCGCAATTTACAGGTATTATGAGCAAATTCTCTTACCCCAATTTGTGTCACATCTACTGGAGCATCATGAGCATGTATTATGACGTCACAGTATATGATGACATCATAATTAGTATGCACGATGACGTCACAATGTATTATGATGTCATAATGTACCCGCATTATGACATCACAATATATTATGAGAGCGCAATTTGCAGGTATTATGAGCAATTTCTCTTACCCCAGTTTGTGTCACATCTACTGGAGCATCATGAGCATGTATTATGACGTCACAGTATATGATGACATCATAATTAGTATGCACTATGACGTCACAATGTATTATGACGTCATCATGTATCCGCATTATGACATCACCATATATATTGAGAGCGCAATTTGCAGGTATTATGAGCAATTTCTCTTACCCCAATTTGTGTCACATCTACTGGAGCATCATGAGCATGTTTTGTGATGTCACAGTATATGATGACATCATAATTAGTATGCACTATGACGTCACAATGTATTATGACGTCATAATGTACCCGCATTAAGACATCACAATATATTATGAGAGCGCAATTTGCAGGTATTATGAGCAATTTCTCTTAACCCAATTTGTGTCACATGTACTGGAGCATCATGAGCATGTATTATGACGTCACAGTATATGATGACATCATAATTAGTATGCACTATGACGTCACAATGTACTATGACGTCATAATGTATCCGCATTATGACATGACAATATATTACGAGAGTGCAATTTGCAGGTATTATGAGCAATTTCTCTTACCCCAATTTGTGTCACATCTACTGGAGCATCATGAGCATGTATTATGACGTCACAGTATATGTTGACATCATAATTAGTATGCACTACGACGTCACAATGTATTATGACGTCATAATATATCCGCATTATGACATCACAATATATTCTGAGAGCGCAATTTGCAGGTATAATGAGCAATTTCTCTTACCCCAATTTGTGTCACATCTACTGGAGCATCATGAGCATGTATTACGACGTCACAGTATATGATGACATCATAATTAGTATGCACTATGACGTCACAATGTATTATGACGTCATAATGTATCCGCATTATGACATCACAATATATTATGAGAGCGCAATGTGCAGGTATTATGAGCAATTTCTCCTACCTCAATATGTGTCAGATCTACTGGAGCATCATGAGCATGTATTATGACGTCAGAATATACGATGACATCATAATTAGTATGCACTATGATGTCACAATATATTATGACGTCATAATGTATCCGCATTATGACATCACAATATATTATGAGAGCGCAATTTGCAGGTATTATGAGCAATTTCTCTTACCCCAATTTGTGTCACATCTACTGGAGCATCATGAGCATGTATTATGACGTCACAGTATATGATGACATCATAATTAGTATTCACAATGACGTCACATTGTATTATGACGTCATAATGTATCCGCATTATGACATCACAATATAGTATGAGAGCGCAATTTGCAGGTATTATGAGCAATTTCTCTTACCCCAATTTCTGTCACATCTACTGGAACATCATGAGCATGTATTATGGTGTCACAGTATATGATGACATCATAATTAGTATGCACTATGACATCACAATGTATTATGACGTCATAATGTGTCCGCATTATGACATCACAATATACTATGAGAGCGCAATTTGCAGGTATTATGAGCAATTTCTCTTACCCCAATTTGTGTCACATCTACTGGAGCATCATGAGCATGTATTATGACGTCACAGTATATGATGACATCATAATTAGTATGCACTATGCTGTCACAATGTATTATGACGTCATAATGTATCAGCCTTATGACATCACAATATATTATGAGAGCGCAATTTGTAGGTATTATGAGCAATTTCTCTTACCCCAATTTGTGTCACATCTACTGGAGCGACATGAGCATGTATTATGATGTTACCGTATATGATGACATCATAATTAGTATGCAGTATGACGTCACAGTGTATTATGATGTCATAATGTATCCGCATTATGACATCACAATATATTATGAGAGGCAACTTGCAGGTATTATGAGCAATTTTTCCTACCCCAATTTGTGTCACATCTACTGGAGCATCATGAGCATGCATTATGACGTCACAGCATATGATTACACCATAACTAGTATGCACTATGACGTTACAATGTATTATGATGTCATAATGTATCCGCGTTAGACATCACAATATATTATGAGAACGCAATTTGCAGGTATTATGAGCAATTTCTTTCACCCCAATTTGTGTCACATCTGCTGGAGCATCATGAGCATGTATTATGACGTCACAGTATATGATGACATCATAATTAGTATGCACTATGACGCCACAATGTATTATGACGTCATAATGTATCCGCATTATGACATCACAATATATTATGAGAGTGCAATTTGCAGGTATTATGAGCAATTTCTCTTACCCCAATGTTTGTCACATCTACTGGAGCATCATGAGCATGTATTATGACATCACAGTATATATTGACATCATAATTAGTATGCACTACGATGTCACAATGTATTATGACGTCATAATATATCCGCATTATGACATCACAATATATTCTGAGAGCGCAATTTGCAGGTATTATGAGCAATTTCCCTTACCCCAATTTGTGTCACATCTACTGGAGCATCATGAGCATGTGTTATGACATCACAGTATATGTTGACATCAGAATTAGTATGCACTATGACGTCACAATGTATTATGACGTCATAATGTATCCGCATTATGACATCACAATATATTCTGAGAGCGCAATTTACAGGTATTATGAGCAAATTCTCTTACCCCAATTTGTGTCACATCTACTGGAGCATCATGAGCATGTATTATGACGTCACAGTATATGATGACATCATAATTAGTATGCACGATGACGTCACAATGTATTATGATGTCATAATGTACCCGCATTATGACATCACAATATATTATGACAGCGCAATTTGCAGGTATTATGAGCAATTTCTCTTACCCCAGTTTGTGTCACATCTACTGGAGCATCATGAGCATGTATTATGACGTCACAGTATATGATGACATCATAATTAGTATGCACTATGACGTCACAATGTATTATGACGTCATCATGTATCCGCATTATGACATCACCATATATATTGAGAGCGCAATTTGCAGGTATTATGAGCAATTTCTCTTACCCCAATTTGTGTCACATCTACTGGAGCATCATGAGCATGTTTTGTGATGTCACAGTATATGATGACATCATAATTAGTATGCACTATGACGTCACAATGTATTATGACGTCATAATGTACCCGCATTAAGACATCACAATATATTATGAGAGCGCAATTTGCAGGTATTATGAGCAATTTCTCTTAACCCAATTTGTGTCACATGTACTGGAGCATCATTAGCATGTATTATGACGTCACAGTATATGATGACATCATAATTAGTATGCACTATGACGTCACAATGTACTATGACGTCATAATGTATCCGCATTATGACATGACAATATATTACGAGAGTGCAATTTGCAGGTATTATGAGCAATTTCTCTTACCCCAATTTGTGTCACATCTACTGGAGCATCATGAGCATGTATTATGACGTCACAGTATATGATGACATCATAATTAGTATGCACTATGACATCACAATGTATTATGACGTCATAATGTATCCGCCTTATGACATCACAATATATTATGAGAGCGCAATTTCCAGGTATTATGAGCAATTTCTCTTACCCCAATTTGTGTCACATCTACTGGAGGATCATGAGCATGTATTATGACGTCACAGTATATGATGACATCATAATTAGTATGCACTATGACGTCACAATGTATTATGACGTCATAATGTATCCGCATTATGACATCACAATATATTATGAGAGCGCAATTTGCAGGTATTATGAGCAATTTCGCTTACCCCAACTTGTGTCACATCTTCTGGAGCATCATGAGCATGTATTATGATGTCACAGTATATGATGACATCATAATTAGTATGCACTATGACGTCACAATGTATTATGACGTCATATTATAATCCGCATTATGACATCGCAATATATTACGAGAGCGCATTTAGCAGGTATTATGACCCATATCTCTGACCGCAATTTGTGTCACATCTACTGGAGTATCATGAGCATGTATTATGATGTCACAGTATATGATGACATCATAATTAGTATTCACTATGACGTCACAATCTATTATGACGTCATAATGTATCCGCATTATGACATCACAATATATTATGAGAGAGCAATTTGCAGGTATTATGAGCAATTTCTCTTACCCCAATTTGTGTCACATCTACTGGAGCATCATGAGCATGTATTATGACGTCACAGTATATGATGACATCATAATTAGTATGCACTATGGCGTCACAATGTATTATGACGTCATAATGTATCCGCATTATGACATCACAATATATTATGAGAGTGCAATTTGGAGGTATTATGAGCAATTTCTCTTACCCCAATTTGTGTCACATCTACTGGAGCATCATGAGCATGTATTATGACATCACAGTATATGTTGACATCATAATTAGTATGCACTATGACGTCACAATGTATTATGACGTCATAATGTATCCGCATTATGACATCACAATATATTATGAGAGCGCAATTTGCAGGTATTATGAGCAATTTCTCTTACCCCAATTTGTGTCACATCTACTGGAGCATCATGAGCATGTATTATGACGTCACAGTATATGTTGACATCATAATTAGTATGCACTATTACGTCACAATGTATTATGACGTCATAATGTATCAGCATTATGACATCACACTATATTATGAGAGCGCAATTTGCAGGTATTATGAGCAATTTCTCTTACCCCAATTTGTGTCACATCTGCTGGAGCATCATGAGCATGTATTATGACAACACAGTATATTTTGACATCATAATTAGTATGCACTGTGACGTCACAATGTATTGTGACGTCATAATGTATCCGCATTATGACATCACAATATATGATGAGAGCGCAATTTGCAGGTATTATGAACCATATCTCTTACCGCAAATTGTGTCACATCTACTGGATCATCATGAGCATGTATTATGACGTCACAGTATATGATGACATCATAATTAGTATGCAGTATGACGTCACAGTGTATTATGACGTCATAATGTATCCGCATTATGATATCACAATATATTATGAGAGCGCAATTTGCAGGTATTATGAGCAATTTCTCTTACCCCAATTTGTGTCACATCTACTGGAGCATCATGAGCATGTATTATGTCGTAACAGTATATGATGACATCATAATTAGTATGCACTATGACGTCACAATGTATTATGACGTCATAATGTATCTGCATTATGACATCACAATATATTTTGAGAGTGCAATTTGCAGGTATAATGAGCAATTTCTCTTACCCCAATTTGTGTCACATCTACTGGAGCATCATGAGCATGTATTATGATTTCACAGTATATGATGACATCATAATTAATATGCACTTTGACATCACAATGTATTTTGATGTCATAATGTATCTGCCTAATGATATCTCAATTTATTATGAGAGCGCAATTTGCAGGTATTATGAACAATTTCTCTTACCCCAATTTGTGTCACATCTACTGGAGCATCATGAGCATGTATTATGATGTCACAGTATATGATGACATCATAATTAGTATTCACAATGACGTCACAATGTATTATGACGTCATTATGTATCCGCATTATGACATCACAATATATTATGAGAGCGCAATTTGCAGGTATTATGAGCAATTTCTCTTACCCCAATTTCTGTCACATCTACTGGAACATCATGAGCATGTATTATGGTGTCACAGTATATGATGACATCATAATTAGTATGCACTATGACATCACAATGTATTATGACGTCATAATGTATCCGCATTATGACATCACAATATATTATGAGAGCGCAATTTGCAGGTATTATGAGCAATTTCTCTTACCCCAATTTGTGTCACATCTACTGGAGCATCATGAGCATGTATTATGACGTCACAGTATATGATGACATCATAATTAGTATGCACTATGCTGTCACAATGTATTATGACGTCATAATGTATCAGCCTTATGACATCACAATATATTATGAGAGCGCAATATGTAGGTATTATGAGCAATTTCTCCTACCTCAATATGTGTCAGATCTACTGGAGCATCATGAGCATGTATTATGACGTCAGAATATACGATGACATCATAATTAGTATGCACTATGATGTCACAATATATTATGACGTCATAATGTATCCGCATTATGACATCACAATATATTATGAGAGCGCAATTTGCAGGTATTATGAGCAATTTCTCTTACCCCAATTTGTGTCACATCTACTGGAGCATCATGAGCATGTATTATGACGTCACAGTATATGATGACATCATAATTAGTATTCACAATGACGTCACATTGTATTATGACGTCATAATGTATCCGCATTATGACATCACAATATATTATGAGAGCGCAATTTGCAGGTATTATGAGCAATTTCTCTTACCCCAATTTCTGTCACATCTACTGGAACATTATGAGCATGTATTATGGTGTCACAGTATATGATGACATCATAATTAGTATGCACTATGACATCACAATGTATTATGACGTCATAATGTATCCGCATTATGACATCACAATATATTATGAGAGTGCAATTTGCAGGTATTATGAGCAATTTCTTTTACCCCAAAGTGTGTCACATCTACTGGAGCATCATGAGCATGTATTATGACATCACAGTATATGTTGACATCATAATTAGTATGCACTACGACGTCACAATGTATTATGACGTCATAATATATCCGCATTATGACATCACAATATATTCTGAGAGCGCAATTTGCAGGTATTATGAGCAATTTCCCTTACCCCAATTTGTGTCACATCTACTGGAGCATCATGAGCATGTATTATGACGTCACAGTATATGATGACATCATAATTAATATGCACTATGGCGTCACAATATATTATGACGTCATAATGTATCCGCATTATGACATCGCAATATATTATGAGAGTGCAATTTGCACGTATTATGAGCAATTTCTCTTACCCCAATTTGTGTCACATCTACTGGAGAATCATGAGCATGTATTATGACGTCACAGTATATGAGGACATCATAATTAGTATGCACTATGACGTCACAATGTATTATGACGTCATAAAGTATCCGCATTATGCCATCACAATATATTATGAGAGCGCAATTTGCAGGTATTATGAGCAATTTCTCCTACCTCAATATGTGTCAGATCTACTGGAGCATCATGAGCATGTATTATGACGTCAGAATATACGATGACATCAAAATTAGTATGCACTATGATGTCACAATGTATTATGACGTCATAATGTATCCGCATTATGACATCACAATATATTATGAGAGCGCAATTTGCAGGTATTATGAGCAATTTCTCTTACCACAATTTGTGTCACATCTACTGGAGCATCATGAGCATGTATTATGACGTCACAGTATATGATGACATCATAATTAGTATGCACTATGACGTCGCAATGTATTATGATGTCATAATGTATCCGCATTATGACATAACAATATATTATGAGAGCGCAATTTGCGGGTATTATGAGCAATTTCGCTTACCCGAAATTGTGTCACATCTACTGGAGCAACATGAGTATGTATTATGACGTCACAGTATATGATGAAATCATAATTAGTATGCACTATGACGTCACAATGTATTATGACGTCATAATGTATCCGCGTTATAACATCACAATATATTATGAGAGCGCAATTTGCGGATATTATGAGCAATTTCGCTTACCCCAATTTGTGTCACATCTACTGGAGCATCATGAGCATGTATTATGACGTCACAGTATATGATGACATCATAATTAGTATGCACTATTACGCCACAATGTATTATGACCTCATAATATATCCGCATTATGACATCACAATATATTATGAGAGTGCAATTTGCAGGTATTATGAGCAATTTCTCTTACCCCAATGTGTGTCACATCTACTGGAGCATCATGAGCATGTATTATGACATCACAGTATATGTTGACATCATAATTAGTATGCACTACGACGTCACAATGTATTATGACGTCATATTATATCCGCATTATGACATCACAATATATTCTGAGAGCGCAATTTGCAGGTATTATGAGCAATTTCCCTTACCCCAATTTGTGTCACATCTACTGGAGCATCATGAGCATGTATTATGACGCCACAGTATATGATGACATCATAATTAGTATGCACTATGGCTTCACAATATATTATGACGTCATAATGTATCCGCATTATGACATCGCAATATATTATGAGAGTGCAATTTGCACGTATTATGAGCAATTTCTCTTACCCCAATTTGTGTCACATCTACTGGAGCATCATGAGCATGTATTAAGACATCACAGTATATGTTGACATTATAATTAGTATGCACTATGACGTCACAATGTATTATGACGTCATAATGTATCCGCATTATGACATCACAATATATTCTGAGAGCGCAATTTGCAGGTATTATGACCAATTTCTCTTACCCCAATTTGTGTCACATCTACTGGAGCATCATGAGCATGTATTATGACGTCACAGTATATGAGGACATCATAATTAGTATGCGCTATGATGTCACAATGTATTATGACGTCATAAAGTATCCGCATTATGCCATCACAATATATTATGAGAGTGCAATTTGCAGGTATTATGAGCAATTTCTCCTACCTCAATATGTTTCAGATCTACTGGAGCATCATGAGCATGTATTATGACGTCACAGTATATGATGACATCATAATTAGTATGCACTATGGCGTCACAATATACTATGACGTCATAATGTATCCGCATTATGACATCGCAATATATTATGAGAGTGCAATTTGCACGTATTATGAGCAATTTCTCTTACCCCAATTTGTGTCACATCTACTGGAGCATCATGAGCATGTACTATGACATCACAGTATATGTTGACATTATAATTAGTATGCACTATGACGTCACAATGTATTATGACGTCATAATGTATCCGCATTATGCCATCACAATATATTCTGAGAGCGCAATTTGCAGGTATTATGAGCAATTTCTGCTACCTCAATATGTGTCAGATCTACTGGAGCATCATGAGCATGTATTATGACGTCAGAATATACGATGAAATCATAATTAGTATGCACTATGATGTCACAATGTATTATGACGTCATAATGTATCCGCATTATGACATCACAATATATTATGAGAGCGCAATTTGCTGGTATTATGAGCAATTTCTCTTACCCCAATTTGTGTCACATCTACTGGAGCATCATGAGCATGTATTATGACGTCACAGTATATGAGGACATCATAATTAGTATGCACTATGACGTCACAATGTATTATGACGTAATAAAGTATCCGCATTATGCCAACACAATATATTATGAGAGCGCAATTTGCAGGTATTATGAGCAATTTCTCCTACCTCAATATGTGTCAGATCTACTGGAGCATCATGAGCATGTATTATGACGTCACAGTATATGATGACATCATAATTAGTATGCACTATGACGTCACAATGTATTATGACGTCATAATGTATCCGCGTTATGACATCACAATGTATGATGAGAGCGCAATTTGCAGGTATTATGAGCAATTTCTCTAACCCCAATTTGTGTCACATCTACTGGAGCATCATGAGCAGGTATTATGACGTCAGAGTGTATGATGACATCATAATTAGTATGCACTATGACGTCAAAACGTATTATGACGTCATATTTTATCCGCATTATGAAATCACAATATATTGTGAGAGCGCAATTTTCAGGTATTATGAGCATTTTCTCTTACCCCAATTAGTGTCACATCTACTGGAGCATCATGAGCATGTATTATGACGTCACAGTATATGATGACATCATAATTAGTATGCACTATGACGTCACAATGTATTATGACGTCATAATGTATCCGCGTTATGACATCACAATGCATTATGAGAGCGCAATTTGGAGGTATTATGAGCAATTTCTCTTACCCCAATTTGTGTCACATCTACTGGAGCATCATGAGCATGTATTATGACGTCACAGTATATGGTGACATCATAATTAGTATGCACTGTGACGTCACAATATATTATGACGTCATAATGTATCCGCATTATGACATCACAATATATAATGAGAGCGTAATTTGCAGGTATTATGAACAATTTCTCTTACCCCAATTTGTGTCACATCTACTGGAGCATCATGAGCATGTATTATGGCATCACAGTATATGATGACATCATAACTAGTATGCACTATGACGTTACAATGTATTATGATGTCATAATGTATCCGCATTATGACATCACAATATATTATGAGAACGCAATTTGCAGGTATTATGAGCAATTTCTCTCACCCCAATTTGTGTCACATCTGCTGGAGCATCATGAGCATGTATTATGACGTCACATTATATGATGACATCATAATTAGTATGCACTATGACGTCACAATGTATTATGACGTCATAATGTATCCGCATTATGACATCACAATATATTATGAGAGCGCAATTTGCAGGTATTATGAGCAATTTCTCTTACCCCAATGTGTGTCACATCTACTGGAGCATCATGAGCATGTATTATGACGTCACACTATATGATGACATCATAATTAGTATACACTATGACGTCACAATGTATTATGATGTCATAATGTATCCGCATTATGACATCACAATATATTTTGAGAGAGCAATTTGCAGGTATTATGAGCAATTTCTCTTACCCCAATTTGTGTCACATCTACTGGAGCATCATGAGCATGTATTATGAAGTCACAGTATATGATGATATCATAATTAGTATGCACTATTGCGTCACAATATATTATGATGTCATAATGTATCCGCATTATGACACCGCAATATATTATGAGAGTGCAATTTGCACGTATTATGAGCAATTTCTCTTACCCCACTTTGTGTCACATCTACTGGAGCATCATGAGAATGTGTTATGACATCACAGTATATGTTGACATCAGAATTAGTATGCACTATGACGTCACAATGTAGTATGACGTCATAACGTATCCGCATTATGACATCACAATATATTCTGAGAGCGCAATTTACAGGTATTATGAGCAATTTCTCTTACCCCAATTTGTGTCACATCTACTGGAGCATCATGAGCATGTATTATGACGTCACAGTATATGATGACATCATAATTAGTATGCACTATGACTTCACAATGTATTATGACGTCATAATGTATCCGCATTATGGCATCACAATATATTATGAGAGCGCAATTTGCAGGTATTATGAGCAATTTCTCCTACCTCAATATGTGTCAGATCTACTGGAGCATCATGAGCATGTATTATGACGTCAGAATATACGATGACATCATAATTAGTATGCACTATGATGTCACAATATATTATGACGTCATAATGTATCCGCATTATGACATCACAATATATTATGAGAGCGCAATTTGCAGGTATTATGAGCAATTTCTCTTACCCCAATTTGTGTCACATCTACTGGAGCATCATGAGCATGTATTATGACGTCACAGTATATTAAGACATCATAATTAGTATTCACAATGACGTCACATTGTATTATGACGTCATAATGTATCCGCATTATGACATCACAATATATTATGAGAGCGCAATTTGCAGGTATTATGAGCAATTTCTCTTACCCCAATTTCTGTCACATCTACTGGAACATCATGAGCATGTATTATGGTGTCACAGTATATGATGACATCATAATTAGTATGCACTATGACATCACAATGTATTATGACGTCATAATGTATCCGCATTATGACATCACAATATATTATGAGAGCGCAATTTGCAGGTATTATGAGCAATTTCTCTTACCCCAATTTGTGTCACATCTACTGGAGCATCATGAGCATGTACTATGACATCACAGTATATGTTGACATTATAATTAGTATGCACTATGACGTCACAATGTATTATGACGTCATAATGTATCCGCATTATTAAATCTCAGTATATTATGAGAGCGCAATTTGCAAGTATTATGAGCATTTTCTCTTACCCCAATTTGTGTCACATCTACTGGAGCATCATGAGCATGTATTATGATGTCACAGTATATGATGACATCATAATTAGTATGCACTATGACGTCACAATGTATTATGACGTCATAATGTATCCGCGTTATGACATCACAATGTATGATGAGAGCGCAATTTGCAGGTATTATGAGCAATTTCTCTAACCCCAATTTGTGTCACATCTACTGGAGCATCATGAGCAGGTATTATGACGTCAGAGTATATGATGACATCATAATTAGTATGCACTATGACGTCAAAACGTATTATGACGTCATATTTTATCCGCATTATGAAATCACAATATATTGTGAGAGCGCAATTTTCAGGTATTATGAGCATTTTCTCTTACCCCAATTAGTGTCACATCTACTGGAGCATCATGAGCATGTATTATGACGTCACAGTATATGATGACATCATAATTAGTATGCACTATGACGTCACAATGTATTATGACGTCATAATGTATCCGCGTTATGACATCACAATGCATTATGAGAGCGCAATTTGGAGGTATTATGAGCAATTTCTCTTACCCCAATTTGTGTCACATCTACTGGAGCATCATGAGCATGTATTATGACGTCACAGTATATGGTGACACCATAATTAGTATGCACTGTGACGTCACAATATATTATGACGTCATAATGTATCCGCATTATGACATCACAATATATAATGAGAGCGTAATTTGCAGGTATTATGAACAATTTCTCTTACCCCAATTTGTGTCACATCTACTGGAGCATCATGAGCATGTATTATGGCATCACAGTATATGATGACATCATAATTATTATGCACTATGACGTCACAATGTATTATGACGTCATAATGTATCAGCATTATGACATCACAATATATTATGAGAGCGCAATTTGCAGGTATTATGAGCAATTTCTCTTACCCCAAATTGTGTCACATCTACTGGAGCATCATGAGCATGTATTATGATGTCACCGTATATGATGACGTCATAATTAGTATGCAGTATGACGTCACACTGTATTATGACGTCATAATGTATCCGCATTATGACATCACAAGATATTATGAGAGCACTATTTGCAGGTATTATGAGCAATTTTTCCTACCCCAATTTGTGTCACATCTACTGGAGCATCATGAGCATGTATTATGACATCACAGCATATGATGACATCATAACTAGTATGCACTATGACGTTACAATGTATTATGATGTCATAATGTATCCGCATTATGACATCACAATATATTATGAGAACGCAATTTGCAGGTATTATGAGCAATTTCTCTCACCCCAATTTGTGTCACATCTGCTGGAGCATCATGAGCATGTATTATGACGTCACATTATATGATGACATCATAATTAGTATGCACTATGACGTCACAATGTATTATGACGTCGTAATGTATCCGCATTATGACATCACAATATATTATGAGAGCGCAATTTGCAGGTATTATGAGCAATTTCTCTTACCCCAATGTGTGTCACATCTACTGGAGCATCATGAGCATGTATTATGACATCACACTATATGATGACATCATAATTAGTATACACTATGACGTCGCAATGTATTATGATGTCATAATGTATCCGCATTATGACATCACAATATATTTTGAGAGAGCAATTTGCAGGAATTATGAGCAATTTCTCTTACCCCAATTTGTGTCACATCTACTGGAGCATCATGAGCATGTATTATGACGTCACAGTATATGATGATATCATAATTAGTATGCAGTATTGCGTCACAATATATTATGACGTCATAATGTATCCGCATTATGACACCGCAATATATTATGAGAGTGCAATTTGCACGTATTATGAGCAATTTCTCTTACCCCACTTTGTGTCACATCTACTGGAGCATCATGAGAATGTGTTATGACATCACAGTATATGTTGTCATCAGAATTAGTATGCACTATGACGTCACAATGTAGTATGACGTCATAACGTACCCGCATTATGACATCACAATATATTCTGAGAGCGCAATTTACAGGTATTATGAGCAATTTCTCTTACCCCAATTTGTGTCACATCTACTGGAGCATCATGAGCATGTATTATGACGTCACAGTATATGATGACATCATAATTAGTATTCACAATGACGTCACATTGTATTATGACGTCATAATGTATCCGCATTATGACATCACAATATATTATGAGAGCGCAATTTGCAGGTATTATGAGCAATTTCTCTTACCCCAATTTCTGTCACATCTACTGGAACATTATGAGCATGTATTATGGTGTCACAGTATATGATGACATCATAATTAGTATGCACTATGACATCACAATGTATTATGACGTCATAATGTATCCGCATTATGACATCACAATATATTATGAGAGTGCAATTTGCAGGTATTATGAGCAATTTCTTTTACCCCAAAGTGTGTCACATCTACTGGAGCATCATGAGCATGTATTATGACATCACAGTATATGTTGACATCATAATTAGTATGCACTACGACGTCACAATGTATTATGACGTCATAATATATCCGCATTATGACATCACAATATATTCTGAGAGCGCAATTTGCAGGTATTATGAGCAATTTCCCTTACCCCAATTTGTGTCACATCTACTGGAGCATCATGAGCATGTATTATGACGCCACAGTATATGAGGACATCATAATTAGTATGCACTATGGCGTCACAATATATTATGACGTCATAATGTATCCGCATTATGACATCGCAATATATTATGAGAGCGCAATTTGCACGTATTATGAGCAATTTCTCTTACCCCAATTTGTGTCACATCTACTGGAGCATCATGAGCATGTATTATGACATCACAGTATATGTTGACATTATAATTAGTATGCACTATGACGTCACAATGTATTATGACGTCATAATGTATCCGCATTATGACATCACAATATATTCTGAGAGCCCAATTTGCAGGTATTATGAGCAATTTCTCTTACCCCAATTTGTGTCACATCTACTGGAGCATCATGAGCATGTATTATGACGTCACAGTATATGAGGACATCATAATTAGTATGCACTATGATGTCACAATGTATTATGATGTCATAAAGTATCCGCATTATGCCATCACAATATATTATGAGAGTGCAATTTGCAGGTATTATGAGCAATTTCTCCTACCTCAATATGTTTCAGATCTACTGGAGCATCATGAGCATGTATTATGACGTCAGAATATACGATGACATCATAATTAGTATGCACTATGATGTCACAATGTACTATGACGTCATAATGTATCCGCATTATGACCTCACAATATATTATGAGAGCGCAATTTGCTGGTATTATGAGCAATTTCTCTTACCCCAATTTGTGTCACATCTACTGGAGCATCATGAGCATGTATTATGACGTCACAGTATATGATGACATCATAATTAGTATGCACTATGACGTCACAATGTATTATGACGTCATAATGTATCCGCGTTATGACATCACAATGCATTATGAGAGCGCAATTTGGAGGTATTATGAGCAATTTCTCTTACCCCAATTTGTGTCACATCTACTGGAGCATCATGAGCATGTATTATGACGTCACAGTATATGGTGACATCATAATTGTTATGCACTGTGACGTCACAATATATTATGACGTCATAATGTATCCGCATTATGACATCACAATATAATCTGAGAGCGCACCTTGCAGGTATTATGAAAAATTTCTCTTACCCCAATTTGTGTCACATCTACTGGAGTATCATGAGCATGTATTATGACATCACAGTATATGATGACATGATAATTAGTATGCACTATGACATCACAATGTATTATGACGTCATAATGTATCCGCTATATGACATAACAATATATTATGAGAGCGCAATTTGCGGGTATTATGAGCAATTTCGCTTACCCGAATTTGTTTCACATCTACTGGAGCATCATGAGTATGTATTATGACGTCACAGTATATGGTGAAATCATAATTAGTATGCACTATGAAGTCACAATATATTATGACGTCATAATGTATCCGCGTTATGACATCACAGTATATTATGAGAGCGCAATTTGCGGGTATTATGAGCAATTTCGCTTACCCCAATTTGTTTCACATCTACTGGAGCATCATGAGCATGTATTATGACGTCACAGTATATGATGACATCATAATTAGTATGCACTATTACGCCACAATGTATTATGACGTCATATTATATCTGCATTATGACATCACAATATATTAAGAGAGTGCAATTTGCAGGTATTAAGAGCAATTTCTCTTACCCCAATGTGTGTCACATCTACTGGAGCATCATGAGCATGTATTATGACGTCACAGTATATGATGACATCATAATTAGTATGCACTATTACGTCACAATGTATTATGACGTCATAATATATCCGCATTATGACATCACAATATATTCTGAGAGCGCAATTTGCAGGTATTATGAGCAATTTCCCTTACCCCAATTTGTGTCACATCTACTGGAGCATCATGAGCATGTATTATGACGTCACAGTATATGATGACATCATAATTAGTATGCACTATGGCGTCACAATATACTATGACGTCATAATGTATCCGCATTATGACATCGCAATATATTATGAGAGTGCAATTTGCACGTATTATGAGCAATTTCTCTTACCCCAATTTGTGTCACATCTACTGGAGCATCATGAGCATGTACTATGACATCACAGTATATGTTGACATTATAATTAGTATGCACTATGACGTCACAATGTATTATGACGTCATAATGTATCCGCATTATGCCATCACAATATATTCTGAGAGCGCAATTTGCAGGTATTATGAGCAATTTCTCCTACCTCAATATGTGTCAGATCTACTGGAGCATCATGAGCATGTATTATGACGTCAGAATATACGATGACATCATAATTAGTATGCACTATGATGTCACAATGTATTATGACGTCATAATGTATCCGCATTATGACATCACAATATATTATGAGAGCGCAATTTGCTGGTATTATGAGCAATTTCTCTTACCCCAATTTGTGTCACATCTACTGGAGCATCATGAGCATGTATTATGACGTCACAGTATATGAGGACATCATAATTAGTATGCATTATGACGTCACAATGTATTATGACGTAATAAAGTATCCGCATTATGCCAACACAATATATTATGAGAGCACAATTTGCAGGTATTATGAGCAATTTCTCTTACCCCAATTTGTGTCACATCTACTGGAGCATCATGAGCATGTATTATGACGTCACAGTATATGATGACATCATAATTAGTATGCACTATGACGTCACAATGTATTATGATGTCATAATGTATCCGCATTACGACATCACAATATATTTTGAGAGAGCAATTTGCAGGTATTATGAGCAATTTCTCTTACCCCAATTTGTGTCACATCTACTGGAGCATCATGAGCATGTATTATGACGTCACAGTATATGATGATATCATAATTAGTATGCACTATTGCGTCACAATATATTATGACGTCATAATGTATCCGCATTATGACACCGCAATATATTATGAGAGTGCAATTTGCACGTATTATGAGCAATTTCTCTTACCCCACTTTGTGTCACATCTACTGGAGCATCATGAGAATGTGTTATGACATCACAGTATATGTTGACATCAGAATTAGTATGCACTATGACGTCACAATGTAGTATGACGTCATAACGTATCCGCATTATGACATCACAATATATTCTGAGAGCGCAATTTACAGGTATTATGAGCAATTTCTCTTACCCCAATTTGTGTCACATCTACTGGAGCATCATGAGCATGTATTATGACGTCACAGTATATGATGACATCATAATTAGTATGCACTATGACTTCACAATGTATTATGACGTCATAATGTATCCGCATTATGACATCACAATATATTATGAGAGCGCAATTTGCAGGTATTATGAGCAATTTCTCCTACCGCAATATGTGTCAGATCTACTGGAGCATCATGAGCATGTATTATGACGTCAGAATATACGATGACATCATAATTAGTATGCACTATGATGTCACAATATATTATGACGTCATAATGTATCCGCATTATGACATCACAATATATTAGGAGATCGCAATTTGCAGGTATTATGACCAATTTCTCTTACCCCTATTTGTGTCACATCTACTGGAGCATCATGGGCATGTATTATGACGTCACAGTATATGATGACATCAAAATTAGTATGCAGTATGATTTCAAAATGTATTATGACGTCATAATGTATCCGCATTATGACATCACAAAATATTATGAGAGCGCAATTTGCAGGTTTATGAGCAATTTCTCTTACCCCAATTTGTGTCACATCTACTGGAGCATCATGAGCATGTATTTTGAGATCACAGTATATGATATCATAATTAGTATGCACTATGACGTCACAATGTATTATGACATCATAATGTATCCGCGTTATGATATCACAGAATATTATGAGAGCGCAATTTGCAGGTATTATGAGCAATTTCTCTTACCTCAATTTGTGTCACATCTACGGGAGCATCATGTGCATGTATTATGACGTCACAGTATATGTTGACATCATAATTAGTATGCACTATGACGTCACAATGTATTATGACGTCATAATGTATCCACATTATGACATCACAATATATTATGAGAGCGCAATTTGCAGGTATTATGAGCAATTTCTCTTACCCCAATTTGTGTCACATCTACTGGAGCATCATGAGCATGTATTATGACGTCACAGTATATGATGACATCATAATTAGTATGCACTATGACGTCACAATGTATTATGACGTCATAATGTATCAGCATTATGACATCACAGAATATTATGAGAGCGCAATTTGCAGGTATTATGAGCAATTTCTCTTACCCCAAATTGTGTCACATCTACTGGAGCATCATGAGCATGTATTATGATGTCACCGTATATGATGATGTCATAATTAGTATGCAGTATGACGTCACAGTGTATTATGACGTCATAATGTATCCGCTTTATGACATAACAATATATTATGAGAGCGCAATTTGCGGGTATTATGAGCAATTTCGCTTACCCGAAATTGTGTCACATCTACTGGAGCAACATGAGTATGTATTATGACGTCACAGTATATGATGAAATCATAATTAGTATGCACTATGACGTCACAATGTATTATGACGTCATAATGTATCCGCGTTATAACATCACAATATATTATGAGAGCGCAATTTGCGGATATTATGAGCAATTTCGCTTACCCCAATTTGTGTCACATCTACTGGAGCATCATGAGCATGTATTATGACGTCACAGTATATGATGACATCATAATTAGTATGCACTATTACGCCACAATGTATTATGACGTCATAATATATCCGCATTATGACATCACAATATATTATGAGAGTGCAATTTGCAGGTATTATGAGCAATTTCTCTTACCCCAATGTGTGTCACATCTACTGGAGCATCATGAGCATGTATTATGACGTCACAGTATATGAGGACATCATAATTAGTATGCGCTATGATGTCACAATGTATTATGACGTCATAAAGTATCCGCATTATGCCATCACAATATATTATGAGAGTGCAATTTGCAGGTATTATGAGCAATTTCTCCTACCTCAATATGTTTCAGATCTACTGGAGCATCATGAGCATGTATTATGACGTCACAGTATATGATGACATCATAATTAGTATGCACTATGGCGTCACAATATACTATGACGTCATAATGTATCCGCATTATGACATCGCAATATATTATGAGAGTGCAATTTGCACGTATTATGAGCAATTTCTCTTACCCCAATTTGTGTCACATCTACTGGAGCATCATGAGCATGTACTATGACATCACAGTATATGTTGACATTATAATTAGTATGCACTATGACGTCACAATGTATTATGACGTCATAATGTATCCGCATTATGCCATCACAATATATTCTGAGAGCGCAATTTGCAGGTATTATGAGCAATTTCTGCTACCTCAATATGTGTCAGATCTACTGGAGCATCATGAGCATGTATTATGACGTCAGAATATACGATGACATCATAATTAGTATGCACTATGATGTCACAATGTATTATGACGTCATAATGTATCCGCATTATGACATCACAATATATTATGAGAGCGCAATTTGCTGGTATTATGAGCAATTTCTCTTACCCCAATTTGTGTCACATCTACTGGAGCATCATGAGCATGTATTATGACGTCACAGTATATGAGGACATCATAATTAGTATGCACTATGACGTCACAATGTATTATGACGTAATAAAGTATCCGCATTATGCCAACACAATATATTATGAGAGCGCAATTTGCAGGTATTATGAGCAATTTCTCCTACCTCAATATGTGTCAGATCTACTGGAGCATCATGAGCATGTATTATGACGTCAGAATGTACGATGGCATCATAATTAGTATGCACTATGACGTCACAATGTATTATGACGTCATAATGTATCCGCATTATGACATCACAATACATTATGAGAGTGCAATTTGCTGGTATTATGAGCAATTTCTCTTACCCCAATTTGTGTCACATCTACTGGAGCATCATGAGCATGTATTACGACGTCACAGTATATGATGACATCATAATTAGTATGCACTATGACGTCACAATGTATTATGACGTCATATTGTATCCGCATTATGAAATCTCAGTATATTATGAGAGCGCAATTTGCAAGTATTATGAGCATTTTCTCTTACCCCAATTTGTGTCACATCTACTGGAGCATCATGAGCATGTATTATGACGTCACAGTATATGATGACATCATAATTAGTATGCACTATGACGTCACAATGTATTATGACGTCATAATGTATCCGCGTTATGACATCACAATGTATGATGAGAGCGCAATTTGCAGGTATTATGAGCAATTTCTCTAACCCCAATTTGTGTCACATCTACTGGAGCATCATGAGCAGGTATTATGACGTCAGAGTGTATGATGACATCATAATTAGTATGCACTATGACGTCAAAACGTATTATGACGTCATATTTTATCCGCATTATGAAATCACAATATATTGTGAGAGCGCAATTTTCAGGTATTATGAGCATTTTCTCTTACCCCAATTAGTGTCACATCTACTGGAGCATCATGAGCATGTATTATGACGTCACAGTATATGATGACATCATAATTAGTATGCACTATGACGTCACAATGTATTATGACGTCATAATGTATCCGCGTTATGACATCACAATGCATTATGAGAGCGCAATTTGGAGGTATTATGAGCAATTTCTCTTACCCCAATTTGTGTCACATCTACTGGAGCATCATGAGCATGTATTATGACGTCACAGTATATGGTGACATCATAATTAGTATGCACTGTGACGTCACAATATATTATGACGTCATAATGTATCCGCATTATGACATCACAATATATAATGAGAGCGTAATTTGCAGGTATTATGAACAATTTCTCTTACCCCAATTTGTGTCACATCTACTGGAGCATCATGAGCATGTATTATGGCATCACAGTATATGATGACATCATAACTAGTATGCACTATGACGTTACAATGTATTATGATGTCATAATGTATCCGCATTATGACATCACAATATATTATGAGAACGCAATTTGCAGGTATTATGAGAAATTTCTCTCACCCCAATTTGTGTCACATCTGCTGGAGCATCATGAGCATGTATTATGACGTCACATTATATGATGACATCATAATTAGTATGCACTATGACGTCACAATGTATTATGACGTCATAATGTATCCGCATTATGACATCACAATATATTATGAGAGCGCAATTTGCAGGTATTATGAGCAATTTCTCTTACCCCAATGTGTGTCACATCTACTGGAGCATCATGAGCATGTATTATGATGTCACACTATATGATGACATCATAATTAGTATACACTATGACGTCACAATGTATTATGATGTCATAATGTATCCGCATTATGACATCACAATATATTTTGAGAGAGCAATTTGCAGGTATTATGAGCAATTTCTCTTACCCCAATTTGTGTCACATCTACTGGAGCATCATGAGCATGTATTATGACGTCACAGTATATGATGATATCATAATTAGTATGCACTATTGCGTCACAATATATTATGATGTCATAATGTATCCGCATTATGACACCGCAATATATTATGAGAGTGCAATTTGCACGTATTATGAGCAATTTCTCTTACCCCACTTTGTGTCACATCTACTGGAGCATCATGAGAATGTGTTATGACATCACAGTATATGTTGACATCAGAATTAGTATGCACTATGACGTCACAATGTAGTATGACGTCATAACGTATCCGCATTATGACATCACAATATATTCTGAGAGCGCAATTTACAGGTATTATGAGCAATTTCACTTACCCCAATTTGTGTCACATCTACTGGAGCATCATGAGCATGTATTATGACGTCACAGTATATGATGACATCATAATTAGTATGCACTATGACTTCACAATGTATTATGACGTCATAATGTATCCGCATTATGACATCACAATATATTATGAGAGCGCAATTTGCAGGTATTATGAGCAATTTCTCCTACCTCAATATGTGTCAGATCTACTGGAGCATCATGAGCATGTATTATGACGTCAGAATATACGATGACATCATAATTAGTATGCACTATGATGTCACAATATATTATGACGTCATAATGTATCCGCATTATGACATCACAATATATTATGAGAGCGCAATTTGCAGGTATTATGAGCAATTTCTCTTACCCCAATTTGTGTCACATCTACTGGAGCATCATGAGCATGTATTATGACGTCACAGTATATTAAGACATCATAATTAGTATTCACAATGACGTCACATTGTATTATGACGTCATAATGTATCTGCATTATGACATCACAATATATTATGAGAGCGCAATTTGCAGGTATTATGAGCAATTTCTCTTACCCCAATTTCTGTCACATCTACTGGAACATCATGAGCATGTATTATGGTGTCACAGTATATGATGACATCATAATTAGTATGCACTATGACATCACAATGTATTATGACGTCATAATGTATCCGCATTATGACATCACAATATATTATGAGAGCGCAATTTGCAGGTATTATGAGCAATTTCTCTTACCCCAATTTGTGTCACATCTACTGGAGCATCATGAGCATGTACTATGACATCACAGTATATGTTGACATTATAATTAGTATGCACTATGACGTCACAATGTATTATGACGTCATAATGTATCCGCATTATTAAATCTCAGTATATTATGAGAGCGCAATTTGCAAGTATTATGAGCATTTTCTCTTACCCCAATTTGTGTCACATCTACTGGAGCATCATGAGCATGTATTATGACGTCACAGTATATGATGACATCATAATTAGTATGCACTATGACGTCACAATGTATTATGACGTCATAATGTATCCACGTTATGACATCACAACGTATGATGAGAGCGCAATTTGCAGGTATTATGAGCAATTTCTCTAACCCCAATTTGTGTCACATCTACTGGAGCATCATGAGCAGGTATTATGACGTCAGAGTGTATGATGACATCATAATTAGTATGCACTATGACGTCAAAACGTATTATGACGTCATATTTTATCCGCATTATGAAATCACAATATATTGTGAGAGCGCAATTTTCAGGTATTATGAGCATTTTCTCTTACCCCAATTAGTGTCACATCTACTGGAGCATCATGAGCATGTATTATGACGTCACAGTATATGATGACATCATAATTAGTATGCACTATGACGTCACAATGTATTATGACGTCATAATGTATCCGCGTTATGACATCACAATGCATTATGAGAGCGCAATTTGGAGGTATTATGAGCAATTTCTCTTACCCCAATTTGTGTCACATCTACTGGAGCATCATGAGCATGTATTATGACGTCACAGTATATGGTGACACCATAATTAGTATGCACTGTGACGTCACAATATATTATGACGTCATAATGTATCCGCATTATGACATCACAATATATAATGAGAGCGTAATTTGCAGGTATTATGAACAATTTCTCTTACCCCAATTTGTGTCACATCTACTGGAGCATCATGAGCATGTATTATGGCATCACAGTATATGATGACATCATAATTATTATGCACTATGACGTCACAATGTATTATGACGTCATAATGTATCAGCATTATGACATCACAATATATTATGAGAGCGCAATTTGCAGGTATTATGAGCAATTTCTCTTACCCCAAATTGTGTCACATCTACTGGAGCATCATGAGCATGTATTATGATGTCACCGTATATGATGACGTCATAATTAGTATGCAGTATGACGTCACACTGTATTATGACGTCATAATGTATCCGCATTATGACATCACAATATATTATGAGAGCACTATTTGCAGGTATTATGAGCAATTTTTCCTACCCCAATTTGTGTCACATCTACTGGATCATCATGAGCATGTATTATGACATCACAGCATATGATGACATCATAACTAGTATGCACTATGACGTTACAATGTATTATGATGTCATAATGTATCCGCATTATGACATCACAATATATTATGAGAACGCAATTTGCAGGTATTATGAGCAATTTCTCTCACCCCAATTTGTGTCACATCTGCTGGAGCATCATGAGCATGTATTATGACGTCACATTATATGATGACATCATAATTTGTATGCACTATGACGTCACAATGTATTATGACGTCGTAATGTATCCGCATTATGACATCACAATATATTATGAGAGCGCAATTTGCAGGTATTATGAGCAATTTCTCTTACCCCAATGTGTGTCACATCTACTGGAGCATCATGAGCATGTATTATGACGTCACACTATATGATGACATCATAATTAGTATACACTATGACGTCGCAATGTATTATGATGTCATAATGTATCCGCATTATGACATCACAATATATTTTGAGAGAGCAATTTGCAGGTATTATGAGCAATTTCTCTTACCCCAATTTGTGTCACATCTACTGGAGCATCATGAGCATGTATTATGACGTCACAGTATATGATGACATCATAATTAGTATGCACTATGACGTCACAATGTATTATGACGTCATAATGTATCCGCGTTATGACATCACAATGTATGATGAGAGCGCAATTTGCAGGTATTATGAGCAATTTCTCTAACCCCAATTTGTGTCACATCTACTGGAGCATCATGAGCAGGTATTATGACGTCAGAGTATATGATGACATCATAATTAGTATGCACTATGACGTCAAAACGTATTATGACGTCATATTTTATCCGCATTATGAAATCACAATATATTGTGAGAGCGCAATTTTCAGGTATTATGAGCATTTTCTCTTACCCCAATTAGTGTCACATCTACTGGAGCATCATGAGCATGTATTATGACGTCACAGTATATGATGACATCATAATTAGTATGCACTATGACGTCACAATGTATTATGACGTCATAATGTATCCGCGTTATGACATCACAATGCATTATGAGAGCGCAATTTGGAGGTATTATGAGCAATTTCTCTTACCCCAATTTGTGTCACATCTACTGGAGCATCATGAGCATGTATTATGACGTCACAGTATATGGTGACACCATAATTAGTATGCACTGTGACGTCACAATATATTATGACGTCATAATGTATCCGCATTATGACATCACAATATATAATGAGAGCGTAATTTGCAGGTATTATGAACAATTTCTCTTACCCCAATTTGTGTCACATCTACTGGAGCATCATGAGCATGTATTATGGCATCACAGTATATGATGACATCATAATTATTATGCACTATGACGTCACAATGTATTATGACGTCATAATGTATCAGCATTATGACATCACAATATATTATGAGAGCGCAATTTGCAGGTATTATGAGCAATTTCTCTTACCCCAAATTGTGTCACATCTACTGGAGCATCATGAGCATGTATTATGATGTCACCGTATATGATGACGTCATAATTAGTATGCAGTATGACGTCACACTGTATTATGACGTCATAATGTATCCGCATTATGACATCACAATATATTATGAGAGCACTATTTGCAGGTATTATGAGCAATTTTTCCTACCCCAATTTGTGTCACATCTACTGGAGCATCATGAGCATGTATTATGACATCACAGCATATGATGACATCATAACTAGTATGCACTATGACGTTACAATGTATTATGATGTCATAATGTATCCGCATTATGACATCACAATATATTATGAGAACGCAATTTGCAGGTATTATGAGCAATTTCTCTCACCCCAATTTGTGTCACATCTGCTGGAGCATCATGAGCATGTATTATGACGTCACATTATATGATGACATCATAATTAGTATGCACTATGACGTCACAATGTATTATGACGTCGTAATGTATCCGCATTATGACATCACAATATATTATGAGAGCACAATTTGCAGGTATTATGAGCAATTTCTCTTACCCCAATGTGTGTCACATCTACTGGAGCATCATGAGCATGTATTATGACGTCACACTATATGATGACATCATAATTAGTATACACTATGACGTCGCAATGTATTATGATGTCATAATGTATCCGCATTATGACATCACAATATATTTTGAGAGAGCAATTTGCAGGTATTATGAGCAATTTCTCTTACCCCAATTTGTGTCACATCTACTGGAGCATCATGAGCATGTATTATGACGTCACAGTATATGATGATATCATAATTAGTATGCACTATTGCGTCACAATATATTATGACGTCATAATGTATCCGCATTATGACACCGGAATATATTATGAGAGTGCAATTTGCACGTACTATGAGCAATTACTCTTACCCCACTTTGTGTCACATCTACTGGAGCATCATGAGAATGTGTTATGACATCACAGTATATGTTGACATCAGAATTAGTATGCACTATGATGTCACAATGTAGTATGACGTCATAACGTATCCGCATTATGACATCACAATATATTCTGAGAGCGCAATTTACAGGTATTATGAGCAATTTCTCTTACCGCAATTTGTGTCACATCTACTGGAGCATCATGAGCATGTATTACGACGTCACAGTATATGATGACATCATAATTAGTATTCACAATGACGTCACATTGTATTATGACGTCATAATGTATCCGCATTATGACATCACAATATATTATGAGAGCGCAATTTGCAGGTATTATGAGCAATTTCTCTTACCCCAATTTCTGTCACATCTACTGGAACATCATGAGCATGTATTATGGTGTCACAGTATATGATGACATCATAATTAGTATGCACTATGACATCACAATGTATTATGACGTCATAATGTATCCGCATTATGACATCACAATATATTATGAGAGCGCAATTTGCAGGTATTATGAGCAATTTCTCTTACCCCAATTTGTGTCACATCTACTGGAGCATCATGAGCATGTATTATGACGTCACAGTATATGATGACATCATAATTAGTATGCACTATGCTGTCACAATGTATTATGACGTCATAATGTATCAGCCTTATGACATCACAATATATTATGAGAGCGCAATTTGTAGGTATTATGAGCAATTTCTCTTACCCCAAATTGTGTCACATCTACTGGAGCGACATGAGCATGTATTATGATGTCACCGTATATTATGACATCATAATTAGTATGCAGTATGACGTCACAGTGTATTATGATGTCATACTGTATCCGCATTATGACATCACAATATATTATGAGAGGCAACTTGCAGGTATTATGAGCAATTTTTCCTACCCCAATTTGTGTCACATCTACTGGAGCATCATGAGCATGCATTATGACGTCACAGCATATGATTACACCATAACTAGTATGCACTATGACGTTACAATGTATTATGATGTCATAATGTATCCGCATTATGACATCACAATATATTATGAGAACGCAATTTGCAGGTATTATGAGCAATTTCTTTCACCCAATTTGTGTCACATCTGCTGGAGCATCATGAGCATGTATTATGATGTCACAGTATATGATGACATCATAATTAGTATGCACTATGACGCCACAATGTATTATGACGTCATAATGTATCCGCATTATGACATCACAATATATTATGGGAGTGCAATTTGCAGGTATTATGAGCAATTTCTTTTACCCCAAAGTGTGTCACATCTACTGGAGCATCATGAGCATGTATTATGACATCACAGTATATGTTGACATCATAATAAGTATGCAATACGACGTCACAATGTATTATGACGTCATAATATATCCGCATTATGACATCACAATATATTCTGAGAGCGCAATTTGCAGGTATTATGAGCAATTTCCCTTACCCCAATTTGTGTCACATCTACTGGAGCATCATGAGCATGTATTATGACGTCACAGTATATGATGACATCATAATTAATATGCACTATGGCGTCACAATATATTATGACGTCATAATGTATCCGCATTATGACATCGCAATATATTATGAGAGTGCAATTTGCACGTATTATGAGCAATTTCTCTTACCCCAATTTGTGTCACATCTACTGGAGAATCATGAGCATGTATTATGACGTCACAGTATATGAGGACATCATAATTAGTATGCACTATGACGTCACAATGTATTATGACGTCATAAAGTATCCGCATTATGCCATCACAATATATTATGAGAGCGCAATTTGCAGGTATTATGAGCAATTTCTCCTACCTCAATATGTGTCAGATCTACTGGAGCATCATGAGCATGTATTATGACGTCAGAATATACGATGACATCAAAATTATTATGCACTATGATGTCACGATGTATTATGACGTCATAATGTATCCGGATTATGACATCACAATATATTATGAGAGCGCAATTTGCAGGTATTATGAGCAATTTCTCTTACCCCAATTTGTGTCACATCTACTGGAGCATCATGAGCATGTATTATGACGTCACAGTATATGATGACATCATAATTAGTGTGCACTATGACGTCACAATGTATTATGACGTCATAATGTATCCGCGTTATGACATCACAATGCATTATGAGAGCGCAATTTGGAGGTATTATGAGCCATTTCTCTTACCCCAATTTCTGTCACATCTACTGGAGCATCATGAGCATGTATTATGACGTCACAGTATATGGTGACATCATAATTAGTATGCACTGTGACGTCACAATATATTATGACGTCATAATGTATCCACATTATGACATCACAATATATTCTGAGAGCGCAATTTGCAGGTATTATGAAAAATTTCTCTTACCCCAATTTGTGTCACATCTACTGGAGCATCATGAGCATGTATTATGACATCACAGTATATGATGACATGATAATTAGTATGCACTATGACATCACAATGTATTATGACGTCATAATGTATCCGCTTTATGACATAACAATATATTCTGAGAGCGCAATTTGCGGGTATTATGAGCAATTGCGCTTACCCGAATTTGTGTCACATCTACTGGAGCATCATGAGCATTTATTATGACGTCGCAGCATATGATGACATCATAGTTAGTATGCACTATGACGTCACAATATATTATGACGTCATAATGTATCCGCGTTATGACATCACAGTATATTATGAGAGCGCAATTTGCGGGTATTATGAGCAATTTCGCTTACCCCAATTTGTGTCACATCTACTGGAGCATCATGAGCATGTATTATGACGTCACAGTATATGATGACATCATAATTAGTATGCACTATTACGCCACAATGTATTATGACGTCATAATATATCTGCATTATGACATCACAATATATTATGAGAGTGCAATTTGCAGGTATTAAGAGCAATTTCTCTTACCCCAATGTGTGTCACATCTACTGGAGCATCATGAGCATGTATTATGACATCACAGTATATGTTGACATCATAATTAGTATGCACTACGACGTCACAATGTATTATGACGTCATAATATATCCGCATTATGACATCACAATATATTCTGAGAGCGCAATTTGCAGGTATTATGAGCAATTTCCCTTACCCCAATTTGTGTCACATCTACTGGAGCATCATGAGCATGTATTATGACGTCACAGTATATGATGACATCATAATTAGTATGCACTATGGCGTCACAATATACTATGACGTCATAATGTATCCGCATTATGACATCGCAATATATTAAGAGAGTGCAATTTGCACGTATTATGAGCAATTTCTCTTACCCCAATTTGTGTCACATCTACTGGAGCATCATGAGCATGTACTATGACATCACAGTATATGTTGACATTATAATTAGTATGCACTATGACGTCACAATGTATTATGACGTCATAATGTATCCGCATTATGCCATCACAATATATTCTGAGAGCGCAATTTGCAGGTATTATGAGCAATTTCTCCTACCTCAATATGTGTCAGATCTACTGGAGCATCATGAGCATGTATTATGACGTCAGAATATACGATGACATCATAATTAGTATGCACTATGATGTCACAATGTATTATGACGTCATAATGTATCCGCATTATGACATCACAATATATTATGAGAGCGCAATTTGCTGGTATTATGAGCAATTTCTCTTACCCCAATTTGTGTCACATCTACTGGAGCATCATGAGCATGTATTATGACGTCACAGTATATGAGGACATCATAATTAGTATGCACTATGACGTCACAATGTATTATGACGTAATAAAGTATCCGCATTATGCCAACACAATATATTATGAGAGCGCAATTTGCAGGTATTATGAGCAATTTCTCCTACCTCAATATGTGTCAGATATACTGGAGCATCATGAGCATGTATTATGACGTCAGAATGTACGATGACATCATAATTAGTATGCACTATGACGTCACAATGTATTATGACGTCATAATGTATCCGAATTATGACATCACAATACATTATGAGAGTGCAATTTGCTGGTATTATGAGCAATTTCTCTTACCCCAATTTCTGTCACATCTACTGGAGCATCATGAGCATGTATTATGACATCACAGTATAGGATGACATCATAATTAGTATGCACTATGACGTCACAATGTATTATGACGTCATAATGTATCCGCATTATGACATCACAATATATTATGAGAGCGCAATTTGCACGTATTATGAGCAATTTCTCTTACCCCAATTTGTGGCACATCTGCTGGAGCATCATGAGCATGTATTATGACGTCACAGTATATGGTGACATCATAATTAGTATGCACTATGACGTCACAATATATTATGACGTCATAATATATCCGCATTATGACATCACAATATATTATGAGAGCGCAATTTGCAGGTATTATGAGCAATTTCTCTTACCCCAATTTGTGTCACATCTACTGGAGCATCATGAGCATGTATTATGACGTCACAGAATATGATGACATCATAATTAGTATGCACTATGACATCACAATGTATTATGACGTCATAATGTATCCACATTATGACATCACAATATATTATGAGAGCGCAATTTGCAGTTATTATGAGCAATTTCTCCTACCTCAATTTGTGTCAGATCTACTGGAGCATCATGAGCATGTATTATGACGTCAGAATATATGATGACAACATAATTCGTATGCACTATGACGTCACAATGTATTATGACGTCATAATGTATCCGCTTTATGACATAACAATATATTATGAGAGCGCAATTTACGGGTATTATGAGCAATTTCGCTTACCCGAATTTGTGTCACATCTACTGGAGCATCATGAGCATTTATTATGATGTCATGGTATATGATGACATCATAATTAGCATGCACTATGACGTCACAATGTATTATGACGTCATAATGTATCCGCGTTATGACACCACAATATATTATGAGAGCGCAATTTGCAGGTATTATGAGCAATTTCGCTTACCCCAATTTGTGTCACATCTACTGGAGCATCATGAGCATGTATTATGACGTCACAGTATATGGTGACATCATAATTAGTATGCACTGTGACGTCACAATATATTATGACGTCATAATGTATCCGCATTATGACATCACTATATATTATGAGAGCGCAATTTGCAGGTATTATGAGCAATTTCTCTTACCCCAATTTGTGTCACATCTACTGGAGCATCATGAGCATGTATTATGACGTCACAGTATATGATGACATCATAATTAGTATGCACTATTACGTCACAATATATTATGACGTTATAATATATCCGCTTTATGACATAACAATATATTATGAGAGCGCAATTTGCGGGTATGATGAGCAATTTCGCTTACCCGAATTTGTGTCACATCTACTGGAGCATCATGAGCATGTATTATGACGTCACAGTATATGATGACATCATAATTAATATGCACTATGGCGTCACAATATATTATGACGTCATAATGTATCCGCATTATGACACCGCAATATATTATGAGAGTGCAATTTGCACGTATTATGAGCAATTTCTCTTACCCCACTTTGTGTCACATCTACTGGAGCATCATGAGAATGTGTTATGACATCACAGTATATGTTGTCATCAGAATTAGTATGCACTATGACGTCACAATGTAGTATGACGTCATAACGTATCCGCATTATGACATCACAATATATTCTGAGAGCGCAATTTACAGGTATTATGAGCAATTTCTCTTACCCCAATTTGTGTCACATCTACTGGAGCATCATGAGCATGTATTATGACGTCACAGTATATGATGACATCATAATTAGTATGCACTATGACTTCACAATGTATTATGACGTCATAATGTATCCGCATTATGACATCACAATATATTATGAGAGCGCAATTTGCAGGTATTATGAGCAATTTCTCCTACCTCAATATGTGTCAGATCTACTGGAGCATCATGAGCATGTATTATGACGTCAGAATATACGATGACATCATAATTAGTATGCACTATGATGTCACAATATATTATGACGTCATAATGTATCCGCATTATGACATCACAATATATTATGATAGCGCAATTTGCAGGTATCATGAGCAATTTCTCTTACCCCAATTTGTGTCACATCTACTGGAGCATCATGAGCATGTATTATGACGTCACAGTATATGATGACATCATAATTAGTATTCACAATGACGTCACATTGTATTATGACGTCATAATGTATCCGCATTATGACATCACAATATATTATGAGAGCGCAATTTGCAGGTATTATGAGCAATTTCTCTTACCCCAATTTCTGTCACATCTACTGGAACATTATGAGCATGTATTATGGTGTCACAGTATATGATGACATCATAATTAGTATGCACTATGACATCACAATGTATTATGACGTCATAATGTATCCGCATTATGACATCACAATATATTATGAGAGTGCAATTTGCAGGTATTATGAGCAATTTCTTTTACCCCAAAGTGTGTCACATCTACTGGAGCATCATGAGCATGTATTATGACATCACAGTATATGTTGACATCATAATTAGTATGCACTACGACGTCACAATGTATTATGACGTCATAATATATCCGCATTATGACATCACAATATATTCTGAGAGCGCAATTTGCAGGTATTATGAGCAATTTCCCTTACCCCAATTTGTGTCACATCTACTGGAGCATCATGAGCATGTATTATGACGTCACAGTATATGATGACATCATAATTAATATGCACTATGGCGTCACAATATATTATGACGTCATAATGTATCCGCATTATGACATCGCAATATATTATGAGAGTGCAATTTGCACGTATTATGAGCAATTTCTCTTACCCCAATTTGTGTCACATCTACTGGAGAATCATGAGCATGTATTATGACGTCACAGTATATGAGGACATCATAATTAGTATGCACTATGACGTCACAATGTATTATGACGTCATAAAGTATCCGCATTATGCCATCACAATATATTATGAGAGCGCAATTTGCAGGTATTATGAGCAATTTCTCCTACCTCAATATGTGTCAGATCTACTGGAGCATCATGAGCATGTATTATGACGTCAGAATATACGATGACATCAAAATTAGTATGCACTATGATGTCACAATGTATTATGACGTCATAATGTATCCGCATTATGACATCACAATATATTATGAGAGCGCAATTTGCAGGTATTATGAGCAATTTCTCTTACCACAATTTGTGTCACATCTACTGGAGCATCATGAGCATGTATTATGACGTCACAGTATATGATGACATCATAATTAGTATGCACTATGACGTCGCAATGTATTATGATGTCATAATGTATCCGCATTATGACATAACAATATATTATGAGAGCGCAATTTGCGGGTATTATGAGCAATTTCGCTTACCCGAAATTGTGTCACATCTACTGGAGCAACATGAGTATGTATTATGACGTCACAGTATATGATGAAATCATAATTAGTATGCACTATGACGTCACAATGTATTATGACGTCATAATGTATCCGTGTTATAACATCACAATATATTATGAGAGCGCAATTTGCGGATATTATGAGCAATTTCGCTTACCCCAATTTGTGTCACATCTACTGGAGCATCATGAGCATGTATTATGACGTCACAGTATATGATGACATCATAATTAGTATGCACTATTACGCCACAATGTATTATGACGTCATAATATATCCGCATTATGACATCACAATATATTATGAGAGTGCAATTTGCAGGTATTATGAGCAATTTCTCTTACCCCAATATGTGTCACATCTACTGGAGCATCATGAGCATGTATTATGACATCACAGTATATGTTGACATCATAATTAGTATGCACTACGACGTCACAATGTATTATGACGTCATAATATATCCGCATTATGACATCACAATATATTCTGAGAGCGCAATTTGCAGGTATTATGAGCAATTTCCCTTACCCCAATTTGTGTCACATCTACTGGAGCATCATGAGCATGTATTATGACGCCACAGTATATGAGGACATCATAATTAGTATGCACTATGGCGTCACAATATATTATGACGTCATAATGTATCCGCATTATGACATCGCAATATATTATGAGAGCGCAATTTGCACGTATTATGAGCAATTTCTCTTACCCCAATTTGTGTCACATCTACTGGAGCATCATGAGCATGTATTATGACATCACAGTATATGTTGACATTATAATTAGTATGCACTATGACGTCACAATGTATTATGACGTCATAATATATCCGCATTATGACATCACAATATATTCTGAGAGCCCAATTTGCAGGTATTATGACCCATTTCTCTTACCCCAATTTGTGTCACATCTACTGGAGCATCATGAGCATGTATTATGACGTCACAGTATATGAGGACATCATAATTAGTATGCACTATGATGTCACAATGTATTATGACGTCATAAAGTATCCGCATTATGCCATCACAATATATTATGAGAGTGCAATTTGCAGGTATTATGAGCAATTTCTCCTACCTCAATATGTTTCAGATCTACTGGAGCATCATGAGCATGTATTATGACGTCAGAATATACGATGACATCATAATTAGTATGCACTATGATGTCACAATGTACTATGACGTCATAATGTATCCGCATTATGACCTCACAATATATTATGAGAGCGCAATTTGCTGGTATTATGAGCAATTTCTCTTACCCCAATTTGTGTCACATCTACTGGAGCATCATGAGCATGTATTATGACGTCACAGTATATGATGACATCATAATTAGTATGCACTATGACGTCACAATGTATTATGACGTCATAATGTATCCGCGTTATGACATCACAATGCATTATGAGAGCGCAATTTGGAGGTATTATGAGCAATTTCTCTTACCCCAATTTGTGTCACATCTACTGGAGCATCATGAGCATGTATTATGACGTCACAGTATATGGTGACATCATAATTGTTATGCACTGTGACGTCACAATATATTATGACGTCATAATGTATCCGCATTATGACATCACAATATAATCTGAGAGCGCACCTTGCAGGTATTATGAAAAATTTCTCTTACCCCAATTTGTGTCACATCTACTGGAGTATCATGAGCATGTATTATGACATCACAGTATATGATGACATGATAATTAGTATGCACTATGACATCACAATGTATTATGACGTCATAATGTATCCGCTATATGACATAACAATATATTATGAGAGCGCAATTTGCGGGTATTATGAGCAATTTCGCTTACCCGAATTTGTTTCACATCTACTGGAGCATCATGAGTATGTATTATGACGTCACAGTATATGGTGAAATCATAATTAGTATGCACTATGAAGTCACAATATATTATGACGTCATAATGTATCCGCGTTATGACATCACAGTATATTATGAGAGCGCAATTTGCGGGTATTATGAGCAATTTCGCTTACCCCAATTTGTTTCACATCTACTGGAGCATCATGAGCATGTATTATGACGTCACAGTATATGATGACATCATAATTAGTATGCACTATTACGCCACAATGTATTATGACGTCATAATATATCTGCATTATGACATCACAATATATTAAGAGAGTGCAATTTGCAGGTATTAAGAGCAATTTCTCTTACCCCAATGTGTGTCACATCTACTGGAGCATCATGAGCATGTATTATGACATCACAGTATATGTTGACATCATAATTAGTATGCACTACGACGTCACAATGTATTATGACGTCATAATATATCCGCATTATGACATCACAATATATTCTGAGAGCGCAATTTGCAGGTATTATGAGCAATTTCCCTTACCCCAATTTGTGTCACATCTACTGGAGCATCATGAGCATGTATTATGACGTCACAGTATATGATGACATCATAATTAGTATGCACTATGGCGTCACAATATACTATGACGTCATAATGTATCCGCATTATGACATCGCAATATATTATGAGAGTGCAATTTGCACGTATTATGAGCAATTTCTCTTACCCCAATTTGTGTCACATCTACTGCAGCATCATGAGCATGTACTATGACATCACAGTATATGTTGACATTATAATTAGTATGCACTATGACGTCACAATGTATTATGACGTCATAATGTATCCGCATTATGCCATCACAATATATTCTGAGAGCGCAATTTGCAGGTATTATGAGCAATTTCTCCTACCTCAATATGTGTCAGATCTACTGGAGCATCATGAGCATGTATTATGACGTCAGAATATACGATGACATCATAATTAGTATGCACTATGATGTCACAATGTATTATGACGTCATAATGTATCCGCATTATGACATCACAATATATTATGAGAGCGCAATTTGCTGGTATTATGAGCAATTTCTCTTACCCCAATTTGTGTCACATCTACTGGAGCATCATGAGCATGTATTATGACGTCACAGTATATGAGGACATCATAATTAGTATGCATTATGACGTCACAATGTATTATGACGTAATAAAGTATCCGCATTATGCCAACACAATATATTATGAGAGCGCAATTTGCAGGTATTATGAGCAATTTCTCTTACCCCAATTTGTGTCACATCTACTGGAGCATCATGAGCATGTATTATGACGTCACAGTATATGATGACATCATAATTAGTATGCACTATGACGTCACAATGTATTATGATGTCATAATGTATCCGCATTACGACATCACAATATATTTTGAGAGAGCAATTTGCAGGTATTATGAGCAATTTCTCTTACCCCAATTTGTGTCACATCTACTGGAGCATCATGAGCATGTATTATGACGTCACAGTATATGATGATATCATAATTAGTATGCACTATTGCGTCACAATATATTATGACGTCATAATGTATCCGCATTATGACACCGCAATATATTATGAGAGTGCAATTTGCACGTATTATGAGCAATTTCTCTTACCCCACTTTGTGTCACATCTACTGGAGCATCATGAGAATGTGTTATGACATCACAGTATATGTTGACATCAGAATTAGTATGCACTATGACGTCACAATGTAGTATGACGTCATAACGTATCCGCATTATGACATCACAATATATTCTGAGAGCGCAATTTACAGGTATTATGAGCAATTTCTCTTACCCCAATTTGTGTCACATCTACTGGAGCATCATGAGCATGTATTATGACGTCACAGTATATGATGACATCATAATTAGTATGCACTATGACTTCACAATGTATTATGACGTCATAATGTATCCGCATAATGACATCACAATATATTATGAGAGCGCAATTTGCAGGTATTATGAGCAATTTCTCCTACCGCAATATGTGTCAGATCTACTGGAGCATCATGAGCATGTATTATGACGTCAGAATATACGATGACATCATAATTAGTATGCACTATGATGTCACAATATATTATGACGTCATAATGTATCCGCATTATGACATCACAATATATTAGGAGATCGCAATTTGCAGGTATTATGACCAATTTCTCTTACCCCTATTTGTGTCACATCTACTGGAGCATCATGGGCATGTATTATGACGTCACAGTATATGATGACATCAAAATTAGTATGCAGTATGATTTCAAAATGTATTATGACGTCATAATGTATCCGCATTATGACATCACAAAATATTATGAGAGCGCAATTTGCAGGTTTATGAGCAATTTCTCTTACCCCAATTTGTGTCACATCTACTGGAGCATCATGAGCATGTATTTTGAGATCACAGTATATGATATCATAATTAGTATGCACTATGACGTCACAATGTATTATGACATCATAATGTATCCGCGTTATGATATCACAGAATATTATGAGAGCGCAATTTGCAGGTATTATGAGCAATTTCTCTTACCTCAATTTGTGTCACATCTACGGGAGCATCATGTGCATGTATTATGACGTCACAGTATATGTTGACATCATAATTAGTATGCACTATGACGTCACAATGTATTATGACGTCATAATGTATCCACATTATGACATCACAATATATTATGAGAGCGCAATTTGCAGGTATTATGAGCAATTTCTCTTACCCCAATTTGTGTCACATCTACTGGAGCATCATGAGCATGTATTATGACGTCACAGTATATGATGACATCATAATTAGTATGCACTATGACGTCACAATGTATTATGACGTCATAATGTATCAGCATTATGACATCACAGAATATTATGAGAGCGCAATTTGCAGGTATTATGAGCAATGTCTCTTACCCCAAATTGTGTCACATCTACTGGAGCATCATGAGCATGTATTATGATGTCACCGTATATGATGATGTCATAATTAGTATGCAGTATGACGTCACAGTGTATTATGACGTCATAATGTATCCGCTTTATGACATAACAATATATTATGAGAGCGCAATTTGCGGGTATTATGAGCAATTTCGCTTACCCGAAATTGTGTCACATCTACTGGAGCAACATGAGTATGTATTATGACGTCACAGTATATGATGAAATCATAATTAGTATGCACTATGACGTCACAATGTATTATGACGTCATAATGTATCCGCGTTATAACATCACAATATATTATGAGAGCGCAATTTGCGGATATTATGAGCAATTTCGCTTACCCCAATTTGTGTCACATCTACTGGAGCATCATGAGCATGTATTATGACGTCACAGTATATGATGACATCATAATTAGTATGCACTATTACGCCACAATGTATTATGACGTCATAATATATCCGCATTATGACATCACAATATATTATGAGAGTGCAATTTGCAGGTATTATGAGCAATTTCTCTTACCCCAATGTGTGTCACATCTACTGGAGCATCATGAGCATGTATTATGACGTCACAGTATATGAGGACATCATAATTAGTATGCGCTATGATGTCACAATGTATTATGACGTCATAAAGTATCCGCATTATGCCATCACAATATATTATGAGAGTGCAATTTGCAGGTATTATGAGCAATTTCTCCTACCTCAATATGTTTCAGATCTACTGGAGCATCATGAGCATGTATTATGACGTCACAGTATATGATGACATCATAATTAGTATGCACTATGGCGTCACAATATACTATGACGTCATAATGTATCCGCATTATGACATCGCAATATATTATGAGAGTGCAATTTGCACGTATTATGAGCAATTTCTCTTACCACAATTTGTGTCACATCTACTGGAGCATCATGAGCATGTACTATGACATCACAGTATATGTTGACATTATAATTAGTATGCACTATGACGTCACAATGTATTATGACGTCATAATGTATCCGCATTATGCCATCACAATATATTCTGAGAGCGCAATTTGCAGGTATTATGAGCAATTTCTGCTACCTCAATATGTGTCAGATCTACTGGAGCATCATGAGCATGTATTATGACGTCAGAATATACGATGACATCATAATTAGTATGCACTATGATGTCACAATGTATTATGACGTCATAATGTATCCGCATTATGACATCACAATATATTATGAGAGCGCAATTTGCTGGTATTATGAGCAATTTCTCTTACCCCAATTTGTGTCACATCTACTGGAGCATCATGAGCATGTATTATGACGTCACAGTATATGAGGACATCATAATTAGTATGCACTATGACGTCACAATGTATTATGACGTAATAAAGTATCCGCATTATGCCAACACAATATATTATGAGAGCGCAATTTGCAGGTATTATGAGCAATTTCTCCTACCTCAATATGTGTCAGATCTACTGGAGCATCATGAGCATGTATTATGACGTCAGAATGTACGATGGCATCATAATTAGTATGCACTATGACGTCACAATGTATTATGACGTCATAATGTATCCGCGTTATGACATCACAATGCATTATGAGAGCGCAATTTGGAGGTATTATGAGCAATTTCTCTTACCCCAATTTGTGTCACATCTACTGGAGCATCATGAGCATGTATTATGACGTCACAGTATATGGTGACACCATAATTAGTATGCACTGTGACGTCACAATATATTATGACGTCATAATGTATCCGCATTATGACATCACAATATATAATGAGAGCGTAATTTGCAGGTATTATGAACAATTTCTCTTACCACAATTTGTGTCACATCTACTGGAGCATCATGAGCATGTATTATGGCATCACAGTATATGATGACATCATAATTATTATGCACTATGACGTCACAATGTATTATGACGTCATAATGTATCAGCATTATGACATCACAATATATTATGAGAGCGCAATTTGCAGGTATTATGAGCAATTTCTCTTACCCCAAATTGTGTCACATCTACTGGAGCATCATGAGCATGTATTATGATGTCACCGTATATGATGACGTCATAATTAGTATGCAGTATGACGTCACACTGTATTATGACGTCATAATGTATCCGCATTATGACATCACAATATATTATGAGAGCACTATTTGCAGGTATTATGAGCAATTTTTCCTACCCCAATTTGTGTCACATCTACTGGAGCATCATGAGCATGTATTATGACATCACAGCATATGATGACATCATAACTAGTATGCACTATGACGTCACAATGTATTATGATGTCATAATGTATCCGCATTATGACATCACAATATATTATGAGAACGCAATTTGCAGGTATTATGAGCAATTTCTCTCACCCCAATTTGTGTCACATCTGCTGGAGCATCATGAGCATGTATTATGACGTCACATTATATGATGACATCATAATTAGTATGCACTATGACGTCACAATGTATTATGACGTCGTAATGTATCCGCATTATGACATCACAATATATTATGAGAGCGCAATTTGCAGGTATTATGAGCAATTTCTCTTACCCCAATGTGTGTCACATCTACTGGAGCATCATGAGCATGTATTATGACGTCACACTATATGATGACATCATAATTAGTATACACTATGACGTCGCAATGTATTATGATGTCATAATGTATCCGCATTATGACATCACAATATATTTTGAGAGAGCAATTTGCAGGTATTATGAGCAATTTCTCTTACCCCAATTTGTGTCACATCTACTGGAGCATCATGAGCATGTATTATGACGTCACAGTATATGATGACATCATAATTAGTATGCACTATGACGTCACAATGTATTATGACGTCATAATGTATCCGCGTTATGACATCACAATGTATGATGAGAGCGCAATTTGCAGGTATTATGAGCAATTTCTCTAACCCCAATTTGTGTCACATCTACTGGAGCATCATGAGCAGGTATTATGACGTCAGAGTATATGATGACATCATAATTAGTATGCACTATGACGTCAAAACGTATTATGACGTCATATTTTATCCGCATTATGAAATCACAATATATTGTGAGAGCGCAATTTTCAGGTATTATGAGCATTTTCTCTTACCCCAATTAGTGTCACATCTACTGGAGCATCATGAGCATGTATTATGACGTCACAGTATATGATGACATCATAATTAGTATGCACTATGACGTCACAATGTATTATGACGTCATAATGTATCCGCGTTATGACATCACAATGCATTATGAGAGCGCAATTTGGAGGTATTATGAGCAATTTCTCTTACCCCAATTTGTGTCACATCTACTGGAGCATCATGAGCATGTATTATGACGTCACAGTATATGGTGACACCATAATTAGTATGCACTGTGACGTCACAATATATTATGACGTCATAATGTATCCGCATTATGACATCACAATATATAATGAGAGCGTAATTTGCAGGTATTATGAACAATTTCTCTTACCCCAATTTGTGTCACATCTACTGGAGCATCATGAGCATGTATTATGGCATCACAGTATATGATGACATCATAATTATTATGCACTATGACGTCACAATGTATTATGACGTCATAATGTATCAGCATTATGACATCACAATATATTATGAGAGCGCAATTTGCAGGTATTATGAGCAATTTCTCTTACCCCAAATTGTGTCACATCTACTGGAGCATCATGAGCATGTATTATGATGTCACCGTATATGATGACGTCATAATTAGTATGCAGTATGACGTCACACTGTATTATGACGTCATAATGTATCCGCATTATGACATCACAATATATTATGAGAGCACTATTTGCAGGTATTATGAGCAATTTTTCCTACCCCAATTTGTGTCACATCTACTGGAGCATCATGAGCATGTATTATGACATCACAGCATATGATGACATCATAACTAGTATGCACTATGACGTTACAATGTATTATGATGTCATAATGTATCCGCATTATGACATCACAATATATTATGAGAACGCAATTTGCAGATATTATGAGCAATTTCTCTCACCCCAATTTGTGTCACATCTGCTGGAGCATCATGAGCATGTATTATGACGTCACATTATATGATGACATCATAATTAGTATGCACTATGACGTCACAATGTATTATGACGTCGTAATGTATCCGCATTATGACATCACAATATATTATGAGAGCGCAATTTGCAGGTATTATGAGCAATTTCTCTTACCCCAATGTGTGTCACATCTACTGGAGCATCATGAGCATGTATTATGACGTCACACTATATGATGACATCATAATTAGTATACACTATGACGTCGCAATGTATTATGATGTCATAATGTATCCGCATTATGACATCACAATATATTTTGAGAGAGCAATTTGCAGGTATTATGAGCAATTTCTCTTACCCCAATTTGTGTCACATCTACTGGAGCATCATGAGCATGTATTATGACGTCACAGTATATGATGATATCATAATTAGTATGCACTATTGCGTCACAATATATTATGACGTCATAATGTATCCGCATTATGACACCGGAATATATTATGAGAGTGCAATTTGCACGTATTATGAGCAATTACTCTTACCCCACTTTGTGTCACATCTACTGGAGCATCATGAGAATGTGTTATGACATCACAGTATATGTTGACATCAGAATTAGTATGCACTATGATGTCACAATGTAGTATGACGTCATAACGTATCCGCATTATGACATCACAATATATTCTGAGAGCGCAATTTACAGGTATTATGAGCAATTTCTCTTACCCCAATTTGTGTCACATCTACTGGAGCATCATGAGTATGTATTATGACGTCACAGTATATGATGACATCATAATTAGTATGCACTATGACTTCACAATGTATTATGACGTCATAATGTATCCGCATTATGACATCACTATATATTATGAGAGCGCAATTTGCAGGTATTATGAGCAATTCCTCCTACCTCAATATGTGTCAGATCTACTGGAGCATCATGAGCATGTATTATGACGTCAGAATATACGATGACATCATAATTAGTATGCACTATGATGTCACAATATATTATGACGTCATAATGTATCCGCATTATGACATCACAATATATTATGAGAGCGCAATTTGCAGGTATTATGAGCAATTTCTCTTACCCCAATTTGTGTCACATCTACTGGAGCATCATGAGCATGTATTACGACGTCACAGTATATGATGACATCATAATTAGTATTCACAATGATGTCACATTGTATTATGACGTCATAATGTATCCGCATTATGACATCACAATATATTATGAGAGCGCAATTTGCAGGTATTATGAGCAATTTCTCTTACCCCAATTTCTGTCACATCTACTGGAACATCATGAGCATGTATTATGGTGTCACAGTATATGATGACATCATAATTAGTATGCACTATGACATCACAATGTATTATGACGTCATAATGTATCCGCATTATGACATCACAATATATTATGAGAGCGCAATTTGCAGGTATTATGAGCAATTTCTCTTACCCCAATTTGTGTCACATCTACTGGAGCATCATGAGCATGTATTATGACGTCACAGTATATGATGACATCATAATTAGTATGCACTATGCTGTCACAATGTATTATGACGTCATAATGTATCAGCCTTATGACATCACAATATATTATGAGAGCGCAATTTGTAGGTATTATGAGCAATTTCTCTTACCCCAAATTGTGTCACATCTACTGGAGCGACATGAGCATGTATTATGATGTCACCGTATATGATGACATCATAATTAGTATGCAGTATGACGTCACAGTGTATTATGATGTCATAATGTATCCGCATTATGACATCACAATATATTATGAGAGGCAACTTGCAGGTATTATGAGCAATTTTTCCTACCCCAATTTGTGTCACATCTACTGGAGCATCATGAGCATGCATTATGACGTCACAGCATATGATTACACCATAACTAGTATGCACTATGACGTTACAATGTATTATGATGTCATAATGTATCCGCATTATGACATCACAATATATTATGAGAACGCAATTTGCAGGTATTATGAGCAATTTCTTTCACCCAATTTGTGTCACATCTGCTGGAGCATCATGAGCATGTATTATGATGTCACAGTATATGATGACATCATAATTAGTATGCACTATGACGCCACAATGTATTATGACGTCATAATGTATCCGCATTATGACATCACAATATATTATGGGAGTGCAATTTGCAGGTATTATGAGCAATTTCTTTTACCCCAAAGTGTGTCACATCTACTGGAGCATCATGAGCATGTATTATGACATCACAGTATATGTTGACATCATAATTAGTATGCAATACGACGTCACAATGTATTATGACGTCATAATATATCCGCATTATGACATCACAATATATTCTGAGAGCGCAATTTGCAGGTATTATGAGCAATTTCCCTTACCCCAATTTGTGTCACATCTACTGGAGCATCATGAGCATGTATTATGACGTCACAGTATATGATGACATCATAATTAATATGCACTATGGCGTCACAATATATTATGACGTCATAATGTATCCGCATTATGACATCGCAATATATTATGAGAGTGCAATTTGCACGTATTATGAGCAATTTCTCTTACCCCAATTTGTGTCACATCTACTGGAGAATCATGAGCATGTATTATGACGTCACAGTATATGAGGACATCATAATTAGTATGCACTATGACGTCACAATGTATTATGACGTCATAAAGTATCCGCATTATGCCATCACAATATATTATGAGAGCGCAATTTGCAGGTATTATGAGCAATTTCTCCTACCTCAATATGTGTCAGATCTACTGGAGCATCATGAGCATGTATTATGACGTCAGAATATACGATGACATCAAAATTATTATGCACTATGATGTCACGATGTATTATGACGTCATAATGTATCCGGATTATGACATCACAATATATTATGAGAGCGCAATTTGCAGGTATTATGAGCAATTTCTCTTACCCCAATTTGTGTCACATCTACTGGAGCATCATGAGCATGTATTATGACGTCACAGTATATGATGACATCATAATTAGTGTGCACTATGACGTCACAATGTATTATGACGTCATAATGTATCCGCGTTATGACATCACAATGCATTATGAGAGCGCAATTTGGAGGTATTATGAGCCATTTCTCTTACCCCAATTTCTGTCACATCTACTGGAGCATCATGAGCATGTATTATGACGTCACAGTATATGGTGACATCATAATTAGTATGCACTGTGACGTCACAATATATTATGACGTCATAATGTATCCGCATTATGACATCACAATATATTCTGAGAGCGCAATTTGCAGGTATTATGAAAAATTTCTCTTACCCCAATTTGTGTCACATCTACTGGAGCATCATGAGCATGTATTATGACATCACAGTATATGATGACATGATAATTAGTATGCACTATGACATCACAATGTATTATGACGTCATAATGTATCCGCTTTATGACATAACAATATATTCTGAGAGCGCAATTTGCGGGTATTATGAGCAATTGCGCTTACCCGAATTTGTGTCACATCTACTGGAGCATCATGAGCATTTATTATGACGTCGCAGCATATGATGACATCATAATTAATATGCACTATGACGTCACAATATATTATGACGTCATAATGTATCCGCGTTATGACATCACAGTATATTATGAGAGCGCAATTTGCGGGTATTATGAGCAATTTCGCTTACCCCAATTTGTGTCACATCTACTGGAGCATCATGAGCATGTATTATGACGTCACAGTATATGATGACATCATAATTAGTATGCACTATTACGCCACAATGTATTATGACGTCATAATATATCTGCATTATGACATCACAATATATTATGAGAGTGCAATTTGCAGGTATTAAGAGCAATTTCTCTTACCCCAATGTGTGTCACATCTACTGGAGCATCATGAGCATGTATTATGACATCACAGTATATGTTGACATCATAATTAGTATGCACTACGACGTCACAATGTATTATGACGTCATAATATATCCGCATTATGACATCACAATATATTCTGAGAGCGCAATTTGCAGGTATTATGAGCAATTTCCCTTACCCCAATTTGTGTCACATCTACTGGAGCATCATGAGCATGTATTATGACGTCACAGTATATGATGACATCATAATTAGTATGCACTATGGCGTCACAATATACTATGACGTCATAATGTATCCGCATTATGACATCGCAATATATTATGAGAGTGCAATTTGCACGTATTATGAGCAATTTCTCTTACCCCAATTTGTGTCACATCTACTGGAGCATCATGAGCATGTACTATGACATCACAGTATATGTTGACATTATAATTAGTATGCACTATGACGTCACAATGTATTATGACGTCATAATGTATCCGCATTATGCCATCACAATATATTCTGAGAGCGCAATTTGCAGGTATTATGAGCAATTTCTCCTACCTCAATATGTGTCAGATCTACTGGAGCATCATGAGCATGTATTATGACGTCAGAATATACGATGACATCATAATTAGTATGCACTATGATGTCACAATGTATTATGACGTCATAATGTATCCGCATTATGACATCACAATATATTATGAGAGCGCAATTTGCTGGTATTATGAGCAATTTCTCTTACCCCAATTTGTGTCACATCTACTGGAGCATCATGAGCATGTATTATGACGTCACAGTATATGAGGACATCATAATTAGTATGCACTATGACGTCACAATGTATTATGACGTAATAAAGTATCCGCATTATGCCAACACAATATATTATGAGAGCGCAATTTGCAGGTATTATGAGCAATTTCTCCTACCTCAATATGTGTCAGATATACTGGAGCATCATGAGCATGTATTATGACGTCAGAATGTACGATGACATCATAATTAGTATGCACTATGACGTCACAATGTATTATGACGTCATAATGTATCCGCATTATGACATCACAATACATTATGAGAGTGCAATTTGCTGGTATTATGAGCAATTTCTCTTACCCCATTTTCTGTCACATCTACTGGAGCATCATGAGCATGTATTATGACATCACAGTATAGGATGACATCATAATTAGTATGCACTATAACGTCACAATGTATTATGACGTCATAATGTATCCGCTTTATGACATAACAATATATTATGAGAGCGCAATTTGCGGGTATTATGAGCAATTTCGCCTTCCCGAATTTGTGTCACATCTACTGGAGCATCATGAGGATGTATTATGACGTCACAGTATATGATGAAATCATAATTAGTATGCACTATGACGTCACAATGTATTATGACGTCATAATGTATCCGAGTTATGACATCACAATATATTATGAGAGCGCAATTTGCGGGTATTATGAGCAATTTCGCTTACCCCAATTTGTGTCACATCTACTGCAGCATCATGAGCATGTATTATGACGTCACAGTATATGATGACATCATAATTAGTATGCACTATGGCGTCACAATATATTATGACGTCATAATGTATCCGCATTATGACATCGCAATATATTATGAGAGTGCAATTTGCACGTATTATGAGCAATTTCTCTTACCCCAATTTGTGTCACATCTACTGGAGCATCATGAGCATTAATTATGACATCACAGTATATGTTGACACCATAATTAGTGTGCACTATGACGTCACAATGTATTATGACGTCATAATGTATCCGCATTATGACATCACAATATATTCTGAGAGCGCAATTTGCAGGTATTATGACCAATTTCTCTTACCCCAATTTGTGTCACATCTACTGGAGCATCATGAGCATGTATTATGACGTCACCGTATATGATGACATCATAATTAGTATGCAGTATGACGTCACAGTGTATTATGACGTCATAATGTATCCGCATTATGACATCACTATATATTATGAGAGCGCAATTTGCAGGTATTATGAGCAATTTCTCCTACCTCAATATGTGTCAGATATACTGGAGCATCATGAGCATGTATTATGACGTCAGAATGTACGATGACATCATAATTAGTATGCACTATGACGTCACAATGTATTATGACGTCATAATGTATCCGCGTTATGACATCACAATGCATTATGAGAGCGCAATTTGGAGGTATTATGAGCAATTTCTCTTACCCCAATTTGTGTCACATCTACTGGAGCATCATGAGCATGTATTATGACGTCACAGTATATGGTGACATGATAATTATTATGCACTGTGACGTCACAATATATTATGACGTCATAATGTATCCGCTTTATGACATAACAATATATTATGAGAGCGCAATTTGCGGGTATTATGAGCAATTTCGCTTACCCGAATTTGTGTCACATCTACTGGAGCATCATGAGCATGTATTATGACGTGACAGTATATGATGAAATCATAATTAGTATGCACTATGACGTCACAATGTATTATGACGTCATAATGTATCCGCATTATGACATCACAATATACTATGAGAGCGCAATTTACAGGTATTATGAGCAATTTCTCTTACCCCAATTTGTGTCACATCTACTGGAGCATCATGAGCATGTATTATGACGTCACAGAATATGATGACATCATAACTAGTATGCACTATGACGTCACAATGTATTATGACCTCATAATGTATCCGCATTATGACATCAGAATATATTATGAGAGCCCAATTTGCGGGTATTATGAGCAATTTCTCTTACCCCAATTTGTGTCACATCTACTGGAGCATCATGAGCATGTATTATGACATCACAGTATATGCTATCATCATAATTAGTATGCAGTATGACATCACAATGTATAATGACGTCATAATGGATCCGCATTATGACATCACAATATATTATGAGAGCGCAATTTGCAGGTATTATGAGCAATTTCTCTTACCCCAATTTGTGTCACATCTACTGGAGCATCATGAGCATGTATTATGACGTCACAGTATATGATGACATCATAATTAGTATGCACTATGACGTCACAATGTATTATGACGTCATAATGTATCCGCATTATGACATCACAATATATAATGAGAGCGCAATTTACAGGTATTATCAGCAATTTCTCTTGCCCCAATTTGTGTCACATCTACTGGAGCATCATGAGCATGTATTATGATGTCACAGTATGTGATGACATCATAATTAGTATGCACTATGACGTCACAATGTATTATGATGTCATAATGTATCTGCATTATGACATCACAATATATTATGAGAGCGCAATTTGCAGGTATTATGAGCAGTTTCTCTTACCCCAATTTGTGTCACATCTACTGGAACATCATGAGCATGTATTGTGACATCACAGTATATGATAACATCATAATTAGTATGCACTATGATGTCACAATGTATTATGACGTCATAATGTATCAGGCTTATGACATCACAATATATTATGAGAGCGCAATTTGCAGGTATTATGAGCAATTTCTCTTACCCCAATTTGTGTCACATCTACTGGAGCATCATGAGCATGTATTATGATGTCACCGTATATGATGACATCATAATTAGTATGCAGTATGACGTCACAGTGTATTATGACGTCATAATGTATCCACATTATGACATCACAATATATTATGAGAGCGCAATTTGCAGGTATTATGAGCAATTTTTCCTACCCCAATTTGTGTCACATCTACTGAAGCATCATGAGCATGTATTATGACGTCACAGCATATGATGACATCATAACTAGTATGCACTATGACGTTACAATATATTATGATGTCATAATGTATCCGCATTATGACATCACAATATATTATGAGAACGCAATTTGCAGGTAGTATGAGCAATTTCTCTCACCCCAATTTGTGTCACATCTGCTGGAGCATCATGAGCATGTATTATGACGTCACAGTATATGATGACATCATAATTAGTATGCACTATGACGTCACAATGTATTATGACGTCATAATCTATCCGCATTATGACATCACAATATATTATGAGAGCGCAATTTGCAGGTATTATGAGCAATTTCTCTTACCCCAATGTGTGTCACACCTACTGGAGCATCATGAGCATGTATTATGACGACACACTGTATGATGACATCATAATTAGTATACACTATGACGTCACAATGTACTTTGATGTCATAATGTATCCGCATTATCACATCACAATATATTTTGAGAGAGCAATTTGCAGGTATTATGAGCAATTTCTCTTACCCCAATTTGTGTCACATCTACTGGAGCATCATGAGCATGTATTATGACGTCACAGTATATGATGACATCATAATTAGTATGCACTATGGCGTCACAATATATTATGATGTCATAATGTATCCGCATTATGACATCGCAATATATTATGAGAGCGCAATTTGCAGGGATTATGAGCAATTTCTCTTACCCCAATTTGTGTCACATCTACTGGAGCATCATGAGCATGTATTATGACGTCACAGTATATGATGACATCATAATTAGTATGCACTATGACGTCACAATGTATTATGACGTCATAATGTATCCACATTATGACATCACAATATATTATGAGAGCGCAATTTGCAGTTAGTATGAGCAATTTCCCCTACCTCAATTTGGGTCAGATCTACTGGAGCATCATGAGCATGTTTTATGACGTCAGAATATATGATGACAACATAATTCGTATGCACTATGACGTCACAATGTATTATGACGTCATAATGTATCCGCTTTATGACATAACAATATATTATGAGAGCGCAATTTACGGGTATTATGAGCAATTTCGCTTACCCGAATTTGTGTCACATCTACTGGAGCATCATGAGCATGTATTATGATGTCACAGTATATGATGAAATCATAATTAGTATGCACTATGACGTCACAATGTATAATGATGTCATAATGTATCCGCGTTATGACACCACAATATATTATGAGAGCGCAATTTGCAGGTATTATGAGCAATTTCGCTTACCCCAATTTGTGTCACATCTACTGGAGCATCATGAGTATGTATTATGACGTCACAGTATATGGTGAGATCATAATTAGTATGCACTGTGACATCACAATATATTATGACGTCATAATGTATCCGCATTATGACATCACTGTATATTATGAGAGCGCAATTTGCAGGTATTATGAGCAATTTCTCTTACCCCAATTTGTGTCACATCTACTGGAGCATCATGAGCATGTATTATGACGTCACAGTATATGATGACACCATAATTAGTATGCACTATTACGTCACAATATATCATGACGTTATATTATATCCGCTTTATGACATAACAATATATTATGAGAGCGCAATTTGCGGGTATGATGAGCAATTTCGCTTACCCGAATTTGTGTCACATCTACTGGAGCATCATGAGCATGTATTATGACGTCACAGTATATGATGAAATCATAATTAGTATGCACTATGACGTCACAATGTATTATGACGTCATAATGTATCCGCATTATGACATCACAATATATTATGAGAGCGCAATTTGCACGTATTATGAGCAATTTCTCTTACCCCAATTTGTGTCACATCTACTGGAGCATCATGAGCATGTATTATGACGTCACAGTATATGGTGACATCATAATTAGTATGCACTATGACGTCACAATATATTATGACGTCATAATGTATCCGCATTATGACATCACAATATATTATGAGAGCGCAATTTGCAGGTATTATGAGCAATTTCTCTTACCCCAATTTGTGTCACATCTACTGGAGCATCATGAGCATGTATTATGACGTCACAGTATATGATGACATCATAATTAGTATGCACTATGACATCACAATGTATTATGACGTCATAATGTATCCACATTATGACATCACAATATATTATGAGAGCGCAATTTGCAGTTATTATGAGCAATTTCTCCTACCTCAATTTGTGTCAGATCTACTGGAGCATCATGAGCATGTATTATGACGTCACAGTATATGATGACAACATAATTCGTATGCACTATGACGTCACAATGTATTATGACGTCATAATGTATCCGCTTTATGACATAACAATATATTATGAGAGCGCAATTTACGGGTATTATGAGCAATTTCGCTTACCCGAATTTGTGTCACATCTACTGGAGCATCATGAGCATTTATTATGATGTCACGGTATATGATGACATCATAATTAGCATGCACTATGACGTCACAATGTATTATGACGTCATAATGTATCCGCGTTATGACACCACAATATATTATGAGAGCGCAATTTGCAGGTATTATGAGCAGTTTCGCTTACCCCAATTTGTGTCACATCTACTGGAGCATCATGAGCATGTATTATGACGTCACAGTATATGGTGACATCATAATTAGTATGCACTGTGACGTCACAATATATTATGACGTCATAATGTATCCGCATTATGACATCACTATATATTATGAGAGCGCAATTTGCAGGTATTATGAGCAATTTCTCTTACCCCAATTTGTGTCACATCTACTGGAGCATCATGAGCATGTATTATGACGTCACAGTATATGATGACATCATAATTAGTATGCACTATTACGTCACAATATATTATGACGTTATAATATATCCGCTATATGACATAACAATATATTATGAGAGCGCAATTTGCGGGTATGATGAGCAATTTCGCTTACCCGAATTTGTGTCACATCTACTGGAGCATCATAAGCATGTATTATGACGTGACAGTATATGATGAAATCATAATTAGTATGCACTATGATGTCACAATGTATTATGACGTCATAATGTATCCACATTATGACATCACAATATATTCTGAGAGCGCAATTTACAGGGATTATGAGCAATTTCTCTTACCCCAATTTGTGTCACATCTACTGGAGCATCATGAGCATGTATTATGACGTCACAGCATATGATGACATCATAACTAGTATGCACTATGACGTCACAATGTATTATGACCTCATAATGTATCCGCATTATGACATCAGAATATATTATGAGAGCCCAATTTGCGGGTATTATGAGCAATTTCTCTTACACCAATTTGTGTCACATCTACTGGAGCATCATGAGCATGTATTATGACATCACAGTATATGGTATCATCATAATTAGTATGCAGTATGACATCACAATGTATAATGACGTCATAATGGATCCGCATTATGACATCACAATATATTATGAGAGCGCAATTTGCAGGTATTATGAGCAATTTCTCTTACCCCAATTTGTGTCACATCTACTGGAGCATCATGAGCATGTATTATGACGTCACAGTATATTATGACATCATAATTAGTATGCACTATGACGTCACAATGTATTATGACGTCATAATGTATCCGCATTATGACATCACAATATATAATGAGAGCGCAATTTACAGGTATTATCAGCAATTTCTCTTGCCCCAATTTGTGTCACATCTACTGGAGCACCATGAGCATGTATTATGACGTCACAGTATGTGATGACATCATAATTAGTATGCACTATGATGTCACAATGTATTATGACGTCATAATGTATCCGCATTATGACATCACAATATATTATGAGAGCACAATTTGCATTTATTATGAGCAATTTCTCTTACCCCAATTTGTGTCACATCTACTGGAGCATCATGAGCATGTATTGTGACGTCACAGTATATGATGACATCATAATTAGTATGCACTATGACGTCACAATGTATTATGATGTCATAATGTATCTGCATTATGACATCACAATATATTATGAGAGCGCAATTTGCAGGTATTATGAGCAGTTTCTCTTACCCCAATTTGTGTCACATCTACTGGAGCATCATGAGCATGTATTATGACATCACAGTATATGATAACATCATAATTAGTATGCACTATGACGTCACAATGTATTATGACGTCATAATGTATCAGGCTTATGACATCACAATATATTATGAGAGCGCAATTTGCAGGTATTATGAGCAATTTCTCTTACCCCAATTTGTGTGACATCTACTGGAGCATCATGAGCATGTATTATGATGTCACCGTATATGATGACATCATAATTAGTATGCAGTAGGACGTCACAGTGTATTATGACGTCATAATGTATCCGCATTATGACATCACAATATATTATGAGAGCGCAATTTGCACGTATTATGAGCAATTTTTCCTACCCCAATTTGTGTCACATCTACTGAAGCATCATGAGCATGTATTATGACGTCACAGCATATGATGACATCATAACTAGTATGCACTATGACGTTACAATGTATTATGATGTCATAATGTATCCGCATTATGACATCACAATATATTATGAGAACGCAATTTGCAGGTAGTATGAGCAATTTCTCTCACCCCAATTTGTGTCACATCTGCTGGAGCATCATGAGCATGTATTATGACGTCACAGTATATGATGACATCATAATTAGTATGCACTATGACGTCACAATGTATTATGACGTCATAATCTATCCGCATTATGACATCACAATATATTATGAGAGCGCAATTTGCAGGTATTATGAGCAATTTCTCTTACCCCAATGTGTGTCACATCTACTGGAGCATCATGAGCATGTATTATGACGTCACACTGTATGATGACATCAAAATTAGTATACACTATGACGTCACAATGTACTTTGATGTCATAATGTATCCGCATTATCACATCACAATATATTTTGAGAGAGCAATTGCAGGTATTATGAGCAATTTCTCTTACCCCAAATTGTGTCACATCTACTGGAGCATCATGAGCATGTATTATGACGTCACAGTATATGATGACATCATAATTAGTATGCACTATGGCGTCACAATATATTATGATGTCATAATGTATCCGCATTATGACATCGCAATATATTATGAGAGTGCAATTTGCCCGTATTATGAGCAATTTCTCTTACCCCAATTTGTGTCAAATCTACTGGAGCATCGTGAGCATTTGTTATGACATCACAGTATATGTTGACATCATAATTAGTATGCACTATGACGTCACAATGTATTATGACGTCATAATGTATCCGCATTATGACATCACAATATATTCTGAGAGCGCAATTTGCAGGGATTATGAGCAATTTCTCTTACCCCAATTTGTGTCACATCTACTGGAGCATCATGAGCATGTATTATGACGTCACAGTATATGAGGACATCATAATTAGTATGCACTATGACGTCACAATGTATTATGACGTAATAAAGTATCCGCATTATGCCAACACAATATATTATGAGAGCGCAATTTGCAGGTATTATGAGCAATTTCTCCTACCTCAATATGTGTCAGATATACTGGAGCATCATGAGCATGTATTATGACGTCAGAATGTACGATGACATCATAATTAGTATGCACTATGACGTCACAATGTATTATGACGTCATAATGTATCCGCATTATGACATCACAATACATTATGAGAGTGCAATTTGCTGGTATTATGAGCAATTTCTCTTACCCCAATTTCTGTCACATCTACTGGAGCATCATGAGCATGTATTATGACATCACAGTATAGGATGACATCATAATTAGTATGCACTATAACGTCACAATGTATTATGACGTCATAATGTATCCGCTTTATGACATAACAATATATTATGAGAGCGCAATTTGCGGGTATTATGAGCAATTTCGCCTTCCCGAATTTGTGTCACATCTACTGGAGCATCATGAGGATGTATTATGACGTCACAGTATATGATGAAATCATAATTAGTATGCACTATGACGTCACAATGTATTATGACGTCATAATGTATCCGAGTTATGACATCACAATATATTATGAGAGCGCAATTTGCGGGTATTATGAGCAATTTCGCTTACCCCAATTTGTGTCACATCTACTGCAGCATCATGAGCATGTATTATGACGTCACAGTATATGATGACATCATAATTAGTATGCACTATGGCGTCACAATATATTATGACGTCATAATGTATCCGCATTATGACATCGCAATATATTATGAGAGTGCAATTTGCACGTATTATGAGCAATTTCTCTGACCCCAATTTGTGTCACATCTACTGGAGCATCATGAGCATTAATTATGACATCACAGTATATGTTGACACCATAATTAGTGTGCACTATGACGTCACAATGTATTATGACGTCATAATGTATCCGCATTATGACATCACAATATATTCTGAGAGCGCAATTTGCAGGTATTATGACCAATTTCTCTTACCCCAATTTGTGTCACAAATACTGGAGCATCATGAGCATGTATTATGACGTCACCGTATATGATGACATCATAATTAGTATGCAGTATGACGTCACAGTGTATTATGACGTCATAATGTATCCGCATTATGACATCACTATATATTATGAGAGCGCAATTTGCAGGTAGTATGAGCAATTTCTCTTACCCTAATTTGTGTCACATCTACTGGAGCATCATGAGCATGTATTATGACGTCACAGTATATGATGACATCATAATTAGTATGCACTATGACGTCACAATGTATTATGACGTCATAATGTATCCGCGTTATGACATCACAATGCATTATGAGAGCGCAATTTGGAGGTATTATGAGCAATTTCTCTTACCCCAATTTGTGTCACATCTACTGGAGCATCATGAGCATGTATTATGACGTCACAGTATATGGTGACATCATAATTATTATGCACTGTGACGTCACAATATATTATGACGTCATAATGTATCCGCTTTATGACATAACAATATATTATGAGAGCGCAATTTGCGGGTATTATGAGCAATTTCGCTTACCCGAATTTGTGTCACATCTACTGGAGCATCATGAGCATGTATTATGACGTGACAGTATATGATGAAATCATAATTAGTATGCACTATGACGTCACAATGTATTATGACGTCATAATATATCCGCATTATGACATCACAATATACTATGAGAGCGCAATTTACAGGTATTATGAGCAATTTCTCTTACCCCAATTTGTGTCACATCTACTGGAGCATCATGAGCATGTATTATGACGTCACAGCATATGATGACATCATAACTAGTATGCACTATGACGTCACAATGTATTATGACCTCATAATGTATCCGCATTATGACATCAGAATATATTATGAGAGCCCAATTTGCGGGTATTATGAGCAATTTCTCTTACCCCAATTTGTGTCACATCTACTGGAGCATCATGAGCATGTATTATGACATCACAGTATATGCTATCATCATAATTAGTATGCAGTATGACATCACAATGTATAATGACGTCATAATGGATCCGCATTATGACATCACAATATATTATGAGAGCGCAATTTGCAGGTATTATGAGCAATTTCTCTTACCCCAATTTGTGTCACATCTACTGGAGCATCATGAGCATGTATTATGACGTCACAGTATATTATGACATCATAATTAGTATGCACTATGACGTCACAATGTATTATGACGTCATAATGTATCCGCATTATGACATCACAATATATAATGAGAGCGCAATTTACAGGTATTATCAGCAATTTCTCTTGCCACAATTTGTGTCACATCTACTGGAGCATCATGAGCATGTATTATGACGTCACAGTATGTGATGACATCATAATTAGTATGCACTATGACGTCACAATGTATTATGATGTCATAATGTATCTGCATTATGACATCACAATATATTATGATAGCGCAATTTGCAGGTATTATGAGCAGTTTCTCTTACCCCAATTTGTGTCACATCTACTGGAACATCATGAGCATGTATTGTGACATCACAGTATATGATAACATCATAATTAGTACGCACTATGACGTCACAATGTATTATGACGTCATAATGTATCAGGCTTATGACATCACAATATATTATGAGAGCGCAATTTGCTGGTATTATGAGCAATTTCTCTTACCCCAATTTGTGTCACATCTACTGGAGCATCATGAGCATGTATTATGATGTCACCGTATATGATGACATCATAATTAGTAGGCAGTATGACGTCACAGTGTATTATGACGTCATAATGTATCCACATTATGACATCACAATATATTATGAGAGCGCAATTTGCAGGTATTATGAGCAATTTTTCCTACCCCAATTTGTGTCACATCTACTGAAGCATCATGAGCATGTATTATGACGTCACAGCATATGATGACATCATAACTAGTATGCACTATGACGTTACAATGTATTATGATGTCATAATGTATCCGCATTATGACATCACAATATATTATGAGAACGCAATTTGCAGGTAGTATGAGCAATTTCTCTCACCCCAATTTGTGTCACATCTGCTGGAGCATCATGAGCAGGTATTATGATGTCACATTATATGATGACATCATAATTAGTATGCACTATGACGTCACAATGTATTATGACGTCATAATCTATCCGCATTATGACATCACAATATATTATGAGAGCGCAATTTGCAGGTATTATGAGCAATTTCTCTTACCCCAATGTGTGTCACATCTACTGGAGCATCATGAGCATGTATTATGACGTCACACTGTATGATGACATCATAATTAGTATACACTATGACGTCACAATGTACTTTGATGTCATAATGTATCCGCATTATCACATCACAATATATTTTGAGAGAGCAATTTGCAGGTATTATGAGCAATTTCTCTTACCCCAATTTGTGTCACATCTACTGGAGCATCATGAGCATGTATTATGACGTCACAGTATATGATGACATCATAATTAGTATGCACTATGGCGTCACAATATATTATGATGTCATAATGTATCCGCATTATGACATCGCAATATATTATGAGAGTGCAATTTGCCCGTATTATGAGCAATTTCTCTTACCCCAATTTGTCTCAAATCTACTGGAGCATCGTGAGCATGTGTTATGACATCACAGTATATGTTGACATCATAATTAGTATGCACTATGACGTCACAATGTATTATGACGTCATAATGTATCCGCATTATGACATCACAATATATTCTGAGAGCGCAATTTGCAGGGATTATGAGCAATTTCTCTCACCCCAATTTGTGTCACATCTGCTGGAGCATCATGAGCATGTATTATGACGTCACAGTATATGATGACATCATAATTAGTATGCACTATGACGTCACAATGTATTATGACGTCATAATCTATCCGCATTATGACATCACAATATATTATGAGAGCGCAATTTGCAGGTATTATGAGCAATTTCTCCTACCTCAATCTGTGTCAGATCTACTGGAGCATCATGAGCATGTATTATGACGTCAGAATATATGATGACAACATAATTCGTATGCACTATGACGTCACAATGTATTATGACGTCATAATGTATCCGCTTTATGACATAACAATATATTATGAGAGCGCAATTTACGGGTATTATGAGCAATTTCGCTTACCCGAATTTGTGTCACATCTACTGGAGCATCATGAGCATGTATTATGACGTCACAGTATATGATGACATCATAATTAGCATGCACTATGACGTCACAATGTATTATGACGTCATAATGTATCCGCGTTATGACATCGCAATATATTATGAGAGTGCAATTTGCAGGTATTATGAGCAATTTCGCTTACCCCAATTTGTGTCACATCTACTGGAGCATCATGAGCATGTATTATGACGTCACAGTATTTGGTGACATCATAATTAGTATGCACTGTGACGTCACAATATATTATGACGTCATAATGTATCCGCATTATGACATCACTATATATTATGAGAGCGCAATTTGCAGGTATTATGAGCAATTTCTCTTACCCCAATTTGTGTCACATCTACTGGAGCATCATGAGCATGTATTATGACGTCACAGTATATGATGACATCATAATTAGTATGCACTATTACGTCACAATATATTATGACGTTATAATATATCCGCTTTATGACATAACAATATATTATGAGAGCGCAATTTGCGGGTATGATGAGCAATTTCGCTTACCCGAATTTGTGTCACATCTACTGGAGCATCATGAGCATGTATTATGACGTGACAGTATATGATGAAATCATAATTAGTATGCACTATGACGTCACAATGTATTATGACGTCATAATGTATCCGCATTATGACATCACAATATATTATGAGAGCGCAATTTACAGGTATTATGAGCAATTTCTCTTACCCCAATTTGTGTCACATCTACTGGAGCATCATGAGCATGTATTATGACGTCACAGCATATGATGACATCATAACTAGTTTGCACTATGACGTCACAATGTATTATGACCTCATAATGTATCCGCATTATGACATCAGAATATATTATGAGAGCCCAATTTGCGGGTATTATGAGCAATTTCTCTTACCCCAATTTGTGTCACATCTACTGGAGCATCATGAGCATGTATTATGACATCACAGTATATGGTATCATCATAATTAGTATGCAGTATGACATCACAATGTATAATGACGTCATAATGGATCCGCATTATGACATCACAATATATTATGAGAGCGCAATTTGCAGGTATTATGAGCAATTTCTCTTACCCCAATTTGTGTCACATCTACTGGAGCATCATGAGCATGTATTATGACGTCACAGTATATTATGACATCATAATTAGTATGCACTATGACGTCACAATGTACTATGACGTCATAATGTATCCGCATTATGACATCACAATATATAATGAGAGCGCAATTTACAGGTATTATCAGCAATTTCTCTTGCCCCAATTTGTGTCACATCTACTGGAGCACCATGAGCATGTATTATGACGTCACAGTATGTGATGACATCATAATTAGTATGCACTATGATGTCACAATGTATTATGACGTCATAATGTATCCGCATTATGACATCACAATATATTATGAGAGCGCAATTTGCATTTATTATGAGCAATTTCTCTTACCCCAATTTGTGTCACATCTACTGGAGCATCATGAGCATGTATTGTGACGTCACAGTATATGATGACATCATAATTAGTATGCACTATGATGTCACAATGTATTATGATGTCATAATGTATGTGCATTATGACATCACAATATATTATGAGAGCGCAATTTGCAGGTATTATGAGCAGTTTCTCTTACCCCAATTTGTGTCACATCTACTGGAGCATCATGAGCATGTATTATGATGTCACCGTATATGATGACATCATAATTAGTATGCAGTAGGACGTCACAGTATATTATGACGTCATAATGTATCCGCATTATGACATCACAATATATTATGAGAGCGCAATTTGCAGGTATTATGAGCAATTTTTCCTACCCCAATTTGTGTCACATCTACTGAAGCATCATGAGCATGTATTATGACGTCACAGCATATGAGGACATCATAACTAGTATGCACTATGACGTTACAATGTATTATGATGTCATAATGTATCCGCATTATGACATCACAATATATTATGAGAACGCAATTTGCAGGTAGTATGAGCAATTTCTCTCACCCCAATTTGTGTCACATCTGCTGGAGCATCATGAGCATGTATTATGACGTCACAGTATATGATGACATCATAATTAGTATGCACTATGACGTCACAATGTATTATGACGTCATAATCTATCCGCATTATGACATCACAATATATTATGAGAGCGCAATTTGCAGGTATTATGAGCAATTTCTCTTACCCCAATGTGTGTCACATCTACTGGAGCATCATGAGCATGTATTATGACGTCAAACTGTATGATGACATCAAAATTAGTATACACTATGACGTCACAATGTACTTTGATGTCATAATGTATCCGCATTATCACATCACAATATATTTTGAGAGAGCAATTTGCAGGTATTATGAGCAATTTCTCTTACCCCAAATTGTGTCACATCTACTGGAGCATCATGAGCATGTATTATGACGTCACAGTATATGATGACATCATAATTAGTATGCACTATGGCGTCACAATATATTATGATGTCATAATGTATCCGCATTATGACATCGCAATATATTATGAGAGTGCAATTTGCCCGTATTATGAGCAATTTCTCTTACCCCAATTTGTGTCAAATCTACTGGAGCATCGTGAGCATTTGTTATGACATCACAGTATATGTTGACATCATAATTATTATGCACTATGACGTCACAATGTATTATGACGTCATAATGTATCCGCATTATGACATCACAATATATTCTGAGAGCGCAATTTGCAGGGATTATGAGCAATTTCTCTTACCCCAATTTGTGTCACATCTACTGGAGCATCATGAGCATGTATTATGACGTCACAGTATATGATGACATCATAATTAGTATGCACTATGACGTCACAATGTATTATGACGTCATAATGTATCCACATTATGACATCACAATATATTATGAGAGCGCAATTTGCAGTTATTATGAGCAATTTCTCCTACCTCAATTTGGGTCAGATCTACTGGAGCATCATGAGCATGTATTATGACGTCAGAATATATGATGACAACATAATTCGTATGCACTATGACGTCACAATGTATTATGACGTCATAATGTATCCGCTTTATGACATAACAATATATTATGAGAGCGCAATTTACGGGTATTATGAGCAATTTCGCTTACCCGAATTTGTGTCACATCTACTGGAGCATCATGAGCATGTATTATGACGTCACAGTATATGGTGACATCATAATTAGTATGCACTGTGACGTCACAATATATAATGACGTCATAATGTATCCGCATTATGACATCACTATATATTATGAGAGCGCAATTTGCAGGTATTATGAGCAATTTCTCTTACCCCAATTTGTGTCACATCTACTGGAGCATCATGAGCATGTATTATGACGTCACAGTATATGATGACACCATAATTAATATGCACTATTACGTCACAACATTTCATGACGTTATAATATATCCGCTTTATGACATAACAATATATTATGAGAGCGCAATTTGCGGGTATGATGAGCAATTTCGCTTACCCGAATTTGTGTCACATCTACTGGAGCATCATGAGCATGTATTATGACGTCACAGTATATGATGAAATCATAATTAGTATGCACTATGACGTCACAATGTATTATGACGTCATAATGTATCCGCATTATGACATCACAATATATTATGAGAGCGCAATTTGCACGTATTATGAGCAATTTGTCTTACCCCAATTTGTGTCACATCTACTGGAGCATCATGAGCATGTATTATGACGTCACAGTATATGATGACATCATAATTAGTATGCAGTATGACGTCACAGTGTATTATGACGTCATAATGTATCCGCATTATGACATCACTATATATTATGAGAGCGCAATTTGCAGCTATTTTGAGCAATTTCTCTTACCCCAATTTGTGTCACATCTACTGGAGCATCATGAGCATGTATTATGACGTCACAGTATATGATGACATCATAATTAGTATGCACTATGACGTCACAATGTATTATGACGTCATAATATATCCGCTTTATGACATAACAATATATTATGAGAGCGCAATTTGCGGGTATTATGAGCAATTTCGCTTACCCGATTTTGTGTCACATCTACTGGAGCATCATGAGCATGTATTATGATGTCACAGTATATGATGACATCATAATTAGTATGCACTATGACGTCACAATGTATTATGACGTCATACTGTATCCGCGTTATGACATCACAATATATTCTGAGAGCCCAATTTGCAGGTATTATGAGCAATTTTGCTTACCCCAATTTGCGTCACATCTACTGGAGCATCAGGAGCATGTATTATGACGTCACAGTATATGATGACATCATAATTAGTATGCACTATGACGTCACAATGTATTATGACGTCATAATGTATCAGCATTATGACATCACAATATATTATGAGAGCGCAATTTGCAGGTATTTTGAGCAATTTCTCTTACCCCAGTTAGTGTCACATCTACTGGAGCATCATGAGCATGTATTATGATGTCACAGTATATGGTGACATCATAATTAGTATGCACTATGAAGTCACAATAAATTATGACGTCATAATCTATCCGCATTATGACATCACAATATATTATGAGAGCGCAATTTGCAGGTATTATGAGCAATTTCTCTTACCCCAATTTGTGTCACATGTACTGGAGCATCATGAGCATGTATTATGACGTCACAGTATATGATGACATCATAATTAGTATGCACTATGACGTCACAATGTATTATGACGTCAAAATGTATCAGCCTTATGACATCACAATATATTATGAGAGTGCAATTTGCAGGTATTATGAGCAATTTCTCTTACCCCAATTTGTGTCACATCTACTGGAGCATCATGAGCATGTATTATGACGTCACAGTATATGATGACATCATAATTAGTATGCACTATGACGTCACAATGTATTATGATGTCATAATGTATCCGCGTTATGACATCACAATGCATTATGAGAGCGTAATTTGGAGGTATCATGAGCAATTTCTCTTACCCCAATTTGTGTCACATGTACTGGAGCATCATGAGCATGTATTATGACGTCACAGTATATGGTGACATCATAATTAGTATGCACTATGACGTCACAATATATTATGACGTAATAATGTATCCGCTTTATGACATAACAATATATTTTGAGCGCGCAATTTGCGGGTATTATGACCAATTTCGCTTACCCGAATTTGTGTCACATCTACTGGAGCATCATGAGCATGTATAATTACATCACAGTATACGATGACATCATAATTAGTATGCACTATGAGGTCACAATGTATTATGAAGCCATAATGTATCCACATTATGACATCACAATATATTATGAGAGCGGAATTTGCAGGTATTATGAGTAGTTTCTCTTACCCCAATTTGTGTCACATCTACTGGAGCATCATGAGCATGTATTATGACTTCACAGTATATGATGACATCATAATTAGTATGCACTGTGACGTCACAATGTATTATGACGTCATAATGTATCCGCATTATGACATCACAGTATATGATGAGAGTGCAATTTGCAGGTATTATGACAAATTTTCCTTACCCCAATTTGTGTCACATCTACTGGAGCATCATGAGCATGTATTATGACGTCACAGTGTATGATGACATCATAATTAGTATGCACTATGACGTCACAATGTATTATGACGTCATAATGTATCCGCATTTTGACATCAGAATATATTATGAGAGCGCAACCTGCAGGTATTATGAGCAATTTCTCTTACCCCAATTTGTGTCACATCTACTGTAGCATCATGAGCATGTATTATGACATCACAGTATATGATGATATCATAATTAATATGCACTATGACGTCACAATGTATTATGACGTCATAATGTATCCGCATTATGACATCACAATATTTTATGAGAGCCCAATTTGCAGGTATTATGAGCAATTTCTCTTACACCAATTTGTGTCACATCTACTGGAGCGTCATGAGCATGTATTATGACGTCACAGTATATGATGACATCATAATTAGTATGCAGTATGACGTCACAATGTATTATGACGTCATAATGTATCCGCATTATGACATCACAATATATTATGAGAGCGCAATTTGCAGATATTACGACCAATTTCCCTTACCGCAATTTGTGTTATATCTACTGGAGCATCATGTGCATGTATTATGATGTCACAGTATATGATGACATCATAATTAGTATGCACTATGACGTCACAATGTATTATGACGTCATAATGTATCCGCATTATGACATCACAATATATTATGAGAGCGCAATTTGCAGGTATTATGAGCAATTTCTCTTACCCCAATTTGTGTCACATCTACTGGAGCAACATCAGCATGTATTATGACGTCACAGTATATGATGACATCATAATTAGTATGCAGTATGATGTTACAATCTATTATGACATCATAATGTATCCGCATTATGACATCACAATATATTATGAGAGGGCAATTTGCAGGTATTAAGAACAATTTCTCTTACCCCAATTTTTGTCACATCTACTGGAGCATCATGACCTTGTATTATGTCATCGCAGTATATGATGACATCATAATTAGTATGCACTATGACCTCACAATGTATTATGACGTCATAATGTATCCGCATTATGACATCACAATGTATTATGAGAGCGCAATTTGCAGGTATTATGAGCAGTTTCGCTTACACCAATTTGTGTCACATCTACTGGAGCATCATGAGCATGTATTATGATGTCACAGTATATGATGACATCATAATTACTATGCACTATGACATCACAATGTATTATGACGTCATAACGTATCCGCATTATGACATCACAATATATGATGAGAGCGCAATTTGCAGGTATTATGACCAATTTGTCTTTCCCCAATTTGTGTCACATCTACTGGAGCATCATTAGCATGTATTATGACGTCACAGTATATGATGACATCATAATTAGCTTGCACTATGATGTCACAATGCATTATGACATCATAATGTATCCGCATTATGACATCACAATATATTTTGAGAGCGCAATTTGCATGTATTATGAGCAATTTCTCTTACCCCAATTTGTGTCACATCTACTGGAGCATCATGAGCATGTATTATGATGCCACAGTATATGATGACATCATAATTAGTATGCACTATGACGTCACAATGTATTATGATGTCATAATGTATCCGCATTATGACATCACAATATATTTTGAGAGCCCAATTTGCAGGTACTATGAGCAATTTCTCTTACCCCAATTTGTGTCACATCTACTGGAGCATCATGAGCATGTATTATGACGTCACATTATATGATGACATCATAATTAGTATGCATTATGACGTCACAATTTATTATCACGTCATAATGTAGCCACATTATGACATCACAATATATTATGAGAGCGCAATTTGCAGGTATTATGAGCAATTTCTCTTAAACCAATTTGTTTCCCATCTACTGGAGCATCATGAGCATGTATTATGACGTCACAGTATATGATGACATCATAATTATTATGCACTATGACGTCACAATGTATTATGACGTCATAATGTATCCGCATTATGACATCACAATACATTATGAGAGCAGAATTTGCAGGAATTATTAACAATTTCTCTTACCTCAATTTGTGTCACATCTACTGGAGCATCATGAGCAAGTATTATGACGTCACAGTATATGATGACATCATAATTAGTATGCCCTATGATGACACAATGTATTATGACGTCATAATGTATCTGCATTAGACATCACAATATATTATGAGAGCGCAATTTGCAGGTATTATGAGCAATTTCTCTTACCCCAATATGTGTCACATCTACTGGAGCATCATGAGCATGTATTATGACGTCACAGTATATGATGACATCATAACTAGTATGCACTATGACGTCACAATATATTATGACATCATAATGTATCAGCATTATGACATCACAATATATTATGAGAGCGCAATTTGCAGGTATTATGAGAAATTTCTCTTACCCCAATCTGTGTCACGTCCCCTGGAGCATCATGAGCATGTATTTTGACGTCACAGTATATGATGACATCATAATTAGTATGCAGTATGACGTCACAATGTATTTTGACGTCATAATGTATCCGCATTATGACATCAAAATATATTATGAGAGCGCAGTTTGCAGGTATTATGAGCAATTTCTCTTACCCCAATTTGTGTCACATGTACTGGAGCATCATGAGCATGTATTATGACGTCACAGTATATGATGACATCATAATTAGTATGCACTATGACATCACAATATATTATGACGTCATAATGTATCCACATTATGACATCACAATATATTATGAGAGCGCAATTTGCAGGTATTACGACCAATTTCCCTTACCCCAATTTGTGTCACATCTACTGGAGCATCATGAGCATGTATTATGATGTCACAGTATATGATGACATCATAATTCGCATGCAGTATGATGTTACAATGTATTATGACATCATAATGTATCCGCATTATGACATCACAGTATATTATGAGAGCGCAATTTGCAGGTATTAAGAAAAATTTCTCTTACCCCAATTTGTGTCACATCTACTGGAGCATCATGAGCTTGTATTATGTCATCACAGTATATGATGACATCATAAATAGTATGCACTATGACGTCACAATGTATTATGACGTCATAATGTATCCGCATTATGACATCAAAATATATTATGAGAGCGCAATTTGTAGGTATTCTGAGCAATTTCCCTTACCCCAATTTGTGTCACATCTGCTGGAGCATCATGAGATCGTATTATGTCATCACAATATATGATGACATCATAATTAGTATGCACTATGACGTCACAATGTATTATGACGTCATAATGTATCCGCATTATGACATCACAATATATTATGAGAGCGCAATTTGCAGGAATTATGACCCATTTCTCTTACCCCAATTTGTGTCACATCTACTGGAGCATCATGAGCATGTATTATTACGTCACAGTATATGATGACATCATAATTAGTATGCACTATGACGTCACTATGTATTATGACGTCATAATGTATCCGCATTATGACATAACAACATATGATGAGAGCGCTATTTGCAGGTATTATGAGCATTTTCTCTTACCCCAATTTGTGTCACATCTACTGGAGCATCATGAGCATGTATTATGACATCACAGTATATGATGACATCATAATTAGTATGCACTATGGTGTCACAATGTATTATGACGTCATAATGTATCCACATTATGACATCACAATATATTATGAGAGCGGAATTTGCAGGTATTATGAGCAGTTTCTCTTACCCCAATTTGTGTCACATCTACTGGAGCATCATGAGCATGTATTATGACGTCACAGTATATGATGACATCATAATTAGTATGCACTATGACGTCACAATGTATTATGACGTCATAATGTATCCGCATTATGACATCACAATGTATGATGAGAGTGCAATTTGCAGGTATTATGAAAAATTTCTCTTACCCCAGTTTGTGTCACATCTACTGGAGCATCATGAGCATGTATTATGATGTCACAGTTTATGATGACATCATAATTAGTATGCACTATGACGTCACAATGTATTATGACGTCATAATGTATCCGCGTTATGACATCACAATATATTCTGAGAGCCCAATTTGCAGGTATTATGAGCAATTTTGCTTACCCCAATTTGCGTCACATCTACTGGAGCATCAGGAGCATGTATTATGACGTCACAGTATATGATGACATCATAATTAGTATGCACTATGACGTCACAATGTATTATGACGTCATAATGTATCAGCATTATGACATCACAATATATTATGAGAGCGCAATTTGCAGGTATTTTGAGCAATTTCTCTTACCCCAGTTAGTGTCACATCTACTGGAGCATCATGAGCATGTATTATGATGTCACAGTATATGGTGACATCATAATTAGTATGCACTATGAAGTCACAATAAATTATGACGTCATAATGTATCCGCATTATGACATCACAATATATTATGAGAGCGCAATTTGCAGGTATTATGAGCAATTTTTCTAACCCCAATTTGTGTCACATCTACTGGAGCATCATGAGCATGTATTATGACGTCACAGAATCTGATGACATCATAATTAGTATGCACTATGACATCACAATGTATTATGATGTCATAATGTATCCGCATTATGACATCACAATATATTATGAGAGCGCAATTTGCAGGTATTACGACCAATTTCCCTTACCGCAATTTGTGTCATATCTACTGGAGCATCATGTGCATGTATTATGATGTCACAGTATATGATGACATCATAAGTAATATGCACTATGACGTCACAATGTATTATGACGTCATAATGTATCCGCATTATGACATCACAATATATTATGAGAGCGCAATTTGCAGGTATTATGAGCAATTTCTCTTACCCCAATTTGTGTCACATCTACTGGAGCAACATCAGCATGTATTATGACGTCACAGTATATGATGACATCATAATTAGTATGCAGTATGATGTTACAATCTATTATGACATCATAATGTATCCGCATTATGACATCACAATATATTATGAGAGCACAATTTGCAGGTATTCTGAGCAATTTCACTTACCCCAATTTGTGTCACATCTACTGCAGCATTATGAGCTCGTATTATGTCATCACAATATATGGAGACTTCATAATTAGTATGCACTATGACGTCACAATGTATTATGACGTCATAATGTATCCGCATTATGACGTCATAATGTATCCGCATTATGACATCACAATATATTATTAGAGCGCAATTTGCAGGTATTATGAGCAATTTCGCTTACCCCAATTTGTGTCACATCTACTGGAGCATCATGAGCATGTATTATGATGTCACAGTATATGATGACATCATAATTACTATGCACTATGACATCACAATGTATTATGACGTCATAACTTATCCGCATTATGACATCACAATATATGATGAGAGCGCAATTTGAAGGTATTATGACCAATTTGTCTTTCCCCAATTTGTGTCACATCTACTGGAGCGTCATGAGCATGTATTATGACGTCACAGTATATGATGACATCATAATTAGCATGAACTATGATGTCACAATGCATTATGACGTCATAATGTATCCGCATTATGACATCACAATATATTTTGAGAGCGCATTTTGCATGTATTATGAGCAATTTCTCTTACCCCAATTTGTGTCACATCTAATGGAGCATCATGAGCATGTATTATGACGCCACAGTATATGATGACATCATAATTAGTATGCACTATGACGTCACAATGTATTATGACGTCATAATGTATCCGCATTATGACATCACAATATATTATGAGAGCGCAATTTGCAGGTATTATGAGGAATTTCTCTTACCCCAATTTGTGTCACATCTACTGGAGCGTCATGAGCATGTATTATGACGTGACAGTATATGATGACATCATAATTAATATGCACTTTGACGTCACAATGTATTATGACGTCATAATGTTTCCGCATTATGACATCACAATATATTATGAGAGCGCAATTTGCAGGTATTATGACCCATTTCTCTTACCCCAATTTGTGTCACATCTACTGGAGCATCATGAGCATGTATTATCCGTCACAGTATATGATGACATCATAATTAGTATGCACTCTGACGTCACAATGTATTATGACGTCATAATGTATCCGCATTATGACATCACAATATATTATGAGAGCGCAATTCGCACGTATTATGACCAATTTCGCTTACCCCAATTTCTGTCACATCTACTGGAGCATCATGAGCTTGTATTATGTCATAACAGTATATGATGACATCATAATTAGTATGCACTATGACGTCACAATGTATTATGACGTCGTAATGTATCCGCATTATGACATCACAATATATGATGAGAGCGCAATTTGCAGGTATTATGACCCATTTCTCTAACCCCAATTTGTGTCACATCTACTGGAGCATCATGAGCATGTATGATGACGTCACAGTATATGATGACATCATAATTAGTATGCAATATGACGTCACAATGTATTATGACGTCATAATGTATCTGCATTATGACATCACAATATATTATGAGAGCGCAGTTTGCAGGTATTATGACCAATTTCTCTTACCCCAATTTGTGTCACATCTACTGGAGCATCATGAGCATGTATTATGACGTCACAGTATATGATGACATCACAATTAGTATGCACTATGACGTCACAATGTATTATGACGTCATAATGTATCCACATTATGACATCACAATGTATTATGAGAGCGCAATTTGCAGGTATTATGACCCATTTCTCTTACCCCAATTTGTGTCACATCTACTGGAGCATCATGAGCATGTATTATGATGTCACAATATATGATGACATCATAATTAGTATGCACTATGACGTCACAATGTATTATGACGTCATAATGTATCCGCATTATGACATCACAATATATTATGAGAGCGCAATTTGCAGGTATTATGACCAATTTCTCTTACCCCAATTTGTGTCACATCTACTGGAGCATCACGAGCAAGTATTATGACGTCACAATATATGATGACATCATAATTAGTATGCATTATGACATCACAATGTATTATGACGTCATAATGTATCTGCATTATGACATCACAATATATGATGAGCGCGCAATAAGCAGGTATTATGAACAATTTGTCTTATCCCAATTTGTGTCACATCTACTGGAGCATCATGAGCATGTATTATGACGTCACAGTATATGATGATATCATAATTAGCATGCACTATGACGTCACAATGTATTATGACGTCATAATGTATCGGCATTATGACTTCACATTATATTATGAGAGCGCAATTTGCAGGTATTATGACCAATTTCTCTTACCCCAATTTGTGTCACATCTACTGGAGCATCATGAGCATGTATTATGATGCCACAGTATATGATGACATCATAATTAGTATGCACTATGATGTCACAATGTATTATGATGTCATAATGTATCCGCATTATGACATCACAATATATAAGGAGAGCGCAATTTGCAGGTATTATGAGCAATTTCTCTGGCCCCAATTTGTGTCACATCCACTGGAGCATCATGAGCATGTATTATGACATCACAGTATATGATGACATCATAATTAGTATGCACTATGACGTCACAATGTATTATGATGTCAGAATGTATCCGCATTATGGCATCACAATATATTATGAGAGCCCAATTTGCAGGTACTATGAGCAATTTCTCTTACCCCAATTTGTGTCACATCTACTGGAGCGTCATGAGCATGTATTATGACGCCACAGTATATGATGACATCATAATTAGTATGCACTATGACGTCACAATTTATTACCACGTCATAATGTAGCCACATTATGATTTCACAATATATTATGAGAGCGCTATTTGCAGGTATTACGACCAATTTCCCTTACCCCAATTTGTGTCATATCTACTGGAGCATCATGTGCATGTATTATGATGTCACAGTATATGATGACATCATAAGTAGTATGCACTATGACGTCACAATATTTTATGACGTCATAATGTATCCGCATTATGACATCACAATACATGATGACAGCGAAATTTGCAGGTATTATGACCAATTTCTCTTAGCCCAATTTGTGTCACATCTACTGGAGCATTATGCGCATGTATTATGATGTCACAGTATATGATGACTTCAAAATTAGTATGCACTGTGACGTCACAATGTATTTTGATGTCATAATGTATCCGCATTATGACATCACAATATATTATGAGAGCCCAATTGGCAGGTACTATGAGCAATTTCTCGTACCCCAATTTGTGTCATATCTACTGGAGCGTCATGAGCATGTATTTTGACGTCACCGTATATGATGACATCATAATTAGTATGCAGTATGACGTCACAATGTATTTTGATGTCATAATGTATCCGCATTATGACATCACAATATATTATGAGATCGCAATTTGCAGGTATTACGACCAATTTCCCTTACCCCAATTTGTGTCATATCTACTGGAGCATCATGTGCATGTATTATGATGTCACAGTATATGATGACATCATAAGTAGTATGCACTATGACGTCACAATGTATTATGACGTCATAATGTGTCCGCATTATGACATCACAATATATTATGAGAGCGCAATTTGCAGGTATTATGAGCAATTTCTCTTACCCCAATTTGTGTCACATCTACTGGAGCAACATCAGCATGTATTATGACGTCACAGTATATGATGACACCATAATTAGTATGCAGTATGATGTAACAATCTATTATGACATCATAATGTATCCGGAATTATGACATCACAATATATTATGAGAGCGCAATTTGCAGGTATTATGAGCAATTTCGCTCACCCCAATTTGTGTCACATTTACTGGAGCATCATGAGCATGTATGATGATGACACAGTATAAGATGACATCATAATTAGTATGCACTAAGACGTCACAATGTATTATGACGTCATAATGTATCCGCATTATGACATCACAATATATTATGAGAGCGCAATTTGCAGGTATTAAGACCAATTTCTCTTACCCCAATTTTTGTCACATCTACTGGAGCATCATGAGCTTGTATTATGTCATCGCAGTATATGATGACATCATAATTAGTATGCACTATGACCTCACAATGCATTATGACGTTATAATGTATCCGCATTATGACATCAAAATATATTATGAGAGCGCAATTTGCAAGTATTTTGAGCAATTTCACTTACCCCAATTTGTGTCACATCTACTGCAGCATCATGAGCTCGTATTATGTCATCACAATATATGAAGACATAATTAGTATGCACTATGACGTCACAATGTATTATGACGTCATAATGTATCCGCATTATGACATCACAATATATTATGAGAGCGCAATTTGCAGGTATTATGAGCAATTTCTCTTACCCCAATTTGTGTCACATCTACTGGAGCATCATGAGCATGTATTATGACGTCACAGTATATGATGACATCATCATTAGTATGCACAATGACGTCACAATGTATTATGACATCATAATGTATCCGCATTATGACCTCACAATATATTATGAGAGAGCAATTTGCAGGTATTATGACCAATTTCGCTTACCCCAATTTGTGTCATATCTGCTGGAGAATCATGAGCATGTATTATGACATCACAGTATATGATGATATCATAATTAGTATGCACTGTGACGTCACAATCTACTATGATGTCATAATGTATCCGTATTATGACATCACAATATATTATAAGAGAGCAATATGCAGATATTATGAGCAATTTCTCTAATACCAATTTGTGTCACATCTGCTGGAGCATCATGAGCATGTATTATGACATCACAGTATATGATGACATCATAATTAGTATGAACTATGACGTCACAATGTATTATGATGTCATAATGTATCCGCATTGTGATATCACAATATATTATGAGAGCACAATTTGAAGGTACTATGAGCAATTTCTCTTACCCCAATTTGTGTCACATCTACTGGAGCATCATGAGCATGTACTATGACGTCACAGTATATGATGACATCATAATTAGTATGCACTGTGACGTCACAATGTATTTTGACGTCATAATGTATCCGCATTATGACATCACAATATATGATGAGAGCGCAATTTGCAGGTATTCTGACCCATTTCTTTTACCCCAATTGGTGTCACATCTACTGCAGCATCATGTGCATGTATTATGATGTCACAGTATATGATGACATCATAATTAGTATGCACTATTACTTCACAATGTATTATGATGTCATAATGTATCCGCATTATGATATCACAATATATTATGAGAGCGCAATTTGCATGTATTATGAGCAATTTGTCTTTCCCCAATTTGTGTCATATCTACTGGAGCATCATGAGCATGAATTATGACGTCACAGTATATGATGACATCATAATCAGTATGCACTATGACGTCACAATGTATTATGACGTCATAATGTATCCGCATTTTGACATCACAATATATTATGAGAGCGAAACATGCAGGTATTATGAGCAATTTCTCTTACCCCAATTTGTGTCATATCTACTGGAGCGTCATGAGCATGTATTTTGACGTCACCGTATATGATGACATCATAATTAGTATGCAGTATGACGTCACAATGTATTTTGATGTCATAATGTATCCGCATTATGACATCAATATATATTATGAGAGCGCAATTTGCAGGTATTATGAGCAATTTCTCTTACCCCAATTTGTGTCACATCTACTGGAGCATCATGACCATGTATTATGACGTCACAGAATATGATGACATCATAATTAGTATGCACTATGACATCACAATGTATTATGACGTCATAATGAATCTGCATTATGACATCACAATATATTATGAGAGCGCAATTTGCAGGTATTACGACCAATTTCCCTTACCCCAATTTGTGTCATATCTACTGGAGCATCATGTGCATGTATTATGATGTCACAGTATATGATGACATCATAAGTAGTATGCTCTATGACGTCACAATGTATTATGACGTCATAATGTATCCACATTATGACATCACAATATATTATGAGAGCGCAATTTGCAGGTATTATGAGCAATTTCGCTTACCCCAATTTGTGTCACATTTACTGGAGCATCATGAGCATGTATTATGACTACACAGTATAAGATGACATCATAATTAGCATGCACTGTGACGTCAAAATATTTTATGACGTCATAATGTATCCGCATTATGACATCACAATATATTATGAGAGCGCAATTTGCAGGTATTATGAGCAATTTCTCTTACCCCAATTTGTGTCACAACTACTGGAACGTCATGACCATGTATTATGACGTCACAGTATATGATGACATCATAATTACTATGCACTATGACGTCACAATGTATTATGACGTCATAATGTATCCGCATTATGACATCACAATATATTATGAGAGCGCAATTTGCAGGTATTATGAGCAATTTCTCTTACCCCAATTTGTGTCACATCTACTGGAGCATCATGAGCATGTATTATGACGTCACAGTATATGATGACATCATCATTAGTATGCACAATGACGTCACAATGTATTATGACATCATAATGTATCACCATTATGACATCACAATATATTATGAGAGCGCAATTTGCAGGTATTATGAGCAATTTCTCTTACCCCAATTTGTGTCACATCTACTGGAGCATCATGAGCATGTATTATGATGTCACAGTATATGATGACATCATAATTACTATGCATTATGACATCACAATATATTATGAGAGCGCAATTTGCAGGTATTATGAGCAATTTCGCTTACCCCAATTTGTGTCACATCTACTGAGCATCATGAGCATATATAAGGACGTCACAGCATATGATGACATCATAACTAGTATGCACTATGACGTCACAATGTATTATGACGTCATAATGTATCCGCATTATGACATCACAATATATTATGATATCGCAATTTGCAGGTATAATGACCAAATTCTCTTACCCCAATTTGTGTCACATCTACTGGAGCATCAGGAGCATGAATTATGACGTCACGGTATATGATGACATCATAATTAGTATGCACTATGACGTCACAATGCATTACGACGTTATAATGTATCCGCATTATGACATAACAACATATGATGTGAGCGCAATTTGCAGGTATTATGAGCATTTTCTCTTACCCCAATTTGTGTCACATCTACTGGAGCATCATGAGCATGAATTATGACGTCACAGTATATGATGACATCATAATTAGTATGCACTATGACGTCACAATGTATTATGACGTCATAATGTATCCGCATTATGACATCACAATATATTATGAGAGCGCAATTTGCAGGTATTATGAGCAATTTCTCTTACCCAATTTGTGTCACATCTACTGGAGCATCATGAGCATGTATTATGACGTCACAGTATATGATGACATCATAATTAGTAAGCAGTATCACGTCACAATGTATTATGACGTCATAATGTATCCGCATAATGACATCTCAATATATGATGAGAGCGCAATTTGCAGGTATTATGACCAATTTCTCTTACCCCAATTTGTGTCACATCTACTGGAGAATCATGAGAATGTATTATGACGTCACAGCATATGATGACATCATAATTAGTTTGCATTATGACGTCACAGTGTATTATGACGTCATAATATATCCGCATTATGAAATCACAATATATTATGAGAGCACAATTTGCAGGTATTATGAGCAATTTCTCTTACTCCAATTTGTTTCACATCTACTGGAGCATCATGTGCATGTATTATGATGTCACAGTATATGATGACATCATAATTAGTATGCACTATTACTTCACAATGTATTATGACGTCATAATGTATCCACATTATGATATAACAATATATTATGAGAGCGCAATTTGCATGTATTATGAGCAATTTGTCTTTCCCCAATTTGTGTCACATCTACTGGAGCATCATGAGCATGAATTATGACATCACAGTATATGATGACATCATAATCAGTATGCACTATGACGTCACAATGTATTATGACGTCATAATGTATCCGCATTTTGACATCACAATATATTCTGAGAGCGCATTGTGCAGGTATGACCAATTTCTCTTACCCCAATTTGTGTCACATCTACTGGAGCATCATGAGCATGTATTATGACGTCACAGAATATGATGACATCATAATTAGTATGCACTATGACATCACAATGTATTATGACGTCATAATGTATCCGCATTATGACATCACAATATATTATGAGAGCGAAATTTGCAGGTATTATGAGCAATTTCTCGTACCCCAATTTGTGTCACATCTACTGGAGCATCATGAGCATGTATTATGACGTCGCAGCATATGATGACATCATAACTAGTATGCACTATGATGTCACAATGTATTATGACGTCATAAAGTATCCGCATTATGACATCACAAAATATTATGAGAGCCCAATTTGCAGGTATTATGAGCAATTTCCCTTACCACAATTTGTGTCACATCTACTGGAGCATCATGAGCATGTATTATGACATCACAGTATATGATGACATCATAATTAGTATGCACTATGATGTCACAATGTATTATGACGTCATAATGTATCCGCATTATGACATCACAATATATTATGAGAGCGCAATTTGCAGGTATTATGAGCAATTTCTCTTACCCCAATTTGTGTCACATCTACTGGAGCATCATGAGCATGTATTATGACGTCACAGTATATGATGACATCATAATTAGTAAGCAGTATCACGTCACAATGTATTATGACGTCATAATGTATCCGCATAATGACATCACAATATATTATGAGAGCGCAATTTGCAGGTATTATGACCAATCTCTCTTACCCCAATTTGTGTCACATCTACTGGAGAATCATGAGAATGTATTATGACGTCACAGCATATGATGACATCATAATTAGTATGCATTATGACGTCACAATGTATTATGACGTCATAATATATCCGCATTATGAAATCACAATATATTATGAGTGCACAATTTGCAGGTATTATGAGTAATTTCTCTTAACCCAATTTGTGTCACATCTACTGGAGCATCATTAGCATGTATTATGACGTCACAGTATATGATGACATCATAATTAGTATGCACTATGACGTCACAATATATTATGACGTCATAATGTGTCCGCATTATGACATCACAATATATTATGAGAGCGCAATTTGCAGGTATTATGAGCAATTTCGCTTACCCCAATTTGTGTCACATCTACTGGAGCATCATGAGCATGTATTATGACGTCACAGTATATGATGGCATCTTAGTTAGTATGCACTATGATGTCACAATGTTTTATGACGTCTTAATGTATACGCATTACGACATCACATTATATTATGAGAGCGCAATTTGCAGGTATTATGAGCAATTTCTCTTACACCAGTTTGTGTCACATCTACTGTAGCATCATGAGCATGTATTATGATGTCACAGTATATGATGACATCATAATTAGTATGCACTATGACGTCACAATGTATTATGAATTCATAATATATCCGCGTTATGATATCACAATATATTATGAGAGCGCAATTTGCAGGTATTATGAGCAATTTCGCTTACCCCAATTTGTGTCACATCTACTGGAGCCTCATGAGCATGTATTATGACGTCACAGTATATGATGACATACTAATTAATATGCACTATGACGTCACAATGTATTATGACGTCATAATATATCTGCATTATGACATCACAATATATTATGAGAGCGCAATTTGCAGGTATTATGAGCAATTTCTCCTACCCCAATTTGTGTCACATCTACTGGAGCATCATGAGCATGTATTATGACGTCGCAGCATATGATGACATCATAACTAGTATGCACTATGACGTCACAATGTATTATGACGTCATAAAGTATCCGCATTATGACATCACAAAATATTATGAGAGCCCAATTTGCAGGTATTATGAGCAATTTCTCTTACCACAATTTGTGTCACATCTACTGGAGCATCATGAGCATGTATTATGAAGTCACAATATATGATGACATCATAATTAGTATGCACTATGATGTCACAATGTTTTATGACGTCATAATGTATCCGCATTATGACATCACATTATATTATGAGAGCGCAATTTGCAGGTATTATGAGCAATTTCTCTTACACCAATTTGTGTCACATCTACTGTAGCATCATGAGCATGTATTATGACTTCACAGTATATGATGATATCAAAATTAGTATGCACTAAGACGTCACAATTTATTATGCCTTCATAATGTATCCGCGTTATGACTTCACAATATATTATGAGAGCGCAATCTGCAGGTGTTATGAGCAATTTCTCTTAACCCAATTTGTGTCATATCTACTGGAGCATCATGAGCATGTATTATGACGTCACAGTATATGATGGCATCATAATTAGTATACACTATGACGTCACAATGTATTATGACGTCATAATGTATCCGCATTATGACATCAGAAAATATTATGAAAGCGCAATTTGCAGGTATTATGAGCAATTTCTCTTAACCCAATTTGTGTCACATCTACTGGAGCATCATGAGCATGTATTATGACCTCACAGTATATGATGACATCATAATTAGTATGCACTATGACGTCACAATGTATTATGACGTCATAATGTATCCGCATTATGACGTCATAATATATTATGAGAGCGCAATTTGCAGGTATTATGAGCAATTTCGCTTACCCCAATTTGTGTCACATCTACTGGAGCATCATGAGCATGTATTATGACGTCACAGCATATGATGACATCATAACTAGTATGCTGTATGACGTCACAATGTATTATGACGTCATAAGTTATCCGCATTATGACATCAGAATATATTATGAGAGCTCAATTTGCAGGTATTATGAGCAATTTCTCTTACCCCAATTTGTGTCACATCTACTGGAGCATCATGAGCATGTATTATGACGTCACAGTATATGATGACATCATAATTAGTATGCACTATGATGTCACAATATTTTGTGACGTCATAATATATCCGCATTATGAAATCACAATATATTATGAGAGCGCAATTTGCAGGTATTATGAGCAATTTTGCTTACCCCAATTTGGGTCACATCTACTGGAGCATCATGAGCATGTATTATGACGTCACAGTATATGATGACATCTTAATTAGTATGCATTATGACGTCACAATGTTTTATGACGTCATAATGTATCCGCATTATGACATCACATTATATTATGAGAGCGCAATTTGCAGGTATTATGAGCAATTTCTCTTACACCAATTTGTGTCACATCTACTGTAGCATCATGAGCATGTATTATGACGTCATAGTATATGATGATATCATAATTAGTATGCACTATGACGTCACAATGTATTATGACTTCATAATGTATCCGCGTTATGACATCACAATATATTTTGAGAGCGCAATTTGCAGGTATTATGAGCAATTTCTCTTACCCCAATTTGTGTCACATCTACTGGAGCATCACGAGCATGTATTATGATGTCACAGTATATGATGACATCATAATTAGTATGCACTATGATGTCACAATGTATTATGACGTCATAATGTATCCGCATTATGACATCACAATATATTATGAGAGCGCAATTTGCAGGTATTATGAGCAATTTCTCTTACCCCAATTTGTGTCACATCTACTGGATCATCATGAGCATGTATTATGACGTCACAGCATATGATGACATCATAACTAGTATGCACTATGACGTCACAATGTATTATGACGTCATCATGTATCCGCATTATGACATCAGAAAATATTATGAGAGCGCAATTTGTAGGTATTATGAGCAATTTCTCTTACCCCAATTTGTGTCACATCTACTGGAGTATCGTGAGCATATATTTTGACGTCACACTGTATGATGACATCATAATTAGTATGCACTATGACGTCACGATGTATTATGACGTCATAATGTATCCGCATTATGACATCACAATATATTATGAGAGCACAATTTGCAGGTAATATGAGCAATTTCTCTAACCCCAATTTGTGTCACATCTACTGGAGAATCATGAGCATGTATTATGACATCACAGCATATGATGACATCATAACTAGTATGCACTATGACATCCGTCATAGTGCACGTCACAATGTATTCTGACGTCATAATGTATCCGCATTATGACATCACAATATATTATGAGAGCGCAATTTGCAGGTATTATGAGCAATTTCTCTTACCCCAATTTGTGTCACATCTACTGGAGCATCATGAGCATGTATTATGATGTCACAGTATATGATGACATCATAATTAGTATGCACTATGATGTCACAATGTTTTATGACGTCATAATGTATCCGCATTATGACATCACAATATATTATGAGAGCGCAATTTGCCGGTATTATGAGCAATTTCTCTTACCCCAATTTGTGTCACATCTACTGGATCATCATGAGCATGTATTATGACGTCACAGCATATGATGACATCATAACTAGTATGCACTATGACGTCACAATGTATTATGACGTCATCATGTATCCGCATTATGACATCAGAAAATATTATGAGAGCGCAATTTGTAGGTATTATGAGCAATTTCTCTTACCCCAATTTGTGTCACATCTACTGGAGTATCGTGAGCATATATTTTGACGTCACACTGTATGATGACATCATAATTAGTATGCACTATGACGTCACGATGTATTATGACGTCATAATGTATCCGCATTATGACATCACAATATATTATGAGAGCGCAATTTGCAGGTAATATGAGCAATTTCTCTAACCCCAATTTGTGTCACATCTACTGGAGCATCATGAGCATGTATTATGACATCACAGCATATGATGATATCATAACTAGTATGCACTATGACATCCGTCATAGTGCACGTCACAATGTATTCTGACGTCATAATGTATCCGCATTATGACATCACAATATATTATGAGAGCGCAATTTGCAGGTATTATGAGCAATTTCTCTTACCCCAATTTGTGTCACATCTACTGGAGCATCATGAGCATGTATTATGACGTCACTGTATATGATGACATCATAATTAGTAAGCAGTATGACGTCACAATGTATTATGACGTCATAATGTATCCGCATAATGACATCACAATATATTATTAGAGCGCAATTTGCAGGTATTATGACCAATTTCTCTTACCCCAAGTTGTGTCACATCTACTGGAGCATCATGAGAATGTATTATGATGTCACAGCATATGATGACATCATAATTAGTATGCACTATGACGTCACAATATATTATGACGTCATAATATATCCGCATTATGACATCACAATATATTATGAGAGCACAATTTGCAGGTATTATGAGCAATTTCTCTTAACCCAATTTGTGTCACATCTACTGGAGCATCATGAGCATGTATTATGACGTCACAGTATATGATGACATCATAATTAGTATGCACTATGACGTCACAATGTATTATGACGACATAATGTATCCGCCTTATGACATCACAATATATTATGAGAGTGAAATTTGCAGGTATTATGAGCAATTTTTCTTACCCCAATTTGTGTCACATCTACTGGAGCATCATGAGCATGTATTATGACGTAGCAGCATATGATGACATCATAACTAGTATGCACTATGATGTCACAATGTATTATGACGTCATAAGGTATCCGCATTATGACATCACAATATATTATGAGAGCGCAATTTGCAGGTATTATGAGAAATTTATCTTACCCCAATTTGTGTCACATCTACTGGAGCATCATGAGCATGTATTATGAAGTCACAGTATATGATGACATCATAATTAGTATGCACTATGACATCACAATGTATTATGACGTCATAATATATCCGCATTTTGACATCACAATATAATATGAGAGCGCAAATTGCAGGTATTATGAGCAATTTCTCTCACCCCAATTTGTGTCCCATCTACTGGAGCATCATGAGCATGTATTATGACCTCACAGCATAAGATGACATCATAATTAGTATGCACAATGATGTCACAATGTATTTTGACGTCATAATGTATCCGCATTATGACATCACAATATATTATGAGAGCGCAATTAGCAGGTATTTTGAGCAATTTCGCTTACCCCAATTTGTGTCACATCTACTGGAGCATCATGAGCATGTATTATGACGTCACAGTATATGATGACATCTTAATTAGTATGCACTATGACATCACAATGTTTTATGACGTCATAATATATCCGCATTATGACATCACATTATATTATGAGAGCGCAATTTCCAGGTATTATGAGCAATTTCTCTTACACCAATTTGTGTCACATCTACTGTAGCATCATGAGCATGTATTATGATGTCACAGTATATGATGATATCATAATTAGTTTGCACTATGATGTCACAATATATTATGACATCATAACGTATCCGCGTTATGACATCACAATATATTATGAGAGCGAAATATGCAGGTATTATGAGCAATTTCTCTTGCCCCATTTTGTGTCACATCTACTGGAGCATCATGAGCATGTATTATGATGTCACAGTATATGATGACATCTTAATTAGTATGCACTATGATGTCACAATGTATTATGGCGTCAAAATGTATCCGCATTATGACATCACAATATATTATGAGAGCGCAATTTGCAGGTATTATGAGCAATTTATCTTACCCAATTTGTGTCACATCTACTGGAGCAACATGAGCATGTATTATGATGTCACAGTATGTGACGACATCATAATTAGTATGCACTATGACGTCACAATTTATTATGATGTCATAATGCATCCGCATTAAGACATCACAATATATTATGAGAGCGAAATTTGCAGGTATTACGAGCAATTTCTCTTACCCCAATTTGTGTCACATCTACTGGAGCATCATGAGCATGTATTATGACGTCGCAGCATATGATGACATCATAACTACTATGCACTATGACGTCACAATGTATTATGACGTCATAAAGTATCCGCATTATGACATCACAAAATATTTTGAGAGCCCAATTTGCAGGTATTATGAGCAATTTCTCTTACCACAATTTGTGTCACATCTACTGGAGCATCATGAGCATGTATTATGAAGTCACAGTATATGATGACATCATAATTAGTATGCACTATGACGTCACAATGTATTATGACTTCATAATGTATCCGCGTTATGACATCACAATATATTATGAGAGCGCACTTTGCAGGTATTATGAGCAATTTCTTTTACCCCAATTTGTGTCACATCTACTGGAGCATCATGAGCATGTATTATGACGTCACAGCATATGATGACATCATAACTAGTATGCACTATGACATCACAATGTATTATGACGTCATAAGATATCCGCCTTATGACATCACAATATATTATGAGAGCGCAATTTGCAGGTATTATGAGCAATTTCGCTTACCCCAATTTGTGTCACATCTACTGGAGCATCATGAGCATGTATTATGACATCACAGTATATGATGACATACTAATTAGTATGCACTATGACGTCACAATGTATTATGACGTCATAATATATCCGCATTATGACATCACAATATATTATGAGAGCGCAATTTGCAGGTATTATGAGCAATTTCTCTTACCCCAATTTGTGTCACATCTACTGGAGCCTCATGAGCATGTATTATGACATCACAGTATATGATGACATACTTATTAGTATGCACTATGACGTCACAATGTATTATGACGTCATAATATATCCACATTATGACATCACAATATATTATGAGAGCGCAATTTGCAGGTATTATGAGCAATTTCGCTTACCCCAATTTGTGTCACATCTACTGGAGCATCATGAGCATGTATGATGACGTCACAGTATATGATGATATCTTAATTAGTATGCACTATGACGTCACAATGTTTTATGACGTCATAATGTATCCGCATTATGACATCACATTATATTATGAGAGCGCAATTTGCAGGTATTATGAGCAATTTCTCTTACACCAATTTGTGTCACATCTACTGTAGCATCATGAGCATGTATTATGACGTCACAGTATATGATGATATCAAAATTAGTATGCACTAAGACGTCACAATGTATTATGCCTTCATAATGTATCCGCGTTATGACATCACAATATATTATGAGAGCGCAATTTGCAGGTGTTATGAGCAATTTCTCTTACCCCAATTTGTGTCACATCTACTGGAGTATCATGAGCATGTATTATGACGTCACAGTATATGATGACATCATAATTAGTATGCACTATGACGTCACAATGTATTATGACGTCATAATGTATCCGCATTATGACATCAGAAAATATTATGAGAGCGCAATTTGCAGGTATTATGAGCAATTTCTCTTAATCCAATTTGTGTCACATCTACTGGAGCATCATGAGCATGTATTATGACCTCACAGTATATGATGACATCATAATTAGTATGCACTATGACGTCACAATATATTATGACGTCATAATGTATCCGCATTAAGACATCACAATATATTATGAGAGCGCAATTTGCAGTTATTATGAGCAATTTCGCTTACCCCAATTTGTGTCACATCTACTGGAGCATCATGAGCATGTATTATGACGTCACAGCATATGATGACATCATAACTAGTATGCTGTATGACGTCACAATGTATTATGACGTCATAAGGTATCCGCATTATGACATCACAATATATTATGAGAGCTCAATTTGCAGGTATTATGAGCAATTTCTCTTACCACAATTTGTGTCACATCTACTGGAGCATCATGATCATGTATTATGACGTCACAGTATATGATGACATCATAATTAGTATGCACTATGATGTCACAATATTTTGTGACGTCATAATATATCCGCATTATGAAATCACAATATATTATGAGAGCGCAATTTGCAGGTATTATGAGCAATTTTGCTTACCCCAATTTGGGTCACATCTACTGGAGCATCATGAGCATGTATTATGACGTCACAGTATATGATGACATCTTAATTAGTATGCACTATGACGTCACAATGTTTTATGACGTCATAATGTATCCGCATTATGACATCACATTATATTATGAGAGCGCAATTTGCAGGTATTATGAGCAATTTCTCTTACACCAATTTGTGTCACATCTACTGTAGCATCATGATCATGTATTATGACGTCATAGTATATGATGACATCGTAATTAGTATGCACTATGACGTCACAATGTATTATGACTTCATAATGTATCCGCGTTATGACATCACAATATATTTTGAGAGCGCAGTTTGCAGGTATTATGAGCAATTTCTCTTACCCCAATTTGTGTCACATCTACTGGAGCATCATGAGCATGTATTATGATGTCACAGTATATGATGACATCATAATTAGTATGCACTATGACGTCACAATGTATTATGACGTCATAATGTATCCGCATTATGACATCACAATATATTATGAGAGCGCAATTTGCAGGTATTATGAGCAATTTCTCTTACCCCAATTTGTGTCACATCTACTGGAGCATCATGAGCATGTATTATGACGTCACAGCATATGATGACATCATAACTAGTATGCACTATGACGTCACAATGTATTATGACGTCATCATGTATCCGCATTATGACATCAGAAAATATTATGAGAGCGCAATTTGTAGGTATTATGAGGAATTTCTCTTACCCCAATTTGTGTCACATCTACTGGAGAATCGTGAGCATATATTTTGACGTCACACTGTATGATGACATCATAATTAGTATGCACTATGATGTCACGATGTATTATGACGTCATAATGTATCCGCATTATGACATCACAATATATTATGAGAGCGCAATTTGCAGGTAATATGAGCAATTTCTCTAACCCCAATTTGTGTCACATCTACTGGAGCATCATGAGCATGTATTACGACATCGCAGCATATGATGACATCATAACTAGTATGCACTATGACATCCGTCATAGTGCACGTCACAATGTATTCTGACGACATAATGTATCCGCATTATGACATCACAATATATTATGAGAGCGCAATTTGCAGGTATTATGAGCAATTTCTCTTACCCCAATTTGTGTCACATCTACTGGAGCATCATGAGCATGTATTATGACGTCACAGTACATGATGACATCATAATTAGTAAGCAGTATGACGTCACAATGTATTATGACGTCATAATGTATCCGGATAATGACATCACAATATATTATTAGAGCGCAATTTGCAGGTATTATGACCAATTTCTCTTACCCCAATTTGTGTCACATCTACTGGAGCATCATGAGAATGTATTATGATGTCACAGCATATGATGACATCATAATTAGTATGCACTATGACGTCACAATATATTATGACGTCATAATATATCCGCATTATGACATCACAATATATTATGAGAGCACAATTTGCAGGTATTATGAGCAATTTCTCTTAACCCAATTTGTGTCACATCTACTGGAGCATCATGAGCATGTATTATGACGTCACAGTATATGATGACATCATAATTAGTATGCACTATGACGTCACAATGTATTATGACGACATAATGTATCCGCCTTATGACATCACAATATATTATGAGAGTGAAATTTGCAGGTATTATGAGCAATTTTTCTTACCCCAATTTGTGTCACATCTACTGGAGCATCATGAGCATGTATTATGACGTCGCAGCATATGATGACATCATAACTAGTATGCACTATGATGTCACAATGTATTATGACGTCATAAGGTATCCGCATTATGACATCACAATATATTATGAGAGCGCAATTTGCAGGTATTATGAGCAATTTCTCTTACCCCAATTTGTGTCACATCTACTGGAGAATCATGAGCATGTATTATGAAGTCACAGTATATGATGACATCATAATTAGTATGCACTATGACATCACAATATATTATGACGTCATAATATATCCGCATTTTGACATCACAATATAATATGAGAGCCCAAATTGCAGGTATTATGAGCAATTTCTCTCACCCCAATTTGTGTCCCATCTACTGGAGCATCATGAGCATGTATTATGACCTCACAGCATAAGATGACATCATAATTAGTATGCACAATGATGTCACAATGTATTTTGACGTCATAATGTATCCGCATTATGACATCACAATATATTATGAGAGCGCAATTAGCAGGTATTATGAGCAATTTCGCTTACCCCAATTTGTGTCACATCTACTGGAGCATCATGAGCATGTATTATGACGTCACAGTATATGATGACATATTAATTAGTATGCACTATGACATCACAATGTTTTATGACGTCATAATATATCCGCATTATGACATCACATTATATTATGAGAGCGCAATTTCCAGGTATTATGAGCAATTTCTCTTACACCAATTTGTGTCACATGTACTGTAGCATCATGAGCATGTATTATGATGTCACAGTATATGATGATATCATAATTAGTTTGCACTATGATGTCACAATATATTATGACATCATAACGTATCCGCGTTATGACATCACAATATATTATGAGAGCGAAATATGCAGGTATTATGAGCAATTTCTCTTACCCCAATTTGTGTCACATCTACTGGAGCATCATGAGCATGTATTATGATGTCACAGTATATGATGACATCATAATTAGTATGCACTATGATGTCACAATGTATTATGACGTCATAATGTATCCTCATTATGACATCACAATATATGATGAGAGCGCAATTTGCAGTTATTATGACACATTTCTCTAACCCCAATTTGTGTCATATCTACTGGAGCATCATGAGCATGTATTATGATGTCACAGCATATGATGACATCATAAATATTATGCACTATGACGTCACAATGTATTATGACGTCATAATGTATCCGCATTATGTCACATCTACTGGAGCATCATGGGAATGTATTATGACGTCACAGTATATGATGACATCTTAATTAGTATGCACTATGACGTCACAATGTATTATGACGTCATAATATATCCGCGTTATGACATCACAATATATTATGAGAGCGCAATTTGCAGGTATTATGAGCAATTTTTCTTACCCCAATTTGTGTCACATCTAATGGAGTATCATGAGCATGTATTATGACGTCACAGTATATGATGACATCATAATTAGTATGCACTGTGATGTCACAATATATTATGACGTCATAATGTGTCCACGTTATGACATCACAATATATTATGAGAGCGCAATTTGCAGGTATTATGAGCAATTTCTCTTACCCCAACTTGTGTCACATCTCCTGGAGAATCATGAGCATGTATTATGATGTCACAGTATATGATGACATCATAATTAGTATGCACTATGACGTCACAATGTATTATGGTGTCATAATGTATCCGCACTATGACATCACAATATATTATGAGAGCGCAGTTTGCAGGTATTATGAGCAATTTCTCTTACCCCAATTTGTGTCACATCTACTGGAGCATCATGAGCATGTATTATGACGTCACAGTATATGATGACATCATAATTAGTATGCACTATGACGTCACAATGTATTATGACGTCATAATGTATCCAGGTTATGACATCACAATATATTATTAGAGCGCAATTTGCAGGTATTATGAGCAATTTCTCTTACCCCAAATTGTGTCACATCTACTGGAGCATCATGAGCATGTATTTTGTCGTCACAGCATATAATGACATCATAACTAGTATGGACTATGACGTCACAATGTATTATGACGTCATAATGTATCCACATTATGACATCACAATATATTATGAGAGCGCAATTTACAGGTACTATGACCAATTTCGCTTGCCCCAATTTGTGTCACATCTACTGGAGCATCATGAGCATGTATTATGACGTCACAGTATATGATGACATCATAATTAGTATGCACTATGACGTCACATTGTATTATGACGTCATAATGTATCCACATTATGACTTCACAATATATTATGAGAGCGCCATTTGCAGGTATTATGAGCAATTTCTCTTACCCCAATTTGTGTCACATCTACTGGAGCACCATGAGCATGTATTATGACATCACAGCATATGATGACATCGTAACTAGTATGCACTATGACGTCACAATCTATTATGAGGGCATAATGTATCCGCATTATGACATCACAAAATATTATGAGAGCCCAATTTGCAGGTATTATGAGCAATTTCTCTTACCACAAATTCTGTCACATCTACTGGAGCATCATGAGCATGTATTATGACGTCACAGTATATGATGACATCGTAATTAGTATGCACTATGATGTAACAATGTATTATGACGTCATAATGTATCCGCATTATGACATCACAAAATATTATGAGAGCACAATTTGCAGGTAATACGAGCAATTTCTCTTACTCCAATTTGTGTCACATCTACTGAAGCATCATGAGCATGTATTATGATGTTACAGTATTTGATGACGTGCACTATGACGTATGTCATAGTGCATACTAGTTATGATGTCATCATATGCTGTGATGTCATAATACATGCTCATGATGCTCCAGTAGATGTGACACAAATTGGGGTTAGAGAAATTGCTCATATTACCTGCAAATTGCGCTCTCATAATATAATCTAATGTCATAATGCGGATACATTATGACGTCATAATACATTGTGACTTCATAGTGCATACTAATTACAATGTATTATGACGTCATAATGTATCCGCACTATGACATCACAATATATTATGAGAGCGCAATTTGCAGGTATTATGAGCAATTTCTCTTACCCCAATTTGTGTCACATCTACTGGAGCATCATTAGCATGTATTATTACGTCACAGCATATGATGACATCATAACTAGTATGCACTATGACATCGTAATGTATTATGACGTCACAATGTGTTATGACATCATAATATATCCGCATTATGACATCACAATATATTATGAGAGCGCAACATGCAGGTATTATGAGCAATTTCTGTTACCACCAATTGTGTCACATCTACTGGAGCATCATGAGCATGTATTATGACGTCATAGCATATGATGACATCATAACTAGTATGCACTATGACGTCACAATGTTTTATGACGTCATAATGTATCCGCATTATGACATCACAATATTATGAGAGCGCAATTTGCAGGTATTATGAGTAATTTCTCTTACAACAATTTGTGTCACATCTACTGTAGCATCATGAGCATGTATTATGATGTCACAGTATATGATGATATCATAATTAGTATGCACTATGACGTCGCAATGTATTATGAGTTCATAATGTATCCGCGTTATGACATCACAATATATTATGAGAGCGCAATTTGCAGGTATTATGAGCAATTTCTCTTACCCCAATTTGTGTCACATCTACTGGAGCATCATGAGCATGTATTATGACGTCACAGCATATGATGACATCATAACTAGTATGCACTATGACGTCACAATGTATTATGACGTCATCATGTATCCGCATTATGACATCAGAAAATATAATGAGAGCGCAATTTGTAGGTATTATGAGCAATTTCTCTTACCCCAATTTGTGTCACATCTACTGGAGAATCGTGAGCATATATTTTGACGTCACACTATATGATGACATCATAATTAGTATGCACTATGACGTCACAATGTATTATGACGTCATAATGTATCCGCATTATGACATTAGATTATATTATGAGAGCGCAATTTGCAGGTAATATGAGCAATTTCTCTAACCCCAATTTGTGTCACATCTACTGGAGCATCATGAGCATGTATTATGACATCACAGCATATGATGACATCATAACTAGTATGCACTATGACATACGTCATAGTGCACGTCACAATGTATTATGACGTCATAATGTATCCGCATTATGACATCACAATATATTATGAGAGAGCAATTTGCAGGTATTATGAGCAATTTCTCTTACCCCAATTTGTGTCACATCTACTGGAGCATTATGAGCATGTATTATGACGTCACAGTATTTGATGACATCATAATTTGTATGCACTATGACGTCACAATATATTATGACGTCATAATGTATCCGCATTATGACATCACATTATATTATGAGAGCGCAATTTACGGGTATTATGAGCAATTTCTCTGACCCCAATTTGTGTCACATCTACTGGAGCATCATGAGCATGTATTATGACGTCACTGTATATGATGACATCATAATTAGAATGCACTATGACGTCACAATGTATTATGACGTCATAATGTATCCGCATTTTGAAATCACAATATATTATGAGAGCGCAATTTGCAGGTGTTATGAGCAATATCTCTTACCCCAATATGTGTCACATCTACTGGAGCATCATGAGCATGTATTATGACGTCACAGTGTATGATGACATCATAATTCGTATGCACTATGACATCACAATGTATTATGACATCATAATGTATCCGCATTATGACATCACAATATATTATGAGAGCGCAATTTGCAGGTATTATGAGCAATTTCTCTAACCCCAATTTGTGTCACATCTACTGGAGCATCATGAGCATGTATTATGACGTCACAGCATATGATGACATCATAACTAATATGCACTATGACGTCACAATGTATTATGACGTCATAATGTATCTGCATTATGACATCAGAAAATATTATGAGAGCGCAATTTGTAGGTATTATGAGCAATTTCTCTTCCCCAAATTTGTGTCACATCTACAGGAGAATCGTGAGCATATATTTTGACATCACAGTATATGATGACATCATAATTAGTATGCACTATAACGTCACAATGTATTATGACGTCATAATGTATCCGCATTATGACATCACAATATATTAAGAGAGCGCAATTTGCAGGTAATATGAGCAATTTCTCTAACCCCAATTTGTGTCACATCTACTGGAGCATCATGAGCATGTATTATGACGTCAGAGCATATGATGACATCATAATTAGTATGCACTATGACGTCATAATGTATTATGACGTCATAATGTATCCGCATTATGACATCACAATATATTATGAGAGCGCAATTTGCAGGTATTATGAGCAATTTCTCTTACCCCAATTTGTGTCACATCTACTGGAGCATCATGAGCATGTATTATGACGTCACAGTATTTGATGACATCATAATTAGTATGCACTATGACGTCACAATATATTATGATGTCATAATGTATCCGCATTATGACATCACTATATATTTTGAGAGCGCAATTTGCAGGTATTATGAGCAATTTCTCTTACCCCAATTTGTGTCACATCTACGGGAGCATCATTAGCATGTATTATGATGTCACAGTATATGATGACATCATAATTAGTATGCACTATGACGTCATAATGTATTATGACGTCATAATGTATCCGCATTATGACATCACAATATACTATGAGAGCGCAATTTGCAGGTATTATGAGGAATTTCTCTTACCCCAATTTGTGTCACATCTACTGCAGCATCATAAGCATGTATTATGACGTCACAGTAGATGATGACATCATAATTAGTGTGCACTATGACGTCACAATGTATTATGACGTCATAATATATCTGCATTTTGACATCACAATATATTATGAGAGCGCAAATTGCAGGTATTATGAGCAATTTATCTTACCCCAATTTGTGTCCCATCTACTGGAGCATCATGAGCATGTATTATGACGTCACAGCATATGATGACATCATAATCAGTATGCACTATGATGTCACAATGTATTATGACGTCATAATGTATCCGCATTACGACATCACAATATATTATGAGAGCGCAAGTTGCAGGTATTATGAGCAATTTCGCTTACCCCAATTTGTGTCACATCTACTGGAGCATCATGAGCATGTATTATGATGTCACAGTATATGATGACATCATAATTAGTATGCACTATGACGTCACAATGTATTATGACGTCAAAATGTATCCGCATTTTGACAGCACAATATATTAGGAGAGCGCAATTTGCAGGTATTATGAGCAATTTCTCTTACCCCAATTTGTTTCACATCTACTGGAGCATCATGGGCATGTAATATGACGTCAAAGCATATGATGACATCATAACTAGCATGCACTATGACGTCACAATGTATTATGTCGTCATAATGTATCCGCATTATGACATCAGAAAATATTATGAGAGCACAAATTGCAGGTATTATGAGCAATTTCTCTTACCCCAATTTGTGTCACATCTACTGGAGAATCGTGAGAATATATGTTGACGTCACAGTATATGATAACATCATAATTAGTATGCAGTAGGACGTCACAATGTATTATGACGTCATAATATATCCGCATTATGACATCACAATATATTATGAGAGCGCAATTTGCAGGTATTATGAGCAATTTCTCTTACCACAATTTATGTCACATCTACTGGAGCATGATGAGCATGTATTATGACGTCATAGCATATGATGACATCATAATTAGTATGCACTATGACGTCACAATGTATTATGACGTCATAAGGTATCCGCATTATGACATCACAATATATTATGAGAGCGCAATTTGCAGGTATTATGAGCAATTTCTCTTACCCCAATTTGTGTCACATCTACTGGAGCATCATGAGCATGTATTATGATGTCACAGTATATGATGATATCATAAATAGTATGCACTATGACGTCACAATGTATTATGACTTCATAATGTATCCGCGTTATGACATCACAATATATTATGAGAGCGCAATTTGCAGGTATTATGAGCAATTTCTCTTACCCCAATTTGTGTCAAAACTACTGGAGCATCATGAGCATGTATTATGATGTCACAGTATATGATGACATCATAATTAGTATGCACTATGACGTCACAATGTATTATGACGTCAAAATGTATCAGCATTATGACAGCACAATATATTATGAGAGCGCAATTTGCAGGTATTATGAGCAATTTCTCTTACGCCTATTTCTGTCACATCTACTGGAGCATCATGGGCATGTATTATGACGTCACAGCATATGATGACATCATAAGTAGTATGCACTATGACATCACAACGTATTATGACGTCATAATGTATCCGCATTATGACATCAGAAAATATTATGAGAGCGCAATTTGTAGGTATTATGAGCAATTTCTCTTACCCCAATTTGTGTCACATCTACTGGAGAATCGTGAGCATATATTTTGACGTCACAGTATATGATGACATCATAATTAGTATGCACTATGACGTCACAATGTATTATGACGTCATAATGTATCCGCATTATGACATCACAATATATTATGAGAGCGCAATTTGCAGGTAATATGAGCAATTTCTCTAACCCCAAATTGTGTCACATCTACTGGAGCATCATGAGCATGTATTATGACGTCACAGCATATGATGACATCATAACTAGTATGCACTATGACGGCACAATGTATTATGACGTCATAAAGTATCCGCATTATGACATCACAATATAGTATGAGAGCGCAATTTGCAGGTATTATGAGCAATTTCTCTTACACCAATTTGTGTCACATCTACTGGAGCATCATGAGCATGTATTATGACGTCACAGTATATGATGACATCATAATTAGTATGCACTATGACGTCACAATATATTATGACGTCATAATGTATCCGCATTATGACATCACAATATATTATGAGAGCGCAATTTGCAGGTATTATGAGCAATTTCTCTTACCCCAATTTGTGTCACATCTACTGGAGCATCATGAGCATGTATTATGACGTCACAGTATATGATGACATCATAATTAGTATGCACTATGACGTCACAATGTATTAAGACGTCGTAATGTATCCGCATTATGACATCACAATATATTATGAGAGTGCAATTTGCAGGTATTATGAGCAATTTCTCTTACCTCAATTTGTGTCACATCTACTGGAGGATCATGAGCATGTATTATGATGTCGTAGCATATGTTGACATCATAACTAGTATGCACTGTGACGTCACAATGTATTATGACGTCATAAAGTATCCGCATTATGACATCAGAAAATATTATGGGAGCGCAATTTGCAGGTATTATGAGCAATTACTCTTACCCCAATTTGTGTCACATCTACTGGAGAATCGTGAGCATATATTTTGACGTCACAGTATATGATGACATCATAATTAGTATGCACTATGACGTCACAATGTATTATGACGTCATAATGTATCCGCATTATGACATCACAATATATTATGAGAGCGCAATTTGCAGGTAATATGAGCAATTTCTCTAACCCGAATTTGTGTCACATCTACTGGAGCATCATGAGCATGTATTATGACGTCACAGCATATGATGACATCATAACTAGTATGCACTATGACGTCACAATGTATTATGACGTCATAATGTATCCGCATTCTGACATCACAATATATTATGAGAGCGCAATTTGCAGGTATTATGAGCAATTTCTCTTACCCCAATTTGTGTCACATCAACTGGAGCTTCATGAGCATGTATTATGACGTCACAGTACTTGATGACATCATAATTAGTATGCACTATGACGTCACAATATATTATGACATCATAATGTATCCACATTATGACATCACAATATATTATGAGAGCGCAATTTGCAGGTATTATGAGCAATTTCTCTTATCTCAATTTGTGTCACATCTACTGGAGCATCATGAGCATGTATTATGACGTCACAGTATATGATGACATCATAATTAGTATGCACTATGACGTCACAATATATGACGTCATAATGTATCCACATTATGACATCACAATATATTAGGAGAACGCAATTTGCAGGTATTATGAGCAATTTCTCTTACCCCAATTTGTGTCACATCTACTGGAGAATCATGAGCATGTATTATGATGACACAGCATATGATGACATCATAACTAGTATGCACTATGACGTCATAATGTATTATGACGTCATAATGTATCCGCGTTATGACATCACAATATATTATGAGAGCGAAATTTGCAGGTATTATGAGGAATTTCTCTTACCCCAATTTGTGTCACATCTACTGGAGCATCATGAGCATGTATTATGACATCACAGTATATGATGACATCATAAGTAGTATGCACTATGACGTCACAATGTATTATGACGTCATAATGTATCCGCATTATGACATCACGATATATTATGAGAGCGCAACATGCAGGTATTATGAGCAATTTCTCTTACCCCAATTTGTGTCACATCTACTGGAGCATCATGAGCATGTATTATGACGTCACAGTATATGATGACATCATAATTAGTATGCACTATGATGTCACAATATATTTTGACGTCATGATGTGTCCACGTTATGACATCACAATATATTATGAGAGCGCAGTTTGCAGGTATTATGAGCAATTTCTCTAACCCCAATTTGTGTCACATCTACTGGAGCATCATGTGCATGTATTATGACATCAGAGTATATGACGACATCATAATTAGTATGCACTATGACGTCACAAAGTATTATGACGTCATAATGTGTCCGCATTATGACATCACAATATATTATGAGAGCGCAATTTGCAGTTATTATGAGGAATTTCTCTTAGCCCAGTTTGTGTCACATCTACTGGAGCATCATGAGCATGTATTATGATGTCACAGTATATGTTGACATCATAATAAGTATGCATTATGATGTCACAATGTATTATGACGTCATAATGTGTCCGCTTTATGACATCTCAATATTTCATGAGCGCGCAATTTGTAGGTATCATGAGCAATTTCTCTTACCCCAATTGGTGTCACATCTACTGGAGCATCATGAGCATGTATTATGACGTCACAGTATATGGTGACATCATAATTAGTATGCACTATTATGTCACCATGTAGTATGACGTCATAATGTATCTGCATTATGACATCACAATATATAATGAGAGCCCAATTTGCAGGTATTATGAGCAATTTCTCTTACCCCAATTTGTGTCACATCTACTGGAGCATCATGAGCATGTATTATGACGTCACAGTATATGATGACATCATAATTAGTATGCACTATGACGTCACAATGTATTATGACGTCATAAAGTATCCGCATTATGACATCACAAAATATTATGAGAGCGAAATTTGCAGGTATTATGAGCAATTTCTCTTACCCCAATTTGTGTTACGTGTACTGGAGCATCATGAGCATGTATTATGATGTCACAGTATATGATGACATCATAATTAGTATGCACTATGACATCACAAAATATTATGACGTCATAATGTATCCGCATTATGACATCACAATATATATTGTGAGAGCGCAATTTGCAGGTATTATGAGCAATTTCTCTTACCCCAATTTGTGTCACATCTACTGGAGCATCATGAGCATGTATTATGACATCACAGTATATGATGACATCATAATTAGTATGCACTATGACGTCACAATGTATTATGACGTCATAAAGTATCCGCATTATGGCATCACAAAATATTATGAGAGCGAAATTTGCAGGTATTATGAGCAATTTCTCTTACCCCAATTTGTGTCACGTCTACTGGAGCATGATGAGCATGTATTATGATGTCACAGTATATGAAGACATCATAACTAGTATGCAGTATGACGTCACAATGTATTATGACGTCATAATGTATCCGCATTATGACATCCCAATATATTATGAGAGCGAAACATGCAGGTATTATGACCAATTTGTCTTACCCCAATTTGTGTCACATCTACTGGAGCATCATGAGCATGTATTATGATGTCACAGTATATGATGACATCATAATTAGTATGCACTATGACGTCACAAAGTATTATGACGTCCTAATGTATCCGCATTATGACATCACAATATATTATGAGAGCGCAATTTTCAGGTATTATGAGCAATTTCTCTTACCCCAATTTGTGTCACATCTACTGGAGCATCATGAGCATATATTATGACGTCGTAGCATATGATGACATCATAACTAGTATGCACTATGATGTCACAATGTATTATGATGTCATAAATTATCCGCATTACGACATCACAAAATATTATGAGAGCGCAATTTGCAGGTATTATGAGCAATTTCTCTTAACCCAATGTGTGTCACATCTACTGGAGCATCATGAGCATGTATTATGACGTCACAGTATAGGATGACATCATAATTAATACGCACTATGACGTCTCAAAGTATTATGACGTCATAATGTATCCGCATTATGACATCACGATGTATTATGAGAGCTCAATTTGCAGGTATTATGAGCAATTTCTCTTACCCCAATGTGTGTCACATCTACTGGAGCATCATGAGCATGTATTATGATTTCACAGCATATGATGACATCATAATTAGTATGCACTATGACGTCACAAAGTATTATGACGTTATAATGTATCCGCATTATGACATCACAATATATTATGAGAGCGCAATTTTCAGGTATTATGAGCAATTTCTCTTACCCCAATTTGTGTCACATCTACTGGAGCATCATGAGCATATATTATGACGTCGTAGCATATGATGACATCATAACTAGTATGCACTATGACGTCACAATGTACTATGACGTCATAAATTATCCGCATTATGACATCACAAAGTATTATGAGAGCGCAATTTGCAGGTATTATGAGAAATTTCTCTAACCTCAATTTGTGTCACATCTACTGGAGCATCATGAGCATGTATTATGACGTCACAGTATATGATGACATCATAATTAGTATGCACTATGACATCACAAAATATTATGACGTCATAATGTATCCGCATTATGACATCACAATATATTATGAGAGCGCAATTTGCAGGTATTATGAGCAATTTCTCTTACCCCAATTTGTGTCACATCTACTGGAGCATCATGAGCATGTATTATGACGTCGCAGCATATGATGACATCATAACTAGTATGCACTATGACGTCACAATCTATTATGACGTCATAAAGTATCCGCATTATGACATCACAAAATATTATGAGAGCGCAATTTGCAGGTATTATGAGCAATTTCTCTTAACCCAATGTGTGTCACATCTACTGGAGCATCATGAGCATGTATTATGACGTCACAGTATAGGATGACCTCATAATTAATACGCACTATGACGTCACAAAGTATTATGACGTCATAATATATCCGCATTATGACATCACAATATATTATGAGAGCGCAATTTGCAGGTATTATGAGCAATTTCTCTTACCCCAATTTGTGTCACATCTACTGGAGCATCATGAGCATGTATTATGACGTCACAGTATATGGTGACATCATAATTAGTATGCACTATTATGTCACCATGTAGTATGACGTCATAATGTATCTGCATTATGACATCACAATATATAATGAGAGCCCAATTTGCAGGTATTATGAGCAATTTCTCTTACCCCAATTTGTGTCACATCTACTGGAGCATCATGAGCATGTATTATGACGTCACAGTATATGATGACATCATAATTAGTATGCACTATGACGTCACAATGTATTATGACGTCATAAAGTATCCGCATTATGACATCACAAAATATTATGAGAGCGAAATTTGCAGGTATTATGAGCAATTTCTCTTACCCCAATTTGTGTTACGTGTACTGGAGCATCATGAGCATGTATTATGATGTCACAGTATATGATGACATCATAATTAGTATGCACTATGACATCACAAAATATTATGACGTCATAATGTATCCGCATTATGACATCACAATATATATTGTGAGAGCGCAATTTGCAGGTATTATGAGCAATTTCTCTTACCCCAATTTGTGTCACATCTACTGGAGCATCATGAGCATGTATTATGACATCACAGTATATGATGACATCATAATTAGTATGCACTATGACGTCACAATGTATTATGACGTCATAAAGTATCCGCATTATGGCATCACAAAATATTATGAGAGCGAAATTTGCAGGTATTATGAGCAATTTCTCTTACCCCAATTTGTGTCACGTCTACTGGAGCATGATGAGCATGTATTATGATGTCACAGTATATGAAGACATCATAACTAGTATGCAGTATGACGTCACAATGTATTATGACGTCATAATGTATCCGCATTATGACATCCCAATATATTATGAGAGCGAAACATGCAGGTATTATGACCAATTTGTCTTACCCCAATTTGTGTCACATCTACTGGAGCATTATGAGCATGTATTATGATGTCACAGTATATGATGACATCATAATTAGTATGCACTATGACGTCACAAAGTATTATGACGTCATAATGTATCCGCATTATGACATCACAATATATTATGAGAGCGCAATTTTCAGGTATTATGAGCAATTTCTCTTACCCCAATTTGTGTCACATCTACTGGAGCATCATGAGCATATATTATGACGTCGTAGCATATGATGACATCATAACTAGTATGCACTATGATGTCACAATGTATTATGATGTCATAAATTATCCGCATTACGACATCACAAAATATTAAGAGAGCGCAATTTGCAGGTATTATGAGCAATTTCTCTTAACCCAATGTGTGTCACATCTACTGGAGCATCATGAGCATGTATTATGACGTATAATGTATCCGCATTATGACATCACGATGTATTATGAGAGCTCAATTTGCAGGTATTATGAGCAATTTCTCTTACCCCAATGTGTGTCACATCTACTGGAGCATCATGAGCATGTATTATGATTTCACAGCATATGATGACATCATAATTAGTATGCACTATGACGTCACAAAGTATTATGACGTTATAATGTATCCGCATTATGACATCACAATATATTATGAGAGCGCAATTTTCAGGTATTATGAGCAATTTCTCTTACCCCAATTTGTGTCACATCTACTGGAGCATCATGAGCATATATTATGACGTCGTAGCATATGATGACATCATAACTAGTATGCACTATGACGTCACAATGTACTATGACGTCATAAATTATCCGCATTATGACATCACAAAGTATTATGAGAGCACAATTTGCAGGTATTATGAGAAATTTCTCTAACCTCAATTTGTGTCACATCTACTGGAGCATCATGAGCATGTATTATGACGTCACAGTATATGATGACATCATAATTAGTATGCACTATGACATCACAAAATATTATGACGTCATAATGTATCCGCATTATGACATCACAATATATTATGAGAGCGTAATTTGCAGGTATTATGAGCAATTTCTCTTACCCCAATTTGTGTCACATCTACTGGAGCATCATGAGCATGTATTATGACGTCGCAGCATATGATGACATCTTAACTAGTATGCACTATGACGTCACAATCTATTATGACGTCATAAAGTATCCGCATTATGACATCACAAAATATTATGAGAGCGCAATTTGCAGGTATTATGAGCAATTTCTCTTAACCCAATGTGTGTCACATCTACTGGAGCATCATGAGCATGTATTATGACGTCACAGTATAGGATGACCTCATAATTAATACGCACTATGATGTCACAAAGTATTATGACGTCATAATATATCCGCATTATGACATCACAATATATTATGAGAGCGCAATTTGCAGGTATTATGAGCAATTTCTCTTACCCCAATTTGTGTCACATCTACTGGAGCATCATGAGCATGTATTATGACGTCGCAGCATATAATGACATCATAACTAGTATGCACTATGACGTCACAATGTATTATGACGTCATAAAATATCCGCATTATGACATCACAAAATATTATGAGAGCGCAATTTGCAGGTATTATGAGCAGTTTCTCTAACCCAATTTGTGTCACATCTACTGGAGCATCATGAGCATGTATTATGACGTCACAGTATATGATGACATCATAATTAGTATGCACTACGACATCACAAAATATTATGACGTCATAATGTATCCGCATTATGACATCACAATATATTATGAGAGCGCAATTTTCAGGTATTATGAGCAATTTCTCTTACCCCAATTTTTGTCACATCTACTGGAGCATCATGAGCATGTATGATGAAGTCGCAGCATATGATGACATCATAATTAGTAAGCAGTATGACGTCACAATGTATTATGACGTCATAATGTATCCGCATAATGACATCACAATATAGTATGAGAGCAAAATTTGCAGGTATTATGATCAATTTCTCTTACCCCAATTTGTGTCATATCTACTGGAGCAACATGCGAATGTATTATGACGTCACAGCATATGATGAAACCATAACTAGTATGCACTATGATGTCACAATGTATTATGACGTCATAATGTATCCGCATTATGACATCACAAAATATTATAAGAGCGCAATTTGCAGGTATTATGAGCAATTTCTCTTACCCCAACTTGTGTCACATCTACAGGAGAATAATGAGCATGTATTTTGATGTCACAGTATATGATGACATCATAATTAGTATTAACTATGACATCACAATGTTTTATGACGTCGTAATGTATCTGCATTATGACATCACAATATATTATGAGAGCGCAATTTGCAGGTATTTTGAGCAATTTCGCTTACCCCAATTTGTGTCACATCTACTGGAGCATCATGAGCATATATTATGACGTCACAGTATGTGATGACATCATAATTAGTATGCAGTATGACGTCAGAATATATTATGATGTCATAATGTATCCGCATTATGACATCACAATATATTATGAGAGCGCAATTTGCAGGTATTATGAGCAATTTCTCTTACCCCAATTTGTATCACATCTACTGGAGCATCATGAGCATGTATTATGACGTCTCAGTATATGGTGACATCATAATTAGTATGCACTATGACGTCCCAATGTATTATGACATCATAATGTATCCGCATTATGACATCACAATATATTATTTGAGCGCAATTTGCAGGTATTATGAGCAATTTCTCTAACCCCAATTTGTGTCACATCTACTGGAGCATCATGAGCATGTATTATGACATCACGGCATAAGATGACATCATAAGTAGTATGCCCTATGACGTCACAATGTATTATGACGTCATAATGTATCCGCATTATGACATCACAATATATTATGACAGCGCAATTTCCAGGTATTATGAGCAATTTCGCTTACCCCAATTTGTGTCACATCTATTGGAGCATCATGAGCATGTATTATGATGTCACAGTATATGATGACATCATAATTAGTATGCACTATGACGTCACAATGTATTATGACGTCATAATGTATCCGCATTATGACATCACAATATATTATTTGAGAGCAATTTGCAGGTATTATGAGCAATTTCTCTTACCCCAAATTGTGTCACATCTACTGGAGCATCATGAGCATGTATTATGACGTCACAGTATATGATGACATCTTAATTAGTATGCACTATGACTTCACAATGTTTTATGACGTCATAATGTATCCGCATTATGACATCACAATATATTATGAGAGCGCAAGTTGCAAGTATTATGAGCAATTTCGCTTACCCCAATTTGTGTCACATCTACTGGAGCATCATGAGCATGTATTATGACGTCACAGTATATGATGTCATCATAATTAGCATACACTATGACGTCACAATATATTATGACGTCATAATGTATCCGCATTATGTCATCACAACATATTATGAGAGCGCAATTTGCAGGTATTATGAGCAATTTCGCTTATCCCAATTTGTGTCACATCTACTGGAGCATCATGAGCATGTATTATGACGTCACAGTATACGATGACATCATAATTAGTATACACTATGACGTCACAATGAATTATGACGTCATAATGCATCCGCGTTATGACATCACAATATATTATGAGAGCGCCATTCGCAGGTATTATGAGCAATTTCGCTAACCCCAATTTGTGTCACATCTACTGGAGCATCATGAGCATGTATTATGACGTCACAGTATATGATGAAATCATAATAAGTATGCACTATGACGTCACAATGTATTATGAGGTCATAATGTATCCGCTTTATGACATCTCAATATTTCATGAGCGCGCAATTTGTAGGTATCATGATCAATTTCTCTTACCCCAATTTGTGTCACATCTACTGGAGCATCATGAGCATGTATTATGACGTCACAGTATATGGTGACATCATAATTAGTATGCCCTATTATGTCACAATGTATTATGACGTCATAATGTATCAGCATTATGACATCACAATATATTATGAGAGCCCAATTTGCAGGTATTATGAGCAATTTCTCTTACCCCAATTTGGTTCACATCTACTGGAGCATCATGAGCATGTATTATGACGTCACAGTATATGGTGACTTCATAATTAGTATGCACTATGACGTCACAATGTATTATGATGTCATAAAGTATCCGCATTATGACATCACAAAATTTTAGGAGAGCGCAATTTGCAGGTATTATGAGCAATTTCTCTTACCAGAATTTGTGTCACATCTACTGGAGCATCATGAGCATGTATTATGACGTCACAGTATAAGATGACATCATAATTAGTATGCACTATGACGTCACAAAGTATTATGACGTCATAATGTATCCGCATTATGACATCACAATGTATTATGAGAGCGCAATTTGCAGGTATTATGAGGAAATTCTCTTACCCCAATTTGTGTCACATCTACTGGAGCATCATGAGCATGTATTATGACGTCACCGTATATGATGATATCATAATTAGAATGAACTATGACGTCACAATGTATTATGACGTCATAAAGTATCCGCATTATGACATCACAAAATATTATGAGAGCGAAATTTGCAGGTATTATGAGCAATTTCTCTTACCCCAATTTGTGTCACATCTACTGGAGCATCATGAGCATGTATTATGACGTCGCACCATATGATGACATCATAACTAGTATGCACTATGACGTCACAATGTATTATGACGTCATAATGTATCCGCATTATGACTACACAAAATATTATGAGAGCGCAATTTGCAGGTATTATGAGCAATTTGTCTTACCCCAATTTGTGTCATATCTACTGGAGCATCATGAGCATGTATTATGATGTCGCAGTATATGATGACATCATAATTAGTATACACTATGACGTCACAAAGTATTACGACGTCATAATGTATCCGCATTATCACATCACAATATATTCTGAGAGCGCAATTTGCAGGTATTATGAGCAATTTCTCTTACCCCAATTTGTGTCACATCTACTGGAGCATCATGAGCATGTATTATGACATCACAGTATATGATGACATCATAATTAGTATGCACTATGACGTCACAATGTATTATGACGTCATAAAGTATCCGCATTATGACATCACAAAATATTTTGAGAGCGAAATTTGCAGGTATTATGAGCAATTTCTCTTACCCCAATGTGTGTCACGTCTACTGGAGCATCATGAGCATGTATTATGACGTCACAGTATATGAAGACATCATAATTAGTATGCAGTACGACGTCACAATGTATTATGACGTCATAATGTATCCGCATTATGACATCCCAATATATTATGAGAGCGAAACAAGCAGGTATTATGAGCAATTTCTCTTACCCCAATTTGTATCACATCTACTGGAGAATCATGAGCATGTATTATGACGTCACAGTATATGATGACATCATTATTAGTATGCACTCTGAGGTCACAATATATTTTGACGTCATAATGTGTCCGCGTTATGACATCACAATATATTATGAGAGCGCATTTTGCAGGTATTATGAGCAATTTCTCTAACCCCAATTTGTGTCACATCTACTGGAGCATCATGAGCATGTATTATGACGTCACAGTATATGATGACATCATAATTAGTATGCACTATGACGTCACAAAGTACTATGACGTCATAATGTGTCCGCATTATGACATCACAATATATTATGAGAGCGCAACATGAAGGTATTATGAGCAATTTCTCTTACCCCAATTTGTGTCACATCTACTGGAGCATCTTGAGCATGTATTATGACGTCACAGTATATGATGACATCATAATTAGTATGCACTATGACGTCACAATGTTTTATGACGTCATAATGTATCCGCATTATGACATCACAATATATTATGAGAGCGCAATTTGCAGGTATTATGAGCAATTTCTCTTACCCCAATTAGTGTCACATCTACTGGAGCATCATGAGCATTTATTATGACGTCGCAGCATATGATGACATCATAACTAGTATGCACTATGACGTCGCAATGTATTATGACGTCATAAATTATCCGCATTATGACATCACAAAATATTATGAGAGCGCAATTTGTAGGTATTATGAGCAATTTCTCTTACCCCAATGTGTGTCACATCTACTGGAGCATCATGAGCATGTATTATGACGTCACAGTATATGGTGACTTCATAATTAGTATGCACTATGATGTCACAATGTATTATGACGTCATAAAGTATCCACATTATGACATCACAAAATTTTATGAGAGCGCAATTTGCAGGTATTATGAGCAATTTCTCTTACCACAATTTGTGTCACATCTACTGGAGCATCATGAGCATGTATTATGACATCACAGTATAAGATGACATCATAATTAGTATGCACTATGACGTCACAAAGTATTATGACGTCATAATGTATCCGCATTATGACATCACAATGTATTATGAGAGTGCAATTTGCAGGTATTATGAGGAATTTCTCTTACCCCAATTTGTGTCACATCTACTGGAGCATCATGAGCATGTATTATGACGTCACCGTATATGATGACATCATAATTAGAATGCACTATGACGTCACAATGTATTGTGACATCATAAAGTATACGCATTATGACATCACAAAATATTATGAGAGCGAAATATGCAGGTATTATGAGCAATTTCTCTTACCCCAATTTGTGTCACATATACTGGAGCATCATGAGCATGTATTATGACATCGCAGCATATGATGACATCAGAACTAGTATGCACTATGACGTCACAATGTATTATGACGTCATAAAGTATCCGCATTATGACATCACAAAATATTATGAGAGCGCAATTTGCAGGTATTATGAGCAATTTCTCTTACCCCAATTTGTGTCACATCTACTGGAGCATCATGAGCATGTATTATGATGTCGCAGTATATGATGACATCATAATGAGTAGGCACTATGACGTCAAAAAGTATTACGACGTCATAATGTATCCGCATTATGACATCACAATATATTCTGAGAGCGCAATTTGCAGGTATTATGAGCAATTTCTCTTACCCCAATTTGTGTCACATCTACTGGAGCATCATGAGCATGTATTATGACATCACAGTATATGATGACATCATAATTAGTATGCACTATGACGTCACAATGTATTATGACGTCATAAAGTATCCGCATTATGACATCACAAAATATTATGAGATTGAAATTTGCTGGTTTTATGAGCAATTTCTCTTACCCCAATTTGTGTCACATCTACTGGAGCATCATGAGCATGTATCATGACGTCACAGTATATGAAGACATCATAATTAGTATGCAGTATGACGTCACAATGTATTATGATGTCATAATGTATCCGCATTATGACATCCCAACATTTTATGAGAGCGAAACTTGCAGGTATTATGATCAATTTCTCTTACCCCAATTTGTGTCACATCTACTGGAGAATCATGAGCATGTATTATGACGTCACAGTATATGATGACATCATAATTAGTATGCACTCTGATGTCACAATATATTTTGACGTCATAATGTGTCCGCGTTATGACATCACAATATATTATGAGAGCGCATTTTGCAGGTATTATGAGCAATTTCTCTAACCCCAATTTGTGTCACATCTACTGGAGCATCATAAGCATGGATTATGACGTCACAGTATATGATGACATCATCATTAGTGTGCACTATGACGTCACAATGTATTATGACGTCATAATGTATCCGCACTATGACATCACAATATATTATGAGAGCGCAATTTGCAGGTATTATGAGCAATTTCTCTTACCCCAATTTGTGTCACATCTACTGGAGCATCATTAGCATGTACTATTACGTCACAGCATATGATGACATCATAACTAGTATGCACTATGACATCATAATGTATTATAACCTCATAATGTATCCACGTTATGACATCACAATATTTTATGAGAGCGAAATTTGCAGGTATTATGAGCAATTTCTCTTACCCCAATTTGTGTCACATCTACTGGAGCATCATGAGCATGTATTATGACGTCACAGTATATGATGACATCATAATTAGTATGCAGTATGACGTCACAATGTGTTATGACATCATAATATATCCGCATTATGACATCACAATATATTATGAGAGCGCAACATGCAGGAGTTATGAGCAATTTCTCTTACCACCATTTGTGTCACATCTACTGGAGCATCATGAGCATGTATTATGACGTCATAGCATATGATGACATCATAACTATTATGCACTATGACGTCACAATGTATTATGACGTCATAAGGTATCCGCATTATGACATCACAATATATTATGAGAGCGCAATTTGCAGGTATTATGAGCAATTTCGCTTACCCCAATTTGTGTCACATCTACTGGAGCATCATGAGCATGTATTATGACGTCACAGTATATGATGACATCTTAATTAGTATGCACTATGACGTCACAATGTTTTATGACGTCATAATGTATCCGCATTATGACATCACATTATATTATGAGAGCGCAATTTGCAGGTATTATGAGTAATTTCACTTACAACAATTTGTGTCACATCTACTGTAGCATCATGAGCATGTATTATGATGTCACAGTATATGATGATATCATAATTAGTATGCACTATGACGTCGCAATGTATTATGACTTCATAATGTATCCGCGTTATGACATCACAATATATTATGAGAGCGCAATTTGCAGGTATTATCAGCAATTTCTCTTACCCCAATTTGTGTCACATCTATTGGAGCATCATGAGCATCTATTATGACGTCACAGCATATGATGACATCATAACTAGTATGCACTATGACGTCACAATGTATTATGACGTCATAATGTATCCGCATTATGACATCAGAAAATATTATGAGAGCGCAATTTGTAGGTATTATGAGCAATTTCTCTAACCCCAATTTGTGTCACATCTACTGGAGCATCATGAGCATGTATTATGATGTCACAGTATATGATGACATCATAATTAGAATGCACTATGACGTCATAATGTATTATGAGGTCATAATGTATCCGCATTATGACATCACAATATACTATGAGAGCGCAATTTGCAGGTATTATGAGCAATTTCTCTTACCCCAATTTGTGTCACATCTACTGCAGCATCATGAGCATGTATTATGACGTCACAGTATATGATGACATCATAATTAGTGTGCACTATGACGTCACAATATATTATGACGTCATAATGTATCCGCATTGTGACATCACAATATATTATGAGAGCGCAATTAGCAGGTATTATGAGCAATTTCTCTTACCCCAACTTGTGTCACATCTACTGGAGCATCATGAGCATGTATTATGACTTCGTAGCATATGATGACATCATACCTAGTATGCACTATGACGTCACAATGTATTATGACGTCATAAAGTATCCGCATTATGACATCAGAAAATATTATGAGAGCGCAATTGGCAGGTATTATGAGCAATTTCTCTTACCCCAATTTTTGTCACATCTACTGGAGCATCATGAGCATGTATTATGACGTCACAGTATATGAAGACATCATAATTAGTATGCACTATGACGTCACAATGTATTATGACGTCATAATGTATCCGCATTATGACATCACAATATATTATGAGAGGGCAATTTGAAGGTATTATGAGCAATTTCTCTTACCCCAATTTGTGTCACGTCTACTGGAGTATCATAAGCATGGATTATGACGTCACAGTATATGATGACATCATCATTAGTGTGCACTATGACGTCACAATGTATTATGACGTCATAATGTATCCGCACTATGACATCACAATATATTATGAGAGCGCAATTTGCAGGTATTATGAGCAATTTCTCTTACCCTAATTTGTGTCACATCTACTGGAGCATCATTAGCATGTATTATTACGTCACAGCATATGATGACATCATAACTAGTATGCACTATGACATCGTAATGTATTATGACGTCACAATGTGTTATGACATCATAATATATCCGCATTATGACATCACAATATATTATGAGAGCGCAACATGCAGGTATTATGAGCAATTTCTCTTACCACCAATTATGTCACATCTACTGGAGCATCATGAGCATGTATTATGACGTCATAGCATATGATGACATCATAACTAGTATGCACTATGACGTCACAATGTATTATGACGTCATAAGGTATCCGCATTATGACATCACAATATATTATGAGAGCGCAATTTGCAGGTATTATGAGCAATTTCGCTTACCCCAATTTGTGTCACATCTACTGGAGCATCATGAGCATGTATTATGACGTCACAGTATATGATGACATCATAATTAGTATGCACTATGACGTCACAATGTATTATGACGTCATAATGTATCCGCATTATGACATCACAATATATTATGAGAGCGCAATTTGCAGGTATTATGAGCAATTTCTCTTACCCCAATTTGTGTCACATCTACTGGAGCATCATGAGCATGTATTATGACGTCACAGTATATGATGACATCATAATTAGTATGCACTATGACGTCACAATGTATTATGACGTCATAATGTATCCGCATTATGACATCACAGTATATTACGAGAGCGCAATTTGCAGGTACTATGAGCAATTCTCTTACCCAAATTTGTGTCACATCTACTGGAGCATCATGAGCATGTATTATGACGTCACAGTATATGATGACATCATAATTAGTATGCACTATGACATCACAATGTATTATGACGTCATAATGTATCCACATTATGACATCACAGTATTTTGTGAGAGCAGTATTTGCAGGTATTATGAGCAATTTCTCTTACCCCAATTTGTGTCACATCTACTGGAGCACCTTGAGCATGTATTATCACATCACAGCATATGATGACATCATAACTAGTATGCACTGTGACATCACAATGTATTATGACGTCATAATGTTTCCGCATTATGACATCACAATATATTATGAGAGCGCAATTTGCAGGCATTATGAGCAATTTCTCTTACCTCAATTTGTGTCAGATCTACTGCAGCATCATGAGCATGTATTATGACGTCACAATATATGATGACATCATAATTAGTATGCACTATGACGTCAAAATGTATTATGACGTCATAATGTATCTGCATTATGACATCACAATATATTATGAGAGCACAATTTGCAGGTTTTATGACCAATTTCGCTTACCCAAATTTGTGTCACATTTACTGGAGCATCATGAGCATGTATTATGATGTCACAGTATATGATGACATCATAATTAGTATGCACTATGACGTCACAATGTACTAAGACGTCATAATGTATCCGCATTATGACATCACAATATATTACGAGAGCGCAAATTGCAGCTATTATGAGAAAATTCTCTTACCCCAATTTGTGTCACATCTACTGGAGCATCATGAGCATGTATTATAATGTCACAGTATATGATGACATCATAATTAGTATGCACTATGACGTCACAATGTATTATGACGTCATAATGTATCCGCATTATGACATCACAATATTTTGTGAGAGCACAATATGCAGGTATTATGAGCAATTTCTCTTACCCCAATTTGTGTCACATCTACTGGAGCACCATGAGCATGTATTATGACATCACAGCATATGATGACATCATAACTAGTATGCACTATGACATCACAATGTATTATGAGGTCATAATGTATCCGCATTATGACATCACAATATATTATGAGAGTGCAATTTCCAGGCATTATGAGCAATTTCTCTTACCTCAATTTGTGTCAGATCTACTGGAGCACCATGAGCATGTATTATGACGTCACAATATATGATGACATCATAATTAGTATGCACTATGATGTCACAATGTATTATGACGTCATAATGTATCAGCATTATGACATCACAATATATTATGAGAGCGCAATTTGCAGGTATTATGAGCAATTTCTCTTACCCCAATTTGTGTCACATCTACTGGAGCATCATGAGCATGTATTATGACGTCACAGTATATGATGACATCATAATTAGTATGCACTATGACGTCACAATGTATTATGACGTCATAATGTATCCGCGTTATGACATCACAATATATTATGAGAGCGCAATTTGCAGGTTTTATGACAAATTTCTCTTACCCCAATTTGTGTCACATCTACTGTAGCATCATGAGCATGTATTATGACGTCACAGTATATGATGACATCATAATCAGTATGCACTATGATGTCACAATGTATTATGACGTCATAATGTATCCGCATTATGACATCACAATATATTATGAGAGCGCAATTTGCAGGTATTATGAGCAATTTCTCTTACCCCAATTTGTGTCACATCTACTGGAGCATCATGAGCATGTATTATGATGTCACAGTATATGATGACATCATAATTAGTATGCACTATAACGTCACAATGTATTATGACGTCATAATGTATCCGCATTATGACATCACAATATATTATGAGAGCGCAATTTGCAGGTACTATGAGCAATTTCTCTTACCCCAATTTGTGTCAAATCTACTGGAGCATCATGAGCATGTATTATGACGTCACAGTATATGATGACATCATAATTAGTATGCACTATGACGTCACAATGTATTATGACGTCATAATATATCCGCATTATGACATCACAATATATTATGAGAGCGCAATTTGCAGGTATTATGAGCAATTTCTCTTACCCCAATTTGTGTCACATCTACTGGAGCATCATGAGCATGTATTATGACGTCACAGTATATGATGACATCATAATTAGTATGCACTATGACGTCACAATGTATTATGACGTCATAATGTATCAGCATTATGACATCACAATATATTATGAGAGCGCAATTTGCAGGTATTATGAGCAATTTCTCTTACCCCAATTTGTGTCACATCTGCTGGAGCATCATGAGCATGTATTATGACGTCACAGTATATGATGACATCATAATTAGTATGCACTATGACGTCACACTATATTATGATGTCATAATGTATCCGCATTGTGACATCACAATATATTATGAGAGCGCAATTTGCAGGTATTATGAGCAATTTCTCTTACCCCAATTTGTGTCACATCTACTGGAGCATCATGAGCATGTATTATGACGTCACAGTATATGATGACATCATAATTAGTATGCACTATGACGTCACAATGTATTATGACGTCATAATGTATCCGCATTATGACATCACAATATATTATGAGAGCGCAATTTGCAGTTATTATGAGCAATTTCTCTTACCCCAATTTGTGTCACATCTACTGGAGCATCATGAGCATGTATTATGACGTCACAGTATATGATGACATCATAATTAGTATGCACTATGACGTCAAAATGTATTATGACGTCATAATGTGTCCGCATTATGACATCACAGTATATTACGAGAGCGCAATTTGCAGGTACTATGAGCAATTTCTCTTACCCCAATTTGTGTCACATCTACTGGAGCATCATGAGCATGTATTATGACGTCACAGTATATGATGACATCATAATTAGTATGCACTATGACGTCACAATGTATTATGACGTCATAATGTATCCGCATTATGACATCACAATATATTATGAGAGCGCAATTTGCAGGTATTTTGAGCAATTTCTCTTACCACAATTTGTGTCACATCTACTGGAGCATCATGAGCATGTATTATGACGTCACAGTATATGATGACATCATAATTAGTATGCACTATGACGTCACAATGTATTATGACGTCATAATGTATCCGTATTTTGACATCACAATATATTATGAGAGCGCAATTTGCAGGTATTATGAGCAATTTCTCTTACCCCAATTTGTGTCACATCTACTGGAGCATCATGAGCATGTATTATGACGTCACAGTATATGATGACATCATAATTAGTATGCACTATGACGTCACAATGTATTATGACGTCATAATGTATCCGCATTATGACATCACAATATATTATTAGAGCGCAATTTGCAGGTATTATGAGCAATTTCTCTTACCCCAATTTGTGTCACATCTACTGGAGCATCATGAGCATGTATTATGACGTCACAGTATATGATGACATCATAATTAGTATGCACTATGAAGTCACAATATATTATGACGTCATAATGTATCCGCATTGAGGCATCACAATATATTATGAGAGCGCAATTTGCAGGTATTAGGAGCAATTTCTCTTACCCCAATTTGTGTCACATCTACTGGAGCATCATGAGCATGTATTATGACGTCACAGTATATGATGACATCATAATTAGTATGCACAATGACGTAACAATATATTATGTCGTCATAATGTATCCGCATTGTGACATCACAATATATTATGAGAGCGCAATTTGCAGGTATTGAGAGCAATTTCTCTTACCCCAATTTGTGTCACATCTACTGGAGCATCATGAGCATGTATTATGACGTCACAGTATATGATGACATCATAATTAGTATGCACTATGACGTCACAATGTATTATGACGTCATAATGTATCCGCGTTATGACATCACAATATATTATGAGAGCGCAATTTGCAGGTTTTATGACAAATTTCTCTTACCCCAATTTCTGTCACATCTACTGTAGCATCATGAGCATGTATTATGACGTCACAGTATATGATGACATCATAATTAGTATGCACTATGACGTCACAATGTATTATGACGTCATAATGTATCCGCATTATGACATCACAATATATTATGAGAGCGCAATTTGCAGGTATTATGAGCAATTTCTCTTACCCCAATTTGTGTCACATCTACTGGAGCATCATGAGCATGTATTATGACGTCACAGTATATGATGACATCATAATTAGTATGCACTATGACGTCACAATGTATTATGACGTCATAATGTATCCGCGTTATGACATCACAATATATTATGAGAGCGCAATTTGCAGGTTTTATGACAAATTTCTCTTACCCCAATTTGTGTCACATCTACTGTAGCATCATGAGCATGTATCATGACGTCACAGTATATGATGACATCATAATCAGTATGCACTATGATGTCACAATGTATTATGACGTCATAATGTATCCGCATTATGACATCACAATATATTATGAGAGCGCAATTTGCAGGTATTATGAGCAATTTCTCTTACCCCAATTTGTGTCACATCTACTGGAGCATCATGAGCATGTATTATGATGTCACAGTATATGATGACATCATAATTAGTATGCACTATAACGTCACAATGTATTATGACGTCATAATGTATCCGCATTATGACATCACAATATATTATGAGAGCGCAATTTGCAGGTACTATGAGCAATTTCTCTTACCCCAATTTGTGTCACATCTACTGGAGCATCATGAGCATGTATTATGACGTCACAGTATATGATGACATCATAATTAGTATGCACTATGACGTCACAATGTGTTATGACGTCATAATATATCCGCATTATGACATCACAATATATTATGAGAGCGCAATTTGCAGGTATTATGAGCAATTTCTCTTACCCCAATTTGTGTCACATCTACTGGAGCATCATGAGCATGTATTATGACGTCACAGTATATGATGACATCATAATTAGTATGCACTATGACGTCACAATGTATTATGACGTCATAATGTATCAGCATTATGACATCCCAATATATTATGAGAGCGCAATTTGCAGGTACTATGAGCAATTTCTCTTACCCCAATTTGTGTCACATCTGCTGGAGCATCATGAGCATGTATTATGACGTCACAGTATATGATGACATCATAATTAGTATGCACTATGACGTCACAATGTATTATGACGTCATAATGTATCCGCATTATGACATCACAATATATTATGAGAGCGCAATTTGCAGGTATTATGAGCAATTTCTCTTACCCCAATTTGTGTCACATCTACTGGAGCATCATGAGCATGTATTATGACGTCACATTATATGATGACATCATAATTAGTATGCACTATGACGTCACAATGTATTATGACGTCATAATGTATCCGCGTTATGACATCACAATATATTATGAGAGCGCAATTTGCAGGTTTTATGACAAATTTCTCTTACCCCAATTTGTGTCACATCTACTGTAGCATCATGAGCATGTATTATGACGTCACAGTATATGATGACATCATAATTAGTATGCACTATGACGTCACAATGTATTATGACGTCATAATGTATCCGCATTATGACATCACAATATATTATGAGAGCGCAATTTGCAGGTATTATGAGCAATTTCTCTTACCCCAATTTGGGTCACATCTACTGGAGGATCATGAGCATGTATTATGACGTCACAGTATATGATGACATCATAATTAGTATGAACTATGACGTCACAATGTATTATGACGTCATAATGTATCCGCATTATGACATCACAGTATATTACGAGAGCGCAATTTGAAGGTACTATGAGCAATTTCTCTTACCCCAATTTGTGTCACATCTACTGGAGCATCATGAGCATGTATTATGACGTCACAGTATATGATGACATCATAATTAGTATGCACTATGACGTCACAATGTATTATGACGTCATAATGTATCCGCATTATGACATCACAATATATTATGAGAGCGCAATTTGCAGGTATTATGAGCAATTTCTCTTACCCCAATTTGTGTCACATCTACTGGAGCATCATGAGCATGTATTATGACGTCACAGTATATGATGACATCATAATTAGTATGCACTATGACGTCACAATGTATTATGACGTCATAATGTATCCGCATTATGACATCACAGTATATTACGAGAGCGCAATTTGCAGGTACTATGAGCAATTCTCTTACCCAAATTTGTGTCACATCTACTGGAGCATCATGAGCATGTATTATGACGTCACAGTATATGATGACATCATAATTAGTATGCACTATGACATCACAATGTATTATGACGTCATAATGTATCCGCATTATGACATCACAGTATTTTGTGAGAGCAGAATTTGCAGGTATTATTAGCAATTTCTCTTACCCCAATTTGTGTCACATCTACTGGAGCACCTTGAGCATGTATTATCACATCACAGCATATGATGACATCATAACTAGTATGCACTATGACATCACAATGTATTATGACGTCATAATGTTTCCGCATTATGACATCACAATATATTATGAGAGCGCAATTTGCAGGCATTATGAGCAATTTCTCTTACCTCAATTTGTGTCAGATCTACTGGAGCATCATGAGCATGTATTATGACGTCACAATATATGATGACATCATAATTAGTATGCACTATGACGTCACAATGTATTATGACGTCATAATGTATCCGCATTATGACATCACAATATATTATGAGAGCGCAATTTGCAGGTATTATGAGCAATTTCTCTTACCCCAATTTGTGTCACATCTACTGGAGCATCATGAGCATGTATTATGACGTCACAGTATATGATGACATCATAATTAGTATGCACTATGACGTCACAATATATTATGACGTCATAATGTATCCGCATTGTGGCATCACAATATATTATGAGAGCGCAATTTGCAGGTATTATGAGCAATTTCTCTTACCCCAATTTGTGTCACATCTACTGGAGCATCATGAGCATGTATTATGACGTCACAGTATATGATGACATCATAATTAGTATGCACTATGACGTCACAATGTATTATGACGTCATAATGTATCCGTATTATGACATCACAATATATTATGAGAGCGCAATTTGCAGGTATTATGAGCAATTTCTCTTACCCCAATTTGTGTCACATCTACTGGAGCATCATGAGCATGTATTATGACGTCACATTATATGATGACATCATAATTAGTATGCACTATGACGTCACAATGTATTATGACGTCATAATGTATCCGCGTTATGACATCACAATATATTATGAGAGCGCAATTTGCAGGTTTTATGACAAATTTCTCTTACCCCAATTTGTGTCACATCTACTGTAGCATCATGAGCATGTATTATGACGTCACAGTATATGATGACATCATAATTAGTATGCACTATGACGTCACAATGTATTATGACGTCATAATGTATCCGCATTATGACATCACAATATATTATGAGAGCGCAATTTGCAGGTATTATGAGCAATTTCTCTTACCCCAATTTGGGTCACATCTACTGGAGGATCATGAGCATGTATTATGACGTCACAGTATATGATGACATCATAATTAGTATGAACTATGACGTCACAATGTATTATGACGTCATAATGTATCCGCATTATGACATCACAGTATATTACGAGAGCGCAATTTGAAGGTACTATGAGCAATTTCTCTTACCCCAATTTGTGTCACATCTACTGGAGCATCATGAGCATGTATTATGACGTCACAGTATATGATGACATCATAATTAGTATGCACTATGACGTCACAATGTATTATGACGTCATAATGTATCCGCATTATGACATCACAATATATTATGAGAGCGCAATTTGCAGGTATTATGAGCAATTTCTCTTACCCCAATTTGTGTCACATCTACTGGAGCATCATGAGCATGTATTATGACGTCACAGTATATGATGACATCATAATTAGTATGCACTATGACGTCACAATGTATTATGACGTCATAATGTATCCGCATTATGACATCACAGTATATTACGAGAGCGCAATTTGCAGGTACTATGAGCAATTCTCTTACCCAAATTTGTGTCACATCTACTGGAGCATCATGAGCATGTATTATGACGTCACAGTATATGATGACATCATAATTAGTATGCACTATGACATCACAATGTATTATGACGTCATAATGTATCCGCATTATGACATCACAGTATTTTGTGAGAGCAGAATTTGCAGGTATTATTAGCAATTTCTCTTACCCCAATTTGTGTCACATCTACTGGAGCACCTTGAGCATGTATTATCACATCACAGCATATGATGACATCATAACTAGTATGCACTATGACATCACAATGTATTATGACGTCATAATGTTTCCGCATTATGACATCACAATATATTATGAGAGCGCAATTTGCAGGCATTATGAGCAATTTCTCTTACCTCAATTTGTGTCAGATCTACTGGAGCATCATGAGCATGTATTATGACGTCACAATATATGATGACATCATAATTAGTATGCACTATGACGTCACAATGTATTATGACGTCATAATGTATCCGCATTATGACATCACAATATATTATGAGAGCGCAATTTGCAGGTATTATGAGCAATTTCTCTTACCCCAATTTGTGTCACATCTACTGGAGCATCATGAGCATGTATTATGACGTCACAGTATATGATGACATCATAATTAGTATGCACTATGACGTCACAATATATTATGACGTCATAATGTATCCGCATTGTGGCATCACAATATATTATGAGAGCGCAATTTGCAGGTATTATGAGCAATTTCTCTTACCCCAATTTGTGTCACATCTACTGGAGCATCATGAGCATGTATTATGACGTCACAGTATATGATGACATCATAATTAGTATGCACTATGACGTCACAATGTATTATGACGTCATAATGTATCCGCATTATGACATCACAATATATTATGAGAGCGCAATTTGCAGGTATTATGAGCAATTTCTCTTACCCCAATTTGTGTCACATCTACTGGAGCATCATGAGCATGTATTATGACGTCACAGTATATGATGACATCATAATTAGTATGCACTATGACGTCACAATGTATTATGACGTCATAATATATCCGCATTATGACATCACAATATATTATGAGAGCGCAATTTGCAGGTATTATGAGCAATTTCTCTTACCCCAATTTGTGTCACATCTACTGGAGCATCATGAGCATGTATTATGACGTCACAGTATATGATGACATCATAATTAGTATGCACTATGACGTCACAATGTATTATGACGTCATAATGTATCCGCATTATGACATCACAATATATTATGAGAGCGCAATTTGCAGGTATTATGAGCAATTTCTCTTACCCCAATTTGTGTCACATCTACTGGAGCATCATGAGCATGTATTATGACGTCACAGTATATGATGACATCATAATTAGTATGCACTATGACGTCACAATGTATTATGACGTCATAATATATCCGCATTATGACATCACAATATATTATGAGAGCGCAATTTGCAGGTATTATGAGCAATTTCTCTTACCCCAATTTGTGTCACATCTACTGGAGCATCATGAGCATGTATTATCACGTCACAGTATATGATGACATCATAATTAGTATGCACTATGACGTCACAATATATTATGACGTCATAATGTATCCGCATTATGACATCACAAAATATTATGAGAGCGCAATTTGCAGGTATTATGAGCAATTTCTCTTACCCCAATTTGTGTCACATCTACTGGAGCATCATGAGCATGTATTATGACGTCACAGTATATGATGACATCATAATTAGTATGCACTATGACGTCACAATGTATTATGACGTCATAATGTATCCGCTTTATGACATCACAGTATATTACAAGAGCGCAATTTGCAGGTGCTATGAGCAATTCTCTTACCCAAATTTGTGTCACATCTACTGGAGCATCATGAGCATGTATTATGACGTCACAGTATATGATGACATCATAATTAGTATGCACTATGACATCACAATGTATTATGACGTCATAATGTATCCGCATTATGACATCACAGTATTTTGTGAGAGCAGAATTTGCAGGTATTATGAGCAATTTCTCTTACCCCAATTTGTGTCACATCTACTGGAGCACCTTGAGCATGTATTATCACATCACAGCATATGATGACGTCATAACTAGTATGCACTATGACATCACAATGTATTATGACGTCATAATGTTTCCGCATTATGACATCACAATATATTATGAGAGCGCAATTTGCAGGCATTATGAGCAATTTCTCTTACCTCAATTTGTGTCAGATCTACTGGAGCATCATGAGCATGTATTATGACGTCACAATATATGATGACATCATAATTAGTATGCACTATGACGTCACAATGTATTATGACGTCATAATATATCCGCATTATGACATCACAATATATTATGAGAGCACAATTTGCAGGTTTTATGACCAATTTCGCTTACCCCAATTTGTGTCACATTTACTGGAGCATCATGAGCATGTATTATGATGTCACAGTATATGATGACATCATAATTAGTATGCACTATGACCTCACAATGTACTATGACGTCATAATGTATCCGCATTATGACATCACAATATATTTCGAGAGCGCAATTTGCAGCTATTATGAGCAAATTCTCTTACCCCAATTTGTGTCACATCTACTGGAGCATCATGAGCATGTATTATGACGTCACAGTATATGATGACATCATAATTAGTATGCACTATGACGTCACAATGTATTATGACGTCATAATATATCCGCATTATGACATCACAATATATTATGAGAGCGCAATTTGCAGGTATTATGAGCAATTTCTCTTACCCCAATTTGTGTCACATCTACTGGAGCATCATGAGCATGTATTATGACGTCACAGTATATGATGACATCATAATTAGTATGCACTATGACGTCACAATGTATTATGAGGTCATAATGTATCCGCATTATGACATCACAATATATTATGAGAGCGCAATTTGCAGGTATTATGAGCAATTTCTCTTACCCCAATTTGTGTCACATCTACTGGAGCATCATGAGCATGTATTATGACGTCACAGTATATGATGACATCATAATTAGTATGCACTATGACGTCACAATGTATTATGACGTCATAATATATCCGCATTATGACATCACAATATATTATGAGAGCGCAATTTGCAGGTATTATGAGCAATTTCTCTTACCCCAATTTGTGTCACATCTACTGGAGCATCATGAGCATGTATTATGACGTCACAGTATATGATGACATCATAATTAGTATGCACTATGACGTCACAATGTATTATGACGTCATAATGTATCCGCATTATGACATCACAATATATTATGAGAGCGCAATTTGCAGGTATTATGAGCAATTTCTCTTACCCCAATTTGTGTCACATCTACTGGAGCATCTTGAGCATGTATTATGACGTCACAGTATATGATGACATCATAATTAGTATGCACTATGACGTCACAATGTATTATGACGTCATAATGTATCCGCATTATGACATCACAATATATTATGAGAGCGCAATTTGCAGGTATTATGAGCAATTTCTCTTACCCCAATTTGTGTCACATCTACTGGAGCATCATGAGCATGTATTATGACGTCACAGTATATGATGACATCATAATTAGTATGCACTATGACGTCACAATGTATTATGACGTCATAATGTATCCACATTATGACATCACAATATAGTATGAGAGCGCAATTTGCAGGTATTATGAGCAATTTCTCTTACCCCAATTTGTGTCACATCTACTGGAGCATCATGAGCATGTATTATCACATCACAGCATATGATGACATCATAACTAGTATGCACTATGACATCACAATGTATTATGACGTCATAATGTTTCCGCATTATGACATCACAATATATTATGAGAGCGCAATTTGCAGGCATTATGAGCAATTTCTCTTACCTCAATTTGTGTCAGATCTACTGGAGCATCATGAGCATGCATTATGACGTCACAATATATGATGACATCATAATTAGTATGCACTATGACGTCACAATGTATTATGACGTCATAATGTATCCGCATTATGACATCACAATATATTACGAGAGCGCAATTTGCAGCTATTATGAGCAAATTCTCTTACCCCAATTTGTGTCACATCTACTGGAGCATCATGAGCATGTATTATGACGTCACAGTATATGATGACATCATAATTAGTATGCACTATGACGTCACAATGTATTATGACGTCATAATGTATCCGCATTATGACATCACAATATTTTCTGAGAGCACAATATGCAGGTATTATGAGCAATTTCTCTTACCCCAATTTGTGTCACATCTACTGGAGCACCATGAGCATGTATTATGACATCACAGCATATGATGACATCATAACTAGTATGCACTATGACATCACAATGTATTATGACGTCATAATGTATCCGCATTATGACATCACAATATATTATGAGAGCGCAATTTCCAGGCATTATGAGCAATTTCTCTTACCTCAATTTTTGTCAGATCTACTGGAGCACCATGAGCATGTATTATGACGTCACAATATATGATGACATCATAATTAGTATGCACTATGACGTCACAATGTATTATGACGTCATAACGTATCCGCATTATGACATCACAATATATTATGAGAGCGCAATTTGCAGGTATTATGAGCAATGTCTCTTACCCCAATTTGTGTCACATCTACTGGAGCATCATGAGCATGTATGATGACGTCACAGTATATGATGACATCATAATTAGTATGCACTATGACGTCACAATGTAATATGACGTCATAATGTTTCCGCATTATGACATCCCAATATATTATGAGAGCGCAATTTACAGGTATTATGAGAAATTTCTCTTACCCCAATTTGTGTCACATCTACTGGAGCATCATGAGCATGTATTATGACGTCACAGTATATGATGACATCATAATTAGTATGCACTATGACGTCACAATGTATTATGACGTCATAATATATCCGCATTATGACATCACAATATATTATGAGAGCGCAATTTGCAGGTATTATGAGCAATTTCTCTTACCCCAATTTGTGTCACATCTACTGGAGCATCATGAGCATGTATTATCACGTCACAGTATATGATGACATCATAATTAGTATGCACTATGACGTCACAATATATTATGACGTCATAATGTATCCGCATTATGACATCACAAAATATTATGAGAGCGCAATTTGCAGGTATTATGAGCAATTTCTCTTACCCCAATTTGTGTCACATCTACTGGAGCATCATGAGCATGTATTATGACGTCACAGTATATGATGACATCATAATTAGTATGCACTATGACGTCACAATGTATTATGACGTCATAATGTATCCGCTTTATGACATCACAGTATATTACAAGAGCGCAATTTGCAGGTGCTATGAGCAATTCTCTTACCCAAATTTGTGTCACATCTACTGGAGCATCATGAGCATGTATTATGACGTCACAGTATATGATGACATCATAATTAGTATGCACTATGACATCACAATGTATTATGACGTCATAATGTATCCGCATTATGACATCACAGTATTTTGTGAGAGCAGAATTTGCAGGTATTATGAGCAATTTCTCTTACCCCAATTTGTGTCACATCTACTGGAGCACCTTGAGCATGTATTATCACATCACAGCATATGATGACGTCATAACTAGTATGCACTATGACATCACAATGTATTATGACGTCATAATGTTTCCGCATTATGACATCACAATATATTATGAGAGCGCAATTTGCAGGCATTATGAGCAATTTCTCTTACCTCAATTTGTGTCAGATCTACTGGAGCATCATGAGCATGTATTATGACGTCACAATATATGATGACATCATAATTAGTATGCACTATGACGTCACAATGTATTATGACGTCATAATATATCCGCATTATGACATCACAATATATTATGAGAGCACAATTTGCAGGTTTTATGACCAATTTCGCTTACCCCAATTTGTGTCACATTTACTGGAGCATCATGAGCATGTATTATGATGTCACAGTATATGATGACATCATAATTAGTATGCACTATGACGTCACAATGTACTATGACGTCATAATGTATCCGCATTATGACATCACAATATATTTCGAGAGCGCAATTTGCAGCTATTATGAGCAAATTCTCTTACCCCAATTTGTGTCACATCTACTGGAGCATCATGAGCATGTATTATGACGTCACAGTATATGATGACATCATAATTAGTATGCACTATGACGTCACAATGTATTATGACGTCATAATATATCCGCATTATGACATCACAATATATTATGAGAGCGCAATTTGCAGGTATTATGAGCAATTTCTCTTACCCCAATTTGTGTCACATCTACTGGAGCATCATGAGCATGTATTATGACGTCACAGTATATGATGACATCATAATTAGTATGCACTATGACGTCACAATGTATTATGAGGTCATAATGTATCCGCATTATGACATCACAATATATTATGAGAGCGCAATTTGCAGGTATTATGAGCAATTTCTCTTACCCCAATTTGTGTCACATCTACTGGAGCATCATGAGCATGTATTATGACGTCACAGTATATGATGACATCATAATTAGTATGCACTATGACGTCACAATGTATTATGACGTCATAATATATCCGCATTATGACATCACAATATATTATGAGAGCGCAATTTGCAGGTATTATGAGCAATTTCTCTTACCCCAATTTGTGTCACATCTACTGGAGCATCATGAGCATGTATTATGACGTCACAGTATATGATGACATCATAATTAGTATGCACTATGACGTCACAATGTATTATGACGTCATAATGTATCCGCATTATGACATCACAATATATTATGAGAGCGCAATTTGCAGGTATTATGAGCAATTTCTCTTACCCCAATTTGTGTCACATCTACTGGAGCATCTTGAGCATGTATTATGACGTCACAGTATATGATGACATCATAATTAGTATGCACTATGACGTCACAATGTATTATGACGTCATAATGTATCCGCATTATGACATCACAATATATTATGAGAGCGCAATTTGCAGGTATTATGAGCAATTTCTCTTACCCCAATTTGTGTCACATCTACTGGAGCATCATGAGCATGTATTATAACGTCACAGTATATGATGACATCATAATTAGTATGCACTATGACGTCACAATGTATTATGACGTCATAATGTATCCACATTATGACATCACAATATAGTATGAGAGCGCAATTTGCAGGTATTATGAGCAATTTCTCTTACCCCAATTTGTGTCACATCTACTGGAGCATCATGAGCATGTATTATCACATCACAGCATATGATGACATCATAACTAGTATGCACTATGACATCACAATGTATTATGACGTCATAATGTTTCCGCATTATGACATCACAATATATTATGAGAGCGCAATTTGCAGGCATTATGAGCAATTTCTCTTACCTCAATTTGTGTCAGATCTACTGGAGCATCATGAGCATGCATTATGACGTCACAATATATGATGACATCATAATTAGTATGCACTATGACGTCACAATGTATTATGACGTCATAATGTATCCGCATTATGACATCACAATATATTACGAGAGCGCAATTTGCAGCTATTATGAGCAAATTCTCTTACCCCAATTTGTGTCACATCTACTGGAGCATCATGAGCATGTATTATGACGTCACAGTATATGATGACATCATAATTAGTATGCACTATGACGTCACAATGTATTATGACGTCATAATGTATCCGCATTATGACATCACAATATTTTCTGAGAGCACAATATGCAGGTATTATGAGCAATTTCTCTTACCCCAATTTGTGTCACATCTACTGGAGCACCATGAGCATGTATTATGACATCACAGCATATGATGACATCATAACTAGTATGCACTATGACATCACAATGTATTATGACGTCATAATGTATCCGCATTATGACATCACAATATATTATGAGAGCGCAATTTCCAGGCATTATGAGCAATTTCTCTTACCTCAATTTTTGTCAGATCTACTGGAGCACCATGAGCATGTATTATGACGTCACAATATATGATGACATCATAATTAGTATGCACTATGACGTCACAATGTATTATGACGTCATAACGTATCCGCATTATGACATCACAATATATTATGAGAGCGCAATTTGCAGGTATTATGAGCAATGTCTCTTACCCCAATTTGTGTCACATCTACTGGAGCATCATGAGCATGTATGATGACGTCACAGTATATGATGACATCATAATTAGTATGCACTATGACGTCACAATGTAATATGACGTCATAATGTTTCCGCATTATGACATCCCAATATATTATGAGAGCGCAATTTACAGGTATTATGAGAAATTTCTCTTACCCCAATTTGTGTCACATCTACTGGAGCATCATGAGCATGTATTATGACGTCACAGTATATGATGACATCATAATTAGTATGCACTATGACGTCACAATGTATTATGACGTCATAATGTATCCGCATTATGACATCACAATATATTATGAGAGCGCACTTTGCAGGTATTATGAGCAATTTCTCTTACCCCATTTTGTGTCACATCTACTGGAGCATCATGAGCATGTATTATGATGTCACAGTATATGATGACATCATAATTAGTATGCACTATGACGTCACAATGTACTATGACGTCATAATGTATCCGCATTATGACATCACAATATATTACGAGAGCGCAATTTGCAGCTATTATGAGCAAATTCTCTTACCCCAATTTGTGTCACATCTACTGGAGCATCATGAGCATGTATTATGACGTCACAGTATATGATGACATCATAATTAGTATGCACTATGATGTCACAATGTATTATGACGTCATAATGTATCCGCATTATGACATCACAATATATTATGAGAGCGCAATTTGCAGGTATTATGAGCAATTTCTCTTACCCCAATTTCTGTCACATCTACTGGAGCATCATGAGCATGTATTATGACGTCACAGTATATGATGACATCATAATTAGTATGCACTATGACGTCACAATGTATTATGACGTCATAATGTATCCGCATTATGACATCACAATATATTATGAGAGCGCAATTTGCAGGTATTATGAGCAATTTCTCTTACCCCAATTTGTGTCACATCTACTGGAGCATCATGAGCATGTATTATGACGTTACAGTATATGATGACATCATAATTAGTATGCACTATGACGTCACAATGTATTATGACGTCATAATGTATCCGCATTATGACATCACAGTATATTCCGAGAGCGCAATTTGCAGGTACTATGAGCAATTCTCTTACCCCAATTTGTGTCACATCTACTGGAGCATCATGAGCATGTATTATGACGTCACAGTATATGATGACATCATAATTAGTATGCACTATGACATCACAATGTATTATGACGTCATAATGTATCCGCATTATGACATCACAGTATTTTGTGAGAGCAGAATTTGCAGGTATTATGAGCAATTTCTCTTACACCAATTTGTGTCACATCTACTGGAGCACCATGAGCATGTATTATCACATCACAGCATATGATGACATCATAACTAGTATGCACTATGACATCACAATGTATTATGACGTCATAATGTTTCCGCATTATGACATCACAATATATTATGAGAGCGCAATTTGCAGGCATTATGAGCAATTTCTCTTACCTCAATTTGTGTCAGATCTACTGGAGCATCATGAGCGTGTATTATGACGTCACAATATATGATGACATCATAATTAGTATGCACTATGACGTCACAATGTATTATGACGTCATAATGTATCCGCATTATGACATCACAATATATTATGAGAGCACAATTTGCAGGTTTTATGACCAATTTCGCTTACCCCAATTTGTGTCACATTTATTGGAGCATCATGAGCATGTATTATTATGTCACAGTATATGATGACATCATAATTAGTATGCACTATGACGTCACAATGTACTATGACGTCATAATGTATCCGCATTATGACATCACAATATATTACGAGAGCGCAATTTGCAGCTATTATGAGCAAATTCTCTTACCCCAATTTGTGTCACATCTACTGGAGCATCATGAGCATGTATTATGACGTCACAGTATATGATGACATCATAATTAGTATGCACTATGACGTCACAATGTATTATGACGTCATAATGTATCCGCATTATGACATCACAATATTTTGTGAGAGCAGAATATGCAGGTATTATGAGCAATTTCTCTTACCCCAATTTGTGTCACATCTACTGGAGCATCATGAGCATGTATTATGACATCACAGCATATGATGACATCATAACTAGTATGCACTATGACATCACAATGTATTATGACGTCATAATGTATCCACATTATGACATCACAATATATTATGAGAGCGCAATTTCCAGGCATTATGAGCAATTTCTCTTACCTCAATTTGTGTCAGATCTACTGGAGCACCATGAGCATGTATTATGACGTCACAATATATGATGACATCATAATTAGTATGCACTATGACGTCACAATGTATTATGACATCATAACGTATCCGCATTATGACATCACAATATATTATGAGAGCGCAATTTGCAGGTATTATGAGCAATTTCTCTTACCCCAATTTGTGTCACATCTACTGGAGCATCATGAGCATGTATTATGACGTCACAGTATATGATGACATCATAATTAGTATGCACTATGACGTCACAATGTAATATGACGTCATAATGTTTCCGCATTATGACATCCCAATATATTATGAGAGCGCAATTTACAGGTATTATGAGAAATTTCTCTTACCCCAATTTGTGTCACATCTACTGGAGCATCATGAGCATGTATTATGACGTCACAGTATATGATGACATCATAATTAGTATGCACTATAACGTCACAATGTATTATGACGTCATAATGTATCCGCATTATGACATCACAGTATATTACGAGAGCGCAATTTGCAGGTACTATGAGCAATTCTCTTACCCCAATTTGTGTCACATCTACTGGAGCATCATGAGCATGTATTATGACGTCACAGTATATGATGACATCATAATTAGTATGCACTATGACATCACAATGTATTATGACGTCATAATGTATCCGCATTATGACATCACAGTATTTTGTGAGAGCAGAATTTGCAGGTATTATGAGCAATTTCTCTTACCCCAATTTGTGTCACATCTACTGGAGCAACATGAGCATGTATTATCACATCACAGCATATGATGACATCATAACTAGTATGCACTATGACATCACAATGTATTATGACGTCATAATGTTTCCGCATTATGACATCACAATATATTATGAGAGCGCAATTTGCAGGCATTATGAGCAATTTCTCTTACCTCAATTTGTGTCAGATCTACTGGAGCATCATGAGCATGTATTATGACGTCACAATATATGATGACATCATAATCAGTATGCACTATGACGTCACAATGTACTATGACGTCATAATGTATCCACATTATGACATCAAAATATATTACGAGAGCGCAATTTGCAGCTATTATGAGCAAATTCTCTTACCCCAATTTGTTTCACATCTACTGGAGCGTCATGAGCATGTATTATGACGTCACAGTATATGATGACATCATAATTAGTATGCACTATGACGTCACAATGTATTATGACGTCATAATATATCCGCATTATGACATCACAATATATTATGAGAGCGCAATTTGCAGGTATTATGAGCAATTTCTCTTACCCCAATTTGTGTCACATCTACTGCAGCATCATGAGCATGTATTATGACGTCACAGTATATGATGACATCATAATTAGTATGCACTATGACGTCACAATGTATTGTGACGTCAAAATATATCCGCATTATGACATCACAATATATTATGAGAGCGCAATTTGCAGGTATTATGAGCAATTTCTCTTACCCAATTTGTGTCACATCTACTGGAGCATCATGAGCATGTATTATGACGTCACAGTATATGATGACATCATAATTAGTATGCACTATGACGTCACAATGTATTATGACGTCATAATGTATCCGCATTATGACATCACAATATATTATGAGAGCGCAATTTGCAGGTATTATGAGCAATTTCTCTTACCCCAATTTGTGTCACATCTACTGGAGCATCATGAGCATGTATTATGACGTCACAGTATATGATGACATCATAATTAGTATGCACTATGACGTCACAATGTATTATGACGTCATAACGTATCCGCTTTATGACATCACAATATATTATGAGAGCGCAATTTGCAGGTATTATGAGCAATTGCTCTTACCAGAATTTGTGTCACATCTACTGGAGCATCATGAGCATGTATTATGACGTCACAGTATATGATGACATCATAATTAGTATGCACTATGACGTCACAATGTATTATGACGTCATAATGTATCCGCATTATGACATCACAATATATTACGAGAGGGCAATTTGCAGGTATTATGAGCAATTTCTCTTACCCCAATTTGTGTCACATCTACTGGAGCATCATGAGCATGTATTATGACGTCACAGTATATGATGACATCATAATTAGTATGCACTATGACGTCACAATGTACTATGACGTCATAATGTATCCGCATTATGACATCACAGTATTTTGTGAGAGCAGAATTTGCAGGTATTATGAGCAATTTCTCTTACCCCAATTTGTGTCACATCTACTGGAGCACCATGAGCATGTATTATCACATCACAGCATATGATGACATCATAACTAGTATGCACTATGACATCACAATGTATTATGACGTCATAATGTATCCGCATTATGACATCACAATATATTATGAGAGCGCAATTTGTAGGTATTATGAGCAATTGCTCTTACCCCAATTTGTGTCACATCTACTGGAGCATCATGAGCATGTATTATGACGTCACAGTATATGATGACATCATAATTAGTATGCACTATAACGTCACAATGTATTGTGACGTCATAATATATCCGCATTATGACATCACAATATATTATGAGAGCGCAATTTGCAGGTATTATGAGCAATTTCTCTTACCCCAATTTGTGTCACATCTACTGGAGCATCATGAGCATGTATTATGACGTCACAGTATATGATGACATCATAATTAGTATGCACTATGACGTCACAATGTATTATGACGTCATAATGTATCCGCATTATGACATCACAATATATTATGAGAGCGCAATTTGCAGGTATTATGAGAAATTTCTCTTACCCCAATTTGTGTCACATCTACTGGAGCATCATGAGCATGTATTATGACGTCACAGTATATGATGACATCATAATTAGTATGCACTATGACGTCACAATGTATTATGACGTCATAATGTATCCGCATTATGACATCACAATATATTATGAGAGCGCAATTTGCAGGTATTATGAGCAATTGCTCTTACCAGAATTTGTGTCACATCTACTGGAGCATCATGAGCATGTATTATGACGTCACAATATATGATGACATCATAATTAGTATGCACTATGACGTCACAATGTATTATGACGTCATAATGTATCCGCATTATGACATCACAATATATTACGAGAGCGCAATTTGCAGGTATTATGAGCAATTTCTCTTACCCCAATTTGTGTCACATCTACTGGAGCATCATGAGCATGTATTATGACGTCACAGTATATGATGACATCATAATTAGTATGCACTATGACGTCACAATGTATTATGACGTCATAATGTATCCGCATTATGACATCACAATATATTACGAGAGCGCAATTTGCAGGTATTATGAGCAATTTCTCTTACCCCAATTTGTGTCACATCTACTGGAGCATCATGAGCATGTATTATGACGTCACAGTATATGATGACATCATAATTAGTATGCACTATGACGTCACAATGTATTATGACGTCATAATGTATCCGCATTATGACATCACAATATATTATGAGAGCGCAATTTGCAGGTATTATGAGCAATTGCTCTTACCAGAATTTGTGTCACATCTACTGGAGCATCATGAGCATGTATTATGACGTCACAGTATATGATGACATCATAATTAGTGTGCACTATGACGTCACAATGTATTATGACGTCATAATGTATCCGCATTATGACATCACAATATATTACGAGAGCGCAATTTGCAGGTATTATGAGCAATTTCTCTTACCCCAATTTGTGTCACATCTACTGGAGCATCATGAGCATGTATTATGACGTCACAGTATATGATGACATCATAATTAGTATGCACTATGACGTCACAATGTATTATGACGTCATAATATATCCGCATTATGACATCACAATATATTATGAGAGCGCAATTTGCAGGTATTATGAGCAATTTCTCTTACCCCAATTTGTGTCACATCTACTGGAGCATCATGAGCATGTATTATGACGTCACAGTATATGATGACATCATAATTAGTATGCACTATGACGTCACAATGTATTATGACGTCATAATGTATCCGCATTATGACATCACAATATATTACGAGAGCGCAATTTGCAGGTATTATGAGCAATTTCTCTTACCCCAATTTGTGTCACATCTACTGGAGCATCATGAGCATGTATTATGACGTCACAGTATATGATGACATCATAATTAGTATGCACTATGACGTCACAATGTATTATGACGTCATAATGTTTCCGCATTGTGACATCACAATATATTATGAGCGCGCAATTTGCAGGTATTATGAGCAATTTCTCTTACCCCAATTTGTGTCACATCTACTGGAGCATCATGAGCATGTATTATGACGTCACAGTATATGATGACATCATAATTAGTATGCACTATGACGTCACAATGTATTATGACGTCATAATGTGCCCGCATTATGACATCACAGTATATTATGAGAGCGCAATTTGCAGGTATTATGAGCAATTTCTCTTACCCCAATTTGTGTCACATCTACTGGAGCATCATGAGCATGTATTATGACGTCACAGTATATGATTACATCATAATTAGTATGCACTTTGACGTCACAATGTATTATGACGTCATAATGTATCCGCATTATGACATCACAATATATTACGAGAGCGCAATTTGCAGGTATTATGAGCAATTTCTCTTACCGCAATTTGTGTCACATCTACTGGAGCATCATGAGCATGTATTATGACGTCACAGTATATGATGACATCATAATTAGTATGCACTATGACGTCACAATGTATTATGACGTCATAATATATCCGCATTATGACATCACAATATATTATGAGAGCGCAATTTGCAGGTATTATGAGCAATTTCTCTTACCCCAATTTGTGTCACATCTACTGGAGCATCATGAGCATGTATTATGACGTCAAAGTATACGATGACATCATAATTAGTATGCACTATGACGTCACAATGTATTATGACGTCATAATGTATCCGCATTATGACATCACAATATATTACGAGAGCGCAATTTGCAGGTATTATGAGCAATTTCTCTTACCCCAATTTGTGTCACATCTACTGGAGCATCATGAGCATGTATTATGATGTCACAGTATATAATGACATCATAATTAGTATGCACTATGACGTCACAATGTATTATGACGTCATAATGTTTCCGCATTGTGACATCACAATATATTATGAGCGCGCAATTTTCAGGTATTATGAGCAATTTCTCTTACCCCAATTTGTATCACATCTACTGGAGCATCATGAGCATGTATTATGACGTCACAGTATATGATGACATCATAATTAGTATGCACTATGACGTCACAATGTATTATGACGTCATAATGTGTCCGCATTATGACATCACAGTATATTATGAGAGCGCAATTTGCAGGTATTATGAGCAATTTCTCTTACCCCAATTTGTGTCACATCTACTGGAGCATCATGGGCATGTATTATGACGTCACAGTATATGATGACATCATAATTAGTATGCACTATGACGTCACAATGTATTATGACGTCATAATGTATCCGCATTATGATATCACAGTATATTACGAGAGCGCAATTTGCAGGTACTATGAGCAATTTCTCTTACCCCAATTTGTGTCACATCTACTGGAGCATCATGAGCATGTATTATGACGTCACAGTATATGATGACATCATAATTAGTATGCACTATGACGTCACAATGTATTGTGACGTCAAAATATATCCGCATTATGACATCACAATATATTATGAGAGCGCAATTTGCAGGTATTATGAGCAATTTCTCTTACCCAATTTGTGTCACATCTACTGGAGCATCATGAGCATGTATTATGACGTCACAGTATATGATGACATCATAATTAGTATGCACTATGACGTCACAATGTATTATGACGTCATAATGTATCCGCATTATGACATCACAATATATTATGAGAGCGCAATTTGCAGGTATTATGAGCAATTTCTCTTACCCCAATTTGTGTCACATCTACTGGAGCATCATGAGCATGTATTATGACGTCACAGTATATGATGACATCATAATTAGTATGCACTATGACGTCACAATGTATTATGACGTCATAACGTATCCGCTTTATGACATCACAATATATTATGAGAGCGCAATTTGCAGGTATTATGAGCAATTGCTCTTACCCAATTTGTGTCACATCTACTGGAGCATCATGAGCATGTATTATGACGTCACAGTATATGATGACATCATAATTAGTATGCACTATGACGTCACAATGTATTATGACGTCATAATGTATCCGCATTATGACATCACAATATATTATGAGAGCGCAATTTGCAGGCATTATGAGCAATTTCTCTTACCTCATTTTGTGTCAGATCTACTGGAGCATCATGAGCATGTATTATGACGTCACAATATATGATGACATCATAATTAGTATGCACTATGACGTCACAATGTACTATGACGTCATAATGTATCCACATTATGACATCAAAATATATTACGAGAGCGCAATTTGCAGCTATTATGAGCAAATTCTCTTACCCCAATTTGTGTCACATCTACTGGAGCATCATGAGCATGTATTATGACGTCACAGTATATGATGACATCATAATTAGTATGCACTATGACGTCACAATGTATTATGACGTCATAATGTATCCGCATTATGACATCACAATATATTATGAGAGCGCAATTTGCAGGTATTATGAGCAATTGCTCTTACCCCAATTTGTGTCACATCTACTGGAGCATCATGAGCATGTATTATGACGTCACAGTATATGATGACATCATAATTAGTATGCACTATAACGTCACAATGTATTGTGACGTCATAATATATCCGCATTATGACATCACAATATATTATGAGAGCGCAATTTGCAGGTATTATGAGCAATTTCTCTTACCCCAATTTGTGTCACATCTACTGGAGCATCATGAGCATGTATTATGACGTCACAGTATATGATGACATCATAATTAGTATGCACTATGACGTCACAATGTATTATGACGTCATAATGTATCCGCATTATGACATCACAATATATTATGAGAGCGCAATTTGCAGGTATTATGAGCAATTTCTCTTACCCCAATTTGTGTCACATCTACTGGAGCATCATGAGCATGTATTATGACGTCACAGTATATGATGACATCATAATTAGTATGCACTATGACGTCACAATGTATTATGACGTCATAATGTATCCGCATTATGATATCACAGTATATTACGAGAGCGCAATTTGCAGGTACTATGAGCAATTTCTCTTACCCCAATTTGTGTCACATCTACTGGAGCATCATGAGCATGTATTATGACGTCACAGTATATGATGACATCATAATTAGTATGCACTATGACGTCACAATGTATTGTGACGTCAAAATATATCCGCATTATGACATCACAATATATTATGAGAGCGCAATTTGCAGGTATTATGAGCAATTTCTCTTACCCAATTTGTGTCACATCTACTGGAGCATCATGAGCATGTATTATGACGTCACAGTATATGATGATATCATAATTAGTATGCACTATGACGTCACAATGTATTATGACGTCATAATGTATCCGCATTATGACATCACAATATATTATGAGAGCGCAATTTGCAGGTATTATGAGCAATTTCTCTTACCCCAATTTGTGTCACATCTACTGGAGCATCATGAGCATGTATTATGACGTCACAGTATATGATGACATCATAATTAGTATGCACTATGACGTCACAATGTATTATGACGTCATAACGTATCCGCTTTATGACATCACAATATATTATGAGAGCGCAATTTGCAGGTATTATGAGCAATTGCTCTTACCCAATTTGTGTCACATCTACTGGAGCATCATGAGCATGTATTATGACGTCACAGTATATGATGACATCATAATTAGTATGCACTATGACGTCACAATGTATTATGACGTCATAATGTATCCGCATTATGACATCACAATATATTATGAGAGCGCAATTTGCAGGCATTATGAGCAATTTCTCTTACCTCAATTTGTGTCAGATCTACTGGAGCATCATGAGCATGTATTATGACGTCACAATATATGATGACATCATAATTAGTATGCACTATGACGTCACAATGTACTATGACGTCATAATGTATCCACATTATGACATCAAAATATATTACGAGAGCGCAATTTGCAGCTATTATGAGCAAATTCTCTTACCCCAATTTGTGTCACATCTACTGGAGCATCATGAGCATGTATTATGACGTCACAGTATATGATGACATCATAATTAGTATGCACTATGACGTCACAATGTATTATGACGTCATAATGTATCCGCATTATGACATCACAATATATTATGAGAGCGCAATTTGCAGGTATTATGAGCAATTGCTCTTACCCCAATTTGTGTCACATCTACTGGAGCATCATGAGCATGTATTATGACGTCACAGTATATGATGACATCATAATTAGTATGCACTATAACGTCACAATGTATTGTGACGTCATAATATATCCGCATTATGACATCACAATATATTATGAGAGCGCAATTTGCAGGTATTATGAGCAATTTCTCTTACCCCAATTTGTGTCACATCTACTGGAGCATCATGAGCATGTATTATGACGTCACAGTATATGATGACATCATAATTAGTATGCACTATGACGTCACAATGTATTATGACGTCATAATGTATCCGCATTATGACATCACAATATATTATGAGAGCGCAATTTGCAGGTATTATGAGCAATTTCTCTTACCCCAATTTGTGTCACATCTACTGGAGCATCATGAGCATGTATTATGACGTCACAGTATATGATGACATCATAATTAGTATGCACTATGACGTCACAATGTATTATGACGTCATAATGTATCCGCATTATGACATCACAATATATTATGAGAGCGCAATTTGCAGGTATTATGAGCAATTGCTCTTACCAGAATTTGTGTCACATCTACTGGAGCATCATGAGCATGTATTTTGACGTCACAATATATGATGACATCATAATTAGTATGCACTATGACGTCACAATGTATTATGACGTCATAATGTATCCGCATTATGACATCACAATATATTACGAGAGCGCAATTTGCAGGTATTATGAGCAATTTCTCTTACCCCAATTTGTGTCACATCTACTGGAGCATCATGAGCATGTATTATGACGTCACAGTATATGATGACATCATAATTAGTATGCACTATGACGTCACAATGTATTATGACGTCATAATGTATCCGCATTATGACATCACAATATATTACGAGAGCGCAATTTGCAGGTATTATGAGCAATTTCTCTTACCCCAATTTGTGTCACATCTACTGGAGCATCATGAGCATGTATTATGACGTCACAGTATATGATGACATCATAATTAGTATGCACTATGACGTCACAATGTATTATGACGTCATAATGTATCCGCATTATGACATCACAATATATTATGAGAGCGCAATTTGCAGGTATTATGAGCAATTGCTCTTACCAGAATTTGTGTCACATCTACTGGAGCATCATGAGCATGTATTATGACGTCACAGTATATGATGACATCATAATTAGTGTGCACTATGACGTCACAATGTATTATGACGTCATAATGTATCCGCATTATGACATCACAATATATTACGAGAGCGCAATTTGCAGGTATTATGAGCAATTTCTCTTACCCCAATTTGTGTCACATCTACTGGAGCATCATGAGCATGTATTATGACGTCACAGTATATGATGACATCATAATTAGTATGCACTATGACGTCACAATGTATTATGACGTCATAATATATCCGCATTATGACATCACAATATATTATGAGAGCGCAATTTGCAGGTATTATGAGCAATTTCTCTTACCCCAATTTGTGTCACATCTACTGGAGCATCATGAGCATGTATTATGACGTCACAGTATATGATGACATCATAATTAGTATGCACTATGACGTCACAATGTATTATGACGTCATAATGTATCCGCATTATGACATCACAATATATTACGAGAGCGCAATTTGCAGGTATTATGAGCAATTTCTCTTACCCCAATTTGTGTCACATCTACTGGAGCATCATGAGCATGTATTATGACGTCACAGTATATGATGACATCATAATTAGTATGCACTTTGACGTCACAATGTATTATGACGTCATAATGTATCCGCATTATGACATCACAATATATTACGAGAGCGCAATTTGCAGGTATTATGAGCAATTTCTCTTACCGCAATTTGTGTCACATCTACTGGAGCATCATGAGCATGTATTATGACGTCACAGTATATGATGACATCATAATTAGTATGCACTATGACGTCACAATGTATTATGACGTCATAATATATCCGCATTATGACATCACAATATATTATGAGAGCGCAATTTGCAGGTATTATGAGCAATTTCTCTTACCCCAATTTGTGTCACATCTACTGGAGCATCATGAGCATGTATTATGACGTCAAAGTATACGATGACATCATAATTAGTATGCACTATGACGTCACAATGTATTATGACGTCATAATGTATCCGCATTATGACATCACAATATATTACGAGAGCGCAATTTGCAGGTATTATGAGCAATTTCTCTTACCCCAATTTGTGTCACATCTACTGGAGCATCATGAGCATGTATTATGACGTCACAATATATAATGACATCATAATTAGTATGCACTATGACGTCACAATGTATTATGACGTCATAATGTTTCCGCATTGTGACATCACAATATATTATGAGCGCGCAATTTGCAGGTATTATGAGCAATTTCTCTTACCCCAATTTGTGTCACATCTACTGGAGCATCATGAGCATGTATTATGACGTCACAGTATATGATGACATCATAATTAGTATGCACTATGACGTCACAATGTATTATGACGTCATAATGTGTCCGCATTATGACATCACAGTATATTATGAGAGCGCAATTTGCAGGTATTATGAGCAATTTCTCTTACCCCAATTTGTGTCACATCTACTGGAGCATCATGGGCATGTATTATGACGTCACAGTATATGATGACATCATAATTAGTATGCACTATGACGTCACAATGTATTATGACGTCATAATGTATCCGCATTATGATATCACAGTATATTACGAGAGCGCAATTTGCAGGTACTATGAGCAATTTCTCTTACCCCAATTTGTGTCACATCTACTGGAGCATCATGAGCATGTATTATGACGTCACAGTATATGATGACATCATAATTAGTATGCACTATGACATCACAATGTATTATGACGTCATAATGTATCCGCATTATGACATCACAATATTTTGTGAGAGCACAATTTGCAGGTATTATGAGCAATTTCTCTTACCCCAATTTGTGTCACATCTACTGGAGCACCATGAGCATGTATTATGAGATCACAGCATATGATGACATCATAACTAGTATGCACTATGACATCACAATGTATTATGACGTCATAATGTTTCCGCATTATGACATCACAATATATTATGAGAGCGCAATTTGCAGGCATTATGAGCAATTTCTCTTACCTCAATTTGTGTCAGATCTACTGGAGCATCATGAGCATGTATTATGACGTCACAGTATATGATGACATCATAATTTGTATGCACTATGACGTCACAATGTATTATGACATCATAATGTATCCGCATTATGACATCACAATACATTATGAGAGCACAATTTGCAGGTTTTATGACAAATTTCGCTTACCCCAATTTGTGTCACATTTACTGGAGCATCATGAGCATGTATTATGACGTCACAGTATATGATGACATCATAATTAGTATGCACTATGACATCACAATGTACTATGACGTCATAATGTATCCGCATTATAACATCACAATATATTACGAGAGCGCAATTTGCAGCTATTATGAGCAAATTCTCTTACCCCAATTTGTGTCACATGCACTGGAGCATCATGAGCATGTAGTATGACGTCACAGTATATGATGACATCATAATTAGTATGCACTATGACGCCACAATGTATTATGACGTCATAATGTATCCGCATTATGACATCACAATATATTATGAGAGCGCAATTTGCAGGTATTATGAGCAATTTCTCTTACCCCAATTTGTGTCAGATCTATTATAGCATCATGAGCATGTATTATGACGTTACAGTATATGATGACATCATAATTAGTATGCACTATGACGTCACAATGTATTATGACGTCATAATGTATCCGCATTATGACATCACAATATATTATGAGAGCGCAATTTGCAGGTATTATGAGCAATTTCTCTTACCCCAATTTGTGTCACATCTACTGGAGCATCATGAGCATGTATTATGACGTCACAGTATATGATGACATCATAATTAGTATGCACTATGACGTCACAATGTATTATGACGTCATAATGTATCCGCATTATGACATCACAGTATATTACGAGAGTGCAATTTGCAGGTACTATGAGCAATTTCTCTTACCCCAATTTGTGTCACATCTACTGGAGCATCATGAGCATGTATTATGACGTCACAGTATATGATGACATCATAATTAGTATGCACTATGACGTCACAATGTATTATGACGTCATAATATATCCGCATTATGACATGACAGTATATTACGAGAGCGCAATTTGCAGGTACTATGAGCAATTTCTCTTACCCCAATTTGTGTCACATCTACTGGAGCATCATGAGCATGTATTATGACGTCACAGTATATGATGACATCATAATTAGTGTGCACTATGACGTCACAATGTATTATGACGTCATAATGTATCCGCATTATGACATCACAATATATTACGAGAGCGCAATTTGCAGGTATTATGAGCAATTTCTCTTACCCCAATTTGTGTCACATCTACTGGAGCATCATGAGCATGTATTATGACGTCACAGTATATGATGACATCATAATTAGTATGCACTATGACGTCACAATGTATTATGACGTCATAATGTATCCGCTTTATGACATCACAATATATTATGAGAGCGCAATTTGCAGGTATTATGAGCAATTGCTCTTACCAGAATTTGTGTCACATCTACTGGAGCATCATGAGCATGTATTATGACGTCACAGTATATGATGACATCATAATTAGTATGCACTATGACGTCACAATGTATTATGACGTCATAATGTATCCGCATTATGACATCACAGTATATTACGAGAGCGCAATTTGCAGGTATTATGAGCAATTTCTCTTACCCCAATTTGTGTCACATCTACTGGAGCATCATGAGCATGTATTATGACGTCACAGTATATGATGACATCATAATTAGTATGCACTATGACGTCACAATGTATTATGACGTCATAATGTATCCGCATTATGACATCACAGTATTTTGTGAGAGCAGAATTTGCAGGTATTATGAGCAATTTCTCTTACCCCAATTTGTGTCACATCTACTGGAGCACCATGAGCATGTATTATCACATCACAGCATATGATGACATCATAGCTAGTATGCACTATGACATCTCAATGTATTATGACGTCATAATGTTTCCGCATTATGACATCACAATATATTATGAGAGCGCAATTTGCAGGTATTATGAGCAATTGCTCTTACCAGAATTTGTGTCACATCTACTGGAGCATCATGAGCATGTATTATGACGTCACAGTATATGATGACATCATAATTAGTGTGCACTATGACGTCACAATGTATTATGACGTCATAATGTATCCGCATTATGACATCACAATATATTACGAGAGCGCAATTTGCAGGTATTATGAGCAATTTCTCTTACCCCAATTTGTGTCACATCTACTGGAGCATCATGAGCATGTATTATGACGTCACAGTATATGATGACATCATAATTAGTATGCACTATGACGTCACAATGTATTATGACGTCATAATATATCCGCATTATGACATCACAATATATTATGAGAGCGCAATTTGCAGGTATTATGAGCAATTTCTCTTACCCCAATTTGTGTCACATCTACTGGAGCATCATGAGCATGTATTATGACGTCACAGTATATGATGACATCATAATTAGTATGCACTATGACGTCACAATGTATTATGACGTCATAATGTATCCGCATTATGACATCACAATAAATTACGAGAGCGCAATTTGCAGGTATTATGAGCAATTTCTCTTACCCCAATTTGTGTCACATCTACTGGAGCATCATGAGCATGTATTATGACGTCACAGTATATGATGACATCATAATTAGTATGCACTATGACGTCACAATGTATTATGACGTCATAATGTTTCCGCATTGTGACATCACAATATATTATGAGCGCGCAATTTGCAGGTATTATGAGCAATTTCTCTTACCCCAATTTGTGTCACATCTACTGGAGCATCATGAGCATGTATTATGACGTCACAGTATATGATGACATCATAATTAGTATGCACTATGACGTCACAATGTATTATGACGTCATAATGTGTCCGCATTATGACATCACAGTATATTATGAGAGCGCAATTTGCAGGTATTATGAGCAATTTCTCTTACCCCAATTTGTGTCACATCTACTGGAGCATCATGAGCATGTATTATGACGTCACAGTATATGATGACATCATAATTAGTATGCACTTTGACGTCACAATGTATTATGACGTCATAATGTATCCGCATTATGACATCACAATATATTACGAGAGCGCAATTTGCAGGTATTATGAGCAATTTCTCTTACCGCAATTTGTGTCACATCTACTGGAGCATCATGAGCATGTATTATGACGTCACAGTATATGATGACATCATAATTAGTATGCACTATGACGTCACAATGTATTATGACGTCATAATATATCCGCATTATGACATCACAATATATTATGAGAGCGCAATTTGCAGGTATTATGAGCAATTTCTCTTACCCCAATTTGTGTCACATCTACTGGAGCATCATGAGCATGTATTATGACGTCAAAGTATACGATGACATCATAATTAGTATGCACTATGACGTCACAATGTATTATGACGTCATAATGTATCCGCATTATGACATCACAATATATTACGAGAGCGCAATTTGCAGGTATTATGAGCAATTTCTCTTACCCCAGTTTGTGTCACATCTACTGGAGCATCATGAGCATGTATTATGACGTCACAGTATATAATGACATCATAATTAGTATGCACTATGACGTCACAATGTATTATGACGTCATAATGTTTCCGCATTGTGACATCACAATATATTATGAGCGCGCAATTTGCAGGTATTATGAGCAATTTCTCTTACCCCAATTTGTGTCACATCTACTGGAGCATCATGAGCATGTATTATGACGTCACAGTATATGATGACATCATAATTAGTATGCACTATGACGTCACAATGTATTATGACGTCATAATGTGTCCGCATTATGACATCACAGTATATTATGAGAGCGCAATTTGCAGGTATTATGAGCAATTTCTCTTACCCCAATTTGTGTCACATCTACTGGAGCATCATGGGCATGTATTATGACGTCACAGTATATGATGACATCATAATTAGTATGCACTATGACGTCACAATGTATTATGACGTCATAATGTATCCGCATTATGATATCACAGTATATTACGAGAGCGCAATTTGCAGGTACTATGAGCAATTTCTCTTACCCCAATTTGTGTCACATCTACTGGAGCATCATGAGCATGTATTATGACGTCACAGTATATGATGACATCATAATTAGTATGCACTATGACATCACAATGTATTATGACGTCATTATGTATCCGCATTATGACATCACAATATTTTGTGAGAGCACAATTTGCAGGTATTATGAGCAATTTCTCTTACCCCAATTTGTGTCACATCTACTGGAGCACCATGAGCATGTATTATGAGATCACAGCATATGATGACATCATAACTAGTATGCACTATGACATCACAATGTATTATGACGTCATAATGTTTCCGCATTATGACATCACAATATATTATGAGAGCGCAATTTGCAGGCATTATGAGCAATTTCTCTTACCTCAATTTGTGTCAGATCTACTGGAGCATCATGAGCATGTATTATGACGTCACTGTATATGATGACATCATAATTTGTATGCACTATGACGTCACAATGTATTATGACATCATAATGTATCCGCATTATGACATTACAATACATTATGAGAGCACAATTTGAAGGTTTTATGACAAATTTCGCTTACCCCAATTTGTGTCACATTTACTGGAGCATCATGAGCATGTATTATGACGTCACAGTATATGAGGACATCATAATTAGTATGCACTATGACATCACAATGTACTATGACGTCATAATGTATCCGCATTATGACATCACAATATATTACGAGAGCGCAATTTGCAGCTATTATGAGCAAATTCTCTTACCCCAATTTGTGTCACATGCACTGGAGCATCATGAGCATGTATTATGACGTCACAGTATATGATGACATCATAATTAGTATGCACTATGACGCCACAATGTATTATGACGTCATAATGTATCCGCATTATGACATCACAATATATTATGAGAGCGCAATTTGCAGGTATTATGAGCAATTTCTCTTACCCCAATTTGTGTCACATCTATTATAGCATCATGAGCATGTATTATGACGTTACAGTATATGATGACATCATAATTAGTATGCACTATGACGTCACAATGTATTATGACGTCATAATGTATCCGCATTATGACATCACAATATAATATGAGAGCGCAATTTGCAGGTATTATGAGCAATTTCTCTTACCCCAATTTGTGTCACATCTACTGGAGCATCATGAGCATGTATTATGACGTCACAGTATATGATGACATCATAATTAGTATGCACTATGACGTCACAATGTATTATGACGTCATAATGTATCCGCATTATGACATCACAGTATATTACGAGAGTGCAATTTGCAGGTACTATGAGCAATTTCTCTTACCCCAATTTGTGTCACATCTACTGGAGCATCATGAGCATGTATTATGACGTCACAGTATATGATGACATCATAATTAGTATGCACTATGACGTCACAATGTATTATGACGTCATAATATATCCGCATTATGACATGACAGTATATTACGAGAGCGCAATTTGCAGGTACTATGAGCAATTTCTCTTACCCCAATTTGTGTCACATCTACTGGAGCATCATGAGCATGTATTATGACGTCACAGTATATGATGACATCATAATTAGTGTGCACTATGACGTCACAATGTATTATGACGTCATAATGTATCCGCATTATGACATCACAATATATTACGAGAGCGCAATTTGCAGGTATTATGAGCAATTTCTCTTGCCCCAATTTGTGTCACATCTACTGGAGCATCATGAGCATGTATTATGACGTCACAGTATATGATGACATCATAATTAGTATGCACTATGACGTCACAATGTATTATGACGTCATAATATATCCGCATTATGACATCACAATATATTATGAGAGCGCAATTTGCAGGTATTATGAGCAATTTCTCTTACCCCAATTTGTGTCACATCTACTGGAGCATCATGAGCATGTATTATGACGTCACAGTATATGATGACATCATAATTAGTATGCACTATGACGTCACAATGTATTATGACGTCATAATGTATCCGCATTATGACATCACAATATATTACGAGAGCGCAATTTGCAGGTATTATGAGCAATTTCTCTTACCCCAATTTGTGTCACATCTACTGAAGCATCATGAGCATGTATTATGACGTCACAGTATATGAGGACATCATAATTAGTATGCACTATGACGTCACAATGTATTATGACGTCATAATGTTTCCGCATTGTGACATCACAATATATTATGAGCGCGCAATTTGCAGGTATTATGAGCAGTTTCTCTTACCCCAATTTGTGTCACATCTACTGGAGCATCATGAGCATGTATTATGACGTCACAGTATATGATGACATCATAATTAGTATGCACTATGACGTCACAATGTATTATGACGTCATAATGTGTCCGCATTATGACATCACAGTATATTATGAGAGCGCATTTTGCAGGTATTATGAGCAATTTCTCTTACCCCAATTTGTGTCACATCTACTGGAGCGTCATGAGCATGTATTATGACGTCACAGTATATGATGACATCATAATTAGTATGCACTTTGACGTCACAATGTATTATGACGTCATAATGTATCCGCATTATGACATCACAATATATTATGAGAGCGCAATTTGCAGGTATTATGAGCAATTTCTCTTACCCCAATTTGTGTCACATCTACTGGAGCATCATGAGCATGTATTATGACGTCACAGTATATGATGACATCATAATTAGTATGCACTATGACGTCACAATGTATTATGACGTCATAATGTATCCGCATTATGACATCACAATATATTACGAGAGCGCAATTTGCAGGTATTATGAGCAATTTCTCTTACCCCAATTTGTGTCACATCTACTGGAGCATCATGAGCATGTATTATGACGTCACAGTATATGATGACATCATAATTAGTGTGCACTATGACGTCACAATGTATTATGACGTCATAATGTATCCGCATAATGACATCACAATATATTATGAGAGCGCAATTTGCAGGTATTATGAGCAATTTCTCTTGCCCCAATTTGTGTCACATCTACTGGAGCATCATGAGCATGTATTATGACGTCACAGTATATGATGACATCATAATTAGTATGCACTATGACGTCACAATGTATTATGACGTCATAATATATCCGCATTATGACATCACAATATATTATGAGAGCGCAATTTGCAGGTATTATGAGCAATTTCTCTTACCCCAATTTGTGTCACATCTACTGGAGCATCATGAGCATGTATTATGACGTCACAGTATATGATGACATCATAATTACTATGCACTATGACGTCACAATGTATTATGACGTCATAATGTATCCGCATTATGACATCACAATATATTACGAGAGCGCAATTTGCAGGTATTATGAGCAATTTCTCTTACCCCAATTTGTGTCACATCTACTGGAGCATCATGAGCATGTATTATGACGTCACAGTATATGAGGACATCATAATTAGTATGCACTATGACGTCACAATGTATTATGACGTCATAATGTTTCCGCATTGTGACATCACAATATATTATGAGCGCGCAATTTGCAGGTATTATGAGCAATTTCTCTTACCCCAATTTGTGTCACATCTACTGGAGCATCATGAGCATGTATTATGACGTCACAGTATATGATGACATCATAATTAGTATTCACTATGACGTCACAATGTATTATGACGTCATAATGTGTCCGCATTATGACATCACAGTATATTATGAGAGCGCATTTTGCAGGTATTATGAGCAATTTCTCTTACCCCAATTTGTGTCACATCTACTGGAGCATCATGAGCATGTATTATGACGTCACAGTATATGATGACATCATAATTAGTATGCACTATGACGTCACAATGTATTATGACGTCATAATGTATCCGCATTATGACATCACAATATATTACGAGAGCGCAATTTGCAGGTATTATGAGCAATTTCTCTTACCCCAATTTGTGTCACATCTACTGGAGCATCATGAGCATGTATTATGACGTCACAGTATATGATGACATCATAATTAGTATGCACTATGACGTCACAATGTATTATGACATCATAATGTATCCGCATTATGACATCACAATACATTATGAGAGCACAATTTGCAGGTTTTATGACAAATTTCGCTTACCCCAATTTGTGTCACATTTACTGGAGCATCATGAGCATGTATTATGACGTCACAGTACATGATGACATCATAATTAGTATGCACTATGACATCACAATGTACTATGACGTCATAATGTATCCGCATTATGACATCACAATATATTACGAGAGCGCAATTTGCAGCTATTATGAGCAAATTCTCTTACCCCAATTTGTGTCACATGCACTGGAGCATCATGAGCATGTATTATGACATCACAGTATATGATGACATCATAATTAGTATGCACTATGACGTCACAATGTATTATGACGTCATAATGTATCCGCATTATGACATCACAATATGTTATGAGAGCGCAATTTGCAGGTGTTATGAGCAATTTCTCTTACCCCAATTTGTGTCACATCTACTGGAGCATCATGAGCATGTATTATGACGTCACAGTATATGATGACATCATAATTAGTATGCACTATGACGTCACAATGTATTATGACGTCATATTGTATCCGCATTATGACATCACAATATATTACGAGAGCGCAATTTGCAGGTACTATGAGCAATTTCTCTTACCCCAATTTGTGTCACATCTACTGGAGCATCATGAGCATGTAGTATGACGTCACAGTATATGATGACATCATAATTAGTATGCACTATGACATCACAATGTATTATGACGTCATAATGTATCCGCATTATGACATCACAATATTTTGTGAGAGCACAATTTGCAGGTATTATGAGCAATTTCTCTTACCACAATTTGTGTCAAATCTACTGGAGCACCATGAGCATGTATTATGACATCACAGCATATGATGACATCATAACTAGTATGCACTATGACATCACAATGTATTATGACGTCATAATGTTTCCGCATTATGACATCACAATATATTATGAGAGCGCAATTTGCAGGCATTATGAGCAATTTCTCTTACCTCAATTTCTGTCAGATCTACTGGAGCATCATGAGCATGTATTATGACGTCACAATATATGATGACTTCATAATTAGTATGCACTATGACGTCACAATGTATTATGACGTCATAACGTATCCGCATTATGACATCTCAATATATTATGAGAGCGCAATTAGCAGGTATTATGAGCAATTTCTCCTACCCCAATTTGTGTCACATCTACTGGAGCATCATGAGCATGTATTATGACGTCACAGTATATGATGACATCATAATTAGTATGCACTATGACGTCACAATATATTATGACGTCATAATGTTTCCGCATTATGACATCCCAATATATTATGAGAGCGCAATTTGCAGGCATTATGAACAATTTCTCTTAACTCAATTTGTGTCAGATCTACTGGGGCATCATGAGCATGTATTATGACGTCAAAATATATGATGACATCATAATTAGTAGGCACTATGACGTCACAATGTATTATGACGTCATAATGTATCAGCATTATGACATCACAATATATTATGAGAGCGCAATTTGCAGGTATTATGAGCAATTTCTCTTACCCCAATTTGTGTCACATCTACTGGAGCATCATGAGCATGTATTATGACGTCACAGTATATGATGACATCATAATTAGTATGCACTATGACGTCACAATGTATTATGACGTCATAATATATCCGCATTATGACATCACAATATATTATGAGAGCGCAATTTGCAGGTATTATGAGCAATTTCTCTTACCCCAATTTGTGTCACATCTACTGGAGCATCATGAGCATGTATTATGACGTCAAAGTATACGATGACATCATAATTAGTATGCACTATGACGTCACAATGTATTATGACGTCATAATGTATCCGCATTATGACATCACAATATATTACGAGAGCGCAATTTGCAGGTATTATGAGCAATTTCTCTTACCCCAGTTTGTGTCACATCTACTGGAGCATCATGAGCATGTATTATGACGTCACAGTATATAATGACATCATAATTAGTATGCACTATGACGTCACAATGTATTATGACGTCATAATGTTTCCGCATTGTGACATCACAATATATTATGAGCGCGCAATTTGCAGGTATTATGAGCAATTTCTCTTACCCCAATTTGTGTCACATCTACTGGAGCATCATGAGCATGTATTATGACGTCACAGTATATGATGACATCATAATTAGTATGCACTATGACGTCACAATGTATTATGACGTCATAATGTGTCCGCATTATGACATCACAGTATATTATGAGAGCGCAATTTGCAGGTATTATGAGCAATTTCTCTTACCCCAATTTGTGTCACATCTACTGGAGCATCATGGGCATGTATTATGACGTCACAGTATATGATGACATCATAATTAGTATGCACTATGACGTCACAATGTATTATGACGTCATAATGTATCCGCATTATGATATCACAGTATATTACGAGAGCGCAATTTGCAGGTACTATGAGCAATTTCTCTTACCCCAATTTGTGTCACATCTACTGGAGCATCATGAGCATGTATTATGACGTCACAGTATATGATGACATCATAATTAGTATGCACTATGACATCACAATGTATTATGACGTCATTATGTATCCGCATTATGACATCACAATATTTTGTGAGAGCACAATTTGCAGGTATTATGAGCAATTTCTCTTACCCCAATTTGTGTCACATCTACTGGAGCACCATGAGCATGTTTTATGAGATCACAGCATATGATGACATCATAACTAGTATGCACTATGACATCACAATGTATTATGACGTCATAATGTTTCCGCATTATGACATCACAATATATTATGAGAGCGCAATTTGCAGGCATTATGAGCAATTTCTCTTACCTCAATTTGTGTCAGATCTACTGGAGCATCATGAGCATGTATTATGACGTCACAGTATATGATGACATCATAATTTGTATGCACTATGACGTCACAATGTATTATGACATCATAATGTATCCGCATTATGACATTACAATACATTATGAGAGCACAATTTGAAGGTTTTATGACAAATTTCGCTTACCCCAATTTGTGTCACATTTACTGGAGCATCATGAGCATGTATTATGACGTCACAGTATATGATGACATCATAATTAGTATGCACTATGACATCACAATGTACTATGACGTCATAATGTATCCGCATTATGACATCACAATATATTACGAGAGCGCAATTTGCAGCTATTATGAGCAAATTCTCTTACCCCAATTTGTGTCACATGCACTGGAGCATCATGAGCATGTATTATGACGTCACAGTATATGATGACATCATAATTAGTATTCACTATGACGCCACAATGTATTATGACGTCATAATGTATCCGCATTATGACATCACAATATATTATGAGAGCGCAATTTGCAGGTATTATGAGCAATTTCTCTTACCCCAATTTGTGTCACATCTATTATAGCATCATGAGCATGTATTATGACGTTACAGTATATGATGACATCATAATTAGTATGCACTATGACGTCACAATGTATTATGACGTCATAATGTATCCGCATTATGACATCACAATATAATATGAGAGCGCAATTTGCAGGTATTATGAGCAATTTCTCTTACCCCAATTTGTGTCACATCTACTGGAGCATCATGAGCATGTATTATGACGTCACAGTATATGATGACATCATAATTAGTATGCACTATGACGTCACAATGTATTATGACGTCATAATGTATCCGCATTATGACATCACAGTATATTACGAGAGTGCAATTTGCAGGTACTATGAGCAATTTCTCTTACCCCAATTTGTGTCACATCTACTGGAGCATCATGAGCATGTATTATGACGTCACAGTATATGATGACATCATAATTAGTATGCACTATGACGTCACAATGTATTATGACGTCATAATATATCCGCATTATGACATGACAGTATATTACGAGAGCGCAATTTGCAGGTACTATGAGCAATTTCTCTTACCCCAATTTGTGTCACATCTACTGGAGCATCATGAGCATGTATTATGACGTCACAGTATATGATGACATCATAATTAGTGTGCACTATGACGTCACAATGTATTATGACGTCATAATGTATCCGCATTATGACATCACAATATATTACGAGAGCGCAATTTGCAGGTATTATGAGCAATTTCTCTTGCCCCAATTTGTGTCACATCTACTGGAGCATCATGAGCATGTATTATGACGTCACAGTATATGATGACATCATAATTAGTATGCACTATGACGTCACAATGTATTATGACGTCATAATATATCCGCATTATGACATCACAATATATTATGAGAGCGCAATTTGCAGGTATTATGAGCAATTTCTCTTACCCCAATTTGTGTCACATCTACTGGAGCATCATGAGCATGTATTATGACGTCACAGTATATGATGACATCATAATTAGTATGCACTATGACGTCACAATGTATTATGACGTCATAATGTATCCGCATTATGACATCACAATATATTACGAGAGCGCAATTTGCAGGTATTATGAGCAATTTCTCTTACCCCAATTTGTGTCACATCTACTGAAGCATCATGAGCATGTATTATGACGTCACAGTATATGAGGACATCATAATTAGTATGCACTATGACGTCACAATGTATTATGACGTCATAATGTTTCCGCATTGTGACATCACAATATATTATGAGCGCGCAATTTGCAGGTATTATGAGCAGTTTCTCTTACCCCAATTTGTGTCACATCTACTGGAGCATCATGAGCATGTATTATGACGTCACAGTATATGATGACATCATAATTAATATGCACTATGACGTCACAATGTATTATGACGTCATAATGTGTCCGCATTATGACATCACAGTATATTATGAGAGCGCATTTTGCAGGTATTATGAGCAATTTCTCTTACCCCAATTTGTGTCACATCTACTGGAGCGTCATGAGCATGTATTATGACGTCACAGTATATGATGACATCATAATTAGTATGCACTTTGACGTCACAATGTATTATGACGTCATAATGTATCCGCATTATGACATCACAATATATTATGAGAGCGCAATTTGCAGGTATTATGAGCAATTTCTCTTACCCCAATTTGTGTCACATCTACTGGAGCATCATGAGCATGTATTATGACGTCACAGTATATGATGACATCATAATTAGTATGCACTATGACGTCACAATGTATTATGACGTCATAATGTATCCGCATTATGACATCACAATATATTCGAGAGCGCAATTTGCAGGTATTATGAGCAATTTCTCTTACCCCAATTTGTGTCACATCTACTGGAGCATCATGAGCATGTATTATGACGTCACAGTATATGATGACATCATAATTAGTGTGCACTATGACGTCACAATGTATTATGACGTCATAATGTATCCGCATAATGACATCACAATATATTATGAGAGCGCAATTTGCAGGTATTATGAGCAATTTCTCTTGCCCCAATTTGTGTCACATCTACTGGAGCATCATGAGCATGTATTATGACGTCACAGTATATGATGACATCATAATTAGTATGCACTATGACGTCACAATGTATTATGACGTCATAATATATCCGCATTATGACATCACAATATATTATGAGAGCGCAATTTGCAGGTATTATGAGCAATTTCTCTTACCCCAATTTGTGTCACATCTACTGGAGCATCATGAGCATGTATTATGACGTCACAGTATATGATGACATCATAATTACTATGCACTATGACGTCACAATGTATTATGACGTCATAATGTATCCGCATTATGACATCACAATATATTACGAGAGCGCAATTTGCAGGTATTATGAGCAATTTCTCTTACCCCAATTTGTGTCACATCTACTGGAGCATCATGAGCATGTATTATGACGTCACAGTATATGAGGACATCATAATTAGTATGCACTATGACGTCACAATGTATTATGACGTCATAATGTTTCCGCATTGTGACATCACAATATATTATGAGCGCGCAATTTGCAGGTATTATGAGCAATTTCTCTTACCCCAATTTGTGTCACATCTACTGGAGCATCATGAGCATGTATTATGACGTCACAGTATATGATGACATCATAATTAGTATGCACTATGACGTCACAATGTATTATGACGTCATAATGTGTCCGCATTATGACATCACAGTATATTATGAGAGCGCATTTTGCAGGTATTATGAGCAATTTCTCTTACCCCAATTTGTGTCACATCTACTGGAGCATCATGAGCATGTATTATGACGTCACAGTATATGATGACATCATAATTAGTATGCACTATGACGTCACAATGTATTATGACGTCATAATGTATCCGCATTATGACATCACAATATATTACGAGAGCGCAATTTGCAGGTATTATGAGCAATTTCTCTTACCCCAATTTGTGTCACATCTACTGGAGCATCATGAGCATGTATTATGACGTCACAGTATATGATGACATCATAATTAGTATGCACTATGACGTCACAATGTATTATGACATCATAATGTATCCGCATTATGACATCACAATACATTATGAGAGCACAATTTGCAGGTTTTATGACAAATTTCGCTTACCCCAATTTGTGTCACATTTACTGGAGCATCATGAGCATGTATTATGACGTCACAGTATATGATGACATCATAATTAGTATGCACTATGACATCACAATGTACTATGACGTCATAATGTATCCGCATTATGACATCACAATATATTACGAGAGCGCAATTTGCAGCTATTATGAGCAAATTCTCTTACCCCAATTTGTGTCACATGCACTGGAGCATCATGAGCATGTATTATGACGTCACAGTATATGATGACATCATAATTAGTATGCACTATGACGCCACAATGTATTATGACGTCATAATGTATCCGCATTATGACATCACAATATATTATGAGAGCGCAACTTGCAGGTATTATGAGCAATTTCTCTTACCCCAATTTGTGTCACATCTATTATAGCATCATGAGCATGTATTATGACGTTACAGTATATGATGACATCATAATTAGTATGCACTATGACGTCACAATGTATTATGACGTCATAATGTATCCGCATTATGACATCACAATATATTATGAGAGCGCAATTTGCAGGTATTATGAGCAATTTCTCTTACCCCAATTTGTGTCACATCTACTGGAGCATCATGAGCATGTATTATGACGTCACAGTATATGATGACATCATAATTAGTATGCACTGTGACGTCACAATGTATTATGACGTCATAATGTATCCGCATTATGACATCACAGTATATTACGAGAGTGCAATTTGCAGGTACTATGAGCAATTTCTCTTACCCCAATTTGTGTCACATCCACTGGAGCATCATGAGCATGTATTATGATGTCACAGTATATGATGACATCATAATTAGTATGCACTATGACGTCACAATGTATTATGACGTCATAATGTATCCGAATTATGAATTATGACATCACAATATATTATGAGAGCGCAATTTGCAGGTATTATGAGCAATTTCTCTTACCCCAATTTGTGTCACATCTACTGGAGCATCATGAGCATGTATTATGACGTCACAGTATATGATGACATCATAATTAGTATGCACTATGACGTCACAATATATTATGACGTCATAATGTATCCGCATTGTGACATCACAATATATTATGAGAGCGCAATTTGCAGGTATTATGAGCAATTTCTCTTACCCCAATTTGTGTCACATCTACTGGAGCATCATGAGCATGTATTATGACGTCACAGTATATGATGACATCATAATTAGTATGCACTATGACGTCACAATGTATTATGACGTCATAATGTATCCGCATTATGACATCACAATATGTTATGAGAGCGCAATTTGCAGGTGTTATGAGCAATTTCTCTTACCCCAATTTGTGTCACATCTACTGGAGCATCATGAGCATGTATTATGACGTCACAGTATATGATGACATCATAATTAGTATGCACTATGACGTCACAATGTATTATGACGTCATATTGTATCCGCATTATGACATCACAATATATTACGAGAGCGCAATTTGCAGGTACTATGAGCAATTTCTCTTACCCCAATTTGTGTCACATCTACTGGAGCATCATGAGCATGTAGTATGACGTCACAGTATATGATGACATCATAATTAGTATGCACTATGACATCACAATGTATTATGACGTCATAATGTATCCGCATTATGACATCACAATATTTTGTGAGAGCACAATTTGGAGGTATTATGAGCAATTTCTCTTACCACAATTTGTGTCAAATCTACTGGAGCACCATGAGCATGTATTATGACATCACAGCATATGATGACATCATAACTAGTATGCACTATGACATCACAATGTATTATGACGTCATAATGTTTCCGCATTATGACATCACAATATATTATGAGAGCGCAATTTGCAGGCATTATGAGCAATTTCTCTTACCTCAATTTCTGTCAGATCTACTGGAGCATCATGAGCATGTATTATGACGTCACAATATATGATGACTTCATAATTAGTATGCACTATGACGTCACAATGTATTATGACGTCATAACGTATCCGCATTATGACATCTCAATATATTATGAGAGCGCAATTAGCAGGTATTATGAGCAATTTCTCTTACCCCAATTTGTGTCACATCTACTGGAGCATCATGAGCATGTATTATGACGTCACAGTATATGATGACATCATAATTAGTATGCACTATGACGTCACAATATATTATGACGTCATAATGTTTCCGCATTATGACATCCCAATATATTATGAGAGCGCAATTTGCAGGCATTATGAACAATTTCTCTTACCTCAATTTGTGTCAGATCTACTGGGGCATCATGAGCATGTATTATGACGTCAAAATATATGATGACATCATAATTAGTAGGCACTATGACGTCACAATGTATTATGACGTCATAATGTATCAGCATTATGACATCACAATATATTATGAGAGCGCAATTTGCAGGTATTATGAGCAATTTCTCTTACCCCAATTTGTGTCACATCTACTGGAGCATCATGAGCATGTATTATGATGTCACAGTATATGATGACATCATAATTAGTATGCACAATGACGTAACATTATATTATGACGTCATAATGTATCCGCATTGTGACATCACAATATATTATGAGAGCGCAATTTGCAGGTATTATGAGCAATTTCTCTTACCCCAATTTGTGTCACATCTACTGCAGCATCACGAGCATGTATTATGACGTCACAGTATATGATGACATCATAATTAGTATGCACTATGACGTCACAATGTATTATGACGTCATAATGTTTCCGCGTTATGACATCACAATATATTATGAGAGCGCAATTTGCAGGTTTTATGACAAATTTCCCTTACCCCAATTTGTGTCACATCTACTGTAGCATCATGAGCATGTATTATGACGTCACAGTATATGATGACATCATAATTAGTATGCACTATGATGTCACAATGTATTATGACGTCATAATGTATCCGCATTATGACATCACAATATATTACGAGAGCGCAATTTGCAGCTATTATGAGCAAATTCTCTTACCCCAATTTGTGTCACATGCACTGGAGCATCATGAGCATGTATTATGACGTCACAGTATATGATGACATCATAATTAGTATGCACTATGACGCCACAATGTATTATGACGTCATAATGTATCCGCATTATGACATCACAATATATTATGAGAGCGCAACTTGCAGGTATTATGAGCAATTTCTCTTACCCCAATTTGTGTCACATCTATTATAGCATCATGAGCATGTATTATGACGTTACAGTATATGATGACATCATAATTAGTATGCACTATGACGTCACAATGTATTATGACGTCATAATGTATCCGCATTATGACATCACAATATATTATGAGAGCGCAATTTGCAGGTATTATGAGCAATTTCTCTTACCCCAATTTGTGTCACATCTACTGGAGCATCATGAGCATGTATTATGACGTCACAGTATATGATGACATCATAATTAGTATGCACTGTGACGTCACAATGTATTATGACGTCATAATGTATCCGCATTATGACATCACAGTATATTACGAGAGTGCAATTTGCAGGTACTATGAGCAATTTCTCTTACCCCAATTTGTGTCACATCCACTGGAGCATCATGAGCATGTATTATGATGTCACAGTATATGATGACATCATAATTAGTATGCACTATGACGTCACAATGTATTATGACGTCATAATGTATCCGAATTATGAATTATGACATCACAATATATTATGAGAGCGCAATTTGCAGGTATTATGAGCAATTTCTCTTACCCCAATTTGTGTCACATCTACTGGAGCATCATGAGCATGTATTATGACGTCACAGTATATGATGACATCATAATTAGTATGCACTATGACGTCACAATATATTATGACGTCATAATGTATCCGCATTGTGACATCACAATATATTATGAGAGCGCAATTTGCAGGTATTATGAGCAATTTCTCTTACCCCAATTTGTGTCACATCTACTGGAGCATCATGAGCATGTATTATGACGTCACAGTATATGATGACATCATAATTAGTATGCACTATGACGTCACAATGTATTATGACGTCATAATGTATCCGCATTATGACATCACAATATGTTATGAGAGCGCAATTTGCAGGTGTTATGAGCAATTTCTCTTACCCCAATTTGTGTCACATCTACTGGAGCATCATGAGCATGTATTATGACGTCACAGTATATGATGACATCATAATTAGTATGCACTATGACGTCACAATGTATTATGACGTCATATTGTATCCGCATTATGACATCACAATATATTACGAGAGCGCAATTTGCAGGTACTATGAGCAATTTCTCTTACCCCAATTTGTGTCACATCTACTGGAGCATCATGAGCATGTAGTATGACGTCACAGTATATGATGACATCATAATTAGTATGCACTATGACATCACAATGTATTATGACGTCATAATGTATCCGCATTATGACATCACAATATTTTGTGAGAGCACAATTTGGAGGTATTATGAGCAATTTCTCTTACCACAATTTGTGTCAAATCTACTGGAGCACCATGAGCATGTATTATGACATCACAGCATATGATGACATCATAACTAGTATGCACTATGACATCACAATGTATTATGACGTCATAATGTTTCCGCATTATGACATCACAATATATTATGAGAGCGCAATTTGCAGGCATTATGAGCAATTTCTCTTACCTCAATTTCTGTCAGATCTACTGGAGCATCATGAGCATGTATTATGACGTCACAATATATGATGACTTCATAATTAGTATGCACTATGACGTCACAATGTATTATGACGTCATAACGTATCCGCATTATGACATCTCAATATATTATGAGAGCGCAATTAGCAGGTATTATGAGCAATTTCTCTTACCCCAATTTGTGTCACATCTACTGGAGCATCATGAGCATGTATTATGACGTCACAGTATATGATGACATCATAATTAGTATGCACTATGACGTCACAATATATTATGACGTCATAATGTTTCCGCATTATGACATCCCAATATATTATGAGAGCGCAATTTGCAGGCATTATGAACAATTTCTCTTACCTCAATTTGTGTCAGATCTACTGGGGCATCATGAGCATGTATTATGACGTCAAAATATATGATGACATCATAATTAGTAGGCACTATGACGTCACAATGTATTATGACGTCATAATGTATCAGCATTATGACATCACAATATATTATGAGAGCGCAATTTGCAGGTATTATGAGCAATTTCTCTTACCCCAATTTGTGTCACATCTACTGGAGCATCATGAGCATGTATTATGATGTCACAGTATATGATGACATCATAATTAGTATGCACAATGACGTAACATTATATTATGACGTCATAATGTATCCGCATTGTGACATCACAATATATTATGAGAGCGCAATTTGCAGGTATTATGAGCAATTTCTCTTACCCCAATTTGTGTCACATCTACTGCAGCATCACGAGCATGTATTATGACGTCACAGTATATGATGACATCATAATTAGTATGCACTATGACGTCACAATGTATTATGACGTCATAATGTTTCCGCGTTATGACATCACAATATATTATGAGAGCGCAATTTGCAGGTTTTATGACAAATTTCCCTTACCCCAATTTGTGTCACATCTACTGTAGCATCATGAGCATGTATTATGACGTCACAGTATATGATGACATCATAATTAGTATGCACTATGATGTCACAATGTATTATGACGTCATAATGTATCCGCATTATGACATCACAATATATTATGAGAGCGCAATTTGCAGGTATTATGAGCAATTTCTCTTACCCCAATTTGTGTCACATCTACTGGAGCATCATGAGCATGTATTATGATGTCACAGTATATGATGACATCATAATTAGTATGCACTATAACGTCACAATGTATTATGACGTCATAATGTATCCGCATTATGACATCACAATATATTATGAGAGCGCAATTTGCAGGTATTATGAGCAATTTCTCTTACCCCAATTTGTGTCACATCTACTGGAGAATCATGAGCATGTATTATGACGTCACAGTATATGATGACATCATAATTAGTATGCACAATGACGTAACAATATATTATGACGTCATAATGTATCCGCATTGTGACATCACAATATATTATGAGAGCGCAATTTGCAGGTATTATGAGCAATTTCTCTTACCCCAATTTGTGTCACATCTACTGGAGCATCATGAGCATGTATTATGACGTCACAGTATATGATGACATCATAATTAGTATGCACTATGACGTCACAATGTATTATGACGTCATAATGTATCCGCGTTATGACATCACAATATATTATGAGAGCGCAATTTGCAGGTTTTATGACAAATTTCTCTTACCCCAATTTGTGTCACATCTACTGTAGCATCATGAGCATGTATTATGACGTCACAGTATATGATGACATCATAATTAGTATGCACTATGATGTCACAATGTATTATGACGTCATAATATATCCGCATTATGACATCACAATATATTATGAGAGCGCAATTTGCAGGTATTATGAGCAATTTCTCTTACCCCAATTTGTGTCACATCTACTGGAGCATCATGAGCATGTATTATGATGTCACAGTATATGATGACATCATAATTAGTATGCACTATAACGTCACAATGTATTATGACGTCATAATGTATCCGCATTATGACATCACAATATATTATGAGAGCGCAATGTGCAGGTATTATGAGCAATTTCTCTTACTCCAATTTGTGTCACATCTACTGGAGCATCATGAGCATGTATTATGACGTCAGAGTATATGATGACATCATAATTAGTATGCACTGTGACGTCACAATGTATTATGACGTCATAATGTATCCGCATTATGACATCACAGTATATTACGAGAGCGCAATTTGCAGGTACTATGAGCAATTTCTCTTACCCCAATTTGTGTCACATCTACTGGATCATCATGAGCATGTATTATGACGTCACAGTATATGATGACATCATAATTAGTATGCACTATGACGTCACAATGTATTATGACGTCATAATATATCCGCATTATGACATCACAATATATTATGAGAGCGCAATTTGCAGGTATTATGAGCAATTTCTCTTACCCCAATTTGTGTCACATCTACTGGAGCATCATGAGCATGTATTATGACGTCACAGTATATGATGACATCATAATTAGTATGCACTATGACGTCACAATGTATTATGACGTCATAATGTATCAGCGTTATGACATCACAATATATTATGAGAGCGCGATTTGCAGGTATTATGAGCAATTTCTCTTACCCCAATTTGTGTCACATCTGCTGGAGCATCATGAGCATGTATTATGACGTCACAGTATATGATGACATCATAATTAGTATGCACTATGACGTCACAATATATTATGATGTCATAATGTATCCGCATTGTGACATCACAATATATTATGAGAGCGCAATTTGCAGGTATTATGAGCAATTTCTCTTACCCCAATTTGTGTCACATCTACTGGAGCATCATGAGCATGTATTATGACGTCACAGTATATGATGACATCATAATTAGTATGCACTATGACGTCACAATGTATTATGACGTCATAATGTATCCGCATTATGACATCACAATATATTATGAGAGCGCAATTTGCAGTTATTATGAGCAATTTCTCTTACCCCAATTTGTGTCACATCTACTGGAGCATCATGAGCATGTATTATGACGTCACAGTATATGATGACATCATAATTAGTATGCACTATGACGTCAAAATGTATTATGACGTCATAATGTGTCCGCATTATGACATCACAGTATATTACGAGAGCGCAATTTGCAGGTACTATGAGCAATTTCTCTTACCCCAATTTGTGTCACATCTACTGGAGCATCATGATCATGTATTATGACGTCACAGTATATGATGACATCATAATTAGTATGCACTATGACGTCACAATGTATTATGACGTCATAATGTATCCGCATTATGACATCACAATATATTATGAGAGCGCAATTTGCAGGTATTATGAGCAATTTCTCTTACCCCAATTTGTGTCACATCTACTGGAGCATCATGAGCATGTATTATGACGTCACAGTATATGATGACATCATAATTAGTATGCACTATGACGTCACAATGTATTATGACGTCATAATGTATCCATATTATGACATCACAATATATTATGAGAGCGCAATTTGCAGGTATTATGAGCAATTTCTCTTACCCCAATTTGTGTCACATCTACTGGAGCATCATGAGCATGTATTATGACGTCACAGTATATGATGACATCATAATTAGTATGCACTATGATGTCAAAATGTATTAAGACGTCATAATGTGTCCGCATTATGACATTAGAGTATATTACGAGAGCGCAATTTGCAAGTACTATGAGCAATTTCTCTTACCCCAATTTGTGTCACATCTACTGGAGCATCATGAACATGTATTATGACGTCACAGTATATGATGACATCATAATTAGTATGCACTATGACGTCACAATGTATTATGACGTCATAATGTATCCGCATTATGACATAACAATATATTATGAGGGCGCAATTTGCAGGTATTATGAGCAATTTCTCTTACCCCAATTTGTGCCACATCTACTGGAGCATCATGAGCATGTATTATGATGTCACAGTATATGATGACATCATAATTAGTATGCACTATGACGTCACAATGTATTATGACGTCATAATGTATCCGCATTGTGACATCACAATATATTATGAGAGCGCAATTTGCAGGTATTATGAGCAATTTCTCTTACCCCATTTTGTGTCACATCTACTGGAGCATCATGAGCATGTATTATGACGTCACAGTATATGATGACATCATAATTAGTATGCACTATGACGTCACAATGTATTATGACGTCATATTGTGTCCGCATTATGTCATCACAGTATATTACGAGAGCGGAATTTGCAGGTACTATCAGCAATTTCTCTTACCCCAATTTGTGTCACATCTACTGGAGCATCATGAGCATGTATTATGACGTCACAGTATATGATGACATCATAATTAGTATGCACTATGACATCACAATGTATTATGACGTCATAATGTGTCCGCATTATGACATCACAATATTTTGTGAGAGCACAATTTGCAGGTATTATGAGCAATTTCTCTTACCACAATTTGTGTCACATCTACTGGAGCACCATGAGCATGTATTATGACATCACAGCATATGATGACATCATAACTAGTATGCACTATGACATCACAATGTATTATGACGTCATAATGTTTCCGCATTATGACATCACAATATATTATGAGAGCGCAATTTGCAGGCATTATGAGCAATTTATCTTACCTCAATTTGTGTCAGATCTACTGGAGCATCATGAGCATGTATTATGACGTCACAATATATGATGACATCATAATTAGTATGCACTATGACGTCACAATGTATTATGACGTCATAACGTATCCGCATTATGACATCTCAATATATTATGAGAGCGCAATTAGCAGGTATTATGAGCAATTTCTCCTACCCCAATTTGTGTCACATCTACTGGAGCATCATGAGCATGTATTATGACGTCACAGTATATGATGACATCATAATTAGTATGCACTATGACGTCACAATGTATTATGGCGTCATAATGTATCCGCATTATGACATCACAATATATTATGAGAGCGCAATTTGCAGGGATTATGAGCAATTTCTCTTACCCCAATTTGTGTCACATCTACTGGAGCATCATGAGCATGTATTATGACGTCACAGTATATCATGACATCATAATTAGTATGCACTATGACGTCACAATGTATTATGACGTCATAATGTATCCGTATTATGACATCACAATATATTATGAGAGCGCAATTTGCAGGTATTATGAGCAATTTCTCTTACCCCAATTTGTGTCACATCTACTGGAGCATCATGAGCATGTATTATGACGTCACAGTATATGATGACATCATAATTAGTATGCACTATGATGTCAAAATGTATTAAGACGTCATAATGTGTCCGCATTATGACATCAGAGTATATTACGAGAGCGCAATTTGCAAGTACTATGAGCAATTTCTCTTACCCCAATTTGTGTCACATCTACTGGAGCATCATGAGCATGTATTATGACGTCACAGTATATAATGACATCATAATTAGTATGCACTATGACGTCACAATGTATTATGACGTCATAATGTTTCCGCATTGTGACATCACAATATATTATGAGCGCGCAATTTGCAGGTATTATGAGCAATTTCTCTTACCCCAATTTGTGTCACATCTACTGTAGCATCATGAGCATGTATTATGACGTCACAGTATATGATGACATCATAATTAGTATGCACTATGACGTCACAATGTATTATGACGTCATAATGTGTCCGCATTATGACATCACAGTATATTATGAGAGCGCAATTTGCAGGTATTATGAGCAATTTCTCTTACCCCAATTTGTGTCACATCTACTGGAGCATCATGGGCATGTATTATGACGTCACAGTATATGATGACATCATAATTAGTATGCACTATGACGTCACAATGTATTATGACGTCATAATGTATCCGCATTATGATATCACAGTATATTACGAGAGCGCAATTTGCAGGTACTATGAGCAATTTCTCTTACCCCAATTTGTGTCACATCTACTGGAGCATCATGAGCATGTATTATGACGTCACAGTATATGATGACATCATAATTAGTATGCACTATGACATCACAATGTATTATGACGTCATAATGTATCCGCATTATGACATCACAATATTTTGTGAGAGCACAATTTGCAGGTATTATGAGCAATTTCTCTTACCCCAATTTGTGTCACATCTACTGGAGCACCATGAGCATGTATTATGAGATCACAGCATATGATGACATCATAACTAGTATGCACTATGACATCACAATGTATTATGACGTCATAATGTTTCCGCATTATGACATCACAATATATTATGAGAGCGCAATTTGCAGGCATTATGAGCAATTTCTCTTACCTCAATTTGTGTCAGATCTACTGGAGCATCATGAGCATGTATTATGACGTCACAGTATATGATGACATCATAATTTGTATGCACTATGACGTCACAATGTATTATGACATCATAATGTATCCGCATTATGACATCACAATACATTATGAGAGCACAATTTGCAGGTTTTATGACAAATTTCGCTTACCCCAATTTGTGTCACATTTACTGGAGCATCATGAGCATGTATTATGACGTCACAGTATATGATGACATCATAATTAGTATGCACTATGACATCACAATGTACTATGACGTCATAATGTATCCGCATTATGACATCACAATATATTACGAGAGCGCAATTTGCAGCTATTATGAGCAAATTCTCTTACCCCAATTTGTGTCACATGCACTGGAGCATCATGAGCATGTATTATGACGTCACAGTATATGATGACATCATAATTAGTATGCACTATGACGCCACAATGTATTATGACGTCATAATGTATCCGCATTATGACATCACAATATATTATGAGAGCGCAATTTGCAGGTATTATGAGCAATTTCTCTTACCCCAATTTGTGTCACATCTATTATAGCATCATGAGCATGTATTATGACGTTACAGTATATGATGACATCATAATTAGTATGCACTATGACGTCACAATGTATTATGACGTTATAATGTATCCGCATTATGACATCACAATATATTATGAGAGCGCAATTTGCAGGTATTATGAGCAATTTCTCTTACCCCAATTTGTGTCACATCTACTGGAGCATCATGAGCATGTATTATGACGTCACAGTATATGATGACATCATAATTAGTATGCACTATGACGTCACAATATATTATGACGTCATAATGTTTCCGCATTATGACATCCCAATATATTATGAGAGCGCAATTTGCAGGCATTATGAACAATTTCTCTTACCTCAATTTGTGTCAGATCTACTGGGGCATCATGAGCATGTATTATGACGTCAAAATATATGATGACATCATAATTAGTATGCACTATGACGTCACAATGTATTATGACGTCATAATGTATCAGCATTATGACATCACAATATATTATGAGAGCGCAATTTGCAGGTATTATGAGCAATTTCTCTTACCCCAATTTGTGTCACATCTACTGGAGCATCATGAGCATGTATTATGACGTCACAGTATATGATGACATCATAATTAGTATGCACAATGACGTAACATTATATTATGACGTCATAATGTATCCGCATTGTGACATCACAATATATTATGAGAGCGCAATTTGCAGGTATTATGAGCAATTTCTCTTACCCCAATTTGTGTCACATCTACTGGAGCATCACGAGCATGTATTATGACGTCACAGTATATGATGACATCATAATTAGTATGCACTATGACGTCACAATGTATTATGACGTCATAATGTTTCCGCGTTATGACATCACAATATATTATGAGAGCGCAATTTGCAGGTTTTATGACAAATTTCCCTTACCCCAATTTGTGTCACATCTACTGTAGCATCATGAGCATGTATTATGACGTCACAGTATATGATGACATCATAATTAGTATGCACTATGATGTCACAATGTATTATGACGTCATAATGTATCCGCATTATGACATCACAATATATTATGAGAGCGCAATTTGCAGGTATTATGAGCAATTTCTCTTACCCCAATTTGTGTCACATCTACTGGAGCATCATGAGCATGTATTATGATGTCACAGTATATGATGACATCATAATTAGTATGCACTATAACGTCACAATGTATTATGACGTCATAATGTATCTGCATTATGACATCACAATATATTATGAGAGCGCAATTTGCAGGTATTATGAGCAATTTCTCTTACCCCAATTTGTGTCACATCTACTGGAGAATCATGAGCATGTATTATGACGTCACAGTATATGATGACATCATAATTAGTATGCACAATGACGTAACAATATATTATGACGTCATAATGTATCCGCATTGTGACATCACAATATATTATGAGAGCGCAATTTGCAGGTATTATGAGCAATTTCTCTTACCCCAATTTGTGTCACATCTACTGGAGCATCATGAGCATGTATTATGACGTCACAGTATATGATGACATCATAATTAGTATGCACTATGACGTCACAATGTATTATGACGTCATAATGTATCCGCGTTATGACATCACAATATATTATGAGAGCGCTATTTGCAGGTTTTATGACAAATTTCTCTTACCCCAATTTGTGTCACATCTACTGTAGCATCATGAGCATGTATTATGACGTCACAGTATATGATGACATCATAATTAGTATGCACTATGATGTCACAATGTATTATGACGTCATAATGTATCCGCATTATGACATCACAATATATTATGAGAGCGCAATTTGCAGGTATTATGAGCAATTTCTCTTACCCCAATTTGTGTCACATCTACTGGAGCATCATGAGCATGTATTATGATGTCACAGTATATGATGACATCATAATTAGTATGCACTATAACGTCACAATGTATTATGACGTCATAATGTATCCGCATTATGACATCACAATATATTATGAGAGCGCAATTTGCAGGTATTATGAGCAATTTCTCTTACTCCAATTTGTGTCACATCTACTGGAGCATCATGAGCATGTATTATGACGTCAGAGTATATGATGACATCATAATTAGTATGCACTGTGACGTCACAATGTATTATGACGTCATAATGTATCCGCATTATGACATCACAGTATATTACGAGAGCGCAATTTGCAGGTACTATGAGCAATTTCTCTTACCCCAATTTGTGTCACATCTTCTGGATCATCATGAGCATGTATTATGACGTCACAGTATATGATGACATCATAATTAGTATGCACTATGACGTCACAATGTATTATGACGTCATAATATATCCGCATTATGACATCACAATATATTATGAGAGCGCAATTTGCAGGTATTATGAGCAATTTCTCTTACCCCAATTTGTGTCACATCTACTGGAGCATCATGAGCATGTATTATGACGTCACAGTATATGATGACATCATAATTAGTATGCACTATGACGTCACAATGTATTATGACGTCATAATGTATCAGCATTATGACATCACAATATATTATGAGAGCGCGATTTGCAGGTATTATGAGCAATTTCTCTTACCCCAATTTGTGTCACATCTGCTGGAGCATCATGAGCATGTATTATGACGTCACAGTATATGATGACATCATAATTAGTATGCACTATGACGTCACAATATATTATGATGTCATAATGTATCCGCATTGTGACATCACAATATATTATGAGAGCGCAATTTGCAGGTATTATGAGCAATTTCTCTTACCCCAATTTGTGTCACATCTACTGGAGCATCATGAGCATGTATTATGACGTCACAGTATATGATGACATCATAATTAGTATGCACTATGACGTCAAAATGTATTATGACGTCATAATGTGTCCGCATTATGACATCACAGTATATTACGAGAGCGCAATTTGCAGGTACTATGAGCAATTTCTCTTACCCCAATTTGTGTCACATCTACTGGAGCATCATGATCATGTATTATGACGTCACAGTATATGATGACATCATAATTAGTATGCACTATGACGTCACAATGTATTATGACGTCATAATGTATCCGCATTATGACATCACAATATATTATGAGAGCGCAATTTGCAGGTATTATGAGGAATTTCTCTTACCCCAATTTGTGTCACATCTACTGGAGCATCATGAGCATGTATTATGACGTCACAGTATATGATGACATCATAATTAGTATGCACTATGACGTCACAATGTATTATGACGTCATAATGTATCCATATTATGACATCACAATATATTATGAGAGCGCAATTTGCAGGTATTATGAGCAATTTCTCTTACCCCAATTTGTGTCACATCTACTGGAGCATCATGAGCATGTATTATGACGTCACAGTATATGATGACATCATAATTAGTATGCACTATGATGTCAAAATGTATTAAGACGTCATAATGTGTCCGCATTATGACATTAGAGTATATTACGAGAGCGCAATTTGCAAGTACTATGAGCAATTTCTCTTACCCCAATTTGTGTCACATCTACTGGAGCATCATGAGCATGTATTATGACGTCACAGTATATGATGACATCATAATTAGTATGCACTATGACGTCACAATGTATTATGACGTCATAATGTATCCGCATTATGACATAACAATATATTATGAGGGCGCAATTTGCAGGTATTATGAGCAATTTCTCTTACCCCAATTTGTGTCACATCTACTGGAGCATCATGAGCATGTATTATGATGTCACAGTATATGATGACATCATAATTAGTATGCACTATGACGTCACAATGTATTATGACGTCATAATGTATCTGCATTGTGACATCACAATATATTATGAGAGCGCAATTTGCAGGTATTATGAGGAATTTCTCTTACCCCAGTTTGTGTCACATCTACTGGAGCATCATGAGCATGTATTATGACGTCACAGTATATGATGACATCATAATTAGTATGCACTATGACGTCACAATGTATTATGACGTCATATTGTATCCGCATTATGTCATCACAGTATATTACGAGAGCGCAATTTGCAGGTACTATCAGCAATTTCTCTTACCCCAATTTGTGTCACATCTACTGGAGCATCATGAGCATGTATTATGACGTCACAGTATATGATGACATCATAATTAGTATGCACTATGACGTCACAATGTATTATGACGTCATAATGTATCCGCATTATGACATCACAATATTTTGTGAGAGCACAATTTGCAGGTATTATGAGCAATTTCTCTTACCACAATTTGTGTCACATCTACTGGAGCACCATGAGCATGTATTATGACATCACAGCATATGATGACATCATAACTAGTATGCACTATGACATCACAATGTATTATGACGTCATAATGTTTCCGCATTATGACATCACAATATATTATGAGAGCGCAATTTGCAGGCATTATGAGCAATTTATCTTACCTCAATTTGTGTCAGATCTACTGGAGCATCATGAGCATGTATTATGACGTCACAATATATGATGACATCATAATTAGTATGCACTATGACGTCACAATGTATTATGACGTCATAACGTATCCGCATTATGACATCTCAATATATTATGAGAGCGCAATTAGCAGGTATTATGAGCAATTTCTCCTACCCCAATTTGTGTCACATCTACTGGAGCATCATGAGCATGTATTATGACGTCACAGTATATGATGACATCATAATTAGTATGCACTATGACGTCACAATGTATTATGGCGTCATAATGTATCCGCATTATGACATCACAATATATTATGAGAGCGCAATTTGCAGGTATTATGAGCAATTTCTCTTACCCCAATTTGTGTCACATCTACTGGAGCATCATGAGCATGTATTATGACGTCACAGTATATGATGACATCATAATTAGTATGCACTATGACGTCACAATGTATTATGACGTCATAATGTATCCGTATTATGACATCACAATATATTATGAGAGCGCAATTTGCAGGTATTATGAGCAATTTCTCTTACCACAATTTGTGTCACATCTACTGGAGCATCATGAGCATGTATTATGACGTCACAGTATATGATGACATCATAATTAGTATGCACTATGATGTCAAAATGTATTAAGACGTCATAATGTGTCCGCATTATGACATCAGAGTATATTACGAGAGCGCAATTTGCAAGTACTATGAGCAATTTCTCTTACCCCAATTTGTGTCACATCTACTGGAGCATCATGAGCATGTATTATGACGTCACAGTATATGATGACATCATAATTAGTATGCACTATGACGTCACAATGTATTATGACGTCATAATGTATCCGCATTATGACATCACAATATATTATGAGGGCGCAATTTGCAGGTATTATGAGCAATTTCTCTTACCCCAATTTGTGTCACATCTACTGGAGCATCATGAGCATGTATTATGATGTCACAGTATATGATGACATCATAGTTAGTATGCACTATGACGTCACAATGTATTATGACGTCATAATGTATCCGCATTGTGACATCACAATATATTATGAGAGCGCAATTTGCAGGTATTATGAGCAATTTCTCTTACCCCAATTTGTGTCACATCTACTGGAGCATCATGGGCATGTATTATGACGTCACAGTATATGATGACATCATAATTAGTATGCACTATGACGTCACAATGTATTATGACGTCATAATGTATCCGCATTATGATATCACAGTATATTACGAGAGCGCAATTTGCAGGTACTATGAGCAATTTCTCTTACCCCAATTTGTGTCACATCTACTGGAGCATCATGAGCATGTATTATGACGTCACAGTATATGATGACATCATAATTAGTATGCACTATGACATCACAATGTATTATGACGTCATAATGTATCCGCATTATGACATCACAATATTTTGTGAGAGCACAATTTGCAGGTATTATGAGCAATTTCTCTTACCCCAATTTGTGTCACATCTACTGGAGCACCATGAGCATGTATTATGAGATCACAGCATATGATGACATCATAACTAGTATGCACTATGACATCACAATGTATTATGACGTCATAATGTTTCCGCATTATGACATCACAATATATTATGAGAGCGCAATTTGCAGGCATTATGAGCAATTTCTCTTACCTCAATTTGTGTCAGATCTACTGGAGCATCATGAGCATGTATTATGACGTCACAGTATATGATGACATCATAATTTGTATGCACTATGACGTCACAATGTATTATGACATCATAATGTATCCGCATTATGACATCACAATACATTATGAGAGCACAATTTGCAGGTTTTATGACAAATTTCGCTTACCCCAATTTGTGTCACATTTACTGGAGCATCATGAGCATGTATTATGACGTCACAGTATATGATGACATCATAATTAGTATGCACTATGACGTCACAATGTATTATGACGTCATAACGTATCCGCATTATGACATCTCAATATATTATGAGAGCGCAATTAGCAGGTATTATGAGCAATTTCTCCTACCCCAATTTGTGTCACATCTACTGGAGCATCATGAGCATGTATTATGACGTCACAGTATATGATGACATCATAATGAGTATGCACTATGACGTCACAATGTATTATGGCGTCATAATGTATCCGCATTATGACATCACAGTATATTACGAGAGCGCAATTTGCAGGTACTATGAGCAATTTCTCTTACCCCAATTTGTGTCACATCTACTGGAGCATCATGAGCATGTATTATGACGTCACAGTATATGATGACATCATAATTAGTATGCACTATGACGTCACAATGTATTATGACGTCATAATATATGCGCATTATGACATCACAATATATTATGAGAGCGCAATTTGCAGGTATTATGAGCAATTTCTCTTACCCCAATTTGTGTCACATCTACTGGAGCATCATGAGCATGTATTATGACGTCACAGTATATGATGACATCATAATTAGTATGCACTATGACGTCACAATGTATTATGACGTCATAATGTATCAGCATTATTACATCACAATATATTATGAGAGCGCAATTTGCAGGTATTATGAGCAATTTCTCTTACCCCAATTTGTGTCACATCTACTGGAGCATCATGAGCATGTATTATGACGTCACAGTATATGATGACATCATAATTAGTATGCACTATGACGTCACAATATATTATGACGTCATAATGTATCCGCATTGTGACATCACAATATATTATGAGAGGGCAGTTTGCAGGTATTATGAGCAATGTCTCTTACCCCAATTTGTGTCACATCTACTGGAGCATCATGAGCATGTATTATGACGTCACAGTATATGATGACATCATAATTAGTATGCACTATGATGTCACAATGTATTATGACGTCATAATGTATCCGCATTATGACATCACAATATATTACGAGAGCGCAATTTGCAGGCATTATGAGCAATTTCTCTTACTCCAATTTGTGTCACATCTACTGGAGCATCATGAGCATGTATTATGACGTCACAGTATATGATGACATCATAATTAGTATGCACTATGACGTCACAATGTATTATGACGTCATAATGTATCCGCATTATGACATCACAGTATATTACGAGAGCGCAATTTGCAGGTACTATGAGCAATTTCTCTTACCCCAATTTGTGTCACATCTACTGGAGCATCATGAGCATGTATTATGACGTCACAGTATATGATGACATCATAATTAGTATGCACTATGACGTCACAATGTATTATGACGTCATAATATATCCGCATTATGACATCACAATATATTATGAGAGCGCAATTTGCAGGTATTATGAGCAATTTCTCTTACCCCAATTTGTGTCACATCTACTGGAGCATCATGAGCATGTATTATGACGTCACAGTATATGATGACATCATAATTAGTATGCACTATGACGTCACAATATATTATGACGTCATAATGTATCCGCATTGTGACATCACAATATATTATGAGAGGGCAGTTTGCAGGTATTATGAGCAATGTCTCTTACCCCAATTTGTGTCACATCTACTGGAGCATCATGAGCATGTATTATGACGTCACAGTATATGATGACATCATAATTAGTATGCACTATGATGTCACAATGTATTATGACGTCATAATGTATCCGCATTATGACATCACAATATATTATGAGAGCGCAATTTGCAGGCATTATGAGCAATTTCTCTTACTCCAATTTGTGTCACATCTACTGGAGCATCATGAGCATGTATTATGACGTCACAGTATATGATGACATCATAATTAGTATGCACTATGACGTCACAATGTATTATGACGTCATAATGTATCCGCATTATGACATCACAGTATATTACGAGAGCGCAATTTGCAGGTACTATGAGCAATTTCTCTTACCCCAATTTGTGTCACATCTACTGGAGCATCATGAGCATGTATTATGACGTCACAGTATATGATGACATCATAATTAGTATGCACTATGACGTCACAATGTATTATGACGTCATAATATATCCGCATTATGACATCACAATATATTATGAGAGCGCAATTTGCAGGTATTATGAGCAATTTCTCTTACCCCAATTTGTGTCACATCTACTGGAGCATCATGAGCATGTATTATGATGTCACAGTATATGATGACATCATAATTAGTATTCACAATGACGTCACAATGTATTATGACGTCATAATGTATCCGCATTATGACATCACAATATATTACGAGAGCGCATTTAGCAGGTATTATGACCCATATCTCTGACCGCAATTTGTGTCACATCTACTGGAGTATCATGAGCATGTATTATGATGTCACAGTATATGATGACATCATAATTAGTATTCACTATGACATCACAATGTATTATGACGTCATAATGTATCCGCATTATGACATCACAATATATTATGAGAGCGCAATTTGCAGGTATTATGAGCAATTTCTCTTACCCCAATGTGTGTCACATCTACTGGAGCATCATGAGCATGTATTATGACGTCACAGTATATGGTGACATCATAATTAGTATGCACTGTGACGTCACAATATATTATGACGTCATAATGTATCCGCATTATGACATCACTGTATATTATGAGAGCACAATTTGCAGGTATTATGAGCAATTTCTCTTACCCCAATTTGTGTCACATCTACTGGAGCATCATGAGCATGTATTATGACGTCACAGTATATGATGACACCATAATTAGTATGCACTATTACGTCACAATATATCATGACGTTATAATATATCCGCTTTATGACCTAACAATATATTATGAGAGCGCAATTTGCGGGTATGATGAGCAATTTCGCTTACCCGAATTTGTATCACATCTACTGGAGCATCATGAGCATGTATTATGACGTCACAGTATATGATGAAATCATAATTAGTATGCACTATGACGTCACAATGTATTATGACGTCATAATGTATCCGCATTATGACATCACAATATATTATGAGAGCGCAATTTGCACGTATTATGAGCAATTTCTCTTACCCCAATTTGTGTCACATCTACTGGAGCATCATGAGCATGTATTATGACGTCACAGTATATGGTGACATCATAATTAGTATGCACTATGACGTCACAATAAATTATGACGTCATAATGTATCCGCATTATGACATCACAATATATTCTGAGAGCGCAATTTGCAGGGATTATGAGCAATTTCTCTTACCCCAATTTGTGTCACATCTACTGGAGCATCATGAGCATGTATTATGACGTCACAGTATATGATGACATCATAATTAGTATGCACTATGACATCACAATGTATTATGACGTCATAATGTATCCACATTATGACATCACAATATATTATGAGAGCGCAATTTGCAGTTATTATGAGCAATTTCTCCTACCTCAATTTGTGTCAGATCTACTGGAGCATCATGAGCATGTATTATGACGTCAGAATATATGATGACAACATAATTCGTATGCACTATGACGTCACAATGTATTATGACGTCATAATGTATCCGCTTTATGACATAACAATATATTATGAGAGCGCAATTTACGGGTATTATGAGCAATTTCGCTTACCCGAATTTGTGTCACATCTACTGGAGCATCATGAGCATTTATTATGATGTCACGGTATATGATGACATCATAATTAGCATGCACTATGACGTCACAATGTATTATGACGTCATAATGTATCCGCGTTATGACACCACAATATATTATGAGAGCGCAATTTGCAGGTATTATGAGCAATTTCGCTTACCCCAATTTGTGTCACATCTACTGGAGCATCATGAGCATGTATTATGACGTCACAGTATATGGTGACAACATAATTAGTATGCACTGTGACGTCACAATATATTATGACGTCATAATGTATCCGCATTATGACATCACTATATATTATGAGAGCGCAATTTGCAGGTATTATGAGCAATTTCTCTTACCCCAATTTGTGTCACATCTACTGGAGCATCATGAGCATGTATTATGACGTCACAGTATATGATGACATCATAATTAGTATGCACTATTACGTCACAATATATTATGACGTTATAATATATCCGCTTTATGACATAACAATATATTATGAGAGCGCAATTTGCGGGTATGATGAGCAATTTCGCTTACCCGAATTTGTGTCACATCTACTGGAGCATCATGAGCATGTATTATGACGTGACAGTATATGATGAAATCATAATTAGTATGCACTATGACGTCACAATGTATTATGACGTCATAATGTATCCGCATTATGACATCACAATATATTATGAGAGCGCAATTTACAGGTATTATGAGCAATTTCTCTTACCCCAATTTGTGTCACATCTACTGGAGCATCATGAGCATGTATTATGACGTCACAGCATATGATGACATCATAACTAGTATGCACTATGACGTCACAATGTATTATGACCTCATAATGTATCCGCATTATGACATCAGAATATATTATGAGAGCCCAATTTGCGGGTATTATGAGCAATTTCTCTTACCCCAATTTGTGTCACATCTGCTGGAGCATCATGAGCATGTATTATGACAACACAGTATATTTTGACATCATAATTAGTATGCACTGTGACGTCACAATGTATTGTGACGTCATAATGTATCCGCATTATGACATCACAATATATGATGAGAGCGCAATTTGCAGGTATTATGACCCATATCTCTTACCGCAAATTGTGTCACATCTACTGGATCATCATGAGCATGTATTATGACGTCACAGTATATGATGACATCATAATTAGTATGCACTATGACGTCACAATGTATTATGACGTCATAATCTATCCGCATTATGACATCACAATATATTATGAGAGCGCAATTTGCAGGTATTATGAGCAATTTCTCTTACCCCAATGTGTGTCACATCTACTGGAGCATCATGAGCATGTATTATGACGTCACAGTATATGGTGACATCATAATTAGTATGCACTGTGACGTCACAATATATTATGACGTCATAATGTATCCGCATTATGACATCACTGTATATTATGAGAGCGCAATTTGCAGGTATTATGAGCAATTTCTCTTACCCCAATTTGTGTCACATCTACTGGAGCATCATGAGCATGTATTATGACGTCACAGTATATGATGACACCATAATTAGTATGCACTATTACGTCACAATATATCATGACGTTATAATATATCCGCTTTATGACATAACAATATATTATGAGAGCGCAATTTGCGGGTATGATGAGCAATTTCGCTTACCCGAATTTGTATCACATCTACTGGAGCATCATGAGCATGTATTATGACGTCACAGTATATGATGAAATCATAATTAGTATGCACTATGACGTCACAATGTATTATGACGTCATAATGTATCCGCATTATGACATCACAATATATTATGAGAGCGCAATTTGCACGTATTATGAGCAATTTCTCTTACCCCAATTTGTGTCACATCTACTGGAGCATCATGAGCATATATTATGACGTCACAGTATATGGTGACATCATAATTAGTATGCACTATGACGTCACAATATATTATGACGTCATAATGTATCCGCATTATGACATCACAATATATTCTGAGAGCGCAATTTGCAGGGATTATGAGCAATTTCTCTTACCCCAATTTGTGTCACATCTACTGGAGCATCATGAGCATGTATTATGACGTCACAGTATATGGTGACATCATAATTAGTATGCACTGTGACGTCACAATATATTATGACGTCATAATGTATCCGCATTATGACATCACTATATATTATGAGAGCGCAATTTGACGGTATTATGAGCAATTTCTCTTACCCCAATTTGTGTCACATCTACTGGAGCATCATGAGCATGTATTATGACGTCACAGAATATGGTGACATCATAATTAGCATGCACTATTATGTCACAATTTATTATGACGTCATAATGTATCAGCATTATGACATCACAATATATTATGAGAGAGAAATTTGCTGGTATTATGAGCAATTTCTCTTACCCCAATTTGTGTCACATCTACTGGAGCATCATGAGCATGTATTATGACATCACAGCATATGATGACATCATAACGAGTATGCACTATGACGTCATAATATATTATGACGTCATAATGTATCCACGTTATGACATCACTATATATTATGAGAGCGAAATTTGCAGGTATTATGAGCAATTTCTCTTACCCCAATTTGTGTCACGTCTACTGCAGCATCATGAGGATGTATTATGACGTCACAGTATATGATGACATCATAATTAGTATGCAGTATGAGGTCACAATGTATTATCACGTCATAATGTATCCGCATTATGAACATCACAATATATTATGAGAGCGCAACATGCAGGTATTATGAGCAATTTCTCTTACCCCAATTTGTGTCACATCTACTGGAGCATCATGAGCATGTATTATGACGTCACAGTATATGATGACATCATAATTAGTATGCACTATGACATCACAATGTATTATGACGTCATAATGTATCCGCATTATGACATCACAATATATTATGAGAGCTCAATTTGCAGGTATTATGAGCAATTTCTCTTACCCGAATTTGTGTCACATCTACTGGAGCATCATGAGCATGTATTATGATGTCACAGTATGTGATGACATCATAATTAGTATGCCCTATGATATCACAATGTATTATGATGTCATAATGTATCCGCATTTTAACATCACAATATACTATGAGAGCGCAATTTGCAGGTATTATGAGCAATTTCTCTTACCCCAATTTGTGTCACATCTACTGTAGCATCATGAGAATGTATTATGACGTCACAGCATATGATGTCATCATAACTAGTATGCACTATGACGTCACAATATATTATGACGTCATAATGTATCCGCATTATGACATCACAAAATATTATGAGAGCGCAATTTGCAGGTATTATGAGCAATTTCTCTTACCCCAATTTGTGTCACATGTACAGGAGAATCATGAGCATGTATTTTGACGTCACAGTATATGATGACATCATAATTAATATGCACTATGATGTCAAAATGTATTATGACGTCATAATGTATCAGCATTATGACATCACAATATATTATGAGAGCGCTATTTGCAGGTATTATGAGCAATTTCGCTTACCCCAATTTGTGTCACATGTACTGGAGCATCATGAGCATGTATTATGATATCACAGTATGTGACGACATCATAATTAGTATGCACTATGACGTCAGAATGTATTATGATGTCATAATGTATCCGCATTATGACTTCACAATATATTATGAGAGGGCAATTTGCAGGTATTATGAGCAATTTGTCTTACCCCAATTTGTGTCACATCTACTGGAGCCTCATGAGCATGTATTATGACGTCACAGTATATGTTGACATCATAATTAATATGCACTATGACGTCACAATGTATTATGACGTCATAATATATCCGCATTATGACATCGCAATATATTACGAGAGCGCAATTTGCAGGTATTATGAGCAATTTCACTTACCCCAATTTCTGTCACATCTAGTGGAGCATCATGAGCATGTATTGTGACGTCACAGTATATGATTACATCTTAATTAGTATGCACTATGACATCACAATGATTTATGACGTCAAAATGTATCCGCATTATGACATCACATTATATTATGAGAGCGCAATTTGCAGGTATTATGAGCAATTTCTCTTACCTCAATTTGTGTCACATCTACTGGAGCATCATGAGCATGTATTATGACGTCACAGTATATGTTGACATCATAATTAGTATGCACTATGACGTCACACTGTATTATGACGTCATAATGTATCCGCATTTTGACATCACAATATATTATGAGAGCGCATTTTGCAGGTATTATGACCAATTTTTCTTACCCCAATTTGTGTCACATCTACTGGAGCATCATGCGCATTTATTATGACGTCACAGTATATGATGACATCATAATTAGTATGCAGTATGACGTCACAATGTATTATGACGTCATAATGTATCCGCATTATGACATCACAATATATTATGAGAGCGCAATTTGCAGGTAATATGAGCAATTTGTCTTACCCCAATTTGTGTCACATCTACTGGAGCATCATGAGCATGTATTATGACGTCACAGTATATGATGACATCATAATTAGTATGCACTATGACATCACAATGTATTATGACGTCATAATGTATCCACATTAAGACATCACAATATATTATGAGAGCGCAATTTGCAGGTATTATGAGCAATTTCACTTACCCCAAATTGTGTCACATCTAGTGGAGCATCATGAGCATGTATTATGACGTCACAGCATATGATGACATCTTAATTAGTATGCACTATGACATCACAATGTTTTATGACGTCATAATATATCTGCTTTATGACATCACATTATATTATGAGAGCGCAATTTGCAGGTATTATGACCCATTTCTCTTACCCCAATTTGTGTCACATCTACTGGAGCATCATGTGCATGTATTGTGATGTCACAGTATATGATGACATCATAATTAGTATGCACTATGACGTCAAAATGTATTATGACGTCATAATATGTCCGCGTTATGACATCACAATATATTATGAGAGCGCAATTTGCAGGTATTATGAGCAATTTCTCTTACCCCAATTTGTGACACATCTACTGGAGCATCATGAGCATGAATTATGATGTCACAGCATATGATAACATCATAACTAGTATGTACTATGATATCACAATGTATTATGACGTCATAATGTATCCGCATTATGACATCACAAAATATTATGAGAGCGCAATTTGCAGGTATTATGAGCAATTTCTCTTACCCAATTTTTGTCACATCTAATGGAGCATCATGAGCCTGTATTATGACATCACAGTATATGATGACATCATAATTAGTATGCACTATGACGTCACAAAGTATTATGACGTCATAATGTATCAGCATTATGATATCACAATATATTATGAGAGCGCAATTTGCAGGTATTATGAGCAATTTCTCTTACTCCAATTTTTGTCACATCTATAGGAGCATCATGAGCATGTATTATGATGTCAAAGTATATAATGACATCATAATTAGTATGCAGGATGACGTCCAAATGTATTATGACGTCATAATGTATCCGCATTATGACATCTCAATATATTATGAGAGCGCAACATGCAGGTATTATGAGCAATTTCTCTTACCCCAATTTGTGTCACATCTACTGGAGCATCATGAGCATGTATTATGACATCACAGTATATGATGACATCATAATTAGTATGCAATATGACGTCACAATGTATTATGACGTCATAATATATCCGCATTATGACATCACAATATATTATGAGAGCGCAATTTGCAGGTATTATGAGCAATTTCTCTTACCCCAATTTGTGTCACATCTACTGGAGCATCATGAGCATGTATTATGACGTCAGAGCATATGATGACATCATAACTTGTATGCAGTATGACGTCACAATATATTATGATGTCATAATGTATCCGCATTATGACATCACAATATATTAGGAGAGCGCAATTTGCAGGTATTATGAGCAATTTCGCTTACCCCAATTTGTGTCACATCTACTGGAGCATCATGAGCATGTATTTTGACGTCACAGTATATGACGACATCATAATTAGTATGCACTATGACGTCACAATGTATTATGACGTCATAATGTATCCGGGTTATGACATCACAATATATTATGAGAGCGCAATTTGCAGGTTTATGAGCAATTTCTCTTACCCCAATTTGTGTCACATCTACTGGAGCATCATGAGCATGTATTTTGAGATCACAGTATATGATATCATAATTAGTATGCACTATGACGTCACAATGTATTATGACATCATAATGTATCCGCGTTATGATATCACAGAATATTATGAGAGCGCAATTTGCAGGTATTTTGAGCAATTTCTCTTACCTCAATTTGTGTCACATCTACGGGAGCATCATGTGCATGTATTATGACGTCACAGTATATGTTGACATCATAATTAGTATGCACTATGACGTCACAATGTATTATGACGTCATAATGTATCCACATTATGACATCACAATATATTATGAGAGCGCAATTTGCAGGTATTATGAGCAATTTCTCTTACCCCAATTTGTGTCACATCTACTGGAGCATCATGAGCATGTATTATGACGTCACAGTATATGATGACATCATAATTAGTATGCACTATGACGTCACAATGTATTATGACGTCATAATGTATCAGCATTATGACATCACAGAATATTATGAGAGCGCAATTTGCAGGTATTAGGAGCAATTTCTCTTACCCCAATTTTTGTCACATCTATTGGAGCATCATGAGCATGTATTATGATGTCACAGCATATGATGACATCATAACTAGTATGCACTATGACGTCATAATGTATTATGACGTCATAATTTATCCGCGTTATGACATCACAATATATTTTGAGAGCGAAATTTCCAGGTATTATGAGCAATTTCTCTTACCCCAATTTGTGTCACATCTACTGCAGCATCATGAGCACGTATTATGACATCACAGTATATGATGACATCATAATTAGTATGCAGTATGACGTCACAATGTATTATGACGTCACAATGTATAGGCATTATGATATCACAATATATTATGAGAGCGCAACATGCAGGTATTATGAGCAATTTCTCTTACCACAATTTGTGTCACATCTACTGGAGCATCATGAGCATGTATTATGACGTCACAGTATATGATGACATCATAATTAGTATGCACTATGACGTCACAATGTATTATGACGTCATAATATATCCGCATTATGACATCACAATATATTATGAGAGTGCAATTTGCATGTATTATGAGAAATTTCTCTTACCCCAATTTGTGTCACATCTACTGCAGCATCATGAGCATGTATTATGACGGCACAGTATATAATGACATCATAATTAATATGCAGGATGACGTCAAAATGTATTATGACGTCATAATATATCCGCATTATGACATCTCAATATATTATGAGAGCGCAACATGCAGGTATTATGAGCAATTTCTCTTACCCCAATTTGTGTCACATCTACTGGAGCATCATGAGCATGTATTATGACATCACAGTATATGATGACATCATAATTAGTATGCACTGTGACGTCACAATGTATTATGACGTCATAATATATCCGCATTATGACATCACAATAGATTATGAGAGCGCAATTTGCAGGTATTATGAGCAATTTCTCTTACCCCAATTTGTGTCACATCTACTGGAGCATCATGAGCATGTATTATGACGTCACAGCATATGATGACATCATAACTTGTATGCACTATGACGTCACAATGTATTATGACGTCATAATGTATCCGCATTATGACATCACAATATATTATGAGATCGCAATTTGCAGGTATTATGACCAATTTCTCTTACCCCTATTTGTGTCACATCTACTGGAGCATCATGGGCATGTATTATGACGTCACAGTATATGATGACATCATAATTAGTATGCAGTATGATGTCAAAATGTATTATGACGTCATAATGTATCCGCATTATGACATCACAAAATATTATGAGAGCGCAATTTGCAGGTTTATGAGCAATTTCTCTTACCCCAATTTGTGTCACATCTACTGGAGCATCATGAGCATGTATTTTGAGATCACAGTATATGATATCATAATTAGTATGCACTATGACGTCACAATGTATTATGACATCATAATGTATCCGCGTTATGATATCACAGAATATTATGAGAGCGCAATTTGCAGGTATTATGAGCAATTTCTCTTACCTCAATTTGTGTCACATCGACGGGAGCATCATGTGCATGTATTATGACGTCACAGTATATGTTGACATCATAATTAGTATGCACTATGACGTCACAATGTATTATGACGTCATAATGTCTCCACATTATGACATCACAATATATTATGAGAGCGCAATTTGCAGGTATTATGAGCAATTTCTCTTACCCCAATTTGTGTCACATCTACTGGAGCATCATGAGCATGTATTATGACATCACAGTATATGATAACATCATAATTAGTATGCAGTATGATGTCACAATGTATTATGACGTCATAATGTATCCGCATTATGACATCACAAAATATTATGAGAGCGCAATTTGCAGGTTTATGAGCAATTTCTCTTAACCCAATTTGTGTCACATCTACTGGAGCATCATGAGCATGTATTTTGAGATCACAGTATATGATATCATAATTAATATGCAGTATGACGTCACAATGTATTATGACATCATAATGTATCCGCGTTATGATATCACAGTATATTATGAGAGCGCAATTTGCAGGTATTATGAGCAATTTCTCTTACCTCAATTTGTGTCACATCTACTGGAGCATCATGGGCATGTATTATGACGTCACAGTATATGATGACATCATAATTAGTATGCAGTATGACGTCACAATGTATTATGACGTCATAATGTATCCGCATTATGACATCACAAAATATTATGAGAGCGCAATATGCAGGTATTATGAGCAATTTCTCTTACCTCAATTTGTGTCACATCTACTGGAGCATCATGGGCATGTATTATGACGTCACAGTATATGTTGACATCATAATTAGTATGCACTATGACATCACAATGTATTATGACGTCATAATGTATCCAAATTATGACGTCACAATATATTATGAGAGCGCAATTTGCAGGTATTATGAGCAATTTATCTTACCCAATTTTTGTCACATCTAATGGAGCATCATGAGCATGTATTATGACGTCACAGTATATGATGACATCATAATTAGTATGCACTATGAGGTCACAATGTATTATGACGTCATAATGTATCAGCATTACGACATCACAATATATTATGAGAGCGCAGTTTGCAGGTATTATGAGCAATTTCTCTTACCCCAATTTGTGTCACATCTACTGGAGCATCATGAGCATGTATTATGATGTCACAGCATATGATGACATCATAACTAGTATGCACTATGACGTCATAATGTTTTATGACGTCATAATTTATCCACGTTATGACATCACAATATATTATGAGAGCGAAATTTCCAGGTATTATGAGCAATTTCTCTTACCACAATTTGTGTCACATCTACTGCAGCATCATGAGCATGTATTATGACGTCACAGTATATGATGACATCATAATTAGTATGCAGTATGACGTCACAATGTATTATGACGTCATAATGTATCCGCATTATGACATCACAATATATTATGAGAGCGCAACATGTAGGTATTATGAGCAATTTCTCTTACGCCAATTTGTGTCACATCTACTGGAGCATCATGAGCATGTATTATGACGTCACAGTATATGATGACATCATAATTAGTATGCACTATGACGTCACAATGTATTATGACGTCATAATGTATCCGCATTATGACATCACAATATATTATGAGAGCGCCATTTGCAGGTATTATGACCAATTTCTATTACCCCAATTTGGGTCACATCTACTGCAGCATCATGAGCATGTATTATGACGTCACAGTACATAATAACATCATAATTAGTATGCAGGATGACGTCAAAATGTATTATGACGTCATAATATATCCGCATTATGACATCTCAATATATTATGAGAGCGCAACATGCAGGTATTATGAGCAATTTCTCTTACCCCAATTTGTGTCACTTCTACTGGAGCATCATGAGCATGTATTATGACATCACAGTATATGATGACATCATAATTAGTATGCACTATGACATCACAATGTATTATGACGTCATAATGTATCCACATTATGACATCACAATATATTATGAGAGCGCAATTTGCAGGTATTATGAGCAATTTTTCTTACCCAATTTTTGTCACATCTAATGGAGCATCATGAGCATGTATTATGACGTCACAGTATATGATGACATCATAATTAGTATGCACTATGAGGTCACAATGTATTATGACGTCATAATGTATCAGCATTACGACATCACAATATATTATGAGAGCGCAGTTTGCAGGTATTATGAGCAATTTCTCTTACCCCAATTTGTGTCACATCTACTGGAGCATCATGAGCATGTATTATGATGTCACAGCATATGATGACATCATAACTAGTATGCACTATGACGTCATAATGTATTATGACGTCATAATGTATCCGCATTATGACATCACAATATATTATGAGAGCGAAATTTCCAGGTATTATGAGCAATTTCTCTTACCACAATTTGTGTCACATCTACTGCAGCATCATGAGCATGTATTATGACGTCACAGTATATGATGACATCATAATTAGTATGCAGTATGACGTCACAATGTATTATGACGTCATAATGTATCCGCATTATGACATCACAATATATTATGAGAGCGCAACATGCAGGTATTATGAGCAATTTCTCTTACGCCAATTTGTGTCACATCTACTGGAGCATCATGAGCATGTATTATGACGTCACAGTATATGATGACATCATAATTAGTATGCACTACGACGTCACAATGTATTATGACGTCATAATATATCCGCATTATGACATCACAATATATTATGAGAGCGCAATTTGCATGTATTTTGAGAAATTTCTCTTACCCCAGTTTGTGTCACATCTACTGGAGCATCATGAGCATGTATTATGACGTCACACCATATGATGACATCATAACTAGTATGCACTATGACGTCACAATGTATTATGACGTCATAAAGTATCCGCATTATGACATCACAATATATTATGAGAGCGCAATTTGCAGGTATTATGAGCAATTTCTCTTACCCCAATTTGTGTCACATCTACTGGAGCATCATGAGCATGTATTTTGACGTCAGAGTATATAATGACATCATAATTAGTATGCACTATGACGTCACAATGTATTATGACGTCATAATGTCTCCGCATTATGACATCACAATATATTATGAGAGCGCAATTTGCAGGTATTATGACCAATTTCTCTTACCCCAATTTGTGTCACATCTACTGCAGCATCATGAGCATGTATTATGACGTCACAATACATAATAACATCATAATTAGTATGCAGGATGACGTCACAATGTATTTTGACGTCATAATATATCCGCATTATGACATCACAATATATTATGAGAGCGCAATTTGCAGGTATTATGAGCAATTTCTCTTACCCCAATTTGTGTCACATCTACTGGAGCATCATGAGCATGTATTTTGAGGTCACAGTATATGATGACATCATAATTAGTATGCACTATGACGTCACAATGTATTATGACGTCATAATGTATCCGCATTATGACATCACAATATATTATGAGAGTGCCATTTGCAGGTATTATGACCAATTTCTATTACCCCAATTTGGGTCACATCTACTGCAGCATCATGAGCATGTATTATGACGTCACAGTACATAATAACATCATAATTAGTATGCAGGATGACGTCAAAATGTATTATGACGTCATAATATATCCGCATTAAGACATCTCAATATATTATGAGAGCGCAACATGCAGGTATTATGAGCAATTTCTCTTACCACAATTTGTGTCACATCTACTGGAGCATCATGAGCATGTATTATGACATCACAGTATATGATGACATCATAATTAGTATGCACTATGACGTCACAATGTATTATGACGTCATAATATATCCGCATTATGACATCACAATATATTATGAGAGCGCAATTTGCAGGTATTATGAGCAATTTCTCTTACCCCAATTTGTGTCACATCTACTGGAGCATCATGAGCATGTATTATGACGTCACAGCATATGATGACATCATAACTTGTATGCACTATGACGTCACAATGTATTATGACGTCATAATGTATCCGCATTATGACATCACAATATATTAGGAGAGGGCAATTTGCAGGTATTATGAGCAATTTCTCTTACCCCAATTTGTGTCACATCTACTGGAGCATAATGAGCATGTATTTTGACGTCACAGTATATGATGACATCATAATTAGTATGCACTATGACGTCACAAGGTATTATGACGTCATAATGTATCCGCATTATGACATCACAATATATTATGAGAGCGCAATTTGCAGGTATTATGAGCAATTTCTCTTACCCCAATTTGTGTCACATCTACTGGAGCATCATGAGCATGTATTATGACGTCACAGTATATGATGACATCATAATTAGTATGCACTATGACGTCACAATGTATTATGACGTCATAATGTATCCGCATTATGACATCACAATATATTATGAGAGCGCAATTTGCAGGTATTATGAGCAATTTCTCCTACCTCAATATGTGTCAGATCTACTGGAGCATCATGAGCATGTATTATGAGGTCAGAATATACGATGACATCATAATTAGTATGCACTATGATGTCACAATGTATTATGACGTCATAATGTACCCGCATTAAGACATCACAATATATTATGAGAGCGCAATTTGCAGGTATTATGAGCAATTTCTCTTAACCCAATTTGTGTCACATGTACTGGAGCATCATGAGCATGTATTATGACGTCACAGTATATGATGACATCATAATTAGTATGCACTATGACGTCACAATGTACTATGACGTCATAATGTATCCGCATTATGACATGACAATATATTACGAGAGTGCAATTTGCAGGTATTATGAGCAATTTCTCTTACCCCAATTTGTGTCACATCTACTGGAGCATCATGAGCATGTATTATGACGTCACAGTATATGACGACATCATAATTAGTATGCACTATGACATCACAATGTATTATGACGTCATAATGTATCCGCCTTATGACATCACAATATATTATGAGAGCGCAATTTCCAGGTATTATGAGCAATTTCTCTTACCCCAATTTGTGTCACATCTACTGGAGGATCATGAGCATGTATTATGACGTCACAGTATATGATGACATCATAATTAGTATGCACTATGACGTCACAATGTATTATGACGTCATAATGTATCCGCATTATGACATCACAATATATTATGAGAGCGCAATTTGCAGGTATTATGAGCAATTTCGCTTACCCCAACTTGTGTCACATCTTCTGGAGCATCATGAGCATGTATTATGATGTCACAGTATATGATGACATCATAATTAGTATGCACTATGATGTCACAATGTATTATGACGTCATATTATAATCCGCATTATGACATCGCACTATATTACGAGAGCGCATTTAGCAGGTATTATGACCCATATCTCTGACCGCAATTTGTGTCACATCTACTGGAGTATCATGAGCATGTATTATGATGTCACAGTATATGATGACATCATAATTAGTATTCACTATGACGTCACAATCTATTATGACGTCATAATGTATCCGCATTATGACATCACAATATATTATGAGAGAGCAATTTGCAGGTATTATGAGCAATTTCTCTTACCCCAATTTGTGTCACATCTACTGGAGCATCATGAGCATGTATTATGACGTCACAGTATATGATGACATCATAATTAGTATGCACTATGGCGTCACAATGTATTATGACGTCATAATGTATCCGCATTATGACATCACAATATATTATGAGAGTGCAATTTGGAGGTATTATGAGCAATTTCTCTTACCCCAATTTGTGTCACATCTACTGGAGCATCATGAGCATGTATTATGACATCACAGTATATGTTGACATCATAATTAGTATGCACTATGACGTCACAATGTATTATGACGTCATAATGTATCCGCATTATGACATCACAATATATTATGAGAGCGCAATTTGCAGGTATTATGAGCAATTTCTCTTACCCCAATTTGTGTCACATCTACTGGAGCATCATGAGCATGTATTATGACGTCACAGTATATGTTGACATCATAATTAGTATGCACTATTACGTCACAATGTATTATGACGTCATAATGTATCAGCATTATGACATCACACTATATTATGAGAGCGCAATTTGCAGGTATTATGAGCAATTTCTCTTACCCCAATTTGTGTCACATCTGCTGGAGCATCATGAGCATGTATTATGACAACACAGTATATTTTGACATCATAATTAGTATGCACTGTGACGTCACAATGTATTGTGACGTCATAATGTATCCGCATTATGACATCACAATATATGATGAGAGCGCAATTTGCAGGTATTATGACCCATATCTCTTACCGCAAATTGTGTCACATCTACTGGATCACCATGAGCATGTATTATGACGTCACAGTATATGATGACATCATAATTAGTATGCAGTATGACGTCACAGTGTATTATGACGTCATAATGTATCCGCATTATGATATCACAATATATTATGAGAGCGCAATTTGCAGGTATTATGAGCAATTTCTCTTACCCCAATTTGTGTCACATCTACTGGAGCATCATGAGCATGTATTATGTCGTAACAGTATATGATGACATCATAATTAGTATGCACTATGACGTCACAATGTATTATGACGTCATAATGTATCTGCATTATGACATCACAATATATTTTGAGAGTGCAATTTGCAGGTATAATGAGCAATTTCTCTTACCCCAATTTGTGTCACATCTACTGGAGCATCATGAGCATGTATTATGATTTCACAGTATATGAGGACATCATAATTAATATGCACTTTGACATCACAATGTATTTTGATGTCATAATGTATCTGCCTAATGATATCACAATTTATTATGAGAGCGCAATTTGCAGGTATTATGAACAATTTCTCTTACCCCAATTTGTGTCACATCTACTGGAGCATCATGAGCATGTATTATGATGTCACAGTATATGATGACATCATAATTAGTATTCACAATGACGTCACAATGTATTATGACGTCATAATGTATCCGCATTATGACATCACAATATATTATGAGAGCGCAATTTGCAGGTATTATGAGCAATTTCTCTTACCCCAATTTCTGTCACATCTACTGGAACATCATGAGCATGTATTATGGTGTCACAGTATATGATGACATCATAATTAGTATGCACTATGACATCACAATGTATTATGACGTCATAATGTATCCGCATTATGACATCACAATATATTATGAGAGCGCAATTTGCAGGTATTATGAGCAATTTCTCTTACCCCAATGTGTGTCACATCTACTGGAGCATCATGAGCATGTATTATGACGTCACAGTATATGGTGACATCATAATTAGTATGCACTGTGACGTCACAATATATTATGACGTCATAATGTATCCGCATTATGACATCACTGTATATTATGAGAGCGCAATTTGCAGGTATTATGAGCAATTTCTCTTACCCCAATTTGTGTCACATCTACTGGAGCATCATGAGCATGTATTATGACGTCACAGTATATGATGACACCATAATTAGTATGCACTATTACGTCACAATATATCATGACGTTATAATATATCCGCTTTATGACCTAACAATATATTATGAGAGCGCAATTTGCGGGTATGATGAGCAATTTCGCTTACCCGAATTTGTATCACATCTACTGGAGCATCATGAGCATGTATTATGACGTCACAGTATATGATGAAATCATAATTAGTATGCACTATGACGTCACAATGTATTATGACGTCATAATGTATCCGCATTATGACATCACAATATATTATGAGAGCGCAATTTGCACGTATTATGAGCAATTTCTCTTACCCCAATTTGTGTCACATCTACTGGAGCATCATGAGCATGTATTAGGACGTCACAGTATATGGTGACATCATAATTAGTATGCACTATGACGTCACAATAAATTATGACGTCATAATGTATCCGCATTATGACATCACAATATATTCTGAGAGCGCAATTTGCAGGGATTATGAGCAATTTCTCTTACCCCAATTTGTGTCACATCTACTGGAGCATCATGAGCATGTATTATGACGTCACAGTATATGATGACATCATAATTAGTATGCACTATGACATCACAATGTATTATGACGTCATAATGTATCCACATTATGACATCACAATATATTATGAGAGCGCAATTTGTAGTTATTATGAGCAATTTCTCCTACCTCAATTTGTGTCAGATCTACTGGAGCATCATGAGCATGTATTATGACGTCAGAATATATGATGACAACATAATTCGTATGCACTATGACGTCACAATGTATTATGACGTCATAATGTATCCGCTTTATGACATAACAATATATTATGAGAGCGCAATTTACGGGTATTATGAGCAATTTCGCTTACCCGAATTTGTGTCACATCTACTGGAGCATCATGAGCATTTATTATGATGTCACGGTATATGATGACATCATAATTAGCATGCACTATGACGTCACAATGTATTATGACGTCATAATGTATCCGCGTTATGACACCACAATATATTATGAGAGCGCAATTTGCAGGTATTATGAGCAATTTCGCTTACCCCAATTTGTGTCACATCTACTGGAGCATCATGAGCATGTATTATGACGTCACAGTATATGGTGACAACATAATTAGTATGCACTGTGACGTCACAATATATTATGACGTCATAATGTATCCGCATTATGACATCACTATATATTATGAGAGCGCAATTTGCAGGTATTATGAGCAATTTCTCTTACCCCAATTTGTGTCACATCTACTGGAGCATCATGAGCATGTATTATGACGTCACAGTATATGATGACATCATAATTAGTATGCACTATTACGTCACAATATATTATGACGTTATAATATATCCGCTTTATGACATAACAATATATTATGAGAGCGCAATTTGCGGGTATGATGAGCAATTTCGCTTACCCGAATTTGTGTCACATCTACTGGAGCATCATGAGCATGTATTATGACGTGACAGTATATGATGAAATCATAATTAGTATGCACTATGACGTCACAATGTATTATGACGTCATAATGTATCCGCATTATGACATCACAATATATTATGAGAGCGCAATTTACAGGTATTATGAGCAATTTCTCTTACCCCAATTTGTGTCACATCTACTGGAGCATCATGAGCATGTATTATGACGTCACAGCATATGATGACATCATAACTAGTATGCACTATGACGTCACAATGTATTATGACCTCATAATGTATCCGCATTATGACATCAGAATATATTATGAGAGCCCAATTTGCGGGTATTATGAGCAATTTCTCTTACCCCAATTTGTGTCACATCTGCTGGAGCATCATGAGCATGTATTATGACAACACAGTATATTTTGACATCATAATTAGTATGCACTGTGACGTCACAATGTATTGTGACGTCATAATGTATCCGCATTATGACATCACAATATATGGTGAGAGCGCAATTTGCAGGTATTATGACCCATATCTCTTACCGCAAATTGTGTCACATCTACTGGATCATCATGAGCATGTATTATGACGTCACAGTATATGATGACATCATAATTAGTATGCACTATGACGTCACAATGTATTATGACGTCATAATCTATCCGCATTATGACATCACAATATATTATGAGAGCGCAATTTGCAGGTATTATGAGCAATTTCTCTTACCCCAATGTGTGTCACATCTACTGGAGCATCATGAGCATGTATTATGACGTCACAGTATATGGTGACATCATAATTAGTATGCACTGTGACGTCACAATATATTATGACGTCATAATGTATCCGCATTATGACATCACTGTATATTATGAGAGCGCAATTTGCAGGTATTATGAGCAATTTCTCTTACCCCAATTTGTGTCACATCTACTGGAGCATCATGAGCATGTATTATGACGTCACAGTATATGATGACACCATAATTAGTATGCACTATTACGTCACAATATATCATGACGTTATAATATATCCGCTTTATGACATAACAATATGAGAGCGCAATTTGCGGGTATGATGAGCAATTTCGCTTACCCGAATTTGTATCACATCTACTGGAGCATCATGAGCATGTATTATGACGTCACAGTATATGATGAAATCATAATTAGTATGCACTATGACGTCACAATGTATTATGACGTCATAATGTATCCGCATTATGACATCACAATATATTATGAGAGCGCAATTTGCACGTATTATGAGCAATTTCTCTTACCCCAATTTGTGTCACATCTACTGGAGCATCATGAGCATATATTATGACGTCACAGTATATGGTGACATCATAATTAGTATGCACTATGACGTCACAATATATTATGACGTCATAATGTATCCGCATTATGACATCACAATATATTCTGAGAGCGCAATTTGCAGGGATTATGAGCAATTTCTCTTACCCCAATTTGTGTCACATCTACTGGAGCATCATGAGCATGTATTATGACGTCACAGTATATGATGACATCATAATTAGTATGCACTATGACATCACAATGTATTATGACGTCATAATGTATCCACATTATGACATCACAATATATTATGAGAGCGCAATTTGCAGTTATTATGAGCAATTTCTCCTACCTCAATTTGTGTCAGATCTACTGGAGCATCATGAGCATGTATTATGACGTCAGAATATATGATGACAACATAATTCGTATGCACTATGACGTCACAATGTATTATGACGTCATAATGTATCCGCTTTATGACATAACAATATATTATGAGAGCGCAATTTACGGGTATTATGAGCAATTTGGCTTACCCGAATTTGTGTCACATCTACTGGAGCATCATGAGCATTTATTATGATGTCACGGTATATGATGACATCATAATTTGCATGCACTATGACGTCACAATGTATTATGACGTCATAATGTATCCGCGTTATGACACCACAATATATTATGAGAGCGCAATTTGCAGGTATTATGAGCAATTTCGCTTACCCCAATTTGTGTCACATCTACTGGAGCATCATGAGCATGTATTATGACGTCACAGTATATGGTGACATCATAATTAGTATGCACTGTGACGTCACAATATATTATGACGTCATAATGTATCCGCATTATGACATCACTATATATTATGAGAGCGCAATTTGACGGTATTATGAGCAATTTCTCTTACCCCAATTTGTGTCACATCTACTGGAGCATCATGAGCATGTATTATGACGTCACAGTATATGATGACATCATAATTAGTATGCACTATTACGTCACAATGTATTATGACGTCATAATGTATCCGCATTATGACATAACAATATATTATGAGAGCGCAATTTGCGGGTATGATGAGCAATTTCGCTTACCCGAATTTGTGTCACATCTACTGGAGCATCATGAGCATGTATTATGACATCACAGTATATGATGAAATCATAATTAGTATGCATTATGACGTCACAATGTATTATGACTTCATAATGTATCCGCATTATGACATCACAATATATTATGAGAGCGCAATTTGCAGGTATTATGAGCAATTTCTCTTACCCCAATTTGTGTCACATCTACTGGAGCATCATGAGCATGTATTATGACGTCACAGTATATGGTGATATCATAATTAGTATGCACTGTGATTTCACAATATATTATGACGTCATAATGTATCAGCATTATGACATCACTATATATTATGAGAGCGCAATTTGCAGGTATTATGAGCAATTTCTCTTACCCCAATTTGTGTCACATCTACTGGAGCATCATGAGCATGTATTATGACGTCACAGTATATGATGACATCATAATTAGTATGCACTATTACGTCACAATATATTATGACGTTATAATATATCCGCTTTATGATATAACAATATATTATGAGAGCGCAATTTGCGGGTATGATGAGCAATTTCGCTTACCCGAATTTGTGTCACATCTACTGGAGCATCATGAGCATGTATTATGATGTCACAGTATATGATGAAATCATAATTAGTATGCACTATGACGTCACAATGTATTATGACGTCATAATGTATCCGCATTATGACATCACAATATATTATGAGAGCGCAATTTGCGGGTATTATGAGCAATTTCACTTACCCCAATTTGTGTCACATCTACTGGAGCATCATGAGCATGTATTATGACGTCACAGTATATGGTGACATCATAATTAGTATGCACTATTACGTCACAATGTATTATGACGTCATAATGTATCAGTATTATGACATCACAATATATTACGAGAGCGCAATTTGCAGGTATTATGAGCAATTTCTCTTTCCCCAATTTGTGTCACATCTACTGGAGCTTCATGAGCATGTATTATGACGTCACCGTATATGAGGACATCATAATTAGTATGCAGTATGACGTCACAGTGTATTATGACGTCATAATGTATCCGCATTATGACATCACTATATATTATGAGAGCGCAATTTGCAGGTATTATGAGCAATTTCGCTTACCCGAATTTGTGTCATATCTACTGGAGCATCATGAGCATGTATTATGATGTCACAGTATATGATGACATCATAATTAGTATGCACTATGACGTCACAATGTATTATGACGTCATAATGTATCCGCGTTATGACATCACAATATATTCTGAGAGCCCAATTTGCAGGTATTATGAGCAATTTTGCTTACCCCAATTTGCGTCACATCTACTGGAGCATCAGGAGCATGTATTATGACGTCACAGTATATGATGACATCATAATTAGTATGCACTATGACGTCACAATGTATTATGACGTCATAATGTATCAGCATTATGACATCACAATATATTATGAGAGCGCAATTTGCAGGTATTATGAGCAATTTCTCTTACCCCAGTTAGTGTCACATCTACTGGAGCATCATGAGCATGTATTATGATGTCACAGTATATGGTGACATCATAATTAGTATGCACTATGAAGTCACAATAAATTATGACGTCATAATGTATCCGCATTATGACATCACAATATATTATGAGAGCGCAATTTGCAGGTATTATGAGCAATTTCTCTTACCCCAATTTGTGTCACATGTACTGGAGCATCATGAGCATGTATTATGACGTCACAGTATATGATGACATCATAATTAGTATGCACTATGACGTCACAATGTATTATGACGTCAAAATGTATCAGACTTATGACATCACAATATATTATGAGAGTGCAATTTGCAGGTATTATGAGCAATTTCTCTTACCCCAATTTGTGTCACATCTACTGGAGCATCATGAGCATGTATTATGACGTCACAGTATATGATGACATCATAATTAGTATGCACTATGACGTCACAATGTATTATGATGTCATAATGTATCCGCGTTATGACATCACAATGCATTATGAGAGCGTAATTTGGAGGTATCATGAGCAATTTCTCTTACCCCAATTTGTGTCACATGTACTGGAGCATCATGAGCATGTATTATGACGTCACAGTATATGGTGACATCATAATTAGTATGCACTATGACGTCACAATATATTATGACGTAATAATGTATCCGCTTTATGACATAACAATATATTTTGAGCGCGCAATTTGCGGGTATTATGACCAATTTCGCTTACCCGAATTTGTGTCACATCTACTGGAGCATCATGAGCATGTATTATTACGTCACAGTATACGATGACATCATAATTAGTATGCACTATGAGGTCACAATGTATTATGAAGCCATAATGTATCCACATTATGACATCACAATATATTATGAGAGCGGAATTTGCAGGTATTATGAGTAGTTTCTCTTACCCCAATTTGTGTCACATCTACTGGAGCATCATGAGCATGTATAATGACGTCACAGTGTATGATGACATCATAATTAGTATGCACTATGACGTCACAATGTATTATGACGTCATAATGTATCCGCATTATGACATCACAGTATATGATGAGAGTGCAATTTGCAGGTATTATGACAAATTTTCCTTACCCCAATTTGTGTCATATCTACTGGAGCATCATGAGCATGTATTATGACGTCACAGTGTATGATGACATCATAATTAGTATGCACTATGACGTCACAATGTATTATGACGTCATAATGTATCCGCATTTTGACATCAGAATATATTATGAGAGCGCAACCTGCAGGTATTATGAGCAATTTCTCTTACCCCAATTTGTGTCACATCTACTGGAGCATCATGAGCATGTATTATGACATCACAGTATATGGTATCATCATAATTAGTATGCAGTATGACATCACAATGTATAATGACGTCATAATGGATCCGCATTATGACATCACAATATATTATAAGAGCGCAATTTGCAGGTATTATGAGCAATTTCTCTTACCCCAATTTGTGTCACATCTACTGGAGCATCATGAGCATGTATTATGACGTCACAGTATATTATGACATCATAATTAGTATGCACTATGACGTCACAATGTATTATGACGTCATAATGTATCCGCATTATGGCATCACAATATATAATGAGAGCGCAATTTACAGGTATTATCAGCAATTTCTCTTGCCCCAATTTGTGTCACATCTACTGGAGCACCATGAGCATGTATTATGACGTCACAGTATGTGATGACATCATAATTAGTATGCACTATGATGTCACAATGTATTATGACGTCATAATGTATCCGCATTATGACATCACAATATATTATGAGAGCGCAATTTGCATTTATTATGAGCAATTTCTCTTACCCCAATTTGTGTCACATCTACTGGAGCATCATGAGCATGTATTGTGACGTCACAGTATATGATGACATCATAATTAGTATGCACTATGACGTCACAATGTATTATGATGTCATAATGTATCTGCATTATGACATCACAATATATTATGAGAGCGCAATTTGCAGGTATTATGAGCAGTTTCTCTTACCCCAATTTGTGTCACATCTACTGGAGCATCATGAGCATGTATTATGACATCACAGTATATGATAACATCATAATTAGTATGCACTATGATGTCACAATGTATTATGACGTCATAATGTATCAGGCTTATGACATCACAATATATTATGAGAGCGCAATTTGCAGGTATTATGAGCAATTTCTCTTACCCCAATTTGTGTCACATCTACTGGAGCATCATGAGCATGTATTATGATGTCACCGTATATGATGACATCATAATTAGTATGCAGTAGGACGTCACAGTGTATTATGACGTCATAATGTATCCGCATTATGACATCACAATATATTATGAGAGCGCAATTTGCAGGTATTATGAGCAATTTTTCCTACCCCAATTTGTGTCACATCTACTGAAGCATCATGAGCATGTATTATGACGTCACAGCATATGAGGACATCATAACTAGTATGCACTATGACGTTACAATGTATTATGATGTCATAATGTATCCGCATTATGACATCACAATATATTATGAGAACGCAATTTGCAGGTAGTATGAGCAATTTCTCTCACCCCAATTTGTGTCACATCTGCTGGAGCATCATGAGCATGTATTATGACGTCACAGTATATGATGACATCATAATTAGTATGCACTATGACGTCACAATGTATTATGACGTCATAATCTATCCGCATTATGACATCACAATATATAATGAGAGCGCAATTTGCAGGTATTATGAGCAATTTCTCTTACCCCAATGTGTGTCACATCTACTGGAGCATCATGAGCATGTATTATGACGTCACACTGTATGATGACATCAAAATTAGTATACACTATGACGTCACAATGTACTTTGATGTCATAATGTATCCGCATTATCACATCACAATATATTTTGAGAGAGCAATTTGCAGGTATTATGAGCAATTTCTCTTACCCCAAATTGTGTCACATCTACTGGAGCATCATGAGCATGTATTATGACGTCACAGTATATGATGACATCATAATTAGTATGCACTATGGCGTCACAATATATTATGATGTCATAATGTATCCGCATTATGACATCGCAATATATTATGAGAGTGCAATTTGCCCGTATTATGAGCAATTACTCTTACCCCAATTTGTGTCAAATCTACTGGAGCATCGTGAGCATTTGTTATGACATCACAGTATATGTTGACATCATAATTAGTATGCACTATGACGTCACAATGTATTATGACGTCATAATGTATCCGCATTATGACATCACAATATATTCTGAGAGCGCAATTTGCAGGGATTATGAGCAATTTCTCTTACCCCAATTTGTGTCACATCTACTGGAGCATCATGAGCATGTATTATGACGTCACAGTATATGATGACATCATAATTAGTATGCACTATGACGTCACAATGTATTATGACGTCATAATGTATCCACATTATGACATCACAATATATTATGAGAGCGCAATTTGCAGTTATTATGAGCAATTTCTCCTACCTCAATTTGGGTCAGATCTACTGGAGCATCATGAGCATGTATTATGACGTCAGAATATATGATGACAACATAATTCGTATGCACTATGACGTCACAATGTATTATGACGTCATAATGTATCCGCTTTATGACATAACAATATATTATGAGAGCGCAATTTACGGGTATTATGAGCAATTTCGCTTACCCGAATTTGTGTCACATCTACTGGAGCATCATGAGCATGTATTATGACGTCACAGTATATGGTGACATCATAATTAGTATGCACTGTGACGTCACAATATATTATGACGTCATAATGTATCCGCATTATGACATCACTATATATTATGAGAGCGCAATTTGCAGGTATTATGAGCAATTTCTCTTACCCCAATTTGTGTCACATCTACTGGAGCATCATGAGCATGTATTATGACGTCACAGTATATGATGACATCATAATTAGTATGCACTATGACGTCACAATGTATTATGATGTCATAATGTATCCGCGTTATGACATCACAATGCATTATGAGAGCGTAATTTGGAGGTATCATGAGCAATTTCTCTTACCCCAATTTGTGTCACATGTACTGGAGCATCATGAGCATGTATTATGACGTCACAGTATATGGTGACATCATAATTAGTATGCACTATGACGTCACAATATATTATGACGTAATAATGTATCCGCTTTATGACATAACAATATATTTTGAGCGCGCAATTTGCGGGTATTATGACCAATTTCTCTTACCCGAATTTGTGTCACATCTACTGGAGCATCATGAGCATGTATTATTACGTCACAGTATACGATGACATCATAATTAGTATGCACTATGAGGTCACAATGTATTATGAAGCCATAATGTATCCACATTATGACATCACAATATATTATGAGAGCGGAATTTGCAGGTATTATGAATAGTTTCTCTTACCCCAATTTGTGTCACATCTACTGGAGCATCATGAGCATGTATAATGACGTCACAGTGTATGATGACATCATAATTAGTATGCACTATGACGTCACAATGTATTATGACGTCATAATGTATCCGCATTATGACATCACAGTATATGATGAGAGTGCAATTTGCAGGTATTATGACAAATTTTCCTTACCCCAATTTGTGTCACATCTACTGGAGCATCATGAGCATGTATTATGACGTCACAGTGTATGATGACATCATAATTAGTATGCACTATGACGTCACAATGTATTATGACGTCATAATGTATCCGCATTTTGACATCAGAATATATTATGAGAGCGCAACCTGCAGGTATTATGAGCAATTTCTCTTACCCCAATTTGTGTCACATCTACTGGAGCATCATGAGCATGTATTATGACATCACAGTATATGGTGTCATCATAATTAGTATGCAGTATGACATCACAATGTATAATGACGTCATAATGGATCCGCATTATGACATCGCAATATATTATAAGAGCGCAATTTGCAGGTATTATGAGCAATTTCTCTTACCCCAATTTGTGTCACATCTACTGGAGCATCATGAGCATGTATTATGACGTCACAGTATATTATGACATCATAATTAGTATGCACTATGACGTCACAATGTATTATGACGTCATAATGTATCCGCATTATGACATCACAATATATAATGAGAGCGCAATTTACAGGTATTATCAGCAATTTCTCTTGCCCCAATTTGTGTCACATCTACTGGAGCACCATGAGCATGTATTATGACGTCACAGTATGTGATGACATCATAATTAGTATGCACTATGATGTCACAATGTATTATGACGTCATAATGTATCCGCATTATGACATCAAAATATATTATGAGAGCGCAATTTCCATTTATTATGAGCAATTTCTCTTACCCCAATTTGTGTCACATCTACTGGAGCATCATGAGCATGTATTGTGACGTCACAGTATATGATGACATCATAATTAGTATGCACTATGACGTCACAATGTATTATGATGTCATAATGTATCTGCATTATGACATCACAATATATTATGAGAGCGCAATTTGCAGGTATTATGAGCAGTTTCTCTTACCCCAATTTGTGTCACATCTACTGGAGCATCATGAGCATGTATTATGACATCACAGTATATGATAACATCATAATTAGTATGCACTATGATGTCACAATGTATTATGACGTCATAATGTATCAGGCTTATGACATCACAATATATTATGAGAGCGCAATTTGCAGGTATTATGAGCAATTTCTCTTACCCCAATTTGTGTGACATCTACTGGAGCATCATGAGCATGTATTATGATGTCACCGTATATGATGACATCATAATTAGTATGCAGTAGGACGTCATAGTGTATTATGACGTCATAATGTATCCGCATTATGACATCACAATATATTATGAGAGCGCAATTTGCAGGTATTATGAGCAATTTTTCCTACCCCAATTTGTGTCACATCTACTGAAGCATCATGAGCATGTATTATGACGTCACAGCATATGAGGACATCATAACTAGTATGCACTATGACGTTACAATGTATTATGATGTCATAATGTATCCGCATTATGACATCACAATATATTATGAGAACCCAATTTGCAGGTAGTATGAGCAATTTCTCTCACCCCAATTTGTGTCACATCTGCTGGAGCATCATGAGCATGTATTATGACGTCACAGTATATGATGACATCATAATTAGTATGCACTATGACGTCACAATGTATTATGACGTCATAATCTATCCGCATTATGACATCACAATATATTATGAGAGCGCAATTTGCAGGTATTATGAGCAATTTCTCTTACCCCAATGTGTGTCACATCTACTGGAGCATCATGAGCATGTATTATGACGTCACACTGTATGATGACATCAAAATTAGTATACACTATGACGTCACAATGTACTTTGATGTCATAATGTATCCGCATTATCACATCACAATATATTTTGAGAGAGCAATTTGCAGGTATTATGAGCAATTTCTCTTACCCCAAATTGTGTCACATCTACTGGAGCATCATGAGCATGTATTATGACGTCACAGTATATGATGACATCATAATTAGTATGCACTATGGCGTCACAATATATTATGATGTCATAATGTATCCGCATTATGACATCGCAATATATTATGAGAGTGCAATTTGCCCGTATTATGAGCAATTTCTCTTACCCCAATTTGTGTCAAATCTACTGGAGCATCGTGAGCATTTGTTATGACATCACAGTATATGTTGACATCATAATTAGTATGCACTATGACGTCACAATGTATTATGACGTCATAATGTATCCGCATTATGACATCACAATATATTCTGAGAGCGCAATTTGCAGGGATTATGAGCAATTTCTCTTACCCCAATTTGTGTCACATCTACTGGAGCATCATGAGCATGTATTATGACGTCACAGTATATGATGACATCATAATTAGTATGCACTATGACGTCACAATGTATTATGACGTCATAATGTATCCACATTATGACATCACAATATATTATGAGAGCGCAATTTGCAGTTATTATGAGCAATTTCTCCTACCTCAATTTGGGTCAGATCTACTGGAGCATCATGAGCATGTATTATGACGTCAGAATATATGATGACAACATAATTCGTATGCACTATGACGTCACAATGTATTATGACGTCATAATGTATCCGCTTTATGACATAACAATATATTATGAGAGCGCAATTTACGGGTATTATGAGCAATTTCGCTTACCCGAATTTGTGTCACATCTACTGGAGCATCATGAGCATGTATTATGACGTCACAGTATATGGTGACATCATAGTTAGTATGCACTGTGACGTCACAATATATTATGACGTCATAATGTATCCGCATTATGACATCACTATATATTATGAGAGCGCAATTTGCAGGTATTTTGAGCAATTTCTCTTACACCAGTTAGTGTCACATCTACTGGAGCATCATGAGCATGTATTATGATGTCACAGTATATGGTGACATCATAATTAGTATGCACTATGAAGTCACAATAAATTATGACGTCATAATGTATCCGCATTATGACATCACAATATATTATGAGAGCGCAATTTGCAGGTATTATGAGCAATTTCTCTTACCCCAATTTGTGTCACATGTACTGGAGCATCATGAGCATGTATTATGACGTCACAGTATATGATGACATCATAATTAGTATGCACTATGACGTCACAATGTATTATGACGTCAAAATGTATCAGCCTTATGACATCACAATATATTATGAGAGTGCAATTTGCAGGTATTATGAGCAATTTCTCTTACCCCAATTTGTGTCACATCTACTGGAGCATCATGAGCATGTATTATGACGTCACAGTATATGATGACATCATAACTGGTATGCACTATGACGTCACAATGTATTATGATGTCATAATGTATCCGCGTTATGACATCACAATGCATTATGAGAGCGTAATTTGGAGGTATCATGACCAATTTCTCTTGCCCCAATTTGTGTCACATGTACTGGAGCATCATGAGCATGTATTATGACGTCACAGTATATGGTGACATCATAATTAGTATGCACTATGACGTCACAATATATTATGACGTAATAATGTATCCGCTTTATGACATAACAATATATTTTGAGCGCGCAATTTGCGGGTATTATGACCAATTTCGCTTACCCGAATTTGTGTCACATCTACTGGAGCATCATGAGCATGTATTATTACGTCACAGTATACGATGACATCATAATTAGTATGCACTATGAGGTCACAATGTATTATGAAGCCATAATGTATCCACATTATGACATCACAATATATTATGAGAGCGGAATTTGCAGGTATTATGAGTAGTTTCTCTTACCCCAATTTGTGTCACATCTACTGGAGCATCATGAGCATGTATAATGACGTCACAGTGTATGATGACATCATAATTAGTATGCACTATGACGTCACAATGTATTATGACGTCATAATGTATCCGCATTATGACATCACAGTATATGATGAGAGTGCAATTTGCAGGTATTATGACAAATTTTCCTTACCCCAATTTGTGTCACATCTACTGGAGCATCATGAGCATGTATTATGACGTCACAGTGTATGATGACATCATAATTAGTATGCACTATGACGTCACAATGTATTATGACGTCATAATGTATCCGCATTTTGACATCAGAATATATTATGAGAGCGCAACCTGCAGGTATTATGAGCAATTTCTCTTACCCCAATTTGTGTCACATCTACTGTAGCATCATGAGCATGTATTATGACATCACAGTATATGATGATATCATAATTAATATGCACTATGATGTCACAATGTATTATGACGTCATAATGTATCCGCATTATGACATCACAATATTTTATGAGAGCCCAATTTGCAGGTATTATGAGCAATTTCTCTTACACCAATTTGTGTCACATCTACTGGAGCATCATGAGCATGTATTATGACGTCACAGTATATGATGACATCATAATTAGTATGCAGTATGACGTCACAATGTATTATGACGTCATAATGTATCCGCATTATGACATCACAATATATTATGAGAGCGCAATTTGCAGATATTACGACCAATTTCCCTTACCGCAATTTGTGTTATATCTACTGGAGCATCATGTGCATGTATTATGATGTCACAGTATATGATGACATCATAATTAGTATGCACTATGACGTCACAATGTATTATGACGTCATAATGTATCCGCATTATGACATCACAATATATTATGAGAGCGCAATTTGCAGGTATTATGAGCAATTTCTCTTACCCCAATTTGTGTCACATCTACTGGAGCAACATCAGCATGTATTATGACGTCACAGTATATGATGACATCATAATTAGTATGCAGTATGATGTTACAATCTATTATGACATCATAATGTATCCGCATTATGACATCACAATATATTATGAGAGGGCAATTTGCAGGTATTAAGAACAATTTCTCTTACCCCAATTTTTGTCACATCTACTGGAGCATCATGACCTTGTATTATGTCATCGCAGTATATGATGACATCATAATTAGTATGCACCATGACCTCACAATGTATTATGACGTCATAATGTATCCGCATTATGACATCACAATGTATTATGAGAGCGCAATTTGCAGGTATTATGAGCAGTTTCGCTTACCCCAATTTGTGTCACATCTACTGGAGCATCATGAGCATGTATTATGATGTCACAGTATATGATGACATCATAATTACTATGCACTATGACATCACAATGTATTATGACGTCATAACGTATCCGCATTATGACATCACAATATATGATGAGAGCGCAATTTGCAGGTATTATGACCAATTTGTCTTTCCCCAATTTGTGTCACATCTACTGGAGCATCATTAGCATGTATTATGACGTCACAGTATATGATGACATCATAATTAGCTTGCACTATGATGTCACAATGCATTATGACATCATAATGTATCCGCATTATGACATCACAATATATTTTGAGAGCGCAATTTGCATGTATTATGAGCAATTTCTCTTACCCCAATTTGTGTCACATCTACTGGAGCATCATGAGCATGTATTATGATGCCACAGTATATGATGACATCATAATTAGTATGCACTATGACGTCACAATGTATTATGATGTCATAATGTATCCGCATTATGACATCACAATATATTTTGAGAGCCCAATTTGCAGGTACTATGAGCAATTTCTCTTACCCCAATTTGTGTCACATCTACTGGAGCATCATGAGCATGTATTATGACGTCACATTATATGATGACATCATAATTAGTATGCATTATGACGTCACAATTTATTATCACGTCATAATGTAGCCACATTATGACATCACAATATATTATGAGAGCGCAATTTGCAGGTATTATGAGCAATTTCTCTTAAACCAATTTGTTTCCCATCTACTGGAGCATCATGAGCATGTATTATGACGTCACAGTATATGATGACATCATAATTATTATGCACTATGACGTCACAATGTATTATGACGTCATAATGTATCCGCATTATGACATCACAATACATTATGAGAGCAGAATTTGCAGGAATTATTAACAATTTCTCTTACCTCAATTTGTGTCACATCTACTGGAGCATCGTGAGCAAGTATTATGACGTCACAGTATATGATGACATCATAATTAGTATGCCCTATGATGACACAATGTATTATGACGTCATAATGTATCTGCATTAGACATCACAATATATTATGAGAGCGCAATTTGCAGGTATTATGAGCAATTTCTCTTACCCCAATATGTGTCACATCTACTGGAGCATCATGAGCATGTATTATGACGTCACAGTATATGATGACATCATAACTAGTATGCACTATGACGTCACAATATATTATGACATCATAATGTATCAGCATTATGACATCACAATATATTATGAGAGCGCAATTTGCAGGTATTATGAGAAATTTCTCTTACCCCAATCTGTGTCACGTCCCCTGGAGCATCATGAGCATGTATTTTGACGTCACAGTATATGATGACATCATAATTAGTATGCAGTATGACGTCACAATGTATTTTGACGTCATAATGTATCCGCATTATGACATCAAAATATATTATGAGAGCGCAGTTTGCAGGTATTATGAGCAATTTCTCTTACCCCAATTTGTGTCACATCTACTGGAGCATCATGAGCATGTATTATGACGTCACAGTATATGATGACATCATAATTAGTATGCACTATGACATCACAATATATTATGACGTCATAATGTATCCACATTATGACATCACAATATATTATGAGAGCGCAATTTGCAGGTATTACGACCAATTTCCCTTACCCCAATTTGTGTCACATCTACTGGAGCATCATGAGCATGTATTATGATGTCACAGTATATGATGACATCATAATTCGCATGCAGTATGATGTTACAATGTATTATGACATCATAATGTATCCGCATTATGACATCACAGTATATTATGAGAGCGCAATTTGCAGGTATTAAGAAAAATTTCTCTTACCCCAATTTGTGTCACATCTACTGGAGCATCATGAGCTTGTATTATGTCATCACAGTATATGATGACATCATAAATAGTATGCACTATGACGTCACAATGTATTATGACGTCATAATGTATCCGCATTATGACATCAAAATATATTATGAGAGCGCAATTTGTAGGTATTCTGAACAATTTCCCTTACCCCAATTTGTGTCACATCTGCTGGAGCATCATGAGATCGTATTATGTCATCACAATATATGATGACATCATAATTAGTATGCACTATGACGTCACAATGTATTATGACGTCATAATGTTTCCGCATTATGACATCACAATATATTATGAGAGCGCAATTTGCAGGTATTATGACCCATTTCTCTTACCCCAATTTGTGTCACATCTACTGGAGCATCATGAGCATGTATTATCCGTCACAGTATATGATGACATCATAATTAGTATGCACTCTGACGTCACAATGTATTATGACGTCATAATGTATCCGCATTATGACATCACAATATATTATGAGAGCGCAATTTGCACGTATTATGACCAATTTCGCTTACCCCAATTTCTGTCACATCTACTGGAGCATCATGAGCTTGTATTATGTCATAACAGTATATGATGACATCATAATTAGTATGCACTATGACGTCACAATGTATTATGACGTCATAATGTATCCGCATTATGACATCACAATATATGATGAGAGCGCAATTTGCAGGTATTATGACCCATTTCTCTAACCCCAATTTGTGTCACATCTACTGGAGCATCATGAGCATGTATGATGACGTCACAGTATATGATGACATCATAATTAGTATGCAACATGACGTCACAATGTATTATGACGTCATAATGTATCTGCATTATGACATCACCATATATTATGAGAGCGCAGTTTGCAGGTATTATGAACAATTTCTCTTACCCCAATTTGTGTCACATCTACTGGAGCATCATGAGCATGTATTATGACGTCACAGTATATGATGACATCACAATTAGTGTGCACTATGACGTCACAATGTATTATGACGTCATAATGTATCCACATTATGACATCACAATGTATTATGAGAGCGCAATTTGCAGGTATTGTGACCCATTTCTCTTACCCCAATTTGTGTCACATCTACTGGAGCATCATGAGCATGTATTATGATGTCACAATATATGATGACATCATAATTAGTATGCACTATGACGTCACAATGTATTATGACGTCATAATGTATCCGCATTATGACATCACAATATATTATGAGAGCGCAATTTGCAGGTATTATGACCAATTTCTCTTACCCCAATTTGTGTCACATCTACTGGAGCATCACGAGCAAGTATTATGACGTCACAATATATGATGACATCATAATTAGTATGCATTATGACATCACAATGTATTATGACGTCATAATGTATCTGCATTATGACATCACAATATATGATGAGCGCGCAATAAGCAGGTATTATGAACAATTTGTCTTATCCCAATTTGTGTCACATCTACTGGAGCATCATGAGCATGTATTATGACGTCACAGTATATGATGATATCATAATTAGCATGCACTATGACGTCACAATGTATTATGACGTCATAATGTATCGGCATTATGACATCACATTATATGATGAGAGCGCAATTTGCAGGTATTATGACCAATTTCTCTTACCCCAATTTGTGTCACATCTACTGGAGCATCATGAGCATGTATTATGACGTCACAGGATATGATGACATCATAATTAGTATGCACTATGACGTAACAATGAATTATGATGTCATAATGTATCCTCATTATGACATCACAATATAGTATTAGAGCGCAATTTGCAGGTATTATGAGCAATTTCTCTTACCCCAATTTGTGTCACATCTACTGGAGCATCATGAGCATGTATTATGATGTCACAGTATATGATGACATCATAACTAGTATGCACTATGACGTCACAATGTATTATGGCATCATAATGTATCCGCATTATGACATCACAATATATTATGAGAGCGCAATTTGCAGGTATTATGAGCAATTTCGCTTACCCCAATTTGTGTCACACCTACTGAGCATCATGAGCATATATAAGGACGTCACAGCATATGATGACATCATAACTAGTATGCACTATGACGTCACAATGTATTATGACGTCATAATGTATCCGCATTATGACATCACAATATATTATGAGATCGCAATTTGCAGGTATAATGACCAAATTCTCTTACCCCAATTTGTGTCACATCTACTGGAGCATCAGGAGCATGAATTATGACGTCACAGTATATGATGACATCATAATTAGTATGCACTATGATGTCACAATGCATTACGACGTCATAATGTATCCGCATTATGACCTAACAACATATGATGAGAGCGCAATTTGCAGGTATTATGAGCATTTTCTCTTACCCCAATTTGTGTCACATCTACTGGAGCATCAAGAGCATGAATTATGATGTCACTGTATATGATGACATCATAATTAGTATGCACTGTGACGTCACAATGTATTATGACATCATAATGTATCCGCATTATGACCTCACAATATATTATGAGAGAGCAATTTGCAGGTATTATGACCAATTTCGCTTACCCCAATTTGTGTCATATCTGCTGGAGAATCATGAGCATGTATTATGACATCACAGTATATGATGATATCATAATTAGTATGCACTGTGACGTCACAATCTACTATGATGTCATAATGTATCCGTATTATGACATCACAATATATTATAAGAGAGCAATATGCAGATATTATGAGCAATTTCTCTAATACCAATTTGTGTCACATCTGCTGGAGCATCATGAGCATGTATTATGGCATCACAGTATATGATGACATCATAATTAGTATGAACTATGACGTCACAATGTATTATGATGTCATAATGTATCCGCATTATGATATCACAATATATTATGAGAGCACAATTTGAAGGTACTATGAGCAATTTCTCTTACCCCAATTTGTGTCACATCTACTGGAGCATCATGAGCATGTACTATGACGTCACAGTATATGATGACATCATAATTAGTATGCACTGTGACGTCACAATGTATTTTGACGTCATAATGTATCCGCATTATGACATCACAATATATGATGAGAGCGCAATTTGCAGGTATTCTGACCCATTTCTTTTACCCCAATTGGTGTCACATCTACTGGAGCATCATGTGCATGTATTATGATGTCACAGTATATGATGACATCATAATTAGTATGCACTATTACTTCACAATGTATTATGATATCATAATGTATCCGCATTATGATATCACAATATATTATGAGAGCGCAATTTGCATGTATTATGAGCAATTTGTCTTTCCCCAATTTGTGTCATATCTACTGGAGCATCATGAGCATGAATTATGACGTCACAGTATATGATGACATCATAATCAGTATGCACTATGACGTCACAATGTATTATGACGTCATAATGTATCCGCATTTTGACATCACAATATATTATGAGAGCGAAACATGCAGGTATTATGAGCAATTTCTCTTACCCCAATTTGTGTCATATCTACTGGAGCGTCATGAGCATGTATTTTGACGTCACCGTATATGATGACATCATAATTAGTATGCAGTATGACGTCACAATGTATTTTGATGTCATAATGTATCCGCATTATGACATCACAATATATTATGAGAGCGCAATTTGCAGGTATTATGAGCAATTTCTCTTACCCCAATTTGTGTCACATCTACTGGAGCATCATGAGCATGTATTATGACGTCACAGAATATGATGACATCATAATTAGTATGCACTATGACATCACAATGTATTATGACGTCATAATGAATCTGCATTATGACATCACAATATATTATGAGAGCGCAATTTGCAGGTATTACGACCAATTTCCCTTACCCCAATTTGTGTCATATCTACTGGAGCATCATGTGCATGTATTATGATGTCACAGTATATGATGACATCATAAGTAGTATGCTCTATGACGTCACAATGTATTATGACGTCATAATATATCCGCATTATGACATCACAATATATTATGAGAGCGCAATTTGCAGGTATTATGAGCAATTTCGCTTACCCCAATTTGTGTCACATTTACTGGAGCATCATGAGCATGTATTATGACATCACAGCATATGATGACATCATAACTAGTATGCACTATGACATCCGTCATAGTGCACGTCACAATGTATTCTGACGTCATAATGTATCCGCATTATGACATCACAATATATTATGAGAGCGCAATTTGCAGGTATTATGAGCAATTTCTCTTACCCCATTTTGTGTCACATCTACTGGAGCATCATGAGCATGTATTATGATGTCACAGTATATGATGACATCTTAATTAGTATGGACTATGATGTCACAATGTATTATGGCGTCAAAATGTATCCGCATTATGACATCGCAATATATTATGAGAGCGCAATTTGCAGGTATTATGAGCAATTTCTCTTACCCAATTTGTGTCACATCTACTGGAGCAACATGAGCATGTATTATGATGTCACAGTATGTGATGACATCATAATTAGTATGCACTATGACGTCACAATTTATTATGATGTCATAATGTATCCGCATTAAGACATCACAATATATTATGAGAGCGAAATTTGCAGGTATTACGAGCAATTTCTCTTACCCCAATTTGTGTCACATCTACTGGAGCATCATGAGCATGTATTATGATGTCGCAGCATATGATGACATCATAACTACTATGCACTATGACGTCACAATGTATTATGACGTCATAAAGTATCCGCATTATGACATCACAAAATATTATGAGAGCCCAATTTGCAGGTATTATGAGCAATTTCTCTTACCACAATTTGTGTCACATCTACTGGAGCATCATGAGCATGTATTATGAAGTCACAGTATATGATGACATCATAATTAGTATGCACTATGACGTCACAATGTATTATGACTTCATAATGTATCCGCGTTATGACATCACAATATATTATGAGAGCGCACTTTGCAGGTATTATGAGCAATTTCTTTTACCCCAATTTGTGTCACATCTACTGGAGCATCATGAGCATGTATTATGACGTCACAGCATATGATGACATCATAACTAGTATGCACTATGACATCACAATGTATTATGACGTCATAAGATATCCGCCTTATGCCATCACAATATATTATGAGAGCGCAATTTGCAGGTATTATGAGCAATTTCGCTTACCCCAATTTGTGTCACATCTACTGGAGCATCATGAGCATGTATTATGACATCACAGTATATGATGACATACTAATTAGTATGCACTATGACGTCACAATGTATTATGACGTCATAATATATCCGCATTATGACATCACAATATATTATGAGAGCGCAATTTGCAGGTATTATGAGCAATTTCTCTTACCCCAATTTGTGTCACATCTACTGGAGCCTCATGAGCATGTATTATGACATCACAGTATATGATGACATACTAAGTAGTATGCACTATGACGTCACAATGTATTATGACGTCATAATATATCCACATTATGACATCACAATATATTATGAGAGCACAATTTGCAGGTATTATGAGCAATTTCGCTTACCCCAATTTGTGTCACATCTACTGGAGCATCATGAGCATGTATGATGACGTCACAGTATATGATGATATCTTAATTAGTATGCACTATGACGTCACAATGTTTTATGACGTCATAATGTATCCGCATTATGACATCACATTATATTATGAGAGCGCAATTTGCAGGTATTATGAGCAATTTCTCTTACACCAATTTGTGTCACATCTACTGTAGCATCATGAGCATGTATTATGACGTCACAGTATATGATGATATCAAAATTAGTATGCACTAAGACGTCACAATATATTATGCCTTCATAATGTATCCGCGTTATGACATCACAATATATTATGAGAGCGCAATTTGCAGGTGTTATGAGCAATTTCTCTTACCCCAATTTGTGTCACATCTACTGGAGCATCATGAGCATGTATTATGACGTCACAGTATATGATGACATCATAATTAGTATGCACTATGACGTCACAATGTATTATGACGTCATAATGTATCCGCATTATGACATCAGAAAATATTATGAGAGCGCAATTTGCAGGTATTATGAGCAATTTCTCTTAATCCAATTTGTGTCACATCTACTGGAGCATCATGAGCATGTATTATGACCTCACAGTATATGATGACATCATAATTAGTATGCACTATGACGTCACAATATATTATGACGTCATAATGTATCCGCATTATGACATCACAATATATTATGAGAGCGCAATTTGCAGTTATTATGAGCAATTTCGCTTACCCCAATTTGTGTCACATCTACAGAAGCATCATGAGCATGTATTATGACGTCACAGCATATGATGACATCATAACTAGTATGCTGTATGACGTCACAATGTATTATGACGTCATAAGGTATCCGCATTATGACATCACAATATATTATGAGAGCTCAATTTGCAGGTATTATGAGCAATTTCTCTTACCACAATTTGTGTCACATCTACTGGAGCATCATGAGCATGTATTATGACGTCACAGTATATGATGACATCATAATTAGTATGCACTATGATGTCACAATATTTTGTGACGTCATAATATATCCGCATTATGAAATCACAATATATTATGAGAGCGCAATTTGCAGGTATTATGAGCAATTTTGCTTACCCCAATTTGGGTCACATCTACTGGAGCATCATGAGCATGTATTATGACGTCACAGTATATGATGACATCTTAATTAGTATGCACTATGACGTCACAATGTTTTATGACGTCATAATGTATCCGCATTATGACATCACATTATATTATGAGAGCGCAATTTGCAGGTATTATGAGCAATTTCTCTTACACCAATTTGTGTCACATCTACTGTAGCATCATGATCATGTATTATGACGTCATAGTATATGATGACATCATAATTAGTATGCACTATGACGTCACAATGTATTATGACTTCATAATGTATCCGCGTTATGACATCACAATATATTTTGAGAGCGCAGTTTGCAGGTATTATGAGCAATTTCTCTTACCCCAATTTGTGTCACATCTACTGGAGCATCATGAGCATGTATTATGATGTCACAGTATATGATGACATCATAATTAGTATGCACTATGATGTCACAATGTATTATGATGTCATAATGTATCCGCATTATGACATCACAATATATTATGAGAGCGCAATTTGCAGGTATTATGAGCAATTTCTCTTACCCCAATTTGTGTCACATCTACTGGAGCATCATGAGCATGTATTATGACGTCACAGCATATGATGACATCATAACTAGTATGCACTATGACGTCACAATGTATTATGACGTCATCATGTATCCGCATTATGACATCAGAAAATATTATGAGAGCGCAATTTGTAGGTATTATGAGGAATTTCTCTTACCCCAATTTGTGTCACATCTACTGGAGAATCGTGAGCATATATTTTGACGTCACACTGTATGATGACATCATAATTAGTATGCACTATGATGTCACGATGTATTATGACGTCATAATGTATCCGCATTATGACATCACAATATATTATGAGAGCGCAATTTGCAGGTAATATGAGCAATTTCTCTAACCCCAAATTGTGTCACATCTACTGGAGCATCATGAGCATGTATTATGACATCGCAGCATATGATGACATCATAACTAGTATGCACTATGACATTCGTCATAGTGCACGTCACAATGTATTCTGACGACATAATGTATCCGCATTATGACATCACAATATATTATGAGAGCGCAATTTGCAGGTATTATGAGCAATTTCTCTTACCCCAATTTGTGTCACATCTACTGGAGCATCATGAGCATGTATTATGACGTCACAGTATATGATGACATCATAATTAGTAAGCAGTATGACGTCACAATGTATTATGACGTCATAATGTATCCGCCTTATGACATCGCAATATATTATGAGAGTGAAATTTGCAGGTATTTTGAGCAATTTTTCTTACCCCAATTTGTGTCACATCTACTGGAGCATCATGAGCATGTATTATGACGTCGCAGCATATGATGACATCATAACTAGTATGCACTATGATGTCACAATGTATTATGACGTCATAAGGTATCCGCACTATGACATCACAATATATTATGAGAGCGCAATTTGCAGGTATTATGAGCAATTTCTCTTACCCCAATTTGTGTCACATCTACTGGAGCATCATGAGCATGTATTATGAAGTCACAGTATATGATGACATCATAATTAGTATGCACTATGACATCACAATGTATTATGACGTCATAATATATCCGCATTTTGACATCACAATATAATATGAGAGGCCAAATTGCAGGTATTATGAGCAATTTCTCTCACCCCAATTTGTGTCCCATCTACTGGAGCATCATGAGCATGTATTATGACCTCACAGCATAAGATGACATCATAATTAGTATGCACAATGATGTCACAATGTATTTTGACGTCATAATGTATCCGCATTATGACATCACAATATATTATGAGAGCGCAATTAGCAGGTATTATGAGCAATTTCGCTTACCCCAATTTGTGTCACATCTACTGGAGCATCATGAGCATGTATTATGACGTCACAGTATATGATGACATATTAATTAGTATGCACTATGACATCACAATGTTTTATGACGTCATAATATATCCGCATTATGACATCACATTATATTATGAGAGCGCAATTTCCAGGTATTATGAGCAATTTCTCTTACACCAATTTGTGTCACATGTACTGTAGCATCATGAGCATGTATTATGATGTCACAGTATATGATGATATCATAATTAGTTTGCACTATGATGTCACAATATATTATGACATCATAACGTATCCGCGTTATGACATCACAATATATTATGAGAGCGAAATATGCAGGTATTATGAGCAATTTCTCTTACCCCAATTTGTGTCACATCTACTGGAGCATCATGAGCATGTATTATGATGTCACAGTATATGATGACATCTTAATTAGTATGCACTATGATGTCACAATGTATTATGGCGTCAAAATGTATCCGCATTATGACATCACAATATATTATGAGAGCGCAATTTGCAGGTATTATGAGCAATTTCTCTTACCCAATTTGTGTCACATCTACTGGAGCAACATGAGCATGTATTATGATGTCACAGTATGTGATGACATCATAATTAGTATGCACTATGACGTCACAATTTATTATGATGTCATAATGTATCCGCATTAAGACATCACAATATATTATGAGAGCGAAATTTGCAGGTATTACGAGCAATTTCTCTTACCCCAATTTGTGTCACATCTACTGGAGCATCATGAGCATGTATTATGACGTCGCAGCATATGATGACATCATAACTACTATGCACTATGACGTCACAATGTATTATGACGTCATAAAGTATCCGCATTATGACATCACAAAATATTATGAAAGCCCAATTTGCAGGTATTATGAGCAATTTCTCTTACCACAATTTGTGTCACATCTACTGGAGCATCATGAGCATGTATTATGAAGTCACAGTATATGATGACATCATAATTAGTATGCACTATGACGTCACAATGTATTATGACTTCATAATGTATCCGCGTTATGACATCACAATATATTATGAGAGCGCACTTTGCAGGAATTATGAGCAATTTCTTTTACCCCAATTTGTGTCACATCTACTGGAGCATCATGAGCATGTATTATGACGTCACAGCATATGATGACATCATAACTAGTATGCACTATGACATCACAATGTATTATGACGTCATAAGATATCCGCCTTATGACATCACAATATATTATGAGAGCGCAATTTGCAGGTATTATGAGCAATTTCGCTTACCCCAATTTGTGTCACATCTACTGGAGCATCATGAGCATGTATTATGACATCACAGTATATGATGACATACTAATTAGTATGCACTATGACGTCACAATGTATTATGACGTCATAATATATCCACATTATGACATCACAATATATTATGAGAGCGCAATTTGCAGGTATTATGAGCAATTTCGCTTACCCCAATTTGTGTCACATCTACTGGAGCATCATGAGCATGTATGATGACGTCACAGTATATGATGATATCTTAATTAGTATGCACTATGACGTCACAATGTTTTATGACGTCATAATGTATCCGCATTATGACATCACATTATATTATGAGAGCGCAATTTGCAGGTATTATGAGCAATTTCTCTTACACCAATTTGTGTCACATCTACTGTAGCATCATGAGCATGTATTATGACGTCACAGTATATGATGATATCAAAATTAGTATGCACTAAGACGTCACAATGTATTATGCCTTCATAATGTATCCGCGTTATGACATCACAATATATTATGAGAGCGCAATTTGCAGGTGTTATGAGCAATTTCTCTTACCCCAATTTGTGTCACATCTACTGGAGCATCATGAGCATGTATTATGACGTCACAGTATATGATGACATCATAATTAGTATGCACTATGACGTCACAATGTATTATGACGTCATAATGTATCCGCATTATGACATCAGAAAATATTATGAGAGCGCAATTTGCAGGTATTATGAGCAATTTCTCTTAATCCAATTTGTGTCACATCTACTGGAGCATCATGAGCATGTATTATGACCTCACAGTATATGATGACATCATAATTAGTATGCACTATGACGTCACAATATATTATGACGTCATAATGTATCCGCATTATGACATCACAATATATTATGAGAGCGCAATTAGCAGGTATTATGAGCAATTTCGCTTACCCCAATTTGTGTCACATCTACTGGAGCATCATGAGCATGTATTATGACGTCACAGTATATGATGACATATTAATTAGTATGCACTATGACATCACAATGTTTTATGACGTCATAATATATCCGCATTATGACATCACATTATATTATGAGAGCGCAATTTCCAGGTATTATGAGCAATTTCTCTTACACCAATTTGTGTCACATGTACTGTAGCATCATGAGCATGTATTATGATGTCACAGTATATGATGATATCATAATTAGTTTGCACTATGATGTCACAATATATTATGACATCATAACGTATCCGCGTTATGACATCACAATATATTATGAGAGCGAAATATGCAGGTATTATGAGCAATTTCTCTTACCCCAATTTGTGTCACATCTACTGGAGCATCATGAGCATGTATTATGATGTCACAGTATATGATGACATCTTAATTAGTATGCACTATGATGTCACAATGTATTATGGCGTCAAAATGTATCCGCATTATGACATCACAATATATTATGAGAGCGCAATTTGCAGGTATTATGAGCAATTTCTCTTACCCAATTTGTGTCACATCTACTGGAGCAACATGAGCATGTATTATGATGTCACAGTATGTGATGACATCATAATTAGTATGCACTATGACGTCACAATTTATTATGATGTCATAATGTATCCGCATTAAGACATCACAATATATTATGAGAGCGAAATTTGCAGGTATTACGAGCAATTTCTCTTACCCCAATTTGTGTCACATCTACTGGAGCATCATGAGCATGTATTATGACGTCGCAGCATATGATGACATCATAACTACTATGCACTATGACGTCACAATGTATTATGACGTCATAAAGTATCCGCATTATGACATCACAAAATATTATGAAAGCCCAATTTGCAGGTATTATGAGCAATTTCTCTTACCACAATTTGTGTCACATCTACTGGAGCATCATGAGCATGTATTATGAAGTCACAGTATATGATGACATCATAATTAGTATGCACTATGACGTCACAATGTATTATGACTTCATAATGTATCCGCGTTATGACATCACAATATATTATGAGAGCGCACTTTGCAGGTATTATGAGCAATTTCTTTTACCCCAATTTGTGTCACATCTACTGGAGCATCATGAGCATGTATTATGACGTCACAGCATATGATGACATCATAACTAGTATGCACTATGACATCACAATGTATTATGACGTCATAAGATATCCGCCTTATGACATCACAATATATTATGAGAGCGCAATTTGCAGGTATTATGAGCAATTTCGCTTACCCCAATTTGTGTCACATCTACTGGAGCATCATGAGCATGTATTATGACATCACAGTATATGATGACATACTAATTAGTATGCACTATGACGTCACAATGTATTATGACGTCATAATATATCCACATTATGACATCACAATATATTATGAGAGCGCAATTTGCAGGTATTATGAGCAATTTCGCTTACCCCAATTTGTGTCACATCTACTGGAGCATCATGAGCATGTATGATGACGTCACAGTATATGATGATATCTTAATTAGTATGCACTATGACGTCACAATGTTTTATGACGTCATAATGTATCCGCATTATGACATCACATTATATTATGAGAGCGCAATTTGCAGGTATTATGAGCAATTTCTCTTACACCAATTTGTGTCACATCTACTGTAGCATCATGAGCATGTATTATGACGTCACAGTATATGATGATATCAAAATTAGTATGCACTAAGACGTCACAATGTATTATGCCTTCATAATGTATCCGCGTTATGACATCACAATATATTATGAGAGCGCAATTTGCAGGTGTTATGAGCAATTTCTCTTACCCCAATTTGTGTCACATCTACTGGAGCATCATGAGCATGTATTATGACGTCACAGTATATGATGACATCATAATTAGTATGCACTATGACGTCACAATGTATTATGACGTCATAATGTATCCGCATTATGACATCAGAAAATATTATGAGAGCGCAATTTGCAGGTATTATGAGCAATTTCTCTTAATCCAATTTGTGTCACATCTACTGGAGCATCATGAGCATGTATTATGACCTCACAGTATATGATGACATCATAATTAGTATGCACTATGACGTCACAATATATTATGACGTCATAATGTATCCGCATTATGACATCACAATATATTATGAGAGCGCAATTTGCAGTTATTATGAGCAATTTCGCTTACCCCAATTTGTGTCACATCTACTGGAGCATCATGAGCATGTATTATGACGTCACAGCATATGATGACATCATAACTAGTATGCTGTATGACGTCACAATGTATTATGACGTCATAAGGTATCCGCATTATGACATCACAATATATTATGAGAGCTCAATTTGCAGGTATTATGAGCAATTTCTCTTACCACAATTTGTGTCACATCTACTGGAGCATCATGAGCATGTATTATGACGTCACAGTATATGATGACATCATAATTAGTATGCACTATGATGTCACAATATTTTGTGACGTCATAATATATCCGCATTATGAAATCACAATATATTATGAGAGCGCAATTTGCAGGTATTATGAGCAATTTTGCTTACCCCAATTTGGGTCACATCTACTGGAGCATCATGAGCATGTATTATGACATCACAGTATATGATGACATCTTAATTAGTATGCACTATGACGTCACAATGTTTTATGACGTCATAATGTATCCGCATTATGACATCACATTATATTATGAGAGCGCAATTTGCAGGTATTATGAGCAATTTCTCTTACACCAATTTGTGTCACATCTACTGTAGCATCATGATCATGTATTATGACGTCATAGTATATGATGACATCATAATTAGTATGCACTATGACGTCACAATGTATTATGACTTCATAATGTATCCGCGTTATGACATCACAATATATTTTGAGAGCGCAGTTTGCAGGTATTATGAGCAATTTCTCTTACCCCAATTTGTGTCACATCTACTGGAGCATCATGAGCATGTATTATGATGTCACAGTATATGATGACATCATAATTAGTATGCACTATGATGTCACAATGTATTATGACGTCATAATGTATCCGCATTATGACATCACAATATATTATGAGAGCGCAATTTGCAGGTATTTTGAGCAATTTCTCTTACCCCAATTTGTGTCACATCTACTGGAGCATCATGAGCATGTATTATGACGTCACAGCATATGATGACATCATAACTAGTATGCACTATGACGTCACAATGTATTATGACGTCATCATGTATCCGCATTATGACATCAGAAAATATTATGAGAGCGCAATTTGTAGGTATTATGAGGAATTTCTCTTACCCCAATTTGTGTCACATCTACTGGAGAATCGTGAGCATATATTTTGACGTCACACTGTATGATGACATCATAATTAGTATGCACTATGATGTCACGATGTATTATGACGTCATAATGTATCCGCATTATGACATCACAATATATTATGAGAGCGCAATTTGCAGGTAATATGAGCAATTTCTCTAACCCCAATTTGTGTCACATCTACTGGAGCATCATGAGCATGTATTATGACATCGCAGCATATGATGACATCATAACTAGTATGCACTATGACATCCGTCATAGTGCACGTCACAATGTATTCTGACGACATAATGTATCCGCATTATGACATCACAATATATTATGAGAGCGCAATTTGCAGGTATTATGAGCAATTTCTCTTACCCCAATTTGTGTCACATCTACTGGAGCATCATGAGCATGTATTATGACGTCACAGTACATGATGACATCATAATTAGTAAGCAGTATGACGTCACAATGTATTATGACGTCATAATGTATCCGGATAATGACATCACAATATATTATTAGAGCGCAATTTGCAGGTATTATGACCAATTTCTCTTACCCCAATTTGTGTCACATCTACTGGAGCATCATGAGAATGTATTATGATGTCACAGCATATGATGACATCATAATTAGTATGCACTATGAAGTCACAATATATTATGACGTCATAATATATCCGCATTATGACATCACAATATATTATGAGAGCACAATTTGCAGGTATTATGAGCAATTTCTCTTAACCCAATTTGTGTCACATCTACTGGAGCATCATGAGCATGTATTATGACGTCACAGTATATGATGACATCATAATTAGTATGCACTATGACGTCACAATGTATTATGACGACATAATGTATCCGACTTATGACATCACAATATATTATGAGAGTGAAATTTGCAGGTATTATGAGCAATTTTTCTTACCCCAATTTGTGTCACATCTACTGGAGCATCATGAGCATGTATTATGACGTCGCAGCATATGATGACATCATAACTAGTATGCACTATGATGTCACAATGTATTATGACGTCATAAGGTATCCGCATTATGACATCACAATATATTATGAGAGCGCAATTTGCAGGTATTATGAGCAATTTCTCTTACCCCAATTTGTGTCACATCTACTGGAGCATCATGAGCATGTATTATGACGTCACAGTATATGATGACATCATAATTAGCATGCACTGTGACATCACAATGTATTATGACGTCATAATATATCCGCATTTTGACATCACAATATAATATGAGAGCCCAAATTGCAGGTATTATGAGCAATTTCTCTCACCCCAATTTGTGTCCCATCTACTGGAGCATCATGAGCATGTATTATGACCTCACAGCATAAGATGACATCATAATTAGTATGCACAATGATGTCACAATGTATTTTGACGTCATAATGTATCCGCATTATGACATCACAATATATTATGAGAGCGCAATTAGCAGGTATTATGAGCAATTTCGCTTACCCCAATTTGTGTCACATCTACTGGAGCATCATGAGCATGTATTATGACGTCACAGTATATGATGACATATTAATTAGTATGCACTATGACATCACAATGTTTTATGACGTCATAATATATCCGCATTATGACATCACATTATATTATGAGAGCGCAATTTCCAGGTATTATGAGCAATTTCTCTTACACCAATTTGTGTCACATGTACTGTAGCATCATGAGCATGTATTATGATGTCACAGTATATGATGATATCATAATTAGTTTGCACTATGATGTCACAATATATTATGACATCATAACATATCCGCGTTATGACATCACAATATATTATGAGAGCGAAATATGCAGGTATTATGAGCAATTTCTCTTACCCCAATTTGTGTCACATCTACTGGAGCATCATGAGCATGTATTATGATGTCACAGTATATGATGACATCTTAATTAGTATGCACTATGATGTCACAATGTATTATGGCGTCAAAATGTATCCGCATTATGACATCACAATATATTATGAGAGCGCAATTTGCAGGTATTATGAGCAATTTCTCTTACCCCAATTTGTGTCACATCTACTGGAACATCATGAGCATGTAATATGACGTCACAGAATATGATGCCATCATAATTAGTATGCACTATGACGTCACAATGTATTGTGACGTCCTAATGTATCCTCATTATGACATCACAATATATTACGAGAGCGCAATTTGCAGGTATTATGAGCAATTTCTCTTACCCCAATTTGTGTCACATATACTGGAGCATCATGAGCATGTATTATGACGTCACAGTATATGATGACATCATAATTAGTATGCACTATGATGTCACAATGTATTATGACGTCATAATGTATCCTCATTATGACATCACAATATATGATGAGAGCGCAATTTGCAGTTATTATGACACATTTCTCTAACCCCAATTTGTGTCATATCTACTGGAGCATCATGAGCATGTATTATGATGTCACAGCATATGATGACATCATAAATATTATGCACTATGACGTCACAATGTATTATGACGTCATAATGTATCCGCATTATGTCACATCTACTGGAGCATCATGGGAATGTATTATGACGTCACAGTATATGATGACATCTTAATTAGTATGCACTATGACGTCACAATGTATTATGACGTCATAATACATCCGCATTATGACATCACAATATATTATGAGAGCGCAATTTGCAGGTATTATGAGCATTTTCTCTTACCCCAATTTGTGTCACATCTACTGGAGCATCATGAGCATGTATTATGACGTCACAGCATATGATGACATCATAACTAGTATGCACTATGACGTCACAATGTATTATGACGTCATAAGGTATCCGCATTATGACATCACAATATATTATGAGAGCGCAATTTGCAGGTATTATGAGCAATTTCACTTACCCCAATTTCTGTCACATCTACTGGAGCATCATGAGCATGTATTATGACGTTACAGTATATGATGACATCTTAATTATTATGCACTATGACGTAACAATGTTTTATGACGTCATAATATATCCGCATTATGACATCACAATATATTATGAGAGCGCAATTTGCAGGTATTATGAGCAATTTCGCTTACCTCAATTTGTGTCACAACTACTGGAGCATCTTGAGCATGTATTATGACGTCACAGTATATGATGACATCGTAATTAGTATGCACTATGATGTAACAATGTATTATGACGTCATAATGTATCCGCATTATGACATCTCAAAATATTATGAGAGTGCAATTTGCAGGTATTACGAGCAATTTCTCTTACCCCAATTTGTGTCACATCTACTGGAGCATCATGAGCATGTGTTATGACGTCACAGCATATGATGACATCATAACTAGTATGCACTATGACGTCATAATGTATTATGACGTCATAATATATCCGCGTTATGACATCACAATATATTATGAGAGCGAAATTTGCAAGTATTATGAGCAATTTCTCTTACCCCAATTTGTGTCACATCTACTGGAGCATCTTGAGCATGTATTATGACGTCACAGTATATGATGACATCATAATTAGTATGCAGTATGACGTCACAATATATTATGACGTCATAATGTATCCGCATTATGACATCACAATATATTATGAGAGCGCAACATGCAGGTGTTATGAGCAATTTCTCTTACCGCAATTTGTGTCACATCTACTGGAGCATCATGAGCATGTATTATGACGTCACAGTATATGATGACATCATAATTAGCATGCACTATGACGTCACAATGTATTATGACGTCATAATGTATCCGCATTGTGACATCACAATATATTATGAGAGCGCAATTTGCAGGTACTATGAGCAATTTCTCTTACCCCAATTTGTGTCACATCTACTGGAGCATCATGAGCATGTATTATGACGTCACAGTATATGATGACATCATAATTAGTAAGCAGTATGACGTCACAATATATTATGACATCATAATGTATCCGCATAATGACATCACAATATATTATGAGAGCGCAATTTGCAGGTATTATGACCGATTTCTCTTACACCAATTTGTGTCACATCTACTGGAGCATCATGAGAATGTATTATGACGTCACAGCATATGATGACATCATAATTAGTATGCACTATGACGTCACAATATATTATGACGTCATAAAGTATACGCATTATGACATCACAAAATATTATGAGAGCCCAATTTGCAGGTATTATGAGAAATTTCTCTTACCACAAATTCTGTCACATCTACTGGAGCATCATGAGCATGTATTATGACGTCACAGTATATGATGACATCGTAATTAGTATGCACTATGATGTAACAATGTATTATGACGTCATAATGTATCCGCATTATGACATCACAAAATATTATGAGAGCACAATTTGCAGGTAATACGAGCAATTTCTCTTACTCCAATTTGTGTCACATCTACTGAAGCATCATGAGCATGTATTATGACGTTACAGTATTTGATGACGTGCACTATGACGTATGTCATAGTGCATACTAGTTATGATGTCATCATATGCTGTGATGTCATAATACATGCTCATGATGCTCCAGTAGATGTGACACAAATTGGGGTTAGAGAAATTGCTCATATTACCTGCAAATTGCGCTCTCATAATATAATCTAATGTCATAATGCGGATACATTATGATGTCATAATACATTGTGACGTCATAGTGCATACTAATTACAATGTATTATGACGTCATAATGTATCCGCACTGTAACATCACAATATATTATGAGAGCGCAATTTGCAGGTATTATGAGCAATTTCTCTTACCCCAATTTGTGTCACATCTACTGGAGCATCATTAGCATGTATTATTACGTCACAGCATATGATGACATCATAACTAGTATGCACTATGACATCGTAATGTATTATGACGTCACAATGTGTTATGACATCATAATATATCCGCATTATGACATCACAATATATTATGAGAGCGCAACATGCAGGTATTATGAGCAATTTCTCTTACCACCAATTGTGTCACATCTACTGGAGCATCATGAGCATGTATTATGACGTCATAGCATATGATGACATAATAACTAGTATGCACTATGACGTCACAATGTATTATGACGTCATAATGTATCCGCATTATGACATCACAATATTATGAGAGCGCAATTTGCAGGTATTATGAGTAATTTCTCTTACAACAATTTGTGTCACATCTACTGTAGCATCATGAGCATGTATTATGATGTCACAGTATATGATGATATCATAATTAGTATGCACTATGACGTCGCAATGTATTATGAGTTCATAATGTATCCGCGTTATGACATCACAATATATTATGAGAGCGCAATTTGCAGGTATTATGAGCAATTTCTCTTACCCCAATTTGTGTCACATCTACTGGAGCATCATGAGCATGTATTATGACGTCACAGCATATGATGACATCATAACTAGTATGCACTATGACGTCACAATGTATTATGACGTCATCATGTATCCGCATTATGACATCAGAAAATATAATGAGAGCGCAATTTGTAGGTATTATGAGCAATTTCTCTTACCCCAATTTGTGTCACATCTACTGGAGAATCGTGAGCATATATTTTGACGTCACACTATATGATGACATCATAATTAGTATGCACTATGACGTCACAATGTATTATGACGTCATAATGTATCCGCATTATGACATTAGATTATATTATGAGAGCGCAATTTGCAGGTAATATGAGCAATTTCTCTAACCCCAATTTGTGTCACATCTACTGGAGCATCATGAGCATGTATTATGACATCACAGCATATGATGACATCATAACTAGTATGCACTATGACATACGTCATAGTGCACGTCACAATGTATTATGACATCATAATGTATCCGCATTATGACATCACAATATATTATGAGAGAGCAATTTGCAGGTATTATGAGCAATTTCTCTTACCCCAATTTGTGTCACATCTACTGGAGCATTATGAGCATGTATTATGACGTCACAGTATTTGATGACATCATAATTTGTATGCACTATGACGTCACAATATATTATGACGTCATAATGTATCCGCATTATGACATCACAATATATTATGAGAGCGCAATTTACGGGTATTATGAGCAATTTCTCTGACCCCAATTTGTGTCACATCTACTGGAGCATCATGAGCATGTATTATGACGTCACTGTATATGATGACATCATAATTAGAATGCACTATGATGTCACAATGTATTATGACGTCATAATGTATCCGCATTTTGAAATCACAATATATTATGAGAGCGCAATTTGCAGGTGTTATGAGCAATATCTCTTACCCCAATATGTGTCACATCTACTGGAGCATCATGAGCATGTATTATGATGTCACAGTGTATGATGACATCATAATTCGTATGCACTATGACATCACAATGTATTATGACATCATAATGTATCCGCATTATGACATCACAATATATTATGAGAGCGCAATTTGCAGGTATTATGAGCAATTTCTCTAACCCCAATTTGTGTCACATCTACTGGAGCATCATGAGCATGTATTATGACGTCACAGCATATGATGACATCATAACTAATATGCACTATGACGTCACAATGTATTATGACGTCATAATGTATCTGCATTATGACATGAGAAAATATTATGAGAGCGCAATTTGTAGGTATTATGAGCAATTTCTCTTACCCAAATTTGTGTCACATCTAAGAGGAGAATCGTGAGCATATATTTTGACGTCACAGTATATGATGACATCATAATTAGTATGCACTATAACGTCACAATGTATTATGACGTCATAATGTATCCGCATTATGACATCACAATATATTAAGAGAGCGCAATTTGCAGGTAATATGAGCAATTTCTCTAACCCCAATTTGTGTCACATCTACTGGAGCATCATGAGCATGTATTATGACGTCAGAGCATATGATGACATCATAATTAGTATGCACTATGACGTCATAATGTATTATGACGTCATAATGTATCCGCATTATGACATAACAATATATTATGAGAGCGAAACATGCAGGTATTATGACCAATTTGTCTTACCCCAATTTGTGTCACATCTACTGGAGCATAATGAGCATGTATTATGATGTCACAGTATATGATGACATCATAATTAGTATGCACTATGACGTCACAAATTATTATGACGTCATAATGTATCCGCATTATGACATCACAATATATTATGAGAGCGCAATTTTCAGGTATTATGAGCAATTTCTCTTACCCCAATTTGTGTCACATCTACTGGAGCATCATGAGCATATATTATGACGTCGTAGCATATGATGACATCATAACTAGTATGCACTATGATGTCACAATGTATTATGATGTCATAAATTATCCGCATTACGACATCACAAAATATTATGAGAGCGCAATTTGCAGGTATTATGAGCAATTTCTCTTAACCCAATGTGTGTCACATCTACTGGAGCATCATGAGCATGTATTATGACGTCACAGTATAGGATGACATCATAATTAATACGCACTATGACGTCACAAAGTATTATGACGTCATAATGTATCCGCATTATGACATCACGATGTATAATGAGAGCTCAATTTGCAGGTATTATGAGCAATTTCTCTTACCCCAATGTGTGTCACATCTACTGGAGCATCATGAGCATGTATTATGATTTCACAGCATATGATGACATCATAATTAGTATGCAATATGACGTCACAAAGTATTATGACGTCATAATGTATCCGCATTATGACATCACAATATATTCTGAGAGCACAATTTGCAGGTATTATGAGCAATTTCTCTTACCCCAATTTGTGTCACATCTACTGGAGCATCATGAGCATGTATTATGACATCACAGTATATGATGACATCATAATTAGTATGCACTATGACGTCACAATGTATTATGACGTCATAAAGTATCTGCATTATGACATCACAAAATATTATGAGAGCGAAATTTGCAGGTATTATGAGCAATTTCTCTTACCCCAATTTGTGTCACGTCTACTGGAGCATCATGAGCATGTATTATGACGTCACAGTATATGATGACATCATAATTAGTATGCACTATGGCATCACAAAATATTATGACGTCTTAATGTATCCGCATTATGACATCACAATATATTCTGAGAGCGCAATTTGCAGGTATTATGAGCAATTTCTCTTACCCCAATTTGTGTCACATCTACTGGAGCATCATGAGCATGTATTATGACATCACAGTATATGATGACATCATAATTAGTATGCACTACGACGTCACAATGTATTATGACGTCATAAAATATCCGCATTATGACATCACAAAATATTATGAGAGCGAAATTTGCAGGTATTATGAGTAATTTCTCTTACCACAATTTGTGTCACATCTACTGGAGCATCATGAGCATGTATTATGACGTCACAGTATATGATGACATCATAATTAGTATGCACTATGACGTCACAAAATATTATGACGTCATAATGTATCCGCATTATGACGTCACAGTATATTATGAGAGCGCAATTTGCAGGTATTATGAGCAATTTCTCTAACCCCAATTTGTGTAACATCTACTGGAGCATCATGAGCATGTATTATGACGTCACAGCATATGATGACATCACAACTAGCATGCACTATGACGTCACAATGTATTATGACGTCATAAAGTATCCGCATTATGACATCACAAAATATTATGAGAGCGCAATTTGCAGGTATTATGAGCAATTTCTCTTACCACAATTTGTGTCACATCTACTGGAGTATCATGAGCATGTATTATGACGTCACAGTATATGATGACATCATAATTAGTATGCACTATGACGTCACAAAGTATTATGACGTCACAATATATCCACATTATGACATCACAATATATGATGAGAGCGCAATTAGCAGGTATTATGACCAATTTGTCTTACCCCAATTTGTGTCACATCTACTGGAGCATCATGAGCATGTATTATGACGTCACAGTATATGATGACATCATAATTAGTATGCACTATGACGTCACAAAGTATTATGACGTTATAATGTATCCGCATTATGACATCACAATATATTATGAGAGCGCAATTTTCAGGTATTATGAGCAATTTCTCTTACCCCAATTTGTGTCACATCTACTGGAGCATCATGAGCATATATTATGACGTCGTAGCATATGATGACATCATAACTAGTATGCACTATGACGTCACAATGTACTATGACGTCATAAATTATCCGCATTATGACATCACAAAGTATTATGAGAGCGCAATTTGCAGGTATTATGAGAAATTTCTCTAACCTCAATTTGTGTCACATCTACTGGAGCATCATGAGCATGTATTATGACGTCACAGTATATGATGACATCATAATTAGTATGCACTATGACATCACAAAATATTATGACGTCATAATGTATCCGCATTATGACATCACAATATATTATGAGAGCGCAATTTGCAGGTATTATGAGCAATTTCTCTTACCCCAATTTGTGTCACATCTACTGGAGCATCATGAGCATGTATTATGACGTCGCAGCATATGATGACATCATAACTAGTATGCACTATGACGTCACAATCTATTATGACGTCATAAAGTATCCGCATTATGACATCACAAAATATTATGAGAGCGCAATTTGCAGGTATTATGAGCAATTTCTCTTAACCCAATGTGTGTCACATCTACTGGAGCATCATGAGCATGTATTATGACGTCACAGTATAGGATGACCTCATAATTAATACGCACTATGACGTCACAAAGTATTATGACGTCATAATATATCCACATTATGACATCACAATGTATTATGAGAGCGCAATTTGCAGGTATTATGAGCAATTTCTCTTACCCCAATTTGTGTCAAAACTACTGGAGCATCATGAGCATGTATTATGATGTCACAGTATATGATGACATCATAATTAGTATGCACTATGACGTCACAATGTATTATGACGTCAAAATGTATCAGCATTATGACAGCACAATATATTATGAGAGCGCAATTTGCAGGTATTATGAGCAATTTCTCTTACGCCTATTTGTGTCACATCTACTGGAGCATCATGGGCATGTATTATGACGTCACAGCATATGATGACATCATAAGTAGTATGCACTATGACATCACAATGTATTATGACGTCATAATGTATCCGCATTATGACATCAGAAAATATTATGAGAGCGCAATTTGTAGGTATTATGAGCAATTTCTCTTACCCCAATTTGTGTCACATCTACTGGAGAATCGTGAGCATATATTTTGACGTCACAGTATATGATGACATCATAATTAGTATGCACTATGACGTCACAATGTATTATGACGTCATAATGTATCCGCATTATGACATCACAATATATTATGAGAGCGCAATTTGCAGGTAATATGAGCAATTTCTCTAACCCCAAATTGTGTCACATCTACTGGAGCATCATGAGCATGTATTATGACGTCACAGCATATGATGACATCATAACTAGTATGCACTATGACGGCACAATGTATTATGACGTCATAAAGTATCCGCATTATGACATCACAATATACTATGAGAGCGCAATTTGCAGGTATTTTGAGCAATTTCTCTTACACCAATTTGTGTCACATCTACTGGAGCATCATGAGCATGTATTATGACGTCACAGTATATGATGACATCATAATTAGTATGCACTATGACGTCACAATATATTATGACGTCATAATGTATCCGCATTATGACATCACAATATATTATGAGAGCGCAATTTGCAGGTATTATGAGCAATTTCTCTTACCCCAATTTGTGTCACATCTACTGGAGCATCATGAGCATGTATTATGACATCACAGTATATGATGACATCATAATTAGTATGCACTATGACGTCACAATGTATTAAGACGTCGTAATGTATCCGCATTATGACATCACAATATATTATGAGAGTGCAATTTGCAGGTATTATGAGCAATTTCTCTTACCTCAATTTGTGTCACATCTACTGGAGGATCATGAGCATGTATTATGATGTCGTATCATATGTTGACATCATAACTAGTATGCACTGTGACGTCACAATGTATTATGACGTCATAAAGTATCCGCATTATGACATCAGAAAATATTATGGGAGCGCAATTTGCAGGTATTATGAGCAATTACTCTTACCCCAATTTGTGTCACATCTACTGGAGAATCGTGAGCATATATTTTGACGTCACAGTATATGATGACATCATAATTAGTATGCACTATGACGTCACAATGTATTATGACGTCATAATGTATCCGCATTATGACATCACAATATATTATGAGAGCGCAATTTGCAGGTAATATGAGCAATTTCTCTAACCCGAATTTGTGTCACATCTACTGGAGCATCATGAGCATGTATTATGACGTCACAGCATATGATGACATCATAACTAGTATGCACTATGACGTCACAATGTATTATGACGTCATAATGTATCCGCATTCTGACATCACAATATATTATGAGAGCGCAATTTGCAGGTATTATGAGCAATTTCTCTTACCCCAATTTGTGTCACATCAACTGGAGCATCATGAGCATGTATTATGACGTCACAGTACTTGATGACATCATACTTAGTATGCACTATGACGTCACAATATATTATGACATCATAATGTATCCACATTATGACATCACAATATATTATGAGAGCGCAATTTGCAGGTATTATGAGCAATTTCTCTTATCTCAATTTGTGTCACATCTACTGGAGCATCATGAGCATGTATTATGACGTCACAGTATATGATGACATCATAATTAGTATGCACTATGACGTCACAATATATGACGTCATAATGTATCCACATTATGACATCACAATATATTAGGAGAACGCAATTTGCAGGTATTATGAGCAATTTCTCTTACCCGAATTTGTGTCACATCTACTGGAGAATCATGAGCATGTATTATGATGACACAGCATATGATGACATCATAACTAGTATGCACTATGACGTCATAATGTATTATGACGTCATAATGTATCCGCGTTATGACATCACAATATATTATGAGAGCGAAATTTGCAGGTATTATGAGGAATTTCTCTTACCCCAATTTGTGTCACATCTACTGGAGCATCATGAGCATGTATTATGACATCACAGTATATGATGACATCATAAGTAGTATGCACTATGACGTCACAATGTATTATGACGTCATAATGTATCCGCATAATGACATCACGATATATTATGAGAGCGCAACATGCAGGTATTATGAGCAATTTCTCTTACCCCAATTTGTGTCACATCTACTGGAGCATCATGAGCATGTATTATGATGTCACAGTATATGATGACATCATAATTAGTATGCACTATGATGTCACAATATATTTTGACGTCATGATGTGTCCACGTTATGACATCACAATATATTATGAGAGCGCAATTTGCAGGTATTATGAGCAATTTCTCTAACCCCAATTTGTGTCACATCTACTGGAGCATCATGAGCATGTATTATGACATCAGAGTATATGACGACATCATAATTAGTATGCACTATGACGTCACAAAGTATTATGACGTCATAATGTGTCCGCATTATGACATCACAATATATTATGAGAGCGCAATTTGCAGTTATTATGAGGAATTTCTCTTAGCCCAGTTTGTGTCACATCTACTGGAGCATCATGAGCATGTATTATGATGTCACAGTATATGTTGACATCATAATAAGTATGCATTATGATGTCACAATGTATTATGACGTCATAATGTGTCCGCTTTATGACATCTCAATATTTCATGAGCGCGCAATTTGTAGGTATCATGAGCAATTTCTCTTACCCCAATTGGTGTCACATCTACTGGAGCATCATGAGCATGTATTATGACGTCACAGTATATGGTGACATCATAATTAGTATGCACTATTATGTCACCATGTAGTATGACGTCATAATGTATCTGCATTATGACATCACAATATATAATGAGAGCCCAATTTGCAGGTATTATGAGCAATTTCTCTTACCCCAATTTGTGTCACATCTACTGGAGCATCATGAGCATGTATTATGACGTCACAGTATATGATGACATCATAATTAGTATGCACTATGACGTCACAATGTATTATGACGTCATAAAGTATCCGCATTATGACATCACAAAATATTATGAGAGCGAAATTTGCAGGTATTATGAGCAATTTCTCTTACCCCAATTTGTGTTACGTGTACTGGAGCATCATGAGCATGTATTATGATGTCACAGTATATGATGACATCATAATTAGTATGCACTATGACATCACAAAATAGTATGACGTCATAATGTATCCGCATTATGACATCACAATATATATTGTGAGAGCGCAATTTGCAGGTATTATGAGCAATTTCTCTTACCCCAATTTGTGTCACATCTACTGGAGCATCATGAGCATGTATTATGACGTCACAGTATATGATGACATCATAATTAGTATGCACTATGACGTCACAATATATGACGTCAAAATGTATCCACATTATGACATCACAATATATTAGGAGAACGCAATTTGCAGGTATTATGAGCAATTTCTCTTACCCCAATTTGTGTCACATCTACTGGAGAATCATGAGCATGTATTATGATGACACAGCATATGATGACATCATAACTAGTATGCACTATGACGTCATAATGTATTATGACGTCATAATGTATCCGCGTTATGACATCACAATATATTATGAGAGCGAAATTTGCAGGTATTATGAGGAATTTCTCTTACCCCAATTTGTGTCACATCTACTGGAGCATCATGAGCATGTATTATGACATCACAGTATATGATGACATCATAAGTAGTATGCACTATGACGTCACAATGTATTATGACGTCATAATGTATCCGCATAATGACATCACGATATATTATGAGAGCGCAACATGCAGGTATTATGAGCAATTTCTCTTACCCCAATTTGTGTCACATCTACTGGAGCATCATGAGCATGTATTATGACGTCACAGTATATGATGACATCATAATTAGTATGCACTATGATGTCACAATATATTTTGACGTCATGATGTGTCCACGTTATGACATCACAATATATTATGAGAGCGCAATTTGCAGGTATTATGAGCAATTTCTCTAACCCCAATTTGTGTCACATCTACTGGAGCATCATGAGCATGTATTATGACATCAGAGTATATGACGACATCATAATTAGTATGCACTATGACGTCACAAAGTATTATGACGTCATAATGTGTCCGCATTATGACATCACAATATATTATGAGAGCGCAATTTGAAGTTATTATGAGGAATTTCTCTTAGCCCAGTTTGTGTCACATCTACTGGAGCATCATGAGCATGTATTATGATGTCACAGTATATGTTGACATCATAATAAGTATGCATTATGATGTCACAATGTATTATGACGTCATAATCTGTCCACTTTATGACATCTCAATATTTCATGAGCGCGCAATTTGTAGGTATCATGAGCAATTTCTCTTACTCCAATTGGTGTCACATCTACTGGAGCATCATGAGCATGTATTATGACGTCACAGTATATGATGACATCATAATTAGTATGCACTATGGCATCACAGAATATTATGACGTCTTAATGTATCCGCATTATGACATCACAATATATTCTGAGAGCGCAATTTGCAGGTATTATGAGCAATTTCTCTTACCCCAATTTGTGTCACATCTACTGGAGCATCATGAGCATGTATTATGACATCACAGTATATGATGACATCATAATTAGTATGCACTACGACGTCACAATGTATTATGACGGCATAAAATTTCCGCATTATGACATCACAAAATATTATGAGAGCGAAATTTGCAGGTATTATGAGTAATTTCTCTTACCACAATTTGTGTCACATCTACTGGAGCATCATGAGCATGTATTATGACGTCACAGTATATGATGACATCATAATTAGTATGCACTATGACGTCACAAAGTATTATGACGTCATAATATATCCGCATTATGACATCACAATATATTATGAGAGCGCAATTTGCAGGTATTATGAGCAATTTCTCTAACCCCAATTTGTGTAACATCTACTGGAGCATCATGAGCATGTATTATGACGTCACAGCATATGATGACATCACAACTAGTATGCACTATGACGTCACAATGTATTATGACGTCATAAAGTATCCGCATTATGACATCACAAAATATTATGAGAGCGCAATTTGCAGGTATTATGAGCAATTTCTCTTACCACAATTTGTGTCACATCTACTGGAGTATCATGAGCATGTATTATGACGTCACAGTATATGATGACATCATAATTAGTATGCACTATGACGTCACAAAGTATTATGACGTCACAATATATCCGCATTATGACATCACAATATATGATGAGAGCGCAATTAGCAGGTATTATGACCAATTTGTCTTACCCCAATTTGTGTCACATCTACTGGAGCATCATGAGCATGTATTATGACGTCACAGTATATGATGACATCATAATTAGTATGCACTATGACGTCACAAAGTATTATGACGTTATAATGTATCCGCATTATGACATCACAATATATTATGAGAGCGCAATTTTCAGGTATTATGAGCAATTTCTCTTACCCCAATTTGTGTCACATCTACTGGAGCATCATGAGCATATATTATGACGTCGTAGCATATGATGACATCATAACTAGTATGCACTATGACGTCACAATGTACTATGACGTCATAAATTATCCGCATTATGACATCACAAAGTATTATGAGAGCGCAATTTGCAGGTATTATGAGAAATTTCTCTAACCTCAATTTGTGTCACATCTACTGGAGCATCATGAGCATGTATTATGACGTCACAGTATATGATGACATCATAATTAGTATGCACTATGACATCACAAAATATTATGACGTCATAATGTATCCGCATTATGACATCACAATATATTATGAGAGCGCAATTTGCAGGTATTATGAGCAATTTCTCTTACCCCAATTTGTGTCACATCTACTGGAGCATCATGAGCATGTATTATGACGTCGCAGCATATGATGACATCATAACTAGTATGCACTATGACGTCACAATCTATTATGACGTCATAAAGTATCCGCATTATGACATCACAAAATATTATGAGAGCGCAATTTGCAGGTATTATGAGCAATTTCTCTTAACCCAATGTGTGTCACATCTACTGGAGCATCATGAGCATGTATTATGACATCACAGTATAGGATGACCTCATAATTAATACGCACTATGACGTCACAAAGTATTATGACGTCATAATATATCCACATTATGACATCACAATGTATTATGAGAGCGCAATTTGCAGGTATTATGAGCAATTTCTCTTACCCCAAATTGTGTCACATCTACTGGAGCATCATGAGCATGTATTATGACGTCACAGTATATGTTGACATCTTAATTAGTATGCACTATGACTTCACAATGTTTTATGACGTCATAATGTATCCGCATTATGACATCACAATATATTATGAGAGCGCAAGTTGCAGGTATTATGAGCAATTTCGCTTACCCCAATTTGTGTCACATCTACTGGAGCATCATGAGCATGTATTATGACGTCACAGTATATGATGTCATCATAATTAGCATACACTATGACGTCACAATGTATTATGACGTCATAATGTATCCGCATTATGTCATCACAACATATTATGAGAGCGCAATTTGCAGGTATTATGAGCAATTTCGCTTATCCCAATTTGTGTCACATCTACTGGAGCATCATGAGCATGTATTATGACGTCACAGTATACGATGATATCATAATTAGTATACACTATGACGTCACAATGAATTATGACGTCATAATGCATCCGCGTTATGACATCACAATATATTATGAGAGCGCCATTTGCAGGTATTATGAGCAATTTCGCTAACCCCAATTTGTGTCACATCTACTGGAGCATCATGAGCATGTATTATGACGTCACAGTATATGATGAATTCATAATAAGTATGCACTATGACGTCACAATGTATTATGAGGTCATAATGTATCCGCTTTATGACATCTCAATATTTCATGAGCGCGCAATTTGTAGGTATCATGATCAATTTCTCTTACCCCAATTTGTGTCACATCTACTGGAGCATCATGAGCATGTATTATGACGTCACAGTATATGGTGACATCATAATTAGTATGCCCTATTATGTCACAATGTATTATGACGTCATAATGTATCAGCATTATGACATCACAATATATTATGAGAGCCCAATTTGCAGGTATTATGAGCAATTTCTCTTACCCCAATTTGGTTCACATCTACTGGAGCATCATGAGCATGTATTATGACGTCACAGTATATGGTGACTTCATAATTAGTATGCACTATGACGTCACAATGTATTATGACGTCATAAAGTATCCGCATTATGACATCACAAAATTTTAGGAGAGCGCAATTTGCAGGTATTATGAGCAATTTCTCTTACCAGAATTTGTGTCACATCTACTGGAGCATCATGAGCATGTATTATGACGTCACAGTATAAGATGACATCATAATTAGTATGCACTATGACGTCACAAAGTATTATGACGTCATAATGTATCCGCATTATGACATCACAATGTATTATGAGAGCGCAATTTGCAGGTATTATGAGGAATTTCTCTTACCCCAATTTGTGTCACATCTACTGGAGCATCATGAGCATGTATTATGACGTCACCGTATATGATGATATCATAATTAGAATGAACTATGACGTCACAATGTATTATGACGTCATAAAGTATCCGCATTATGACATCACAAAATATTATGAGAGCGAAATTTGCTGGTATTATGAGCAATTTCTCTTACCCCAATTTGTGTCACATCTACTGGAGCATCATGAGCATGTATTATGACGTCGCAGCATATGATGACATCATAACTAGTATGCACTATGACGTCACAATGTATTATGACGTCATAAAGTATCCGCATTATGACTACACAAAATATTATGAGAGCGCAATTTGCAGGTATTATGAGCAATTTGTCTTACCCCAATTTGTGTCATATCTTCTGGAGCATCATGAGCATGTATTATGATGTCGCAGTATATGATGACATCATAATTAGTATACACTATGACGTCACAAAGTATTACGACGTCATAATGTATCTGCATTATCACATCACAATATATTCTGAGAGCGCAATTTGCAGGTATTATGAGCAATTTCTCTTACCCCAATTTGTGTCACATCTACTGGAGCATCATGAGCATGTATTATGACATCACAGTATATGATGACATCATAATTAGTATGCACTATGACGTCACAATGTATTATGACGTCATAAAGTATCCGCATTATGACATCACAAAATATTTTGAGAGCGAAATTTGCAGGTATTATGAGCAATTTCTCTTACCCCAATGTGTGTCACGTCTACTGGAGCATCATGAGCATGTATTATGACGTCACAGTATATGAAGACATCATAATTAGTATGCAGTACGACGTCACAATGTATTATGACGTCATAATGTATCCGCATTATGACATCCCAATATATTATGAGAGCGAAACATGCAGGTATTATGAGCAATTTCTCTTACCCCAATTTGTATCACATCTACTGGAGAATCATGAGCATGTATTATGACGTCACAGTATATGATGACATCATTATTAGTATGCACTCTGAAGTCACAATATATTTTGACGTCATAATGTGTCCGCGTTATGACATCACAATATATTATGAGAGCGCATTTTGCAGGTATTATGAGCAATTTCTCTAACCCCAATTTGTGTCACATCTACTGGAGCATCATGAGTATGTATTATGACGTCACAGTATATGATGACATCATAATTAGTATGCACTATGACGTCACAAAGTACTATGACGTCATAATGTGTCCGCATTATGACATCACAATATATTATGAGAGCGCAACATGAAGGTATTATGAGCAATTTCTCTTACCCCAATTTGTGTCACATCTACTGGAGCATCTTGAGCATGTATTATGATGTCACAGTATATGATGACATCATAATTAGTATGCACTATGACGTCACAATGTTTTATGATGTCATAATGTATCCGCATTATGACATCACAATATATTATGAGAGCGCAATTTGCAGGTATTATGAGCAATTTCTCTTACCCCAATTAGTGTCACATCTACTGGAGCATCATGAGCATTTATTATGACGTCGCAGCATATGATGACATCATAACTAGTATGCACTATGATGTCACAATGTATTATGACGTCATAAATTATCCGCATTATGACATCACAAAATATTATGAGAGCGCAATTTGTAGGTATTATGAGCAATTTCTCTTACCCCAATGTGTGTCACATCTACTGGAGCATCATGAGCATGTATTATGACGTCAGAGTATATGATGACATCATAATTAATATGCACTATGACGTCACAAAGCATTATGACGTCATAATGTATCCGCATTATGACATCACAATATATTATGAGAGCGCAATTTGAAGGTATTATGAGCAATTTCTCTTACCCCAATTTTTGTCACATCTACTGGAGCATCATGAGCATGTATTATGACGTCGCAGCATATGATGACATCATAACTAGTATGCACTATGACGTCACAATGTATTATGACGTCATAAAGTATCCGCATTATGACATCACAAAATATTATGAGAGCGCAATTTGCAGGTATTATGAGCAATTTCTCTTACCACAATTTGTGTCACATCTACTGGAGCATCATGAGCATGTATTATGACGTCGCAGTATATGATGACATCATGATTAGTATGCACTATGACGTCACAAAGTATTACGACGTCATAATGTATCCGCATTATGACATCACAATATATTATGAGAGCGCAATTTGCAGGTATTATGAGCAATTTCTCTTACCCCAATTTGTGTCACATCTACTGGAGCATCATGAGCATGTATTATGATGTCGCAGCATATGACGACATCATAATTAGTATGCAGTATGACGTCACAAAGTATTATGACGTCATAATGTATCCGCATTATGACATCACAATATATTCTGAGAGCGCAATTTGCAGGTATTATGAGCAATTTCTCTTACCACAATTTGTGTGACATCTACTGGAGCATCATGAGCATGTATCATGACGTCACAGTATATGATGACATCATAATTAGTATGCACTATAACGTCACAATATATTATGACGTCATAATGTGTCCGCGTTATGACATCACAATATATTATGAGAGCGCAATTTGCAGGTATTATGAGCAATTTCTCTTACCCCAATTTGTGTCACATCTACTGGAGCATCATGAGCATGTATTATGATGTCAGAGTATATGACGACATCATAATTAGTATGCACTATGACGTCACAAAGTATTATGACGTCATAATGTGTCCGCATTATGACATCACAATATATTATGCGAGCGCAATTTGCAGGTATTATGAGGAATTTCTCTTACCCCAGTTTGTGTCACATCTACTGGAGCATCATGAGCATGTATTATGACGTCACAGTATATGATGACATCATAATAAGTATGCATTATGACGTCACAATGTATTATGACGTCATAATGTATCCGCTTTATGACATCTCAATATTTCATGAGCGAGCAATTTGTAGGTATCATGAGCAATTTCTCTTACCCCAATTTGTGTCACATCTACTGGAGCATCATGAGCATGTATTATGACGTCACAGTATATGGCGACATCATAATTAGTATGCACTATTATGTCACAATATATTATGACGTCATAATGTATCAGCATTATGACATCACAATATATTATGAGAGCCCAATTTGCAGGTATTATGAGTAATTTCTCTTACCCCAAATTGTGTCACATCTACTGGAGCATCATGAGCATGTATTATGACGTCACAGTATATGGTGACTTCATAATTAGTATGCACTATGACGTCACAATGTATTATGACGTCATAAAGTATCCGCATTATGACATCACAAAATTTTATGAGAGCGCAATTTGCAGGTATTATGAGCAATTTCTCTTACCACAATTTGTGTCACATCTACTGGAGCATCATGAGCATGTATTATGACATCACAGTATAAGATGACATCATAATTAGTATGCACTATGACGTCACAAAGTATTATGACGTCATAATGTATCCGCATTATGACATCACAATGTATTATGAGAGTGCAATTTGCAGGTATTATGAGGAATTTCTCTTACCCCAATTTCTGTCACATCTACTGGAGCATCATGAGCATGTATTATGACGTCACCGTATATGATGACATCATAATTAGAATGCACTATGACGTCACAATGTATTGTGACATCATAAAGTATCCGCATTATGACATCACAAAATATTATGAGAGCGAAATATGCAGGTATTATGAGCAATTTCTCTTACCCCAATTTGTGTCACATATACTGGAGCATCATGAGCATGTATAATGACATCGCAGCATATGATGACATCATAACTAGTATGCACTATGACGTCACAATGTATTATGACGTCATAAAGTATCCGCATTATGACATCACAAAATATTATGAGAGCGCAATTTGCAGGTATTATGAGCAATTTCTCTTACCCCAATTTGTGTCACATCTACTGGAGCATCATGAGCATGTATTATGATGTCGCAGTATATGATGACATCATAATGAGTATGCACTATGACGTCAAAAAGTATTACGACGTCATAATGTATCCGCATTATGACATCACAATATATTCTGAGAGCGCAATTTGCAGGTATTATGAGCAATTTCTCTTACCCCAATTTGTGTCACATCTACTGGAGCATCATGAGCATGTATTATGACATCACAGTATATGATGACATCATAATTAGTATGCACTATGACGTCACAATGTATTATGACGTCATAAAGTATCCGCATTATGACATCACAAAATATTATGAGATTGAAATTTGCTGGTTTTATGAGCAATTTCTCTTACCCCAATTTGTGTCACATCTACTGGAGCATCATGAGCATGTATCATGACGTCACAGTATATGAAGACATCATAATTAGTATGCAGTATGACGTCACAATGTATTATGACGTCATAATGTATCCGCATTATGACATCCCAACATTTTATGAGAGCGAAACTTGCAGGTATTATGATCAATTTCTCTTACCCCAATTTGTGTCACATCTACTGGAGAATCATGAGCATGTATTATGACGTCACAGTATATGATGACATCATAATTAGTATGCACTCTGATGTCACAATATATTTTGACGTCATAATGTGTCCGCGTTATGACATCACAATATATTATGAGAGCGCATTTTGCAGGTATTATGAGCAATTTCTCTAACCCCAATTTGTGTCACATCTACTGGAGCATCATAAGCATGGATTATGACGTCACAGTATATGATGACATCATCGTTAGTGTGCACTATGACGTCACAATGTATTATGACGTCATAATGTATCCGCACTATGACATCACAATATATTATGAGAGCGCAATTTGCAGGTATTATGAGCAATTTCTCTTACCCCAATTTGTGTCACATCTACTGGAGCATCATTAGCATGTATTATTACGTCACAGCATATGATGACATCATAACTAGTATGCACTATGACATCATAATGTATTATGACGTCATAATGTATCCACGTTATGACATCACAATATTTTATGAGAGCGAAATTTGCAGGTATTATGAGCAATTTCTCTTACCCCAATTTGTGTCACATCTACTGGAGCATCATGAGCATGTATTATGACGTCACAGTATATGATGACATCATAATTAGTATGCAGTATGACGTCACAATGTGTTATGACATCGTAATATATCCGCATTATGACATCACAATATATTATGAGAGCGCAACATGCAGGAGTTATGAGCAATTTCTCTTACCACCATTTGTGTCACATCTACTGGAGCATCATGAGCATGTATTATGACGTCATAGCATATGATGACATCATAACTATTATGCACTATGACGTCACAATGTATTATGACGTCATAAGGTATCCGCATTATGACATCACAATATATTATGAGAGCGCAATTTGCAGGTATTATGAGCAATTTCGCTTACCACAATTTGTGTCACATCTACTGGAGCATCATGAGCATGTATTATGACGTCACAGTATATGATGACATCTTAATTAGTATGCACTATGACGTCACAATGTTTTATGACGTCATAATGTATCCGCATTATGACATCACATTATATTATGAGAGCGCAATTTGCAGGTATTATGAGTAATTTCTCTTACAACAATTTGTGTCACATCTACTGTAGCATCATGAGCATGTATTATGATGTCACAGTATATGATGATATCATAATTAGTATGCACTATGATGTCACAATATATTATGACGTCATAATGTATCCGCATTATGACATCACAATATATTATGAGAGCGCAATTTGCAGGTATTATCAGCAATTTCTCTTACCCCAATATGTGTCACATCTATTGGAGCATCATGAGCATCTATTATGACGTCACAGCATATGATGACATCATAACTAGTATGCACTATGACGTCACAATGTATTATGACGTCATAATGTATCCGCATTATGACATCAGAAAATATTATGAGAGCGCAATTTGTAGGTATTATGAGCAATTTCTCTAACCCCAATTTGTGTCACATCTACTGGAGCATCATGAGCATGTATTATGATGTCACAGTATATGATGACATCATAATTAGAATGCACTATGATGTCATAATGTATTATGAGGTCATAATGTATCCGCATTATGACATCACAATATACTATGAGAGCGCAATTTGCAGGTATTATGAGCAATTTCTCTAACCCCAATTTGTGTCACATCTACTGCAGCATCATGAGCATGTATTATGACGTCACAGTATATGATGACATCATAATTAGTGTGCACTATGACGTCACAATATATTATGACGTCATAATGTATCCGCATTGTGACATCACAATATATTATGAGAGCGCAATTAGCAGGTATTATGAGCAATTTCTCTTACCCCAATTTGTGTCACATCTACTGGAGCATCATGAGCATGTATTATGACTTCGTAGCATATGATGACATCATACCTAGTATGCACTATGACGTCACAATGTATTATGACGTCATAAAGTATCCGCATTATGACATCAGAAAATATTATGAGAGCGCAATTGGCAGGTATTATGAGCAATTTCTCTTACCCCAATTTTTGTCACATCTACTGGAGCATCATGAGCATGTATTATGACGTCACAGTATATGAAGACATCATAATTAGTATGCACTATGACGTCACAATGTATTATGACGTCATAATGTATCCGCATTATGACATCACAATATATTATGAGAGCGCAATTTGAAGGTATTATGAGCAATTTCTCTTACCACAATTTGTGTCACGTCTACTGGAGTATCATAAGCATGGATTATGACGTCACAGTATATGATGACATCATCATTAGTGTGCACTATGACGTCACAATGTATTATGACGTCATAATATATCCGCACTATGACATCACAATATATTATGAGAGCGCAATTTGCAGGTATTATGAGCAATTTCTCTTACCCCAATTTGTGTCACATCTACTGGAGCATCATTAGCATGTATTATTACGTCACAGCATATGATGACATCATAACTAGTTTGCACTATGACATCGTAATGTATTATGACGTCACAATGTGTTATGACATCATAATATATCCGCATTATGACATCACAATATATTATGAGAGCGCAACATGCAGGTATTATGAGCAATTTCTCTTACCACCAATTGTGTCACATCTACTGGAGCATCATGAGCATGTATTATGACGTCATAGCATATGATGACATCATAACTAGTATGCACTATGACGTCACAATGTATTATGACGTCATAAGGTATCCGCATTATGACATCACAATATATTATGAGAGCGCAATTTGCAGGTATTATGAGCAATTTCTCTTACCCCAATTTGTGTCACATCTACTGGAGCATCATGAGCATGTATTATGACGTCACAATATATGATGACATCATAATTAGTATGCACTATGACGTCAAAATGTATTATGACGTCATAATTTATCTGCATTATGACATCACAATATATTATGAGAGCACAATTTGCAGGCATTATGAGCAATTTCTCTTACCCCAATTTGTGTCACATTTACTGGAGCATCATGAGCATGTATTATGACGTCACAGTATATGATGACATCATAATTAGTATGCACTATGACGTCAAAATGTATTATGACGTCATAATGTATCCGCATTATGACATCACAATATATTATGAGAGCGCAATTTGAAGGTATTATGAGCAATTTCTCTTACCACAATTTGTGTCACGTCTACTGGAGTATCATAAGCATGGATTATGACGTCACAGTATATGATGACATCATCATTAGTGTGCACTATGACGTCACAATGTATTATGACGTCATAATATATCCGCACTATGACATCACAATATATTATGAGAGCGCAATTTGCAGGTATTATGAGCAATTTCTCTTACCCCAATTTGTGTCACATCTACTGGAGCATCATTAGCATGTATTATTACGTCACAGCATATGATGACATCATAACTAGTTTGCACTATGACATCGTAATGTATTATGACGTCACAATGTGTTATGACATCATAATATATCCGCATTATGACATCACAATATATTATGAGAGCGCAACATGCAGGTATTATGAGCAATTTCTCTTACCACCAATTGTGTCACATCTACTGGAGCATCATGAGCATGTATTATGACGTCATAGCATATGATGACATCATAACTAGTATGCACTATGACGTCACAATGTATTATGACGTCATAAGGTATCCGCATTATGACATCACAATATATTATGAGAGCGCAATTTGAAGGTATTATGAGCAATTTCTCTTACCACAATTTGTGTCACGTCTACTGGAGTATCATAAGCATGGATTATGACGTCACAGTATATGATGACATCATCATTAGTGTGCACTATGACGTCACAATGTATTATGACGTCATAATATATCCGCACTATGACATCACAATATATTATGAGAGCGCAATTTGCAGGTATTATGAGCAATTTCTCTTACCCCAATTTGTGTCACATCTACTGGAGCATCATGAGCATGTATTATGACGTCACAGTATATGATGACATCATAATTAGTATGCACTATGACGTCACAATGTATTATGACGTCATAATGTGTCCGCATTATGACATCACAGTATATTATGAGAGCGCAATTTGCAGGTATTATGAGCAATTTCTCTTACCCCAATTTGTGTCACATCTGCTGGAGCATCATGAGCATGTATTATGACGTCACAGTATATGATGACATCATAATTAGTATGCACTATGACGTCACAATGTATTATGACGTCATAATGTATCCGCATTATGACATCACAATATATTATGAGAGCGCAACATGCAGGTATTATGAGCAATTTCTCTTACCACCAATTGTGTCACATCTACTGGAGCATCATGAGCATGTATTATGACGTCATAGCATATGATGACATCATAACTAGTATGCACTATGACGTCACAATGTATTATGACGTCATAAGGTATCCGCATTATGACATCACAATATATTATGAGAGCGCAATTTGCAGGTATTATGAGCAATTTCTCTTACCCCAATTTGTGTCACATCTACTGGAGCATCATGAGCATGTATTATGACGTCACAGTATATGATGACATCATAATTAGTATGCACTATGACGTCACAATGTATTATGACGTCATAATGTGTCCGCATTATGACATCACAGTATATTATGAGAGCGCAATTTGCAGGTATTATGAGCAATTTCTCTTACCCCAATTTGTGTCACATCTGCTGGAGCATCATGAGCATGTATTATGACGTCACAGTATATGATGACATCATAATTAGTATGCACTATGACGTCACAATGTATTATGACGTCATAATGTATCCGCATTATGACATCACAATATATTATGAGAGCGCAATTTGCAGTTATTATGAGCAATTTCTCTTACCCCAATTTGTGTCACATCTACTGGAGCATCATGAGCATGTATTATGACGTCACAGTATATGATGACATCATAATTAGTATGCACTATGACGTCAAAATGTATTATGACGTCATAATGTATCCGCATTATGACATCACAATATATTATGAGAGCGCAATTTGAAGGTATTATGAGCAATTTCTCTTACCACAATTTGTGTCACGTCTACTGGAGTATCATAAGCATGGATTATGACGTCACAGTATATGATGACATCATCATTAGTGTGCACTATGACGTCACAATGTATTATGACGTCATAATATATCCGCACTATGACATCACAATATATTATGAGAGCGCAATTTGCAGGTATTATGAGCAATTTCTCTTACCCCAATTTGTGTCACATCTACTGGAGCATCATTAGCATGTATTATTACGTCACAGCATATGATGACATCATAACTAGTTTGCACTATGACATCGTAATGTATTATGACGTCACAATGTGTTATGACATCATAATATATCCGCATTATGACATCACAATATATTATGAGAGCGCAACATGCAGGTATTATGAGCAATTTCTCTTACCACCAATTGTGTCACATCTACTGGAGCATCATGAGCATGTATTATGACGTCATAGCATATGATGACATCATAACTAGTATGCACTATGACGTCACAATGTATTATGACGTCATAAGGTATCCGCATTATGACATCACAATATATTATGAGAGCGCAATTTGCAGGTATTATGAGCAATTTCTCTTACCCCAATTTGTGTCACATCTACTGGAGCATCATGAGCATGTATTATGACGTCACAGTATATGATGACATCATAATTAGTATGCACTATGACGTCACAATGTATTATGACGTCATAATGTGTCCGCATTATGACATCACAGTATATTATGAGAGCGCAATTTGCAGGTATTATGAGCAATTTCTCTTACCCCAATTTGTGTCACATCTGCTGGAGCATCATGAGCATGTATTATGACGTCACAGTATATGATGACATCATAATTAGTATGCACTATGACGTCACAATGTATTATGACGTCATAATGTATCCGCATTATGACATCACAATATATTATGAGAGCGCAATTTGCAGTTATTATGAGCAATTTCTCTTACCCCAATTTGTGTCACATCTACTGGAGCATCATGAGCATGTATTATGACGTCACAGTATATGATGACATCATAATTAGTATGCACTATGACGTCACAATGTATTATGACGTCATAATGTATCCGCATTATGACATCACAGTATTTTGTGAGAGCAGTATTTGCAGGTATTATGAGCAATTTCTCTTACCCCAATTTGTGTCACATCTACTGGAGCACCTTGAGCATGTATTATCACATCACAGCATATGATGACATCATAACTAGTATGCACTGTGACATCACAATGTATTATGACGTCATAATGTTTCCGCATTATGACATCACAATATATTATGAGAGCGCAATTTGCAGGTATTATGAGCAATTTCTCTTACCCCAATTTGTGTCACATCTACTGTAGCATCATGAGCATGTATTATGACGTCACAGTATATGATGACATCATAATTAGTATGCACTATGACGTCACAATGTATTATGACGTCATAATGTGTCCGCATTATGACATCACAGTATATTATGAGAGCGCAATTTGCAGGTATTATGAGCAATTTCTCTTACCCCAATTTGTGTCACATCTGCTGGAGCATCATGAGCATGTATTATGACGTCACAGTATATGATGACATCATAATTAGTATGCACTATGACGTCACAATGTATTATGACGTCATAATGTATCCGCATTATGACATCACAATATATTATGAGAGCGCAATTTGCAGTTATTATGAGCAATTTCTCTTACCCCAATTTGTGTCACATCTACTGGAGCATCATGAGCATGTATTATGACGTCACAGTATATGATGACATCATAATTAGTATGCACTATGACGTCACAATGTATTATGACGTCATAATGTGTCCGCATTATGACATCACAGTATATTATGAGAGCGCAATTTGCAGGTATTATGAGCAATTTCTCTTACCCCAATTTGTGTCACATCTGCTGGAGCATCATGAGCATGTATTATGACGTCACAGTATATGATGACATCATAATTAGTATGCACTATGACGTCACAATGTATTATGACGTCATAATGTATCCGCATTATGACATCACAATATATTATGAGAGCGCAATTGGCAGGTATTATGAGCAATTTCTCTTACCCCAATTTTTGTCACATCTACTGGAGCATCATGAGCATGTATTATGACGTCACAGTATATGAAGACATCATAATTAGTATGCACTATGACGTCACAATGTATTATGACGTCATAATGTATCCGCATTATGACATCACAATATATTATGAGAGCGCAATTTGAAGGTATTATGAGCAATTTCTCTTACCACAATTTGTGTCACGTCTACTGGAGTATCATAAGCATGGATTATGACGTCACAGTATATGATGACATCATCATTAGTGTGCACTATGACGTCACAATGTATTATGACGTCATAATATATCCGCACTATGACATCACAATATATTATGAGAGCGCAATTTGCAGGTATTATGAGCAATTTCTCTTACCCCAATTTGTGTCACATCTACTGGAGCATCATTAGCATGTATTATTACGTCACAGCATATGATGACATCATAACTAGTTTGCACTATGACATCGTAATGTATTATGACGTCACAATGTGTTATGACATCATAATATATCCGCATTATGACATCACAATATATTATGAGAGCGCAACATGCAGGTATTATGAGCAATTTCTCTTACCACCAATTGTGTCACATCTACTGGAGCATCATGAGCATGTATTATGACGTCATAGCATATGATGACATCATAACTAGTATGCACTATGACGTCACAATGTATTATGACGTCATAAGGTATCCGCATTATGACATCACAATATATTATGAGAGCGCAATTTGCAGGTATTATGAGCAATTTCTCTTACCCCAATTTGTGTCACATCTACTGTAGCATCATGAGCATGTATTATGACGTCACAGTATATGATGACATCATAATTAGTATGCACTATGACGTCACAATGTATTATGACGTCATAATGTGTCCGCATTATGACATCACAGTATATTATGAGAGCGCAATTTGCAGGTATTATGAGCAATTTCTCTTACCCCAATTTGTGTCACATCTGCTGGAGCATCATGAGCATGTATTATGACGTCACAGTATATGATGACATCATAATTAGTATGCACTATGACGTCACAATGTATTATGACGTCATAATGTATCCGCATTATGACATCACAATATATTATGAGAGCGCAATTTGCAGTTATTATGAGCAATTTCTCTTACCCCAATTTGTGTCACATCTACTGGAGCATCATGAGCATGTATTATGACGTCACAGTATATGATGACATCATAATTAGTATGCACTATGACGTCACAATGTATTATGACGTCATAATGTATCCGCATTATGACATCACAGTATTTTGTGAGAGCAGTATTTGCAGGTATTATGAGCAATTTCTCTTACCCCAATTTGTGTCACATCTACTGGAGCACCTTGAGCATGTATTATCACATCACAGCATATGATGACATCATAACTAGTATGCACTGTGACATCACAATGTATTATGACGTCATAATGTTTCCGCATTATGACATCACAATATATTATGAGAGCGCAATTTGCAGGTATTATGAGCAATTTCTCTTACCCCAATTTGTGTCACATCTACTGTAGCATCATGAGCATGTATTATGACGTCACAGTATATGATGACATCATAATTAGTATGCACTATGACGTCACAATGTATTATGACGTCATAATGTGTCCGCATTATGACATCACAGTATATTATGAGAGCGCAATTTGCAGGTATTATGAGCAATTTCTCTTACCCCAATTTGTGTCACATCTGCTGGAGCATCATGAGCATGTATTATGACGTCACAGTATATGATGACATCATAATTAGTATGCACTATGACGTCACAATGTATTATGACGTCATAATGTATCCGCATTATGACATCACAATATATTATGAGAGCGCAATTTGCAGTTATTATGAGCAATTTCTCTTACCCCAATTTGTGTCACATCTACTGGAGCATCATGAGCATGTATTATGACGTCACAGTATATGATGACATCATAATTAGTATGCACTATGACGTCAAAATGTATTATGACGTCATAATGTATCCGCATTATGACATCACAATATATTATGAGAGCGCAATTTGAAGGTATTATGAGCAATTTCTCTTACCACAATTTGTGTCACGTCTACTGGAGTATCATAAGCATGGATTATGACGTCACAGTATATGATGACATCATCATTAGTGTGCACTATGACGTCACAATGTATTATGACGTCATAATATATCCGCACTATGACATCACAATATATTATGAGAGCGCAATTTGCAGGTATTATGAGCAATTTCTCTTACCCCAATTTGTGTCACATCTACTGGAGCATCATTAGCATGTATTATTACGTCACAGCATATGATGACATCATAACTAGTTTGCACTATGACATCGTAATGTATTATGACGTCACAATGTGTTATGACATCATAATATATCCGCATTATGACATCACAATATATTATGAGAGCGCAACATGCAGGTATTATGAGCAATTTCTCTTACCACCAATTGTGTCACATCTACTGGAGCATCATGAGCATGTATTATGACGTCATAGCATATGATGACATCATAACTAGTATGCACTATGACGTCACAATGTATTATGACGTCATAAGGTATCCGCATTATGACATCACAATATATTATGAGAGCGCAATTTGCAGGTATTATGAGCAATTTCTCTTACCCCAATTTGTGTCACATCTACTGGAGCATCATGAGCATGTATTATGACGTCACAGTATATGATGACATCATAATTAGTATGCACTATGACGTCACAATGTATTATGACGTCATAATGTATCCGCATTATGACATCACAGTATTTTGTGAGAGCAGTATTTGCAGGTATTATGAGCAATTTCTCTTACCCCAATTTGTGTCACATCTACTGGAGCACCTTGAGCATGTATTATCACATCACAGCATATGATGACATCATAACTAGTATGCACTGTGACATCACAATGTATTATGACGTCATAATGTTTCCGCATTATGACATCACAATATATTATGAGAGCGCAATTTGCAGGCATTATGAGCAATTTCTCTTACCTCAATTTGTGTCAGATCTACTGCAGCATCATGAGCATGTATTATGACGTCACAATATATGATGACATCATAATTAGTATGCACTATGACGTCAAAATGTATTATGACGTCATAATTTATCTGCATTATGACATCACAATATATTATGAGAGCACAATTTGCAGGTTTTATGACCAATTTCGCTTACCCCAATTTGTGTCACATTTACTGGAGCACCATGAGCATGTATTATGATGTCACAGTATATGATGACATCATAATTAGTATGCACTATGACGTCACAATGTACTATGACGTCATAATGTATCCGCATTATGACATCACAATATATTACGAGAGCGCAATTTGCAGCTATTATGAGAAAATTCTCTTACCCCAATTTGTGTCACATCTACTGGAGCATCATGAGCATGTATTATAACGTCACAGTATATGATGACATCATAATTAGTATGCACTATGACGTCACAATGTATTATGACGTCATAATGTATCCGCATTATGACATCACAATATTTTGTGAGAGCACAATATGCAGGTATTATGAGCAATTTCTCTTACCCCAATTTGTGTCACATCTACTGGAGCACCATGAGCATGTATTATAACGTCACAGTATATGATGACATCATAATTAGTATGCACTATGACGTCACAATGTATTATGACGTCATAATGTATCCGCATTATGACATCACAATATTTTGTGAGAGCGCAATTTGCAGGTATTATGAGCAATTTCTCTTACCCCAATTTGTGTCACATCTACTGGAGCATCATGAGCATGTATTATGACGTCACAGTATATGATGACATCATAATTAGTATGCACTATGACGTCACAATGTATTATGACGTCATAATGTATCCGCATTATGACATCACAATATTTTGTGAGAGCGCAATTTGCAGGTATTATGAGCAATTTCTCTTACCCCAATTTGTGTCACATCTACTGGAGCATCATGAGCATGTATTATGACGTCACAGTATATGATGACATCATAATTAGTATGCACTATGACGTCACAATGTATTATGACGTCATAATGTATCCGCGTTATGACATCACAATATATTATGAGAGCGCAATTTGCAGGTTTTATGACAAATTTCTCTTACCCCAATTTGTGTCACATCTACTGTAGCATCATGAGCATGTATTATGACGTCACAGTATATGATGACATCATAATTAGTATGCACTATGACGTCACAATGTATTATGACGTCATAATGTATCCGCATTATGACATCACAATATATTATGAGAGCGCAATTTGCAGGTATTATGAGCAATTTCTCTTACCCCATTTTGTGTCACATCTACTGGAGCATCATGAGCATGTATTATGACGTCACAGTATATGATGACATCATAATTAGTATGCACAATGACGTTACAATATATTATGACGTCATAATGTATCCGCATTGTGACATCACAATATATTATGAGAGCGCAATTTGCAGGTATTGAGAGCAATTTCTCTTACCCCAATTTGTGTCACATCTACTGGAGCATCATGAGCATGTATTATGATGTCACAGTATATGATGACATCATAATTAGTATGCACTATGACGTCACAATGTATTATGACGTCATAATGTATCCGCGTTATGACATCAAAATATATTATGAGAGCGCAATTTGCAGGTTTTATGACAAATTAATCTTACCCCAATTTGTGTCACATCTACTGTAGCATCATGAGCATGTATCATGACGTCACAGTATATGATGACATCATAATCAGTATGCACTATGATGTCACAATGTATTATGACGTCATAATGTATCCGCATTATGACATCACAATATATTATGAGAGCGCAATTTGCAGGTATTATGAGCAATTTCTCTTACCCCAATTTGTGTCACATCTACTGGAGCATCATGAGCATGTATTATGATGTCACAGTATATGATGACATCATAATTAGTATGCACTATAACGTCACAATGTATTATGACGTCATAATGTATCCGCATTATGACATCACAATATATTATGAGAGCGCAATTTGCAGGTACTATGAGCAATTTCTCTTACCCCAATTTGTGTCACATCTACTGGAGCATCATGAGCATGTATTATGACGTCACAGTATATGATGACATCATAATTAGTATGCACTATGACGTCACAATGTATTATGACGTCATAATATATCCGCATTATGACATCACAATATATTATGAGAGCGCAATTTGCAGGTATTATGAGCAATTTCTCTTACCCCAATTTGTGTCACATCTACTGGAGCATCATGAGCATGTATTATGACGTCACAGTATATGATGACATCATAATTAGTATGCACTATGACGTCACAATGTATTATGACGTCATAATGTATCAGCATTATGACATCACAATATATTATGAGAGCGCAATTTGCAGTTACTATGAGCAATTTCTCTTACCCCAATTTGTGTCACATCTGCTGGAGCATCATGAGCATGTATTATGACGTCACAGTATATGATGACATCATAATTAGTATGCACTATGACGTCACAATGTATTATGACGTCATAATGTATCCGCATTATGACATCACAATATATTATGAGAGCGCAATTTGCAGGTATTATGAGCAATTTCTCTTACCCCAATTTGTGTCACATCTACTGTAGCATCATGAGCATGTATTATGACGTCACAGTATATGATGACATCATAATTAGTATGCACTATGACGTCACAATGTATTATGACGTCATAATGTGTCCGCATTATGACATCACAGTATATTATGAGAGCGCAATTTGCAGGTATTATGAGCAATTTCTCTTACCCCAATTTGTGTCACATCTGCTGGAGCATCATGAGCATGTATTATGACGTCACAGTATATGATGACATCATAATTAGTATGCACTATGACGTCACAATGTATTATGACGTCATAATGTATCCGCATTATGACATCACAATATATTATGAGAGCGCAATTTGCAGTTATTATGAGCAATTTCTCTTACCCCAATTTGTGTCACATCTACTGGAGCATCATGAGCATGTATTATGACGTCACAGTATATGATGACATCATAATTAGTATGCACTATGACGTCAAAATGTATTATGACGTCATAATGTGTCCGCATTATGACATCACAGTATATTACGAGAGCGCAATTTGCAGGTACTATGAGCAATTTCTCTTACCCCAATTTGTGTCACATCTACTGGAGCATCATGAGCATGTATTGTGATGTCACAGTATATGATGACATCATAATTAGTATGCACTATGACGTCACAATGTATTATGACGTCATAATGTATCCGCATTATGACATCACAATATATTATGAGAGCGCAATTTGCAGGTATTATGAGCAATTTCTCTTACCACAATTTGTGTCACATCTACTGGAGCATCATGAGCATGTATTATGACGTCACAGTATATGATGACATCATAATTAGTATGCACTATGACGTCACAATGTATTATGACGTCATAATGTATCCGTATTTTGACATCACAATATATTATGAGAGCGCAATTTGCAGGTATTATGAGCAATTTCTCTTACCCCAAATTGTGTCACATCTACTGGAGCATCATGAGCATGTATTATGACGTCACAGTATATGATGACATCATAATTAGTATGCACTATGATGTCAAAATGTATTATGACGTCATAATGTGTCCGCATTATGACATCACAGTATATTACGAGAGCGCAATTTGCAAGTACTATGAACAATTTCTCTTACCCCAATTTGTGTCACATCTACTGGAGCACCTTGAGCATGTATTATCACATCACAGCATATGATGACATCATAACTAGTATGCACTGTGACATCACAATGTATTATGACGTCATAATGTTTCCGCATTATGACATCACAATATATTATGAGAGCGCAATTTGCAGGCATTATGAGCAATTTCTCTTACCTCAATTTGTGTCAGATCTACTGCAGCATCATGAGCATGTATTATGACGTCACAATATATGATGACATCATAATTAGTATGCACTATGACGTCAAAATGTATTATGACGTCATAATTTATCTGCATTATGACATCACAATATATTATGAGAGCACAATTTGCAGGTTTTATGACCAATTTCGCTTACCCCAATTTGTGTCACATTTACTGGAGCACCATGAGCATGTATTATGATGTCACAGTATATGATGACATCATAATTAGTATGCACTATGACGTCACAATGTACTATGACGTCATAATGTATCCGCATTATGACATCACAATATATTACGAGAGCGCAATTTGCAGCTATTATGAGAAAATTCTCTTACCCCAATTTGTGTCACATCTACTGGAGCATCATGAGCATGTATTATAACGTCACAGTATATGATGACATCATAATTAGTATGCACTATGACGTCACAATGTATTATGACGTCATAATGTATCCGCATTATGACATCACAATATTTTGTGAGAGCACAATATGCAGGTATTATGAGCAATTTCTCTTACCCCAATTTGTGTCACATCTACTGGAGCACCATGAGCATGTATTATAACGTCACAGTATATGATGACATCATAATTAGTATGCACTATGACGTCACAATGTATTATGACGTCATAATGTATCCGCATTATGACATCACAATATTTTGTGAGAGCGCAATTTGCAGGTATTATGAGCAATTTCTCTTACCCCAATTTGTGTCACATCTACTGGAGCATCATGAGCATGTATTATGACGTCACAGTATATGATGACATCATAATTAGTATGCACTATGACGTCACAATGTATTATGACGTCATAATGTATCCGCATTATGACATCACAATATTTTGTGAGAGCGCAATTTGCAGGTATTATGAGCAATTTCTCTTACCCCAATTTGTGTCACATCTACTGGAGCATCATGAGCATGTATTATGACGTCACAGTATATGATGACATCATAATTAGTATGCACTATGACGTCACAATGTATTATGACGTCATAATGTATCCGCGTTATGACATCACAATATATTATGAGAGCGCAATTTGCAGGTTTTATGACAAATTTCTCTTACCCCAATTTGTGTCACATCTACTGTAGCATCATGAGCATGTATTATGACGTCACAGTATATGATGACATCATAATTAGTATGCACTATGACGTCACAATGTATTATGACGTCATAATGTATCCGCATTATGACATCACAATATATTATGAGAGCGCAATTTGCAGGTATTATGAGCAATTTCTCTTACCCCATTTTGTGTCACATCTACTGGAGCATCATGAGCATGTATTATGACGTCACAGTATATGATGACATCATAATTAGTATGCACAATGACGTTACAATATATTATGACGTCATAATGTATCCGCATTGTGACATCACAATATATTATGAGAGCGCAATTTGCAGGTATTGAGAGCAATTTCTCTTACCCCAATTTGTGTCACATCTACTGGAGCATCATGAGCATGTATTATGATGTCACAGTATATGATGACATCATAATTAGTATGCACTATGACGTCACAATGTATTATGACGTCATAATGTATCCGCGTTATGACATCAAAATATATTATGAGAGCGCAATTTGCAGGTTTTATGACAAATTAATCTTACCCCAATTTGTGTCACATCTACTGTAGCATCATGAGCATGTATCATGACGTCACAGTATATGATGACATCATAATCAGTATGCACTATGATGTCACAATGTATTATGACGTCATAATGTATCCGCATTATGACATCACAATATATTATGAGAGCGCAATTTGCAGGTATTATGAGCAATTTCTCTTACCCCAATTTGTGTCACATCTACTGGAGCATCATGAGCATGTATTATGATGTCACAGTATATGATGACATCATAATTAGTATGCACTATAACGTCACAATGTATTATGACGTCATAATGTATCCGCATTATGACATCACAATATATTATGAGAGCGCAATTTGCAGGTACTATGAGCAATTTCTCTTACCCCAATTTGTGTCACATCTACTGGAGCATCATGAGCATGTATTATGACGTCACAGTATATGATGACATCATAATTAGTATGCACTATGACGTCACAATGTATTATGACGTCATAATATATCCGCATTATGACATCACAATATATTATGAGAGCGCAATTTGCAGGTATTATGAGCAATTTCTCTTACCCCAATTTGTGTCACATCTACTGGAGCATCATGAGCATGTATTATGACGTCACAGTATATGATGACATCATAATTAGTATGCACTATGACGTCACAATGTATTATGACGTCATAATGTATCAGCATTATGACATCACAATATATTATGAGAGCGCAATTTGCAGTTACTATGAGCAATTTCTCTTACCCCAATTTGTGTCACATCTGCTGGAGCATCATGAGCATGTATTATGACGTCACAGTATATGATGACATCATAATTAGTATGCACTATGACGTCACAATGTATTATGACGTCATAATGTATCCGCATTATGACATCACAATATATTATGAGAGCGCAATTTGCAGGTATTATGAGCAATTTCTCTTACCCCAATTTGTGTCACATCTACTGTAGCATCATGAGCATGTATTATGACGTCACAGTATATGATGACATCATAATTAGTATGCACTATGACGTCACAATGTATTATGACGTCATAATGTGTCCGCATTATGACATCACAGTATATTATGAGAGCGCAATTTGCAGGTATTATGAGCAATTTCTCTTACCCCAATTTGTGTCACATCTGCTGGAGCATCATGAGCATGTATTATGACGTCACAGTATATGATGACATCATAATTAGTATGCACTATGACGTCACAATGTATTATGACGTCATAATGTATCCGCATTATGACATCACAATATATTATGAGAGCGCAATTTGCAGTTATTATGAGCAATTTCTCTTACCCCAATTTGTGTCACATCTACTGGAGCATCATGAGCATGTATTATGACGTCACAGTATATGATGACATCATAATTAGTATGCACTATGACGTCAAAATGTATTATGACGTCATAATGTATCCGCATTATGACATCACAATATATTATGAGAGCGCAATTTGAAGGTATTATGAGCAATTTCTCTTACCACAATTTGTGTCACGTCTACTGGAGTATCATAAGCATGGATTATGACGTCACAGTATATGATGACATCATCATTAGTGTGCACTATGACGTCACAATGTATTATGACGTCATAATATATCCGCACTATGACATCACAATATATTATGAGAGCGCAATTTGCAGGTATTATGAGCAATTTCTCTTACCCCAATTTGTGTCACATCTACTGGAGCATCATTAGCATGTATTATTACGTCACAGCATATGATGACATCATAACTAGTTTGCACTATGACATCGTAATGTATTATGACGTCACAATGTGTTATGACATCATAATATATCCGCATTATGACATCACAATATATTATGAGAGCGCAACATGCAGGTATTATGAGCAATTTCTCTTACCACCAATTGTGTCACATCTACTGGAGCATCATGAGCATGTATTATGACGTCATAGCATATGATGACATCATAACTAGTATGCACTATGACGTCACAATGTATTATGACGTCATAAGGTATCCGCATTATGACATCACAATATATTATGAGAGCGCAATTTGCAGGTATTATGAGCAATTTCTCTTACCCCAATTTGTGTCACATCTACTGGAGCATCATGAGCATGTATTATGACGTCACAGTATATGATGACATCATAATTAGTATGCACTATGACGTCACAATGTATTATGACGTCATAATGTGTCCGCATTATGACATCACAGTATATTATGAGAGCGCAATTTGCAGGTATTATGAGCAATTTCTCTTACCCCAATTTGTGTCACATCTGCTGGAGCATCATGAGCATGTATTATGACGTCACAGTATATGATGACATCATAATTAGTATGCACTATGACGTCACAATGTATTATGACGTCATAATGTATCCGCATTATGACATCACAATATATTATGAGAGCGCAATTTGCAGTTATTATGAGCAATTTCTCTTACCTCAATTTGTGTCAGATCTACTGCAGCATCATGAGCATGTATTATGACGTCACAATATATGATGACATCATAATTAGTATGCACTATGACGTCAAAATGTATTATGACGTCATAATTTATCTGCATTATGACATCACAATATATTATGAGAGCACAATTTGCAGGTTTTATGACCAATTTCGCTTACCCCAATTTGTGTCACATTTACTGGAGCACCATGAGCATGTATTATGATGTCACAGTATATGATGACATCATAATTAGTATGCACTATGACGTCACAATGTACTATGACGTCATAATGTATCCGCATTATGACATCACAATATATTACGAGAGCGCAATTTGCAGCTATTATGAGAAAATTCTCTTACCCCAATTTGTGTCACATCTACTGGAGCATCATGAGCATGTATTATAACGTCACAGTATATGATGACATCATAATTAGTATGCACTATGACGTCACAATGTATTATGACGTCATAATGTATCCGCATTATGACATCACAATATTTTGTGAGAGCACAATATGCAGGTATTATGAGCAATTTCTCTTACCCCAATTTGTGTCACATCTACTGGAGCACCATGAGCATGTATTATGACATCACAGCATATGATGACATTATAACTAGTATGCACTATGACATCACAATGTATTATGAGGTCATAATGTATCCGCATTATGACATCACAATATATTATGAGAGCGCAATTTCCAGGCATTATGAGCAATTTCTCTTACCTCAATTTGTGTCAGATCTACTGGAGCACCATGAGCATGTATTATGACGTCACAATATATGATGACATCGTAATTAGTATGCACTATGACGTCACAATGTATTATGACGTCATAATGTATCAGCATTATGACATCACAATATATTATGAGAGCGCAATTTGCAGGTATAATGAGCAATTTCTCTTACCCCAATTTGTGTCACATCTACTGGAGCATCATGAGCATGTATTATGACGTCACAGTATATGATGACATCATAATTAGTATGCACAATGACGTAACAATATATTATGACGTCATAATGTATCCGCATTGTGACATCACAATATATTATGAGAGCGCAATTTGCAAGTATTATGAGCAATTTCTCTTACCCCAATTTGTGTCACATCTACTGGAGCATCATGAGCATGTATTATGACGTCACAGTATATGATGACATCATAATTAGTATGCACTATGACGTCACAATGTATTATGACGTCATAATGTATCCGCATTATGACATCACAATATATTATGAGAGCGCAGTTTGCAGGTATTATGAGCAATTTCTCTTACCACAATTTGTGTCACATCTACTGGAGCATCATGAGCATGTATTATGACGTCACAGTATATGATGACATCATAATTAGTATGCACTATGACGTCACAATGTATTATGACGTCATAATGTATCCGTATTTTGACATCACAATATATTATGAGAGCGGAATTTGCAGGTATTATGAGCAATTTCTCTTACCCCAATTTGTGTCACATCTACTGGAGCATCATGAGCATGTATTATGACGTCACAGTATATGATGACATCATAATTAGTATGCACTATGACGTCACAATGTATTATGACGTCATAATGTATCCGCATTATGACATCACAATATATTATTAGAGCGCAATTTGCAGGTATTATGAGCAATTTCTCTTACCCCAATTTGTGTCACATCTACTGGAGCATCATGAGCATGTATTATGACGTCACAGTATATGATGACATCATAATTAGTATGCACTATGAAGTCACAATATATTATGACGTCATAATGTATCCGCATTGTGGCATCACAATATATTATGAGAGCGCAATTTGCAGGTATTAGGAGCAATTTCTCTTACCCCAATTTGTGTCACATCTACTGGAGCATCATGAGCATGTATTATGACGTCACAGTATATGATGACATCATAATTAGTATGCACAATGACGTAACAATATATTATGTCGTCATAATGTATCCGCATTGTGACATCACAATATATTATGAGAGCGCAATTTGCAGGTATTGAGAGCAATTTCTCTTACCCCAATTTGTGTCACATCTACTGGAGCATCATGAGCATGTATTATGACGTCACAGTATATGATGACATCATAATTAGTATGCACTATGACGTCACAATGTATTATGACGTCATAATGTATCCGCATTATGACATCACAATATATTATGAGAGCGCAATTTGCAGGTATTATGAGCAATTTCTCTTACCCCATTTTGTGTCACATCTACTGGAGCATCATGAGCATGTATTATGACGTCACAGTATATGATGACATCATAATTAGTATGCACAATGACGTTACAATATATTATGACGTCATAATGTATCCGCATTGTGACATCACAATATATTATGAGAGCGCAATTTGCAGGTATTGAGAGCAATTTCTCTTACCCCAATTTGTGTCACATCTACTGGAGCATCATGAGCATGTATTATGATGTCACAGTATATGATGACATCATAATTAGTATGCACTATGACGTCACAATGTATTATGACGTCATAATGTATCCGCGTTATGACATCAAAATATATTATGAGAGCGCAATTTGCAGGTTTTATGACAAATTAATCTTACCCCAATTTGTGTCACATCTACTGTAGCATCATGAGCATGTATCATGACGTCACAGTATATGATGACATCATAATCAGTATGCACTATGATGTCACAATGTATTATGACGTCATAATGTATCCGCATTATGACATCACAATATATTATGAGAGCGCAATTTGCAGGTATTATGAGCAATTTCTCTTACCCCAATTTGTGTCACATCTACTGGAGCATCATGAGCATGTATTATGATGTCACAGTATATGATGACATCATAATTAGTATGCACTATAACGTCACAATGTATTATGACGTCATAATGTATCCGCATTATGACATCACAATATATTATGAGAGCGCAATTTGCAGGTACTATGAGCAATTTCTCTTACCCCAATTTGTGTCACATCTACTGGAGCATCATGAGCATGTATTATGACGTCACAGTATATGATGACATCATAATTAGTATGCACTATGACGTCACAATGTATTATGACGTCATAATATATCCGCATTATGACATCACAATATATTATGAGAGCGCAATTTGCAGGTATTATGAGCAATTTCTCTTACCCCAATTTGTGTCACATCTACTGGAGCATCATGAGCATGTATTATGACGTCACAGTATATGATGACATCATAATTAGTATGCACTATGACGTCACAATGTATTATGACGTCATAATGTATCCGCGTTATGACATCACAATATATTATGAGAGCGCAATTTGCAGGTTTTATGACAAATTTCTCTTACCCCAATTTGTGTCACATCTACTGTAGCATCATGAGCATGTATTATGACGTCACAGTATATGATGACATCATAATTAGTATGCACTATGACGTCACAATGTATTATGACGTCATAATGTATCCGCATTATGACATCACAATATATTATGAGAGCGCAATTTGCAGGTATTATGAGCAATTTCTCTTACCCCATTTTGTGTCACATCTACTGGAGCATCATGAGCATGTATTATGACGTCACAGTATATGATGACATCATAATTAGTATGCACAATGACGTTACAATATATTATGACGTCATAATGTATCCGCATTGTGACATCACAATATATTATGAGAGCGCAATTTGCAGGTATTGAGAGCAATTTCTCTTACCCCAATTTGTGTCACATCTACTGGAGCATCATGAGCATGTATTATGATGTCACAGTATATGATGACATCATAATTAGTATGCACTATGACGTCACAATGTATTATGACGTCATAATGTATCCGCGTTATGACATCAAAATATATTATGAGAGCGCAATTTGCAGGTTTTATGACAAATTAATCTTACCCCAATTTGTGTCACATCTACTGTAGCATCATGAGCATGTATCATGACGTCACAGTATATGATGACATCATAATCAGTATGCACTATGATGTCACAATGTATTATGACGTCATAATGTATCCGCATTATGACATCACAATATATTATGAGAGCGCAATTTGCAGGTATTATGAGCAATTTCTCTTACCCCAATTTGTGTCACATCTACTGGAGCATCATGAGCATGTATTATGATGTCACAGTATATGATGACATCATAATTAGTATGCACTATAACGTCACAATGTATTATGACGTCATAATGTATCCGCATTATGACATCACAATATATTATGAGAGCGCAATTTGCAGGTACTATGAGCAATTTCTCTTACCCCAATTTGTGTCACATCTACTGGAGCATCATGAGCATGTATTATGACGTCACAGTATATGATGACATCATAATTAGTATGCACTATGACGTCACAATGTATTATGACGTCATAATATATCCGCATTATGACATCACAATATATTATGAGAGCGCAATTTGCAGGTATTATGAGCAATTTCTCTTACCCCAATTTGTGTCACATCTACTGGAGCATCATGAGCATGTATTATGACGTCACAGTATATGATGACATCATAATTAGTATGCACTATGACGTCACAATGTATTATGACGTCATAATGTATCAGCATTATGACATCACAATATATTATGAGAGCGCAATTTGCAGTTACTATGAGCAATTTCTCTTACCCCAATTTGTGTCACATCTGCTGGAGCATCATGAGCATGTATTATGACGTCACAGTATATGATGACATCATAATTAGTATGCACTATGACGTCACAATGTATTATGACGTCATAATGTATCCGCATTATGACATCACAATATATTATGAGAGCGCAATTTGCAGGTATTATGAGCAATTTCTCTTACCCCAATTTGTGTCACATCTACTGTAGCATCATGAGCATGTATTATGACGTCACAGTATATGATGACATCATAATTAGTATGCACTATGACGTCACAATGTATTATGACGTCATAATGTGTCCGCATTATGACATCACAGTATATTATGAGAGCGCAATTTGCAGGTATTATGAGCAATTTCTCTTACCCCAATTTGTGTCACATCTGCTGGAGCATCATGAGCATGTATTATGACGTCACAGTATATGATGACATCATAATTAGTATGCACTATGACGTCACAATGTATTATGACGTCATAATGTATCCGCATTATGACATCACAATATATTATGAGAGCGCAATTTGCAGTTATTATGAGCAATTTCTCTTACCCCAATTTGTGTCACATCTACTGGAGCATCATGAGCATGTATTATGACGTCACAGTATATGATGACATCATAATTAGTATGCACTATGACGTCAAAATGTATTATGACGTCATAATGTGTCCGCATTATGACATCACAGTATATTACGAGAGCGCAATTTGCAGGTACTATGAGCAATTTCTCTTACCCCAATTTGTGTCACATCTACTGGAGCATCATGAGCATGTATTGTGATGTCACAGTATATGATGACATCATAATTAGTATGCACTATGACGTCACAATGTATTATGACGTCATAATGTATCCGCATTATGACATCACAATATATTATGAGAGCGCAATTTGCAGGTATTATGAGCAATTTCTCTTACCACAATTTGTGTCACATCTACTGGAGCATCATGAGCATGTATTATGACGTCACAGTATATGATGACATCATAATTAGTATGCACTATGACGTCACAATGTATTATGACGTCATAATGTATCCGTATTTTGACATCACAATATATTATGAGAGCGCAATTTGCAGGTATTATGAGCAATTTCTCTTACCCCAAATTGTGTCACATCTACTGGAGCATCATGAGCATGTATTATGACGTCACAGTATATGATGACATCATAATTAGTATGCACTATGATGTCAAAATGTATTATGACGTCATAATGTGTCCGCATTATGACATCACAGTATATTACGAGAGCGCAATTTGCAAGTACTATGAACAATTTCTCTTACCCCAATTTGTGTCACATCTACTGGAGCATCATGAGCATGTATTATGACGTCACAGTATATGATGACATCATAATTAGTATGCACTATGACGTCACAATGTATTATGACATCATAATGTATCCGCATTATGACATCACAATATATTATTAGAGCGCAATTTGCAGGTATTATGAGCAATTTCTCTTACCCCAATTTGTGTCACATCTACTGGAGCATCATGAGCATGTATTATGACGTCACAGTATATGATGACATCATAATTAGTATGCACTATGACGTCACAATATATTATGACGTCATAATGTATCCGCATTGTGGCATCACTATATATTATGAGAGCGCAATTTGCAGGTATTATGAGCAATTTCTCTTACCCCAATTTGTGTCACATCTACTGGAGCATCATGAGCATGTATTATGACGTCACAGTATATGATGACATCATAATTAGTATGCACTATGACGTCACAATGTATTATGACGTCATAATGTATCCGCATTATGACATCACAATATATTATGAGAGCGCAATTTGCAGGTATTATGAGCAATTTCTCTTACCCCAATTTGTGTCACATCTACTGGAGCATCATGAGCATGTATTATGACGTCACAGTATATGATGACATCATAATTAGTATGCACAATGACGTAACAATATATTATGACGTCATAATGTATCCGCATTGTGACATCACAATATATTATGAGAGCGCAATTTGCAGGTATTAAGAGCAATTTCTCTTACCCCAATTTGTGTCACATCTACTGGAGCATCATGAGCATGTATTATGACGTCACAGTATATGATGACATCATAATTAGTATGCACTATGACGTCACAATGTATTATGACGTCATAATGTATCCGCGTTATGACATCACAATATATTATGAGAGCGCAATTTGCAGGTTTTATGACAAATTTCTCTTACCCCAATTTGTGTCACATCTACTGTAGCATCATGAGCATGTATTATGACGTCACAGTATATGATGACATCATAATTAGTATGCACTATGATGTCACAATGTATTATGACGTCATAATGTATCCGCATTATGACATCACAATATATTATGAGAGTGCAATTTGCAGGTATTATGAGCAATTTCTCTTACCCCAATTTGTGTCACATCTACTGGAGCATCATGAGCATGTATTATGATGTCACAGTATATGATGACATCATAATTAGTATGCACTATAACGTCACAATGTATTATGATGTCATAATGTATCCGCATTATGACATCACAATATATTATGAGAGCGCAATTTGCAGGTATTATGAGCAATTTCTCTTACCCCAATTTGTGTCACATCTACTGGAGCATCATGAGCATGTATTATGACGTCACAGTATATGATGACATCATAATTAGTATGCACTATGACGTCACAATGTATTATGACGTCATAATGTATCCGCATTATGACATCACAGTATATTACGAGAGCGCAATTTGCAGGTACTATGAGCAATTTCTCTTACCCCAATTTGTGTCACATCTACTGGAGCATCATGAGCATGTATTATGACGTCACAGTATATGATGACATCATAATTAGTATGCACTATGACGTCACAATGTATTATGACGTCATAATATATCCGCATTATGACATCACAATATATTATGAGAGCGCAATTTGCAGGTATTATGAGCAATTTCTCTTACCCTAATTTGTGTCAAATCTACTGGAGCATCATGAGCATGTATTATGACGTCACAGTATATGATGACATCATAATTAGTATGCACTATGACGTCACAATGTATTATGACGTCATAATGTATCAGCATTATGACATCACAATATATTATGAGAGCGCAATTTGCAGGTATTATGAGCAATTTCTCTTACCCCAATTTGTGTCACATCTGCTGGAGCATCATGAGCATGTATTATGACGTCACAGTATATGATGACATCATAATTAGTATGCACTATGACGTCACAATATATTATGATGTCATAATGTATCCGCATTGTGACATCACAATATATTATGAGAGCGCAATTTGCAGGTATTATGAGCAATTTCTCTTACCCCAATTTGTGTCACATCTACTGGAGCATCATGAGGATGTATTATGACGTCACAGTATATGATGACATCATAATTAGTATGCACTATGACGTCACAATGTATTATGACGTCATAATGTATCCGCATTATGACATCACAATATATTATGAGAGCGCAATTTGTAGTTATTATGAGCAATTTCTCTTACCCCAATTTGTGTCACATCTACTGGAGCATCATGAGCATGTATTATGACGTCACAGTATATGATGTCATCATAATTAGTATGCACTATGACGTCAAAATATATTATGACGTCATAATGTGTCCGCATTATTACATCACAGTATATTACGAGAGCGCAATTTGCAGGTACTATGAGCAATTTCTCTTACCCCAATTTGTGTCACATCTACTGGAGCATCATGAGCATGTATTATGACGTCACAGTATATGATGACATCATAATTAGTATGCACTATGACGTCACAATGTATTATGACGTCATAATGTATCCGCATTATGACATCACAATATATTATGAGAGCGCAATTTGCAGGTATTATGAGCAATTTCTCTTACCACAATTTGTGTCACATCTACTGGAGCATCATGAGCATGTATTATGACGTCACAGTATATGATGACATCATAATTAGTATGCACTATGATGTCAAAATGTATTATGACGTCATAATGTGTCCACATTATGACATCACAGTATATTACGAGAGCGCAATTTGCAAGTTCTATGAGCAATTTCTCTTACCCCAATTTGTGTCACATCTACTGGAGCATCATGAGCATGTATTATGACGACACAGTATATGATGACATCATAATTAGTATGCACTATGACGTCACAATGTATTATGACGTCATAATGTATCCGCATTGTGACATCACAATATATTATGAGAGCGCAATTTGCAGGTATTATGAGCAATTTCTCTTACTCCAATTTGTGTCACATCTACTGGAGCATCATGAGCATGTATTATGACGTCACATTATATGATGACATCATAATTAGTATGCACTATGACGTCACAATGTATTATGACGTCATAATGTATCCGCGTTATGACATCACAATATATTATGAGAGCGCAATTTGCAGGTTTTATGACAAATTTCTCTTACCCCAATTTGTGTCACATCTACTGTAGCATCATGAGCATGTATTATGACGTCACAGTATATGATGACATCATAATTAGTATGCACTATGATGTCACAATGTATTATGACGTCATAATGTATCCGCATTATGACATCACAATATATTATGAGAGCGCAATTTGCAGGTATTATGAGCAATTTCTCTTACCCCAATTTGTGTCACATCTACTGGAGCATCATGAGCATGTATTATGATGTCACAGTATATGATGACATCATAATTAGTATGCACTATAACGTCACAATGTATTATGACGTCATAATGTATCCGCATTATGACATCACAATATATTATGAGAGCGCAATTTGCAGGTATTATGAGCAATTTCTCTTACCCCAATTTGGGTCACATCTACTGGAGCATCATGAGCATGTATTATGACGTCACAGTATATGATGACATCATAATTAGTATGCACTATGACGTCACAATGTATTATGACGTCATAATGTATCCGCATTATGACATCACAATATATTATGAGAGCGCAATTTGCAGTTATTATGAGCAATTTCTCTTACCCCAATTTTTGTCACATCTACTGGAGCATCATGAGCATGTATTATGACGTCACAGTATATGATGACATCATAATTAGTATGCACTATGACGTCAAAATGTATTATGACGTCATAATGTGTCCGCATTATGACATCACAGTATAATACGAGAGCGCAATTTGCAGGTACTATGAGCAATTTCTCTTACCCCAATTTGTGTCACATCTACTGGAGCATCATGAGCATGTATTATGACGTCACAGTATATGATGACATCATAATTAGTATGCACTATGACGTCACAATGTATTATGACGTCATAATGTATCCGCATTATGACATCACAATATATTATGAGAGCGCAATTCATCATAATTAGCTTGCACTATGACGTCACAATGTATTATGACGTCATAATGTATCCGCATTATGACATCACAATATATTATGAGAGCGCAATTTGCAGGTATTATGAGCAATTTCTCTTACCCCAATTTGTGTCACATCTACTGGAGCAACATGAGCATGTATTATGACGTCACAGTATATGATGACATCATAATTAGTATGCACTATGACGTCACAATATATTATGACGTCATAATGTATCCGCATTGTGGCATCACAATATATTATGAGAGCGCAATTTGCAGGTATTATGAGCAATTTCTCTTACCCCAATTTGTGTCACATCTACTGGAGCATCATGAGCATGTATTATGACGTCACAGTATATGATGACATCATAATTAGTATGCACTATGACGTCACAATGTATTATGACGTCATAATGTATCAGCATTATGACATCACAATATATTATGAGAGCGCAATTTGCAGGTATTATGAGCAATTTCTCTTACCCCAATTTGTGTCACATCTGCTGGAGCATCATGAGCATGTATTATGACGTCACAGTATATGATGACATCATAATTAGTATGCACTATGACGTCACAATATATTATGATGTCATAATGTATCCGCATTGTGACATCACAATATATTATGAGAGCGCAATTTGCAGGTATTATGAGCAATTTCTCTTACCCCAATTTGTGTCACATCTACTGGAGCATCATGAGCATGTATTATGACGTCACAGTATATGATGACATCATAATTAGTATGCACTATGACGTCACAATGTATTATGACGTCATAATGTATCCGCATTATGACATCACAATATATTATGAGAGCGCAATTTGCAGTTATTATGAGCAATTTCTCTTACCCCAATTTGTGTCACATCTACTGGAGCATCATGAGCATGTATTATGACGTCACAGTATATGATGTCATCATAATTAGTATGCACTATGACGTCAAAATGTATTATGACGTCATAATGTGTCCGCATTATGACATCACAGTATATTACGAGAGCGCAATTTGCAGGTACTATGAGCAATTTCTCTTACCCCAATTTGTGTCACATCTACTGGAGCATCATGAGCATGTATTATGACGTCACAGTATATGATGACATCATAATTAGTATGCACTATGACGTCACAATGTATTATGACGTCATAATGTATCCGCATTATGACATCACAATATATTATGAGAGCGCAATTTGCAGGTATTATGAGCAATTTCTCTTACCACAATGTGTGTCACATCTGCTGGAGCATCATGAGCATGTATTATGACGTCACAGTATATGATGACATCATAATTAGTATGCACTATGACGTCACAATGTATTATGACGTCATAATGTATCCGTATTATGACATCACAATATATTATGAGAGCGCAATTTGCAGGTATTATGAGCAATTTCTCTTACCCCAATTTGTGTCACATCTACTGGAGCATCATGAGCATGTATTATGACGTCACAGTATATGATGACATCATAATTAGTATGCACTATGATGTCAAAATGTATTATGACGTCATAATGTGTCCGCATTATGACATCACAGTATATTACGAGAGCGCAATTTGCAAGTACTATGAGCAATTTCTCTTACCCCAATTTGTGTCACATCTACTGGAGCATCATGAGCATGTATTATGACGTCACAGTATATGATGACATCATAATTAGTATGCACTATGACGTCACAATGTATTATGACGTCATAATGTATCCGCATTATGACATCACAATATATTATGAGAGCGCAATTTGCAGGTATTATGAGCAATTTCTCTTACCCCAATTTGTGTCACATCTACTGGAGCATCATGAGCATGTATTATGACGTCACAGTATATGATGACATCATAATTAGTATGCACTATGACGTCACAATATATTATGACGTCATAATGTATCCGCATTGTGGCATCACAATATATTATGAGAGCGCAATTTGCAGGTATTATGAGCAATTTCTCTTACCACAATTTGTGTCACATCTACTGGAGCATCATGAGCATGTATTACGACGTCACAGTATATGATGACATCATAATTAGTATGCACTATGACGTCACAATGTATTATGACGTCATAATGTATCCGCATTATGACATCACAATATATTATGAGAGCGCAATTTGCAGGTATTATGAGCAATTTCTCTTACCCCAATTTGTGTCACATCTACTGGAGCATCATGAGCATGTATTATGACGTCACAGTATATGATGACATCATAATTAGTATGCACTATGACGTCACAATGTATTATGACGTCATAATATATCCGCATTATGACATCACAATATATTATGAGAGCGCAATTTGCAGGTATTATGAGCAATTTCTCTTACCCCAATTTGTGTCACATCTACTGGAGCATCATGAGCATGTATTATGACGTCACAGTATATGATGACATCATAATTAGTATGCACTATGACGTCACAATGTATTATGACGTCATAATGTATCCGCATTATGACATCACAATATATTATGAGAGCGCAATTTGCAGGTATTATGAGCAATTTCTCTTACCCCAATTTGTGTCACATCTACTGGAGCATCATGAGCATGTATTATGACGTCACAGTATATGATGACATCATAATTAGTATGCACTTTGACGTCACAATGTATTATGACGTCATAATGTATCCGCATTATGACATCACAGTATATTACGAGAGCGCAATTTGCAGGTACTATGAGCAATTCTCTTACCCAAATTTGTGTCACATCTACTGGAGCATCATGAGCATGTATTATGACGTCACAGTATATGATGACATCATAATTAGTATGCACTATGACATCACAATGTATTATGACGTCATAATGTATCCGCATTATGACATCACAGTATTTTGTGAGAGCAGAATTTGCAGGTATTATGAGCAATTTCTCTTACCCCAATTTGTGTCACATCTACTGGAGCACCTTGAGCATGTATTATCACATCACAGCATATGATGACATCATAACTAGTATGCACTATGACATCACAATGTATTATGACGTCATAATGTTTCCGCATTATGACATCACAATATATTATGAGAGCGCAATTTGCAGGCATTATGAGCAATTTCTCTTACCTCAATTTGTGTCAGATCTACTGGAGCATCATTAGCATGTATTATGACGTCACAATATATGATGACATCATAATTAGTATGCACTATGACGTCACAATGTATTATGACGTCATAATGTATCTGCAATATGACATCACAATATTATTATAAGAGCACAATTTGCAGGTTTTATGACCAATTTCGCTTACCCCAATTTGTGTCACATTTACTGGAGCATCATGAGCATGTATTATGATGTCACAGTATATGATGACATCATAATTAGTATGCACTATGACGTCACAATGTACTATGACGTCATAATGTATCCGCATTATGACATCACAATATATTACGAGAGCGCAATTTGCAGCTATTTAGAGCAAATTCTCTTACCCTAATTTGTGTCACATCTACTGGAGCATCATGAGCATGTATTATGACGTCACAGTATATGATGACATCATAATTAGTATGCACTATGACGTCACAATGTATTATGACGTCATAATGTATCCGCATTATGACATCACAATATTTTGTGAGAGCACAATATGCAGGTATTATGAGCAATTTCTCTTACCCCAATTTGTGTCACATCTACTGGAGCACCATGAGCATGTATTATGACATCACAGCATATGATGACATCATAACTAGTATGCACTATGACATCACAATGTATTATGACGTCATAATGTATCCGCATTATGACATCACAATATATTATGAGAGCGCAATTTCCAGGCATTATGAGTAATTTCTCTTACCTCAATTTGTGTCAGATCTACTGGAGCACGATGAGCATGTATTATGACGTCACAATATATGATGACATCATAATTAGTATGCACTATGACGTCACAATGTATTATGACGTCATAACGTATCCGCATTATGACATCACAATATATTATGAGAGCGCAATTTGCAGGTATTATGAGCAATGTCTCTTACCCCAATTTGTGTCACATCTACTGGAGCATCATGAGCATGTATGATGACGTCACAGTATATGATGACATCATAATTAGTATGCACTATGACGTCACAATGTAATATGACGTCATAATGTTTCCGCATTATGACATCCCAATATATTATGAGAGCGCAATTTACAGGTATTATGAGAAATTTCTCTTACCCCAATTTGTGTCACATCTACTGGAGCATCATGAGCATGTATTATGACGTCACAGTATATGATGACATCATAATTAGTATGCACTATGACGTTCCAATGTATTATGACGTCATAATGTATCCGCATTATGACATCACAATATATTATGAGAGCGCAATTTGCAGGTATTATGAGCAATTTCTCTTACCCCAATTTGTGTCACATCTACTGGAGCATCATGAGCATGTATTATGACGTCACAGTATATGATGACATCATAATTAGTATGCACTATGACGTCACAATGTATTATGACGTCATAATGTATCCGCATTATGACATCACAGTATATTACGAGAGCGCAATTTGCAGGTACTATGAGCAATTCTCTTACCCCAATTTGTGTCACATCTACTGGAGCATCATGAGCATGTATTATGATGTCACAGTATATGATGACATCATAATTAGTATGCAGTATGACATCACAATGTATTATGACGTCATAATGTATCCGCATTACGACATCACAGTATTTTGTGAGAGCAGAATTTGCAGGTATGATGAGCAATTTCTCTTACCCCAATTTGTGTCACATCTACTGGAGCACCATGAGCATGTATTATCACATCACAGCATATGATGACATCATAATTAGTATGTAATTTGACATCACAATGTATTATGACGTCATAATGTTTCCGCATTATGACATCACAATATATTATGAGAGCGCAATTTGCAGGCATTATGAGCAATTTCTCTTACCTCAATTTGTGTCAGATCTACTGGAGCATCATGAGCATGTATTATGACGTCACAATATATGATGACATCATAATTAGTATGCACTATGACGTCACAATGTATTATGACGTCATAATATATCCGCATTATGACATCACAATATATTATGAGAGCACAATTTGCAGGTTTTATGACCAATATCGCTTACCCCAATTTGTGTCACATTTACTGGAGCATCATGAGCATGTATTATGATGTCACAGTATATGATGACATCATAATTAGTATGCACTATGACGTCACAATGTACTATGACGTCATAATGTATCCGCATTATGACATCACAATATATTTCGAGAGCGCAATTTGCAGCTATTATGAGCAAATTCTCTTACCCCAATTTGTGTCACATCTACTGGAGCATCATGAGCATGTATTATGACGTCACAGTATATGATGACATCATAATTAGTATGCACTATGACGTCACAATGTATTATGACGTCATAATATATCCGCATTATGACATCACAATATATTATGAGAGCGCAATTTGCAGGTATTATGAGCAATTTCTCTTACCCCAATTTGTGTCACATCTACTGGAGCATCATGAGCATGTATTATGACGTCACAGTATATGATGACATCATAATTAGTATGCACTATGACGTCACAATGTATTATGAGGTCATAATGTATCCGCATTATGACATCACAATATATTATGAGAGCGCAATTTGCAGGTATTATGAGCAATTTCTCTTACCCCAATTTGTGTCACATCTACTGGAGCATCATGAGCATGTATTATGACGTCACAGTATATGATGACATCATAATTAGTCTGCACTATGACGTCACAATGTATTATGACGTCATAATATATCCGCATTATGACATCACAATATATTATGAGAGCGCAATTTGCAGGTATTATGAGCAATTTCTCTTACCCCAATTTGTGTCACATCTACTGGAGCATCATGAGCATGTATTATGACGTCACAGTATATGATGACATCATAATTAGTATGCACTATGACGTCACAATGTATTATGACGTCATAATGTATCCGCATTATGACATCACAATATATTATGAGAGCGCAATTTGCAGGTATTATGAGCAATTTCTCTTACCACAATTTGTGTCACATCTACTGGAGCATCATGAGCATGTATTATGACGTCACAGTATATGATGACATCATAATTAGTATGCACTATGACGTCACAATGTATTATGACGTCATAATGTATCCGTATTATGACATCACAATATATTATGAGAGCGCAATTTGCAGGTATTATGAGCAATTTCTCTTACCCCAATTTGTGTCACATCTACTGGAGCATCATGAGCATGTATTATGACGTCACAGTATATGATGACATCATAATTAGTATGCACTATGATGTCAAAATGTATTATGACGTCATAATGTGTCCGCATTATGACATCACAGTATATTACGAGAGCGCAATTTGCAAGTACTATGAGCAATTTCTCTTACCCCAATTTGTGTCACATCTACTGGAGCATCATGAGCATGTATTATGACGTCACAGTATATGATGACATCATAATTAGTATGCACTATGACGTCACAATGTATTATGACGTCATAATGTATCCGCATTATGACATCACAATATATTATGAGAGCGCAATTTGCAGGTATTATGAGCAATTTCTCTTACCCCAATTTGTGTCACATCTACTGGAGCATCATGAGCATGTATTATGATGTCACAGTATATGATGACATCATAATTAGTATGCACTATGACGTCACAATATATTATGACGTCATAATGTATCCGCATTGTGGCATCACAATATATTATCAGAGCGCAATTTGCAGGTATTATGAGCAATTTCTCTTACCCCAATTTGTGTCACATCTACTGGAGCATCATGAGCATGTATTATGACGTCACAGTATATGATGACATCATAATTAGTATGCACTATGACGTCACAATATATTATGACGTCATAATGTATCCGCATTACGACATCACAGTATTTTGTGAGAGCAGAATTTGCAGGTATGATGAGCAATTTCTCTTACCCCAATTTGTGTCACATCTACTGGAGCACCATGAGCATGTATTATCACATCACAGCATATGATGACATCATAATTAGTATGTAATTTGACATCACAATGTATTATGACGTCATAATGTTTCCGCATTATGACATCACAATATATTATGAGAGCGCAATTTGCAGGCATTATGAGCAATTTCTCTTACCTCAATTTGTGTCAGATCTACTGGAGCATCATGAGCATGTATTATGACGTCACAATATATGATGACATCATAATTAGTATGCACTATGACGTCACAATGTATTATGACGTCATAATATATCCGCATTATGACATCACAATATATTATGAGAGCACAATTTGCAGGTTTTATGACCAATTTCGCTTACCCCAATTTGTGTCACATTTACTGGAGCATCATGAGCATGTATTATGATGTCACAGTATATGATGACATCATAATTAGTCTGCACTATGACGTCACAATGTACTATGACGTCATAATGTATCCGCATTATGACATCACAATATATTTCGAGAGCGCAATTTGCAGCTATTATGAGCAAATTCTCTTACCCCAATTTGTGTCACATCTACTGGAGCATCATGAGCATGTATTATGACGTCACAGTATATGATGACATCATAATTAGTATGCACTATGACGTCACAATGTATTATGACGTCATAATATATCCGCATTATGACATCACAATATATTATGAGAGCGCAATTTGCAGGTATTATGAGCAATTTCTCTTACCCCAATTTGTGTCACATCTACTGGAGCATCATGAGCATGTATTATGACGTCACAGTATATGATGACATCATAATTAGTATGCACTATGACGTCACAATGTATTATGAGGTCATAATGTATCCGCATTATGACATCACAATATATTATGAGAGCGCAATTTGCAGGTATTATGAGCAATTTCTCTTACCCCAATTTGTGTCACATCTACTGGAGCATCATGAGCATGTATTATGACGTCACAGTATATGATGACATCATAATCAGTATGCACTATGACGTCACAATGTATTATGACGTCATAATATATCCGCATTATGACATCACAATATATTAGGAGAGCGCAATTTGCAGGTATTATGAGCAATTTCTCTTACCCCAATTTGTGTCACATCTACTGGAGCATCATGAGCATGTATTATGACGTCACAGTATATGATGACATCATAATTAGTATGCACTATGACGTCACAATGTATTATGACGTCATAATGTATCCGCATTATGACATCACAATATATTACGAGAGCGCAATTTGCAGATATTATGAGCAATTTCTCTTACCCCAATTTGTGTCACATCTACTGGAGCACCATGAGCATGTATTATCACATCACAGCATATGATGACATCATAACTAGTATGCACTATGACATCACAATGTATTATGACGTCATAATGTTTCCGCATTATGACATCACAATATATTATGAGAGCGCAATTTGCAGGCATTATGAGCAATTTCTCTTACCTCAATTTGTGTCAGATCTACTGGAGCATCATGAGCATGTATTATGACGTCACAATATATGATGACATCATAATTAGTATGCACTATGACGTCACAATGTACTATGACGTCATAATGTATCCACATTATGACATCAAAATATATTACGAGAGCGCAATTTGCAGCTATTATGAGCAAATTCTCTTACCCCAATTTGTGTCACATCTACTGGAGCATCATGAGCATGTATTATGACGTCACAGTATATGATGACATCATAATTAGTATGCACTATGACGTCACAATGTATTATGACGTCATAATATATCCGCTTTATGACATCACAATATATTATGAGAGCGCAATTTGCAGGTATTATGAGCAATTTCTCTTACCCCAATTTGTGTCACATCTACTGGAGCATCATGAGCATGTATTATGACGTCACAGTATATGATGACATCATAATTAGTATGCACTATGACGTCACAATGTATTGTGACGTCAAAATATATCCGCATTATGACATCACAATATATTATGAGAGCGCAATTTGCAGGTATTATGAGCAATTTCTCTTACCCCAATTTGTGTCACATCTACTGGAGCATCATGAGCATGTATTATGACGTCACAGTATATGATGACATCATAATTAGTATGCACTATGACGTCACAATGTATTATGACGTCATAATGTATCCGCATTATGACATCACAATATATTATGAGAGCGCAATTTGCAGGTATTATGAGCAATTTCTCTTACCCCAATTTGTGTCACATCTACTGGAGCATCATGAGCATGTATTATGACGTCACAGTATATGATGACATCATAATTAGTATGCACTATGACGTCACAATGTATTATGACGTCATAATGTATCCGCATTATGACATCACAATATATTATGAGAGCGCAATTTGCAGGTATTATGAGCAATTGCTCTTACCAGAATTTGTGTCACATCTACTGGAGCATCATGAGCATGTATTATGACGTCACAATATATGATGACATCATAATTAGTATGCACTATGACGTCACAATGTATTATGACGTCATAATGTATCCGCATTATGACATCACAATATATTACGAGAGCGCAATTTGCAGGTATTATGAGCAATTTCTCTTACCCCAATTTGTGTCACATCTACTGGAGCATCATGAGCATGTATTATGACGTCACAGTATATGATGACATCATAATTAGTATGCACTATGACGTCACAATGTATTATGACGTCATAATGTATCCGCATTATGACATCACAATATATTATGAGAGCGCAATTTGCAGGTATTATGAGCAATTGCTCTTACCAGAATTTGTGTCACATCTACTGGAGCATCATGAGCATGTATTATGACGTCACAGTATATGATGACATCATAATTAGTGTGCACTATGACGTCACAATGTATTATGACGTCATAATGTATCCGCATTATGACATCACAATATATTACGAGAGCGCAATTTGCAGGTATTATGAGCAATTTCTCTTACCCCAATTTGTGTCACATCTACTGGAGCATCATGAGCATGTATTATGACGTCACAGTATATGATGACATCATAATTAGTATGCACTATGACGTCACAATGTATTATGACGTCATAATATATCCGCATTATGACATCACAATATATTATGAGAGCGCAATTTGCAGGTATTATGAGCAATTTCTCTTACCCCAATTTGTGTCACATCTACTGGAGCATCATGAGCATGTATTATGACGTCACAGTATATGATGACATCATAATTAGTATGCACTATGACGTCACAATGTATTATGACGTCATAATGTATCCGCATTATGACATCACAATATATTACGAGAGCGCAATTTGCAGGTATTATGAGCAATTTCTCTTACCCCAATTTGTGTCACATCTACTGGAGCATCATGAGCATGTATTATGACGTCACAGTATATGATGACATCATAATTAGTATGCACTATGACGTCACAATGTATTATGACGTCATAATGTTTCCGCATTGTGACATCACAATATATTATGAGCGCGCAATTTGCAGGTATTATGAGCAATTTCTCTTACCCCAATTTGTGTCACATCTACTGGAGCATCATGAGCATGTATTATGACGTCACAGTATATGATGACATCATAATTAGTATGCACTATGACGTCACAATGTATTATGACGTCATAATGTGTCCGCATTATGACATCACAGTATATTACGAGAGCGCAATTTGCAGGTATTATGAGCAATTTCTCTTACCCCAATTTGTGTCACATCTACTGGAGCATCATGAGCATGTATTATGACGTCACAGTATATGATGACATCATAATTAGTATGCACTTTGACGTCACAATGTATTATGACGTCATAATGTATCCGCATTATGACATCACAATATATTACGAGAGCGCAATTTGCAGGTATTATGAGCAATTTCTCTTACCGCAATATGTGTCACATCTACTGGAGCATCATGAGCATGTATTATGACGTCACAGTATATGATGACATCATAATTAGTATGCACTATGACGTCACAATGTATTATGACGTCATAATATATCCGCATTATGACATCACAATATATTATGAGAGCGCAATTTGCAGGTATTATGAGCAATTTCTCTTACCCCAATTTGTGTCACATCTACTGGAGCATCATGAGCATGTATTATGACGTCAAAGTATACGATGACATCATAATTAGTATGCACTATGACGTCACAATGTATTATGACGTCATAATGTATCCGCATTATGACATCACAATATATTACGAGAGCGCAATTTGCAGTTATTATGAGCAATTTCTCTTACCCCAATTTGTGTCACATCTACTGGAGCATCATGAGCATGTATTATGACGTCACAGTATATAATGACATCATAATTAGTATGCACTATGACGTCACAATGTATTATGACGTCATAATGTATCCGCATTATGATATCACTGTATATTACGAGAGCGCAATTTGCAGGTACTATGAGCAATTTCTCTTACCCCAATTTGTGTCACATCTACTGGAGCATCATGAGCATGTATTATGACGTCACAGTATATGATGACATCATAATTAGTATGCACTATGACATCACAATGTATTATGACGTCATAATGTATCCGCATTATGACATCACAATATTTTGTGAGAGCACAATTTGCAGGTATTATGAGCAATTTCTCTTACCCCAATTTGTGTCACATCTACTGGAGCACCATGAGCATGTATTATGAGATCACAGAATATGATGACATCATAACTACTATGCACTATGACATCACAATGTATTATGACGTCATAATGTTTCCGCATTATGACATCTCAATATATTATGAGAGCGCAATTTGCAGGCATTATGAGCAATTTCTCTTACCTCAATTTGTGTCAGATCTACTGGAGCATCATGAGCATGTATTATGACGTCACAGTATATGATGACATCATAATTTGTATGCACTATGACGTCACAATGTATTATGACATCATAATGTATCCGCATTATGACATCACAATACATTATGAGAGCACAATTTGCAGGTTTTATGACAAATTTCGCTTACCCCAATTTGTGTCACATTTACTGGAGCATCATGAGCATGTATTATGACGTCACAGTATATGATGACATCATAATTAGTATGCACTATGACATCGCAATGTACTATGACGTCATAATGTATCCGCATTATGACATCACAATATATTACGAGAGCGCAATTTGCAGCTATTATGAGCAAATTCTCTTACCACAATTTGTGTCACATGCACCGGAGCATCATGAGCATGTATTATGACGTCACAGTATATGATGACATCATAATTAGTATGCACTATGACGCCACAATGTATTATGACGTCATAATGTATCCGCATTATGACATCACAATATATTATGAGAGCGCAATTTGCAGCTATTATGAGCAAATTCTCTTACCCCAATTTGTGTCACATCTATTATAGCATCATGAGCATGTATTATGACGTTACAGTATATGATGACATCATAATTAGTATGCACTATGACGTCACAATGTATTATGACGTCATAATGTATCCGCATTATGACATCACAATATATTATGAGCGCGCAATTTGCAGGTATTATGAGCAATTTCTCTTACCCCAATTTGTGTCACATCTACTGGAGCATCATGAGCATGTATTATGACGTCACAGTATATGATGACATCATAATTAGTATGCACTATGACGTCACAATGTATTATGACGTCATAATGTATCCGCATTATGACATCACAGTATATTACGAGAGTGCAATTTGCAGGTACTATGAGCAATTTCTCTTACCCCAATTTGTGTCACATCTACTGGAGCATCATGAGCAAGTATTATGACGTCACAGTATATGATGACATCATAATTAGTGTGCACTATGACGTCACAATGTATTATGACGTCATAATGTTTCCGCATTATGACATCACAATATTTTGTGAGAGCACAATTTGCAGGTATTATGAGCAATTTCTCTTACCACAATTTGTGTCAAATCTACTGGAGCACCATGAGCATGTATTATGACATCACAGCATATGATGACATCATAACTAGTATGCACTATGACATCACAATGTATTATGACGTCATAATGTTTCCGCATTATGACATCACAATATATTATGAGAGCGCAATTTGCAGGCATTATGAGCAATTTCTCTTACCTCAATTTGTGTCAGATCTTCTGGAGCATCATGAGCATGTATTATGACGTCACAATATATGATGACATCATAATTAGTATGCACTATGACGTCACAATGTATTGTGACGTCATAATGTATCAGCATTATGACATCACAATATATTATGAGAGCGCAATTTGCAGGTATTATGAGCAATTTCTCTTACCCCAATTTGTGTCACATCTACTGGAGCATCATGAGCATGTATTATGACGTCACAGTATATGATGACATCATAATTAGCATGCACAATGACGTAACATTATATTATGACGTCATAATGTATCCGCATTGTGACATCACAATATATTATGAGAGCGCAATTTGCAGGTATTATGAGCAATTTCTCTTACCCCAATTTGTGTCACATCTACTGGAGCATCACGAGCATGTATTATGACGTCACAGTATATGATGACATCATAATTAGTATGCACTATGACGTCACAATGTATTATGACGTCATAATGTTTCCGCGTTATGACATCACAATATATTATGAGAGCGCAATTTGCAGGTTTTATGACAAATTTCCCTTACCCCAATTTGTGTCACATCTACTGTAGCATCATGAGCATGTATTATGACGTCACAGTATATGATGACATCATAATTAGTATGCACTATGATGTCACAATGTATTATGACGTCATAATGTATCCGCATTATGACATCACAATATATTATGAGAGCGCAATTTGCAGGTATTATGAGCAATTTCTCTTACCCCAATTTGTGTCACATCTACTGGAGCATCATGAGCATCTATTATGATGTCACAGTATATGATGACATCATAATTAGTATGCACTATAACGTCACAATGTATTATGACGTCATAATGTATCCGCATTATGACATCACAATATATTATGAGAGCGCAATTTGCAGGTATTATGAGCAATTTCTCTTACCCCAATTTGTGTCACATCTACTGGAGAATCATGAGCATGTATTATGACGTCACAGTATATGATGACATCATAATTAGTATGCACAATGACGTAACAATATATTATGACGTCATAATGTATCCGCATTGTGACATCACAATATATTATGAGAGCGCAATTTGCAGGTATTATGAGCAATTTCTCTTACCCCAATTTGTGTCACATCTACTGGAGCATCATGAGCATGTATTATGACGTCACAGTATATGATGACATCATAATTAGTATGCACTATGACGTCACAATGTATTATGACGTCATAATGTATCCGCGTTATGACATCACAATATATTATGAGAGCGCAATTTGCAGGTTTTATGACAAATTTCTCTTACCCCAATTTGTGTCACATCTACTGTAGCATCATGAGCATGTATTATGACGTCACAGTATATGATGACATCATAATTAGTATGCACTATGATGTCACAATGTATTATGACGTCATAATGTATCCGCATTATGACATCACAATATATTATGAGAGCGCAATTTGCAGGTATTATGAGCAATTTCTCTTACCCCAATTTGTGTCACATCTACTGGAGCATCATGAGCATGTATTATGATGTCACAGTATATGATGACATCATAATTAGTATGCACTATAACGTCACAATGTATTATGACGTCATAATGTATCCGCATTATGACATCACAATATATTATGAGAGCGCAATTTGCAGGTATTATGAGCAATTTCTCTTACTCCAATTTGTGTCACATCTACTGGAGCATCATGAGCATGTATTATGACGTCAGAGTATATGATGACATCATAATTAGTATGCACTGTGACGTCACAATGTATTATGACGTCATAATGTATCCGCATTATGACATCACAGTATATTACGAGAGCGCAATTTGCAGGTACTATGAGCAATTTCTCTTACCCCAATTTGTGTCACATCTACTGGATCATCATGAGCTTGTATTATGACGTCACAGTATATGATGACATCATAATTAGTATGCACTATGACGTCACAATGTATTATGACGTCATAATATATCCGCATTATGACATCACAATATATTATGAGAGCGCAATTTGCAGGTATTATGAGCAATTTCTCTTACCCCAATTTGTGTCACATCTACTGGAGCATCATGAGCATGTATTATGACGTCACAGTATATGATGACATCATAATTAGTATGCACTATGATGTCACAATGTATTATGACGTCATAATGTATCAGCATTATGACATCACAATATATTATGACAGCGCGATTTGCAGGTATTATGAGCAATTTCTCTTACCCCAATTTGTGTCACATCTGCTGGAGCATCATGAGCATGTATTATGACGTCACAGTATATGATGACATCATAATTAGTATGCACTATGACGTCACAATATATTATGATGTCATAATGTATCCGCATTGTGACATCACAATATATTATGAGAGCGCAATTTGCAGGTATTATGAGCAATTTCTCTTACCCCAATTTGTGTCACATCTACTGGAGCATCATGAGCATGTATTATGACGTCACAGTATATGATGACATCATAATTAGTATGCACTATGACGTCACAATGTATTATGACGTCATAATGTATCCGCATTATGACATCACAATATATTATGAGAGCGCAATTTGCAGTTATTATGAGCAATTTCTCTTACCCCAATTTGTGTCACATCTACTGGAGCATCATGAGCATGTATTATGACGTCACAGTATATGATGACATCATAATTAGTATGCACTATGACGTCAAAATGTATTATGACGTCATAATGTGTCCGCATTATGACATCACAGTATATTACGAGAGCGCAATTTGCAGGTACTATGAGCAATTTCTCTTACCCCAATTTGTGTCACATCTACTGGAGCATCATGATCATGTATTATGACGTCACAGTATATGATGACATCATAATTAGTATGCACTATGACGTCACAATGTATTATGACGTCATAATGTATCCGCATTATGACATCACAATATATTATGAGAGCGCAATTTGCAGGTATTATGAGCAATTTCTCTTACCCCAATTTGTGTCACATCTACTGGAGCATCATGAGCATGTATTATGACGTCACAGTATATGATGACATCATAATTAGTATGCACTATGACGTCACAATGTATTATGACGTCATAATGTATCCATATTATGACATCACAATATATTATGAGAGCGCAATTTGCAGGTATTATGAGCAATTTCTCTTACCCCAATTTGTGTCACATCTACTGGAGCATCATGAGCATGTATTATGACGTCACAGTATATGATGACATCATAATTAGTATGCACTATGATGTCAAAATGTATTAAGACGTCATAATGTGTCCGCATTATGACATTAGAGTATATTACGAGAGCGCAATTTGCAAGTACTATGAGCAATTTCTCTTACCCCAATTTGTGTCACATCTACTGGAGCATCATGAGCATGTATTATGACGTCACAGTATATGATGACATCATAATTAGTATGCACTATGACGTCACAATGTATTATGACGTCATAATGTATCCGCATTATGACATAACAATATATTATGAGGGCGCAATTTGCAGGTATTATGAGCAATTTCTCTTACCCCAATTTGTGTCACATCTACTGGAGCATCATGAGCATGTATTATGATGTCACAGTATATGATGACATCATAATTAGTATGCACTATGACGTCACAATGTATTATGACGTCATAATGTATCCGCATTGTGACATCACAATATATTATGAGAGCGCAATTTGCAGGTATTATGAGCAATTTCTCTTACCCCATTTTGTGTCACATCTACTGGAGCATCATGAGCATGGATTATGACGTCACAGTATATGATGACATCATAATTAGTATGCACTATGACGTCACAATGTATTATGACGTCATATTGTATCCGCATTTTGTCATCACAGTATATTACGAGAGCGCAATTTGCAGGTACTATCAGCAATTTCTCTTACCCCAATTTGTGTCACATCTACTGGAGCATCATGAGCATGTATTATGACGTCACAGTATATGATGACATCATAATTAGTATGCACTATGACATCACAATGTATTATGACGTCATAATGTATCCGCATTATGACATCACAATATTTTGTGAGAGCACAATTTGCAGGTATTATGAGCAATTTCTCTTACCACAATTTGTGTCACATCTACTGGAGCACCATGAGCATGTATTATGACATCACAGCATATGATGACATCATAACTAGTATGCACTATGACATCACAATGTATTATGACGTCATAATGTTTCCGCATTATGACATCACAATATATTATGAGAGCGCAATTTGCAGGCATTATGAGCAATTTATCTTACCTCAATTTGTGTCAGATCTACTGGAGCATCATGAGCATGTATTATGACGTCACAATATATGATGACATCATAATTAGTATGCACTATGACGTCACAATGTATTATGACGTCATAACGTATCCGCATTATGACATCTCAATATATTATGAGAGCGCAATTAGCAGGTATTATGAGCAATTTCTCCTACCCCAATTTGTGTCACATCTACTGGAGCATCATGAGCATGTATTATGACGTCACAGTATATGATGACATCATAATTAGTATGCACTATGACGTCACAATGTATTATGACGTCATAATGTATCCGTATTATGACATCACAATATATTATGAGAGCGCAATTTGCAGGTATTATGAGCAATTTCTCTTACCCCAATTTGTGTCACATCTACTGGAGCATCATGAGCATGTATTATGACGTCACAGTATATGATGACATCATAAGTAGTATGCACTATGATGTCACAATGTATTATGGCGTCATAATGTATCCGCATTATGACATCACAATATATTATGAGAGCGCAATTTGCAGGTATTATGAGCAATTTCTCTTACCCCAATTTGTGTCACATCTACTGGAGCATCATGAGCATGTATTATGACGTCACAGTATATGATGACATCATAATTAGTATGCACTATGACGTCACAATGTATTATGACGTCATAATGTATCCGTATTATGACATCACAATATATTATGAGAGCGCAATTTGCAGGTATTATGAGCAATTTCTCTTACCCCAATTTGTGTCACATCTACTGGAGCATCATGAGCATGTATTATGACGTCACAGTATATGATGACATCATAATTAGTATGCACTATGATGTCAAAATGTATTAAGACGTCATAATGTGTCCGCATTATGACATCAGAGTATATTACGAGAGCGCAATTTGCAAGTACTATGAGCAATTTCTCTTACCCCAATTTGTGTCACATCTACTGGAGCATCATGAGCATGTATTATGACGTCACAGTATATAATGACATCATAATTAGTATGCACTATGACGTCACAATGTATTATGACGTCATAATGTTTCCGCATTGTGACATCACAATATATTATGAGCGCGCAATTTGCAGGTATTATGAGCAATTTCTCTTACCCCAATTTGTGTCACATCTACTGTAGCATCATGAGCATGTATTATGACGTCACAGTACATGATGACATCATAATTAGTATGCACTATGACGTCACAATGTATTATGACGTCATAATGTGTCCGCATTATGACATCACAGTATATTATGAGAGCGCAATTTGCAGGTATTATGAGCAATTTCTCTTACCCCAATTTGTGTCACATCTACTGGAGCATCATGGGCATGTATTATGACGTCACAGTATATGATGACATCATAATTAGTATGCACTATGACGTCACAATGTATTATGACGTCATAATGTATCCGCATTATGATATCACAGTATATTACGAGAGCGCAATTTGCAGGTACTATGAGCAATTTCTCTTACCCCAATTTGTGTCACATCTACTGGAGCATCATGAGCATGTATTATGACGTCACAGTATATGATGACATCATAATTAGTATGCACTATGACATCACAATGTATTATGACGTCATAATGTATCCGCATTATGACATCACAATATTTTGTGAGAGCACAATTTGCAGGTATTATGAGCAATTTCTCTTACCCCAATTTGTGTCACATCTACTGGAGCACCATGAGCATGTATTATGAGATCACAGCATATGATGACATCATAACTAGTATGCACTATGACATCACAATGTATTATGACGTCATAATGTTTCCGCATTATGACATCACAATATATTATGAGAGCGCAATTTGCAGGCATTATGAGCAATTTCTCTTACCTCAATTTGTGTCAGATCTACTGGAGCATCATGAGCATGTATTATGACGTCACAGTATATGATGACATCATAATTTGTATGCACTATGACGTCACAATGTATTATGACATCATAATGTATCCGCATTATGACATCACAATACATTATGAGAGCACAATTTGCAGGTTTTATGACAAATTTCGCTTACCCCAATTTGTGTCACATTTACTGGAGCATCATGAGCATGTATTATGACGTCACAGTATATGATGACATCATAATTAGTATGCACTATGACATCACAATGTACTATGACGTCATAATGTATCCGCATTATGACATCACAATATATTACGAGAGCGCAATTTGCAGCTATTATGAGCAAATTCTCTTACCCCAATTTGTGTCACATGCACTGGAGCATCATGAGCATGTATTATGACGTCACAGTATATGATGACATCATAATTAGTATGCACTATGACGCCACAATGTATTATGACGTCATAATGTATCCGCATTATGACATCACAATATATTATGAGAGCGCAATTTGCAGGTATTATGAGCAATTTCTCTTACCCCAATTTGTGTCACATCTATTATAGCATCATGAGCATGTATTATGACGTTACAGTATATGATGACATCATAATTAGTATGCACTATGATGTCACAATGTATTATGACGTAATAATGTATCCGCATTATGACATCACAATATATTATGAGAGCGCAATTTGCAGGTATTATGAGCAATTTCTCTTACCCCAATTTGTGTCACATCTACTGGAGCATCATGAGCATGTATTATGACGTCACAGTATATGATGACATCATAATTAGTATGCACTATGACGTCACAATATATTATGACGTCATAATGTTTCCGCATTATGACATCCCAATATATTATGAGAGCGCAATTTGCAGGCATTATGAACAATTTCTCTTACCTCAATTTGTGTCAGATCTACTGGGGCATCATGAGCATGTATTATGACGTCAAAATATATGATGACATCATAATTAGTATGCACTATGACGTCACAATGTATTATGACGTCATAATGTATCAGCATTATGACATCACAATATATTATGAGAGCGCAATTTGCAGGTATTATGAGCAATTTCTCTTACCCCAATTTGTGTCACTTCTACTGGAGCATCATGAGCATGTATTATGACGTCACAGTATATGATGACATCATAATTAGTATGCACAATGACGTAACATTATATTATGACGTCATAATGTATCCGCATTGTGACATCACAATATATTATGAGAGCGCAATTTGCAGGTATTATGAGCAATTTCTCTTACCCCAATTTGTGTCACATCTACTGGAGCATCACGAGCATGTATTATGACGTCACAGTATATGATGACATCATAATTAGTATGCACTATGACGTCACAATGTATTATGACGTCATAATGTTTCCGCGTTATGACATCACAATATATTATGAGAGCGCAATTTGCAGGTTTTATGACAAATTTCCCTTACCCCAATTTGTGTCACATCTACTGTAGCATCATGAGCATGTATTATGACGTCACAGTATATGATGACATCATAATTAGTATGCACTATGATGTCACAATGTATTATGACGTCATAATGTATCCGCATTATGACATCACAATATATTATGAGAGCGCAATTTGCAGGTATTATGAGCAATTTCTCTTACCCCAATTTGTGTCACATCTACTGGAGCATCATGAGCATGTATTATGATGTCACAGTATATGATGACATCATAATTAGTATGCACTATAACGTCACAATGTATTATGACGTCATAATGTATCTGCATTATGACATCACAATATATTATGAGAGCGCAATTTGCAGGTATTATGAGCAATTTCTCTTACCCCAATTTGTGTCACATCTACTGGAGAATCATGAGCATGTATTATGACGTCACAGTATATGATGACATCATAATTAGTATGCACAATGACGTAACAATATATTATGACGTCATAATATATCCGCATTGTGACATCACAATATATTATGAGAGCGCAATTTGCAGGTATTATGAGCAATTTCTCTTACCCCAATTTGTGTCACATCTACTGGAGCATCATGAGCATGTATTATGACGTCACAGTATATGATGACATCATAATTAGTATGCACTATGACGTCACAATGTATTATGACGTCATAATGTATCCACGTTATGACATCACAATATATTATGAGAGCGCAATTTGCAGGTTTTATGACAAATTTCTCTTACCCCAATTTGTGTCACATCTACTGTAGCATCATGAGCATGTATTATGACGTCACAGTATATGATGACATCATAATTAGTATGCACTATGATGTCACAATGTATTATGACGTCATAATGTATCCGCATTATGACATCACAATATATTATGAGAGCGCAATTTGCAGGTATTATGAGCAATTGCTCTTACCCCAATTTGTGTCACATCTACTGGAGCATCATGAGCATGTATTATGACGTCACAGTATATGATGACATCATAATTAGTATGCACTATGACGTCACAATGTATTATGACGTCATAATGTATCCGCATTATGACATCACAATATGTTATGAGAGCGCAATTTGCAGGTGTTATGAGCAATTTCTCTTACCCCAATTTGTGTCACATCTACTGGAGCATCATGAGCATGTATTATGACGTCACAGTATATGATGACATCATAATTAGTATGCACTATGACGTCACAATGTATTATGACGTCATAATGTATCCGCATTATGACATAACAATATATTATGAGGGCGCAATTTGCAGGTATTATGAGCAATTTCTCTTACCCCAATTTGTGTCACATCTACTGGAGCATCATGAGCATGTATTATGATGTCACAGTATATGATGACATCATAATTAGTATGCACTATGACGTCACAATGTATTATGACGTCATAATGTATCCGCATTGTGACATCACAATATATTATGAGAGCGCAATTTGCAGGTATTATGAGCAATTTCTCTTACCCCATTTTGTGTCACATCTACTGGAGCATCATGAGCATGTATTATGACGTCACAGTATATGATGACATCATAATTAGTATGCACTATGACGTCACAATGTATTATGACGTCATATTGTATCCGCATTATGTCATCACAGTATATTACGAGAGCGCAATTTGCAGGTACTATCAGCAATTTCTCTTACCCCAATTTGTGTCACATCTACTGGAGCATCATGAGCATGTATTATGACGTCACAGTATATAATGACATCATAATTAGTATGCACTATGACGTCACGATGTATTATGACGTCATAATGTTTCCGCATTGTGACATCACAATATATTATGAGCGCGCAATTTGCAGGTATTATGAGCAATTTCTCTTACCCCAATTTGTGTCACATCTACTGTAGCATCATGAGCATGTATTATGACGTCACAGTATATGATGACATCATAATTAGTATGCACTATGACGTCACAATGTATTATGACGTCATAATGTGTCCGCATTATGACATCACAGTATATTATGAGAGCGCAATTTGCAGGTATTATGAGCAATTTCTCTTACCCCAATTTGTGTCACATCTACTGGAGCATCATGGGCATGTATTATGACGTCACAGTATATGATGACATCATAATTAGTATGCACTATGACGTCACAATGTATTATGACGTCATAATATATCCGCATTATGATATCACAGTATATTACGAGAGCGCAATTTGCAGGTACTATGAGCAATTTCTCTTACCCCAATTTGTGTCACATCTACTGGAGCATCATGAGCATGTATTATGACGTCACAGTATATGATGACATCATAATTAGTATGCACTATGACATCACAATGTATTATGACGTCATAATGTATCCGCATTATGACATCACAATATTTTGTGAGAGCACAATTTGCAGGTATTATGAGCAATTTCTCTTACCCCAATTTGTGTCACATCTACTGGAGCACCATGAGCATGTATTATGAGATCACAGCATATGATGACATCATAACTAGTATGCACTATGACATCACAATGTATTATGACGTCATAATGTTTCCGCATTATGACATCACAATATATTATGAGAGCGCAATTTGCAGGCATTATGAGCAATTTCTCTTACCTCAATTTGTGTCAGATCTACTGGAGCATCATGAGCATGTATTATGACGTCACAGTATATGATGACATCATAATTTTTATGCACTATGACGTCACAATGTATTATGACATCATAATGTATCCGCATTATGACATCACAATACATTATGAGAGCACAATTTGCAGGTTTTATGACAAATTTCGCTTACCCCAATTTGTGTCACATTTACTGGAGCATCATGAGCATATATTATGACGTCACAGTATATGATGACATCATAATTAGTATGCACTATGACATCACAATGTACTATGACGTCATAATGTATCCGCATTATGACATCACAATATATTACGAGAGCGCAATTTGCAGCTATTATGAGCAAATTCTCTTACCCCAATTTGTGTCACATGCACTGGAGCATCATGAGCATGTATTATGACGTCACAGTATATGATGACATCATAATTAGTATGCACTATGACGCCACAATGTATTATGACGTCATAATGTATCCGCATTATGACATCACAATATATTATGAGAGCGCAACTTGCAGGTATTATGAGCAATTTCTCTTACCCCAATTTGTGTCACATCTATTATAGCATCATGAGCATGTATTATGACGTTACAGTATATGATGACATCATAATTAGTATGCACTATGACGTCACAACGTATTATGACGTCATAATGTATCCGCATTATGACATCACAATATATTATGAGAGCGCAATTTGCAGGTATTATGAGCAATTTCTCTTACCCCAATTTGTGTCACATCCACTGGAGCATCATGAGCATGTATTATGATGTCACAGTATATGATGACATCATAATTAGTATGCACTATGACGTCACAATGTATTATGACGTCATAATGTATCCGAATTATGACATCACAATATATTATGAGAGCGCAATTTGCAGGTATTATGAGCAATTTCTCTTACCCCAATTTGTGTCACATCTACTGGAGCATCATGAGCATGTATTATGACGTCACAGTATATGATGACATCATAATTAGTATGCACTATGACGTCACAATATATTATGACGTCATAATGTATCCGCATTGTGACATCACAATATATTATGAGAGCGCAATTTGCAGGTATTATGAGCAATTTCTCTTACCCCAATTTGTGTCACATCTACTGGAGCATCATGAGCATGTATTATGACGTCACAGTATATGATGACATCATAATTAGTATGCACTATGACGTCACAATGTATTATGACGTCATAATGTATCCGCATTATGACATCACAATATATATTGAGAGCGCAATTTGCAGGTATTATGAGCAATTTCTCTTACCCCAATTTGTGTCACATCTACTGGAGCATCATGAGCCTGTATTATGACGTCACAGTATATGATGACATCATAATTAGTATGCACTATGACGTCACAATGTATTATGACGTCATAATGTATCCACATTGTGACATCACAATATATTATGAGAGCGCAATTTGCAGGTATTATGAGCAATTTCTCTTACCCCATTTTGTGTCACATCTACTGGAGCATCATGAGCATGTATTATGACGTCACAGTATATGATGACATCATAATTAGTATGCACTATGACGTCACAATGTATTATGACGTCATATTGTATCCGCATTATGTCATCACAGTATATTACGAGAGCGCAATTTGCAGGTACTATCAGCAATTTCTCTTACCCCAATTTGTGTCACATCTACTGGAGCATCATGAGCATGTATTATGACGTCACAGTATATAATGACATCATAATTAGTATGCACTATGACGTCACAATGTATTATGACGTCATAATGTTTCCGCATTGTGACATCACAATATATTTTGAGCGCGCAATTTGCAGGTATTATGAGCAATTTCTCTTACCCCAATTTGTGTCACATCGACTGTAGCATCATGAGCATGTATTATGACGTCACAGTATATGATGACATCATAATTAGTATGCACTATGACGTCACAATGTATTATGACGTCATAATGTGTCCGCATTATGACATCACAGTATATTATGAGAGCGCAATTTGCAGGTATTATGAGCAATTTCTCTTACCCCAATTTGTGTCACATCTACTGGAGCATCATGGGCATGTATTATGACGTCACAGTATATGATGACATCATAATTAGTATGCACTATGACGTCACAATGTATTATGACGTCATAATGTATCCGCATTATGATATCACAGTATATTACGAGAGCGCAATTTGCAGGTACTATGAGCAATTTCTCTTACCCCAATTTGTGTCACATCTACTGGAGCATCATGAGCATGTATTATGACGTCACAGTATATGATGACATCATAATTAGTATGCACTATGACGTCACAATGTATTATGACGTCATAATGTATCCGCATTGTGACATCACAATATATTATGAGAGCGCAATTTACAGGTATTATGAGCAATTTCTCTTACCCCATTTTGTGTCACATCTACTGGAGCATCATGAGCATGTATTATGACGTCACAGTATATGATGACATCATAATTAGTATGCACTATGACGTCACAATGTATTATGACGTCATATTGTATCCGCATTATGTCATCACAGTATATTACGAGAGCGCAATTTGCAGGTACTATCAGCAATTTCTCTTACCCCAATTTGTGTCACATCTACTGGAGCATCATGAGCATGTATTATGACGTCACAGTATATAATGACATCATAATTAGTATGCACTATGACGTCACAATGTATTATGACGTCATAATGTTTCCGCATTGTGACATCACAATATATTATGAGCGCGCAATTTGCAGGTATTATGAGCAATTTCTCTTACCCCAATTTGTGTCACATCTACTGTAGCATCATGAGCATGTATTATGACGTCACAGTATATGATGACATCATAATTAGTATGCACTATGACGTCACAATGTATTATGACGTCATAATGTGTCCGCATTATGACATCACAGTATATTATGAGAGCGCAATTTGCAGGTATTATGAGCAATTTCTCTTACCCCAATTTGTGTCACATCTACTGGAGCATCATGGGCATGTATTATGACGTCACAGTATATGATGACATCATAATTAGTATGCACTATGACGTCACAATGTATTATGACGTCATAATGTATCCGCATTATGATATCACAGTATATTACGAGAGCGCAATTTGCAGGTACTATGAGCAATTTCTCTTACCCCAATTTGTGTCACATCTACTGGAGCATCATGAGCATGTATTATAACGTCACAGTATATGATGACATCATAATTAGTATGCACTATGACATCACAATGTATTATGACGTCATAATGTATCCGCATTATGACATCACAATATTTTGTGAGAGCACAATTTGCAGGTATTATGAGCAATTTCTCTTACCCCAATTTGTGTCACATCTACTGGAGCACCATGAGCATGTATTATGAGATCACAGCATATGATGACATCATAACTAGTATGCACTATGACATCACAATGTATTATGACGTCATAATGTTTCCGCATTATGACATCACAATATATTATGAGAGCGCAATTTGCAGGCATTATGAGCAATTTCTCTTACCTCAATTTGTGTCAGATCTACTGGAGCATCATGAGCATGTATTATGACGTCACAGTATATGATGACATCATAATTTGTATGCACTATGACGTCACAATGTATTATCACATCATAATGTATCCGCATTATGACATCACAATACATTATGAGAGCACAATTTGCAGGTTTTATGACAAATTTCGCTTACCCCAATTTGTGTCACATTTACTGGAGCATCATGAGCATGTATTATGACGTCACAGTATATGATGACATCATAATTAGTATGCACTATGACATCACAATGTACTATGACGTCATAATGTATCCGCATTATGACATCACAATATATTACGAGAGCGCAATTTGCAGCTATTATGAGCAAATTCTCTTACCCCAATTTGTGTCACATGCACTGGAGCATCATGAGCATGTATTATGACGTCACAGTATATGATGACATCATAATTAGTATGCACTATGACGTCACAATATATTATGATGTCATAATGTATCCGCATTGTGACATCACAATATATTATGAGAGCGCAATTTGCAGGTATTATGAGCAATTTCACTTACCCCAATTTGTGTCACATCTACTGGAGCATCATGAGCATGTATTATGACGTCACAGTATATGATGACATCGTAATTAGTATGCACTATGACGTCACAATGTATTATGACGTCATAATGTATCCGCATTATGACATCACAATATATTATGAGAGCGCAATTTGCAGTTATTATGAGCAATTTCTCTTACCCCAATTTGTGTCACATCTACTGGAGCATCATGAGCATGTATTATGACGTCACAGTATATGATGACATCATAATTAGTATGCACTATGACGTCAAAATGTATTATGACGTCATAATGTGTCCGCATTATGACATCACAGTATATTACGAGAGCGCAATTTGCAGGTACTATGAGCAATTTCTCTTACCCCAATTTGTGTCACATCTACTGGAGCATCATGATCATGTATTATGACGTCACAGTATATGATGACATCATAATTAGTATGCACTATGACGTCACAATGTATTATGACGTCATAATGTATCCGCATTATGACATCACAATATATTATGAGAGCGCAATTTGCAGGTATTATGAGCAATTTCTCTTACCCCAATTTGTGTCACATCTACTGGAGCATCATGAGCATGTATTATGACGTCACAGTATATGATGACATCATAATTAGTATGCACTATGACGTCACAATGTATTATGACGTCATAATGTATCCATATTATGACATCACAATATATTATGAGAGCGCAATTTGCAGGTATTATGAGCAATTTCTCTTACCCCAATTTGTGTCACATCTACTGGAGCATCATGAGCATGTATTATGACGTCACAGTATATGATGACATCATAATTAGTATGCACTATGATGTCAAAATGTATTAAGACGTCATAATGTGTCCGCATTATGACATTAGAGTATATTACGAGAGCGCAATTTGCAAGTACTATGAGCAATTTCTCTTACCCCAATTTGTGTCACATCTACTGGAGCATCATGAGCATGTATTATGACGTCACAGTATATGATGACATCATAATTAGTATGCACTATGACGTCACAATGTATTATGACGTCATAATGTATCCGCATTATGACATAACAATATATTATGAGGGCGCAATTTGCAGGTATTATGAGCAATTTCTCTTACCCCAATTTGTGTCACATCTACTGGAGCATCATGAGCATGTATTATGATGTCACAGTATATGATGACATCATAATTAGTATGCACTATGACGTCACAATGTATTATGACGTCATAATGTATCCGCATTGTGACATCACAATATATTATGAGAGCGCAATTTGCAGGTATTATGAGCAATTTCTCTTACCCCATTTTGTGTCACATCTACTGGAGCATCATGAGCATGTATTATGACGTCACAGTATATGATGACATCATAATTAGTATGCACTATGACGTCACAATGTATTATGACGTCATATTGTATCCGCATTATGTCATCACAGTATATTACGAGAGCGCAATTTGCAGGTACTATCAGCAATTTCTCTTACCCCAATTTGTGTCACATCTACTGGAGCATCATGAGCATGTATTATGACGTCACAGTATATAGTGACATCATAATTAGTATGCACTATGACGTCACAATATATTATGACGTCACAATGTATTATGACGTCATAATGTATCCGCATTATGACATCACAATATTTTGTGAGAGCACAATTTGCAGGTATTATGAGCAATTTCTCTTACCACAATTTGTGTCACATCTACTGGAGCACCATGAGCATGTATTATGACATCACAGCATATGATGACATCATAACTAGTATGCACTATGACATCACAATGTATTATGACGTCATAACGTATCCGCATTATGACATCTCAATATATTATGAGAGCGCAATTAGCAGGTATTATGAGCAATTTCTCCTACCCCAATTTGTGTCACATCTACTGGAGCATCATGAGGATGTATTATGACGTCACAGTATATGATGACATCATAATTAGTATGCACTATGACGTCACAATATATTATGACGTCATAATATTTCCGCATTATGACATCCCAATATATTATGAGAGCGCAATTTGCAGGCATTATGAAAAATTTCATTATGAAAAATTTCTCTTACCTCAATTTGTGTCAGATATACTGGGGCATCATGAGCATGTATTATGACGTCAAAATATATGATGACATCATAATTAGTATGCACTATGACGTCACAATGTATTATGACGTCATAATGTATCAGCATTATGACATCACAATATATTATGAGAGCGCAATTTGCAGGTATTATGAGCAATTTCTCTTACCCCAATTTGTGTCACATCTACTGGAGCATCATGAGCATGTATTATGACGTCACAGTATATGATGACATCATAATTAGTATGCACAATGACGTAACAGTATATTATGACGTCATAATGTATCCGCATTGTGACATCACAATATATTATGAGAGCGCAATTTGCAGGTATTATGAGCAATTTCTCTTACCCCAATTTGTGTCACATCTACTGGAGCATCATGAGCATGTATTATGACGTCACAGTATATGATGACATCATAATTAGTATGCACTATGATGTCACAATGTATTATGACGTCATAATGTATCCGCATTATGACATCACAATATATTATGAGAGCGCAATTTGCAGGTATTATGAGCAATTTCTCTTACTCCAATTTGTGTCACATCTACTGGAGCATCATGAGCATGTATTATGACGTCACAGTATATGATGACATCATAATTAGTATGCACTATGACGTCACAATGTATTATGACGTCATAATGTATCCGCATTATGACATCACAGTATATTACGAGAGCGCAATTTGCAGGTACTATGAGCAATTTCTCTTACCCCAATTTGTGTCACATCTACTGGAGCATCATGAGCATGTATTATGACGTCACAGTATATGATGACATCATAATTAGTATGCACTATGACGTCACAATGTATTATGACGTCATAATATATCCGCATTATGACATCACAATATATTATGAGAGCGCAATTTGCAGGTATTATGAGCAATTTCTCTTACCCCAATTTGTGTCACATCTACTGGAGCATAATGAGCATGTATTATGACGTCACAGTATATGATGACATCATAATTAGTATGCACTATGACGTCACAATGTATTATGACGTCATAATGTATCCGCATTATGACATCACAATATATTATGAGAGCGCGATTTGCAGGTATTATGAGCAATTTCTCTTACCCCAATTTGTGTCACATCTGCTGGAGCATCATGAGCATGTATTATGACGTCACAGTATATGATGACATCATAATTAGTATGCACTATGACGTCACAATATATTATGATGTCATAATGTATCCGCATTGTGACATCACAATATATTATGAGAGCGCAATTTGCAGGTATTATGAGCAATTTCTCTTACCCCAATTTGTGTCACATCTACTGGAGCATCATGAGCTTGTATTATGACGTCACAGTATATGATGACATCATAATTAGTATGCACTATGACGTCACAATGTATTTTGACGTCATAATGTGTCCGCATTATGACATCACAGTATATTACGAGAGCGCAATTTGCAGGTACTATGAGCAATTTCTCTTACCCCAATTTGTGTCACATCTACTGGAGCATCATGAGCATGTATTATGACGTCACAGTATATGATGACATCATAATTAGTATGCACTATGACGTCACAATGTATTATGACGTCATAATGTATCCGCATTATGACATCACAATATATTATGAGAGCGCAATTTGCAGTTATTATGAGCAATTTCTCTTACCCCAATTTGTGTCACATCTACTGGAGCATCATGAGCATGTATTATGACGTCACAGTATATGATGACATCATAATTAGTATGCACTATGACGTCACAATGTATTATGACGTCATAATGTATCCGTATTTTGACATCACAATATATTATGAGAGCGCAATTTGCAGGTATTATGAGCAATTTCTCTTACCCCAATTTGTGTCACATCTACTGGAGCATCATGAGCATGTATTATGACGTCACAGTATATGATGACATCATAATTAGTATGCACTATGATGTCAAAATGTATTATGACGTCATAATGTGTCCGCATTATGACATCACAGTATATTACGAGAGCGCAATTTGCAAGTACTATGAGCAAATTCTCTTACCCCAATTTGTGTCACATCTACTGGAGCATCATGAGCATGTATTATGACGTCACAGTATGTGATGACATCATAATTAGTATGCACTATGACGTCACAATGTATTATGACGTCATAATGTATCCGCATTATGACATCACAATATATTATGAGGGCGCAATTTGCAGGTATTATGAGCAATTTCTCTTACCCCAATTTGTGTCACATCTACTGGAGCATCATGAGCATGTATTATGACGTCACAGTATATGATGACATCATAATTAGTATGCACTATGACGTCACAATATATTATGACGTCATAATGTATCCGCATTGTGACATCACAATATATTATGAGAGCGCAATTTGCAGGTATTATGAGCAATTTCTCTTACCCCAATTTGTGTCACATCTACTGGAGCATCATGAGCATGTATTATGACGTCACAGTATATGATGACATCATAATTAGTATGCACTATGACGTCACAATGCATTATGACGTCATAATGTATCCGCATTATGACACCACAAAATATTATGAGAGCGCAATTTGCAGGTATTATGAGCAATTTCTCTTACCCCAATTTGTGTCACATCTACTGGAGCATCATGAGCATGTATTATGACGTCACAGTATATGATGACATCATAATTAGTATGCACTATGACGTCACAATGTATTATGACGTCATAATGAATCCGCATTATGACATCACAATATATTATGAGAGCGCAATTTGCAGGTATTATGATCAATTTCTCTTACCCCAATTTGTGTCACATCTACTGGAGCATCATGAGCATGTATTATGACGTCACAGTATATGATGACATCATAATTAGTATGCACTATGACGTGACTATGTATTATGACGTCATAATGTATCCGCATTATGACATCACAATATATTACGAGAGCGCAATTTGCAGGTATCATGAGCAATTTCTCTTACCCCAATTTGTGTCACATCTACTGGAGCATCATGAGCATGTATTATGACGTCACAGTATATGATGACATCATAATTAGTATGCACTATGACGTCACAATGTATTATGACGTCATAATGTATCCGCATTATGACATCACAGTATATTACGAGAGCGCAATTTGCAGGTACTATGAGCAATTTCTCTTACCCCAATTTGTGTCACATCTACTGGAGCATCATGAGCATGTATTATGACGTCACAGTATATGATGTCATCATAATTAGTATGCACTATGACGTCACAATGTATTATGACGTCATAATGTATCAGCATTATGACATCACAATATATTACAAGAGCGCAATTTGCAGGTATTATGAGCAATTTCTCTTACCCCAATTTGTGTCACATCTACTGGAGCATCATGAGCATGTATTATGATGTCACAGTATATGGTGACATCATAATTAGTATGCACTATGACGTCACAATGTATTATGACGTCATAATGTATCCGCATTATGACATCACAATATATTATGAGAGCGCAATTTGCAGGTATTATGAGCAATTTCTCTTACCCCAATTTGTGTCACATCTACTGGAGCATCATGAGCATGTATTATGACGTCACAGTATATGATGACATCATAATTAGTATGCACTATGACGTCACAATGTATTATGACGTCATAATGTATCAGCATTATGACATCACAATATATTATGAGAGCGCAATTTGCAGGTATTATGAGCAATTTCTCTTACCCCAATTTGTGTCACATCTGCTGGAGCATCATGAGCATGTATTATGACGTCACAGTATATGATGACATCATAATTAGTATGCACTATGACGTCACAATATATTATGACGTCATAATGTATCCGCATTGTGACATCACAATATATTAAGAGAGCGCAATTTGCAGGTATTATGAGCAATTTCTCTTACCCCAATTTGTGTCACATCTACTGGAGCATCATGAGCATGTATTATGACGTCACAGAATATGATGACATCATAATTAGTATGCACTATGACGTCACAATGTATTATGACGTCATAATGTATCCGCATTATGACATCACAATATATTATGAGAGCGCAATTTGCAGGTACTATGAGCAATTTCTCTTACCCCAATTTGTGTCACATCTACTGGAGCATCATGAGCATGTATTATGACGTCACAGTATATGATGACATCATAATTAGTATGCACTATGACGTCACAATGTATTATGACGTCATAATGTGTCCGCATTATGACATCACAGTATATTATGAGAGCGCAATTTGCAGGTATTATGAGCAATTTCTCTTACCCCAATTTGTGTCACATCTACTGGAGCATCATGGGCATGTATTATGACGTCACAGTATATGATGACATCATAATTAGTATGCACTATGACGTCACAATGTATTATGACGTCATAATGTTTCCGCATTATGATATCACAGTATATTACGAGAGCGCAATTTGCAGGTACTATGAGCAATTTCTCTTACCCCAATTTGTGTCACATCTACTGGAGCATCATGAGCATGTATTATGACGTCACAGTATATGATGACATCATAATTAGTATGCACTATGACATCACAATGTATTATGACGTCATAATGTATCCGCATTATGACATCACAATATTTTGTGAGAGCACAATTTGCAGGTATTATGAGCAATTTCTCTTACCACAATTTGTGTCACATCTACTGGAGCACCATGAGCATGTATTATGACATCACAGCATATGATGACATCATAACTAGTATGCACTATGACATCACAATGTATTATGACGTCATAACGTATCCGCATTATGACATCTCAATATATTATGAGAGCGCAATTAGCAGGTATTATGAGCAATTTCTCCTACCCCAATTTGTGTCACATCTACTGGAGCATCATGAGGATGTATTATGACGTCACAGTATATGATGACATCATAATTAGTATGCACTATGACGTCACAATATATTATGACGTCATAATATTTCCGCATTATGACATCCCAATATATTATGAGAGCGCAATTTGCAGGCATTATGAAAAATTTCTCTTACCTCAATTTGTGTCAGATATACTGGGGCATCATGAGCATGTATTATGACGTCAAAATATATGATGACATCATAATTAGTATGCACTATGACGTCACAATGTATTATGACGTCATAATGTATCAGCATTATGACATCACAATATATTATGAGAGCGCAATTTGCAGGTATTATGAGCAATTTCTCTTACCCCAATTTGTGTCACATCTACTGGAGCATCATGAGCATGTATTATGACGTCACAGTATATGATGACATCATAATTAGTATGCACAATGACGTAACAGTATATTATGACGTCATAATGTATCCGCATTGTGACATCACAATATATTATGAGAGCGCAATTTGCAGGTATTATGAGCAATTTCTCTTACCCCAATTTGTGTCACATCTACTGGAGCATCATGAGCATGTATTATGACGTCACAGTATATGATGACATCATAATTAGTATGCACTATGACGTCACAATGTATTATGACGTCATAATGTATCCACGTTATGACATCACAATATATTATGAGAGCGCAATTTGCAGGTATTATGACAAATTTCTCTTACCCCAATTTGTGTCACATCTACTGTAGCATCATGAGCATGTATTATGACGTCACAGTATATGATGACATCATAATTAGTATGCACTATGATGTCACAATGTATTATGACGTCATAATGTATCCGCATTATGACATCACAATATATTATGAGAGCGCAATTTGCAGGTATTATGAGCAATTTCTCTTACTCCAATTTGTGTCACATCTACTGGAGCATCATGAGCATGTATTATGACGTCACAGTATATGATGACATCATAATTAGTATGCACTATGACGTCACAATGTATTATGACGTCATAATGTATCCGCATTATGACATCACAGTATATTACGAGAGCGCAATTTGCAGGTACTATGAGCAATTTCTCTTACCCCAATTTGTGTCACATCTACTGGAGCATCATGAGCATGTATTATGACGTCACAGTATATGATGACATCATAATTAGTATGCACTATGACGTCACAATGTATTATGACGTCATAATATATCCGCATTATGACATCACAATATATTATGAGAGCGCAATTTGCAGGTATTATGAGCAATTTCTCTTACCCCAATTTGTGTCACATCTACTGGAGCATAATGAGCATGTATTATGACGTCACAGTATATGATGACATCATAATTAGTATGCACTATGACGTCACAATGTATTATGACGTCATAATGTATCCGCATTATGACATCACAATATATTATGAGAGCGCGATTTGCAGGTATTATGAGCAATTTCTCTTACCCCAATTTGTGTCACATCTGCTGGAGCATCATGAGCATGTATTATGACGTCACAGTATATGATGACATCATAATTAGTATGCACTATGACGTCACAATATATTATGATGTCATAATGTATCCGCATTGTGACATCACAATATATTATGAGAGCGCAATTTGCAGGTATTATGAGCAATTTCTCTTACCCCAATTTGTGTCACATCTACTGGAGCATCATGAGCATGTATTATGACGTCACAGTATATGATGACATCATAATTAGTATGCACTATGACGTCACAATGTATTTTGACGTCATAATGTGTCCGCATTATGACATCACAGTATATTACGAGAGCGCAATTTGCAGGTACTATGAGCAATTTCTCTTACCCCAATTTGTGTCACATCTACTGGAGCATCATGAGCATGTATTATGACGTCACAGTATATGATGACATCATAATTAGTATGCACTATGACGTCACAATGTATTATGACGTCATAATGTATCCGCATTATGACATCACAATATATTATGAGAGCGCAATTTGCAGTTATTATGAGCAATTTCTCTTACCCCAATTTGTGTCACATCTACTGGAGCATCATGAGCATGTATTATGACGTCACAGTATATGATGACATCATAATTAGTATGCACTATGACGTCACAATGTATTATGACGTCATAATGTATCCGTATTTTGACATCACAATATATTATGAGAGCGCAATTTGCAGGTATTATGAGCAATTTCTCTTACCCCAATTTGTGTCACATCTACTGGAGCATCATGAGCATGTATTATGACGTCACAGTATATGATGACATCATAATTAGTATGCACTATGATGTCAAAATGTATTATGACGTCATAATGTGTCCGCATTATGACATCACAGTATATTACGAGAGCGCAATTTGCAAGTACTATGAGCAAATTCTCTTACCCCAATTTGTGTCACATCTACTGGAGCATCATGAGCATGTATTATGACGTCACAGTATGTGATGACATCATAATTAGTATGCACTATGACGTCACAATGTATTATGACGTCATAATGTATCCGCATTATGACATCACAATATATTATGAGGGCGCAATTTGCAGGTATTATGAGCAATTTCTCTTACCCCAATTTGTGTCACATCTACTGGAGCATCATGAGCATGTATTATGACGTCACAGTATATGATGACATCATAATTAGTATGCACTATGACGTCACAATATATTATGACGTCATAATGTATCCGCATTGTGACATCACAATATATTATGAGAGCGCAATTTGCAGGTATTATGAGCAATTTCTCTTACCCCAATTTGTGTCACATCTACTGGAGCATCATGAGCATGTATTATGACGTCACAGTATATGATGACATCATAATTAGTATGCACTATGACGTCACAATGCATTATGACGTCATAATGTATCCGCATTATGACATCACAAAATATTATGAGAGCGCAATTTGCAGGTATTATGAGCAATTTCTCTTACCCCAATTTGTGTCACATCTACTGGAGCATCATGAGCATGTATTATGACGTCACAGTATATGATGACATCATAATTAGTATGCACTATGACGTCACAATGTATTATGACGTCATAATGAATCCGCATTATGACATCACAATATATTATGAGAGCGCAATTTGCAGGTATTATGATCAATTTCTCTTACCCCAATTTGTGTCACATCTACTGGAGCATCATGAGCATGTATTATGACGTCACAGTATATGATGACATCATAATTAGTATGCACTATGACGTGACTATGTATTATGACGTCATAATGTATCCGCATTATGACATCACAATATATTACGAGAGCGCAATTTGCAGGTATCATGAGCAATTTCTCTTACCCCAATTTGTGTCACATCTACTGGAGCATCATGAGCATGTATTATGACGTCACAGTATATGATGACATCATAATTAGTATGCACTATGACGTCACAATGTATTATGACGTCATAATGTATCCGCATTATGACATCACAGTATATTACGAGAGCGCAATTTGCAGGTACTATGAGCAATTTCTCTTACCCCAATTTGTGTCACATCTACTGGAGCATCATGAGCATGCATTATGACGTCACAGTATATGATGTCATCATAATTAGTATGCACTATGACGTCACAATGTATTATGACGTCATAATGTATCAGCATTATGACATCACAATATATTACGAGAGCGCAATTTGCAGGTATTATGAGCAATTTCTCTTACCCCAATTTGTGTCACATCTACTGGAGCATCATGAGCATGTATTATGATGTCACAGTATATGGTGACATCATAATTAGTATGCACTATGACGTCACAATGTATTATGACGTCATAATGTATCCGCATTATGACATCACAATATATTATGAGAGCGCAATTTGCAGGTATTATGAGCAATTTCTCTTACCCCAATTTGTGTCACATCTACTGGAGCATCATGAGCATGTATTATGACGTCACAGTATATGATGACATCATAATTAGTATGCACTATGACGTCACAATGTATTATGACGTCATAATGTATCAGCATTATGACATCACAATATATTATGAGAGCGCAATTTGCAGGTATTATGAGCAATTTCTCTTACCCCAATTTGTGTCACATCTGCTGGAGCATCATGAGCATGTATTATGACGTCACAGTATATGATGACATCATAATTAGTATGCACTATGACGTCACAATATATTATGACGTCATAATGTATCCGCATTGTGACATCACAATATATTAAGAGAGCGCAATTTGCAGGTATTATGAGCAATTTCTCTTACCCCAATTTGTGTCACATCTACTGGAGCATCATGAGCATGTATTATGACGTCACAGAATATGATGACATCATAATTAGTATGCACTATGACGTCACAATGTATTATGACGTCATAATGTATCCGCATTATGACATCACAATATATTATGAGAGCGCAATTTGCAGGTACTATGAGCAATTTCTCTTACCCCAATTTGTGTCACATCTACTGGAGCATCATGAGCATGTATTATGACGTCACAGTATATGATGACATCATAATTAGTATGCACTATGACGTCACAATGTATTATGACGTCATAATGTATCCGCATTATGACATCACAATATATTATGAGGGCGCAATTTGCAGGTATTATGAGCAATTTCTCTTACCCCAATTTGTGTCACATCTACTGGAGCATCATGAGCATGTATTATGACGTCACAGTATATGATGACATCATAATTAGTATGCACTATGACGTCACAATGTATTATGACGTCATAATGTATCAGCATTATGACATCACAATATATTATGAGAGCGCAATTTGCAGGTATTATGAGCAATTTCTCTTACCCCCAATTTGTGTCACATCTGCTGGAGCATCATGAGCATGTATTATGACGTCACAGTATATGATGACATCATAATTAGTATGCACTATGACGTCACAATATATTATGACGTCATAATGTATCCGCATTGTGACATCACAATATATTAAGAGAGCGCAATTTGCAGGTATTATGAGCAATTTCTCTTACCCCAATTTGTGTCACATCTACTGGAGCATCATGAGCATGTATTATGACGTCACAGAATATGATGACATCATAATTAGTATGCACTATGACGTCACAATGTATTATGACGTCATAATGTATCCGCATTATGACATCACAATATATTATGAGAGCGCAATTTGCAGGTACTATGAGCAATTTCTCTTACCCCAATTTGTGTCACATCTACTGGAGCATCATGAGCATGTATTATGACGTCACAGTATATGATGACATCATAATTAGTATGCACTATGACGTCACAATGTATTATGACGTCATAATGTATCCGCATTATGACATCACAATATATTATGAGAGCGCAATTTGCAGGTATTATGAGCAATTTCTCTTACCCCAATTTGTGTCACATCTTCTGGAGCATCATGAGCATGTATTATGACGTCACAGTATATGATGACATCATAATTAGTATGCACTATGACGTCACAATGTATTATGACGTCATAATGTATCCGCATTATGACATCACAGTATATTACGAGAGCGCAATTTGCAGGTACTATGAGCAATTTCTCTTACCCCAATTTGTGTCACATCTACTGGAGCATCATGAGCATGTATTATGACGTCACAGTATATGATGACATCATAATTCGTATGCACTATGACGTCACTATGTATTATGACGTCATAATGTATCCGCATTATGACATCACAATATATTACGAGAGCGCAATTTGCAGGTATTATGAGCAATTTCTCTTACCCCAATTTGTGTCACATCTGCTGGAGCATCATGAGCATGTATTATGACGTCACAGTATATGATGACATCATAATTAGTATGCACTATGACGTCAAAATATATTATGAAGTCATAATGTGTCCGCATTATGACATCACAGTATATTACGAGAGCGCAATTTGCAGGTACTATGAGCAATTTCTCTTACCCCAATTTGTGTCACATCTACTGGAACATCATGAGCATGTATTATGACGTCACAGTATATGATGACATCATAATTAGTATGCACTATGACGTCAAAATATATTATGACGTCATAATGTGTCCGCATTATGACATCACAGTATATTACGAGAGCGCAATTTGCAGGTACTATGAGCAATTTCTCTTACCCCAATTTGTGTCACATCTACTGGAGCATCATGAGCATGTATTATGACGTCACAGTATATGATGACATCATAATTAGTATGCACTATGACGTCACAATGCATTATGACGTCATAATGTATCCGCATTATGACATCACAAAATATTATGAGAGCGCAATTTGCAGGTATTATGAGCAATTTCTCTTACCCCAATTTGTGCCACATCTACTGGAGCATCATGAGCATGTATTATGACGTCACAGTATATGATGACATCATAATTAGTATGCACTATGACGTCACAATGTATTATGACGTCATAATGAATCCGCATTATGACATCACAATATATTATGAGAGCGCAATTTGCAGGTATTATGATCAATTTCTCTTACCCCAATTTGTGTCACATCTACTGGAGCGTCATGAGCATGTATTATGACGTCACAGTATATGATGACATCATAATTAGTATGCACTATGACGTCACTATGTATTATGACGTCATAATGTATCCGCATTATGACATCACAATATATTACGAGAGCGCAATTTGCAGGTATTATGAGCAATTTCTCTTACCCCAATTTGTGTCACATCTACTGAAGCATCATGAGCATGTATTATGACGTCACAGTATATGATGACATCATAATTAGTATGCACTATGACGTCACAATGTATTATGACGTCATAATGTATCCGCATTATGACATCACAATATATTATGAGAGCGCAATTTGCAGGTATTATGAGCAATTTCTCTTACCCCAATTTGTGTCACATCTGCTGGAGCATCATGAGCATGTATTATGACGTCACAGTATATGATGACATCATAATTAGTATGCACTATGACGTCACAATATATTATGACGTCATAATATATCCACATTGTGACATCACAATATATCAAGAGAGCGCAATTTGCAGGTATTATGAGCAATTTCTCTTACCCCAATTTGTGTCACATCTACTGGAGCATCATGAGCATGTATTATGACGTCACAGTATATGATGACATCATAATTAGTATGCACTATGACGTCACAATGTATTATGACGTCATAATGTATCCGCATTATGACATCACAATATATTATGAGAGCGCAATTTGCAGGTACTATGAGGAATTTCTCTTACCCCAATTTGTGTCACATCTACTGGAGCATCATGATCATGTATTATGACGTCACAGTATATGATGACATCATAATTAGTATGCACTATGACGTCAAAATGAATTATGACGTCATAATGTGTCCGCATTACGACATCACAGTATATTACGAGAGCGCAATTTGCAGGTTCTATGAGCAATTTCTCTTACCCCAATTTGTGTCACATCTACTGGAGCATCATGAGCATGTATTATGACGTCACAGTATATGATGACATCATAATTAGTATGCACTATGACGTCACAATGTATTATGACGTCATAATGTATCCGCATTATGACATCACAATATATTATGAGAGCGCAATTTGCAGGTATTATGAGCAATTTCTCTTACCCCAATTTGTGTCACATCTTCTGGAGCATCATGAGCATGTATTATGACGTCACAGTATATGATGACATCATAATTAGTATGCACTATGACGTCACAATGTATTATGACGTCATAATGTATCCGTATTATGACATCACAATATATTATGAGAGCGCAATTTGCAGGTATTATGAGCAATTTCTCTTACCCCAATTTGTGTCACATCTACTGGAGCATCATGAGCATGTATTATGACGTCACAGTATATGATGACATCATAATTAGTAAGCACTATGACGTCAAAATGTATTATGACGTCATAATGTGTCCGCATTATGACATCACAGTATATTACGAGAGCGCAATTTGCAGGTACTATGAGCAATTTCTCTTACCCCAATTTGTGTCACATCTACTGGAGCATCATGAGCATGTATTATGACGTCACAGTATATGATGACATCATAATTAGTATGCACTATGACGTCAAAATGTATTATGACGTCATAATGTGTCCGCATTATGACATCACAGTATATTACGAGAGCGCAATTTGCAGGTACTATGAGCAATTTCTCTTACCCCAATTTGTGTCACATCTACTGGAGCATCATGAGCATGTATTATGACGTCACAGTATATGATGACATCATAATTAGTATGCACTATGACGTCACAATGCATTATGACGTCATAATGTATCCGCATTATGACATCACAAAATATTATGAGAGCGCAATTTGCAGGTATTATGAGCAATTTCTCTTAACCCAATTTGTGCCACATCTACTGGTGCATCATGAGCATGTATTATGACGTCACAGTATATGATGACATCATAATTAGTATGCACTATGACGTCACAATGTATTATGACGTCATAATGAATCCGCATTATGACATCACAATATATTATGAGAGCGCAATTTGCAGGTATTATGATCAATTTCTCTTACCCCAATTTGTGTCACATCTACTGGAGCATCATGAGCATGTATTATGACGTCACAGTATATGATGACATCATAATTAGTATGCACTATGACGTCACTATGTATTATGACGTCATAATGTATCCGCATTATGACATCACAATATATTACGAGAGCGCAATTTGCAGGTATTATGAGCAATTTCTCTTACCCCAATTTGTGTCACATCTACTGGAGCATCATGAGCATGTATTATGACGTCACAGTATATGATGACATCATAATTAGTATGCACTATGACGTCACAATGTAATATGACGTCATAATGTATCCGCATTATGACATCACAGTATATTACGAGAGCGCAATTTGCAGGTACTATGAGCAATTTCTCTTACCCCAATTTGTGTCACATCTACTGGAGCATCATGAGCATGTATTATGACGTTACAGTATATGATGTCATCATAATTAGTATGCACTATGACGTCACAATGTATTATGACGTCATAATGTATCAGCATTATGACATCACAATATATTACGAGAGCGCAATTTGCAGGTATTATGAGCAATTTCTCTTACCCCAATTTGTGTCACATCTACTGGAGCATCATGAGCATGTATTATGATGTCACAGTATATGGTGACATCATAATTAGTATGCACTATGACGTCACAATGTATTATGACGTCATAATGTATCCGCATTATGACATCACAATATATTATGAGAGCGCAATTTGCAGGTATTATGAGCAGTTTCTCTTACCCCAATTTGTGTCACATCTGCTGGAGCATCATGAGCATGTATTATGACGTCACAGTATATGATGACATCATAATTAGTATGCACTATGACGTCACAATATATTATGACGTCATAATGTATCCGCATTGTGACATCACAATATATTATGAGAGCGCAATTTGCAGGTATTATGAGCAATTTCTCTTACCCCAATTTGTGTCACATCTACTGGAGCATCATGAGCATGTGTTATGACGTCACAGTATATGATGACATCATAATTAGTATGCACTATGACGTCACAATGTATTATGACGTCATAATGTATCCGCATTATGACATCACAATATATTATGAGAGCGCAATTTGCAGGTACTATGAGCAATTTCTCTTACCCCAATTTGTGTCACATCTACTGGAGCATCATGAGCATGTATTATGACGTCACAGTAAATGATGTCATCATAATTAGTATGCACTATGACGTCACAATGTATTATGACGTCATAATGTATCAGCATTATGACATCACAATATATTACGAGAGCGCAATTTGCAGGTATTATGAGCAATTTCTCTTACCCCAATTTGTGTCACATCTACTGGAGCATCATGAGCATGTATTATGATGTCACAGTATATGGTGACATCATAATTAGTATGCACTATGACGACACAATGTATTATGACGTCATAATGTATCCGCATTATGACATCACAATATATTATGAGAGCGCAATTTGCAGGTATTATGAGCAATTTCTCTTACCCCAATTTGTGTCACATCTACTGGAGCATCATGAGCATGTATTATGACGTCACAGTATATTATGACATCATAATTAGTATGCACTATGACGTCACAATGTATTATGACGTCATAATGTATCAGCATTATGACATCACAATATATTATGAGAGCGCAATTTGCAGGTATTATGAGCAATTTCTCTTACCCCAATTTGTGTCACATCTGCTGGAGCATCATGAGCATGTATTATGATGTCACAGTATATGGTGACATCATAATTAGTATGCACTATGACGACACAATGTATTATGACGTCATAATGTATCCGCATTATGACATCACAATATATTATGAGAGCGCAATTTGCAGGTATTATGAGCAATTTCTCTTACCCCAATTTGTGTCACATCTACTGGAGCATCATGAGCATGTATTATGACGTCACAGTATATTATGACATCATAATTAGTATGCACTATGACGTCACAATGTATTATGACGTCATAATGTATCAGCATTATGACATCACAATATATTATGAGAGCGCAATTTGCAGGTATTATGAGCAATTTCTCTTACCCCAATTTGTGTCACATCTGCTGGAGCATCATGAGCATGTATTATGACGTCACAGTATATGATGACATCATAATTAGTATGCACTATGACGTCACAATATATTATGACGTCATAATGTATCCGCATTGTGACATCACAATATATTAAGAGAGCGCAATTTGCAGGTATTATGAGCAATTTCTCTTACCCCAATTTGTGTCACATCTACTGGAGCATCATGAGCATGTATTATGACGTCACAGTATATGATGACATCATAATTAGTATGCACTATGACGTCACAATGTATTATGACGTCATAATGTATCCGCATTATGACATCACAATATATTATGAGAGCGCAATTTGCAGGTACTATGAGCAATTTCTCTTACCCCAATTTGTGTCACATCTACTGGAGCATCATGAGCATGTATTATGACGTCACAGTATATGATGACATCATAATTAGTATGCACTATGACGTCAAAATGTATTATGACGTCATAATGTGTCCGCATTATGACATCACAGTATATTACGAGAGCGCAATTTGCAGGTACTATGAGCAATTTCTCTTACCCCAATTTGTGTCACATCTACTGGAGCATCATGAGCATGTATTATGACGTCACAGTATATGATGACATCATAATTACTATGCACTATGACGTCACAATGTATTATGACGTCATAATGTATCAGCATTATGACATCACAATATATTACGAGAGCGCAATTTGCAGGTATTATGAGCAATTTCTCTTACCCCAATTTGTGTCACATCTACTGGAGCATCATGAGCATGTAGTATGATGTCACAGTATATGGTGACATCATAATTAGTATGCACTATGACGTCACAATGTATTATGACGTCATAATGTATCCGCATTATGACATCACAATATATTATGAGAGCGCAATTTGCAGGTATTATGAGCAGTTTCTCTTACCCCAATTTGTGTCACATCTGCTGGAGCATCATGAGCATGTATTATGACGTCACAGAATATGATGACATCATAATTAGTATGCACTATGACGTCACAATATATTATGACGTCATAATGTATCCGCATTGTGACATCACAATATATTATGAGAGCGCAATTTGCAGGTATTATGAGCAATTTCTCTTACCCCAATTTGTGTCACATCTACTGGAGCATCATGAGCATGTATTATGACGTCACAGTATATGATGACATCATAATTAGTATGCACTATGACGTCACAATGTATTATGACGTCATAATGTGTCCGCATTATGACATCACAATATATTATGAGAGCGCAATTTGCAGGTACTATGAGCAATTTCTCTTACCCCAATTTGTGTCACATCTACTGGAGCATCATGAGCATGTATTATGACGTCACAGTATATGATGTCATCATAATTAGTATGCACTATGACGTCACAATGTATTATGACGTCATAATGTATCAGCATTATGACATCACAATATATTACGAGAGCGCAATTTGCAGGTATTATGAGCAATTTCTCTTACCCCAATTTGTGTCACATCTACTGGAGCATCATGAGCATGTATTATGATGTCACAGTATATGGTGACATCATAATTAGTATGCACTATGACGACACAATGTATTATGACGTCATAATGTATCCGCATTATGACATCACAATATATTATGAGAGCGCAATTTGCAGGTATTATGAGCAATTTCTCTTACCCCAATTTGTGTCACATCTACTGGAGCATCATGAGCATGTATTATGACGTCACAGTATATGATGACATCATAATTAGTATGCACTATGACGTCACAATGTATTATGACGTCATAATGTATCAGCATTATGACATCACAATATATTATGAGAGCGCAATTTGCAGGTATTATGAGCAATTTCTCTTACCCCAATTTGTGTCACATCTGCTGGAGCATCATGAGCATGTATTATGACGTCACAGTATATGATGACATCATAATTAGTATGCACTATGACGTCACAATATATTATGACGTCATAATGTATCCGCATTGTGACATCACAATATATTAAGAGAGCGCAATTTGCAGGTATTATGAGCAATTTCTCTTACCCCAATTTGTGTCACATCTACTGGAGCATCATGAGGATGTATTATGACGTCACAGTATATGATGACATCATAATTAGTATGCACTATGACGTCACAATGTATTATGACGTCATAATGTATCCGCATTATGACATCACAATATATTATGAGAGCGCAATTTGCAGGTACTATGAGCAATTTCTCTTACCCCAATTTGTGTCACATCTACTGGAGCATCATGAGCATGTATTATGACGTCACAGTATATGATGACATCATAATTAGTATGCACTATGACGTCAAAATGTATTATGACGTCATAATGTGTCCGCATTATGACATCACAGTATATTACGAGAGCGCAATTTGCAGGTACTATGAGCAATTTCTCTTACCCCAATTTGTGTCACATCTACTGGAGCATCATGAGCATGTATTATGACGTCACAGTATATGATGACATCATAATTACTATGCACTATGACGTCACAATGTATTATGACGTCATAATGTATCCGCATTATGACATCACAATATATTATGAGAGCGCAATTTGCAGGTATTATGAGCAATTTCTCTTACCCCAATTTGTGTCACATCTTCTGGAGCATCATGAGCATGTATTATGACGTCACAGTATATGATGACATCATAATTAGTATGCACTATGACGTCACAATGTATTATGACGTCATAATGTATCCGTATTATGACATCACTATATATTATGAGAGCGCAATTTGCAGGTATTATGAGCAATTTCTCTTACCCCAATTTGTGTCACATCTAATGGAGCATCATGAGCATGTATTATGACGTCACAGTATATGATGACATCATAATTAGTATGCACTATGACGTCAAAATGTATTATGACGTCATAATGTGTCCGCATTATGACATCACAGTATATTACGAGAGCGCAATTTGCAGGTACTATGAGCAATTTCTCTTACCCCAATTTGTGTCACATCTACTGGAGCATCATGAGCATGTATTATGACGTCACAGTATATGATGACATCATAATTAGTATGCACTATGACGTCAAAATGTATTATGACGTCATAATGTGTCCGCATTATGACATCACAGTATATTACGAGAGCGCAATTTGCAGGTACTATGAGCAATTTCTCTTACCCCAATTTGTGTCACATCTACTGGAGCATCATGAGCATGTATTATGACGTCACAGTATATGATGACATCATAATTAGTATGCACTATGACGTCACAATGCATTATGACGTCATAATGTATCCGCATTATGACATCACAAAATATTATGAGAGCGCAATTTGCAGGTATTATGAGCAATTTCTCTTATCCCAATTTATGCCACATCTACTGGAGCATCATGAGCATGTATTATGACGTCACAGTATATAATGACATCATAATTAGTATGCACTATGACGTCACAATGTATTATGACGTCATAATGAATCCGCATTATGACATCACAATATATTATGAGAGCGCAATTTGCAGGTATTATGATCAATTTCTCTTACCCCAATTTGTGTCACATCTACTGGAGCATCATGAGCATGTATTATGACGTCACAGTATATGATGACATCATAATTAGTATGCACTATGACGTCACTATGTATTATGACGTCATAATGTATCCGCATTATGACATCACAATATATTACGAGAGCGCAATTTGCAGGTATTATGAGCAATTTCTCTTACCCCAATTTGTGTCACATCTACTGGAGCAACATGAGCATGTATTATGACGTCACAGTATATGATGACATCATAATTAGTATGCACTATGACGTCACAATGTATTATGACGTCATAATGTATCCGCATTATGACATCACAGTATATTACGAGAGCGCAATTTGCAGGTACTATGAGCAATTTCTCTTACCCCAATTTGTGTCACATCTACTGGAGCATCATGAGCATGTATGATGACGTCACAGTATATGATGTCATCATAATTAGTATGCACTATGACGTCAAAATGTATTATGACGTCATAATGTATCAGCATTATGACATCACAATATATTATGAGAGCGCAATTTGCAGGTATTATGAGCAATTTCTCTTACCCCAATTTGTGTCACATCTACTGGAGCATCATGAGCATGTATTATGACGTCACAGTATATGATGACATCATAATTAGTATGCACTATGACGTCACAATATATTATGACGTCATAATGTTTCCGCATTATGACATTCCAATATATTATGAGAGCGCAATTTGCAGGCATTATGAACAATTTCTCTTACCTCAATTTGTGTCAGATCTACTGGGGCATCATGAGCATGTATTATGACGTCAAAATATATGATGACATCATAATTAGTATGCACTATGACGTCACAATGTATTATGACGTCACAATGAATCAGCATTATGACATCACAATATATTATGAGAGCGCAATTTGCAGGTATTATGAGCAATTTCTCTTACCTCAATTTGTGTCACATCTACTGGAGCATCATGAGCATGTATTATGACGTCACAGTATATGATGACATCATAATTAGTATGCACAATGACGTAACAATATATTATGACGTCATAATGTATCCGCATTGTGACATCACAATATATTATGAGAGCGCAATTTGCAGGTATTATGAGAAATTTCTCTTACCCCAATTTGTGTCACATCTACTGGAGCATCATGAGCATGTATTATGACGTCACAGTATATGATGACATCATAATTAGTATGCACTATGACGTCACAATGTATTATGACGTCATAATGTATCCGCGTTATGACATCACAATATATTATGAGAGCGCAATTTGCAGGTTTTATGACAAATTTCTCTTACCCCAATTTGTGTCACATCTACTGTAGCATCATGAGCATGTATTATGACGTCACAGTATATGATGACATCATAAGTAGTATGCACTATGATGTCACAATGTATTATGACGTCATAATGTATCCGCATTATGACATCACAATATATTATGAGAGCGCAATTTGCAGGTATTATGAGCAATTTATCTTACCACAATTTGTGTCACATCTACTGGAGCATCATGAGCATGTATTATGATGTCACAGTATATGATGACATCATAATTAGTATGCACTATAACGTCACAATGTATTATGACGTCATAATGTATCCGCATTATGACATCACAATATATTATGAGAGCGCAATTTGCAGGTATTATGAGCAATTTCTCTTACCCCAATTTGGGTCACATCTACTGGAGCATCATGAGCATGTATTATGACGTCACAGTATATGATGACATCATAATTAGTATGCACTATGACGTCACAATGTATTATGACATCATAATGTATCCGCATTATGACATCACAGTATATTACGAGAGCGCAATTTGCAGGTACTATGAGCAATTTCTCTTACCCCAATTTGTGTCACATATACTGGAGCATCATGAGCATGTATTATGACGTCACAGTATATGATGACATCATAATTAGTATACACTATGACGTCACAATGTATTATGACGTCATAATATATCCGCATTATGACATCACAATATATTATGAGAGCGCAATTTGCAGGTATTATGAAGAATTTCTCTTACGCCAATTTGTGTCACATCTACTGGAGCATCATGAGCATGTATTATGACGTCATAGTATATGATGACATCATAATTAGTATGCACTATGACGTCACAATGTATTATGACGTCATAATGTATCAGCATTATGACATCACAATATATTATGAGAGCGCAATTTGCAGGTATTATGAGCAATTTCTCTTACCCCAATTTGTGTCACATCTGCTGGAGCATCATGAGCATGTATTATGACGTCACAGTATATGATGACATCATAATTAGTATGCACTATGACGTCACAATATATTATGATGTCATAATGTATCCGCATTGTGACATCACAATATATTATGAGAGCGCAATTTGCAGGTATTATGAGCAATTTCTCTTACCCCAATTTGTGTCACATCTACTGGAGCATCATGAGCATGTATTATGACGTCACAGTATATGATGACATCATAATTAGTATGCACTATGACGTCACAATGTATTATGACGTCATAATGTATCCGCATTATGACATCACAATATATTATGAGAGCGCAATTTGCAGTTATTATGAGCAATTTCTCTTACCCCAATTTTTGTCACATCTACTGGAGCATCATGAGCATGTATTATGACGTCACAGTATATGATGACATCATAATTAGTATGCACTATGACGTCAAAATGTATTATGACGTCATAATGTGTCCGCATTATGACATCACAGTATAATACGAGAGCGCAATTTGCAGGTACTATGAGCAATTTCTCTTACCCCAATTTGTGTCACATCTACTGGAGCATCATGAGCATGTATTATGACGTCACGGTATATGATGACATCATAATTAGTATGCACTATGACGTCACAATGTATTATGACGTCATAATGTATCCGCATTATGACATCACAATATATTATGAGAGCGCAATTCATCATAATTAGTATGCACTATGACGTCACAATGTATTATGACGTCATAATGTATCCGCATTATGACATCACAATATATTATGAGAGCGCAATTTGCAGGTATTATGAGCAATTTCTCTTACCCCAATTTGTGTCACATCTACTGGAGCAACATGAGCATGTATTATGACGTCACAGTATATGATGACATCATAATTAGTATGCACTATGACGTCACAATATATTATGACGTCATAATGTATCCGCATTGTGGCATCACAATATATTATGAGAGCGCAATTTGCAGGTATTATGAGCAATTTCTCTTACCCCAATTTGTGTCACATCTACTGGAGCATCATGAGCATGTATTATAACGTCACAGTATATGATGACATCATAATTAGTATGCACTATGACGTCACAATGTATTATGACGTCATAATGTATCCGCATTATGACATCACAATATATTATGAGAGCGCAATTTGCAGGTATTATGAGCAATTTCTCTTACCCCAATTTGTGTCACATCTGCTGGAGCATCATGAGCATGTATTATGACGTCACAGTATATGATGACATCATAATTAGTATGCACTATGACGTCACAATATATTATGATGTCGTAATGTATCCGCATTGTGACATCACAATATATTATGAGAGCGCAATTTGCAGGTATTATGAGCAATTTCTCCTACCCCAATTTGTGTCACATCTACTGGAGCATCATGAGCATGTATTATGACGTCACAGTATATGATGACATCATAATTAGTATGCACTATGACGTCACAATGTATTATGACGTCATAATGTATCCGCATTATGACATCACAGTATATTACGAGTGCGCAATTTGCAGGTACTATGAGCAATTTCTCTTACCCCAATTTGTGTCACATCTACTGGAGCATCATGAGCATGTATTATGACGTCACAGTATATGATGACATCATAATTAGTATGCACTATGACGTCACAATGTATTATGACGTCATAATATATCCGCACTATGACATCACAATATATTATGAGAGCGCAATTTGCAGGTATTATGAGCAATTTCTCTTACCCCAATTTGTGTCACATCTACTGGAGCATCATGAGCATGTATTATGACGTCACAGTATATGATGTCATCATAATTAGTATGCACTATGACGTCAAAATATATTATGACGTCATAATGTGTCCGCATTATGACATCACAGTATATTACGAGAGCGCAATTTGCAGGTACTATGAGCAATTTCTCTTACCCCAATTTGTGTCACATCTACTGGAGGATCATGAGCATGTATTATGACGTCACAGTATATGATGACATCATAATTAGTATGCACTATGACGTCACAATGTATTATGACGTCATAATGTATCCGCATTATGACATCACAATATATTATGAGAGCGCAATTTTCAGGTATTATGAGCAATTTCTCTTACCCCAATTTGTGTCACATCTACTGGAGCATCATGAGCATGTATTATGACGTCACAGTATATGATGACATCATAATTAGTATGCACTATGACGTCACAATGTATTATGACGTCATAATGTATCCGTATTATGACATCACAATATATTATGAGAGCGCTATTTGCAGGTATTATGAGCAATTTCTCTTACCCCAATTTGTGTCACATCTACTGGAGCATCATGAGCATGTATTATGACGTCACAGTATATGATGACATCATAATTAGTATGCACTATGATGTCAAAATGTATTATGACGTCATAATGTGTCCACATTATGACATCACAGTATATTACGAGAGCGCAATTTGCAGGTACTATGAGCAATTTCTCTTACCCCAATTTGTGTCACGTCTACTGGAGCATCATGAGCATGTATTATGACGTCACAGTATATGATGACATCATAATTATTATGAACTATGACGTCAAAATGTATTATGACGTCATAATGTATCCGCATTATGACATCACAATATATTATGAGAGCGCAATTTGCAGGTATTATGAGCAATTTCTCTTACCCCAATTTGTGTCACATCTACTGGAGCATCATGAGCATGTATTATGACGTCACAGTATATGATGACATCATAATTAGTATGCACTATGACGTCACAATGTATTATGACGTCATATTGTATCCGCATTATGTCATCACAGTATATTACGTGTGCGCAATTTGCAGGTACTATCAGCAATTTCTCTTACCCCAATTTGTGTCACATCTACTGGAGCATCATGAGCATGTATTATGACGTCACAGTATATGATGACATCATAATTAGTATGCACTATGACATCACAATGTATTATGACGTCATAATGTATCCGCATTATGACATCACAATATTTTGTGAGAGCACAATTTGCAGGTATTATGAGCAATTTCTCTTACCACAATTTGTGTCACATCTACTGGAGCACAATGAGCATGTATTATGACATCACAGCATATGATGACATCATAACTAGTATGCACTATGACATCACAATGTATTATGACGTGATAACGTATCCGCATTATGACATCTCAATATATTATGAGAGCGCAATTAGCAGGTATTATGAGCAATTTCTCCTATCCCAATTTGTGTCACATCTACTGGAGCATCATGAGCATGTATTATGACGTCACAGTATATGATGACATCATAATTATTATGCACTATGACGTCACAATATATTATGACGTCATAATGTTTCCGCATTATGACATCCCAATATATTATGAGAGCGCAATTTGCAGGCATTATGAACAATTTCTCTTACCTCAATTTGTGTCAGATCTACTGGGGCATCATGAGCATGTATTATGACGTCACAGTATATGATGACATCATAATTAGTATGCACTATGACGTCACAATGTATTATGACGTCATAATGTATCAGCATTATGACATCACAATATATTATGAGAGCGCAATTTGCAGGTATTATGAGCAATTTCTCTTACCCCAATTTGTGTCACATCTACTGGAGCATCATGAGCATGTATTATGACGTCACAGTATATGATGACATCATAATTAGTATGCACAATGACGTAACAATATATTATGACGTCATAATGTATCCGCATTGTGACGTCACAATATATTATGAGAGCGCAATTTGCAGGTATTATGTGAAATTTCTCTTACCCCAATTTGTGTCACATCTACTGGAGCATCATGAGCATGTATTATGACGTCACAGTATATGATGACATCATAATTAGTATGCACTATGACGTCACAATGTATTATGACGTCATAATGCATCCGCGTTATGACATCACAATATATTATGAGAGCGCAATTTGCAGGTTTTATGACAAATTTCTCTTACCCCAATTTGTGTCACATCTACTGTAGCATCATGAGCATGTATTATGACGTCACAGTATATGATGACATCATAATTAGTATGCACTATGATGTCACAATGTATTATGACGTCATAATGTATCCGCATTATGACATCACAATATATTATGAGAGCGCAATGTGCAGGTATTATGAGCAATTTCTCTTACCCCAATTTGTGTCACATCTACTGGAGCATCATGAGCATGTATTATGATGTCACAGTATATGATGACATCATAATTAGTATGCACTATAACGTCACAATGTATTATGACGTCATAATGTATCCGCATTATGACATCACAATATATTATGAGAGCGCAATTTGCAGGTATTATGAGCAATTTCTCTTACCCAATTTGGGTCACATCTACTGGAGCATCATGAGCATGTATTATGACGTCAGAGTATATGATGACATCATAATTAGTATGCACTATGACGTCGCAATGTATTATGACGTCATAATGTATCCGCATTATGACATCACAGTATATTACGAGAGCGCAATTTGCAGGTACTATGAGCAATTTCTCTTACCCCAATTTGTGTCACATCTACTGGAGCATCAAGAGCATGTATTATGACGTCACAGTATATGATGACATCATAATTAGTATGCACTATGACGTCACAATGTATTATGACGTCATAATGTATCCGCGTTATGACATCACAATATATTATGAGAGCGCAATTTGCAGGTTTTATGACAAATTTCTCTTACCCCAATTTGTGTCACATCTACTGTAGCATCATGAGCATGTATTATGACGTCACAGTATATGATGTCATCATAAGTAGTATGCACTATGATGTCACAATGTATTATGACGTCATAATGTATCCGCATTATGACATCACAATATATTATGAGAGCGCAATTTGCAGGTATTATGAGCAATTTATCTTACCACAATATGTGTCACATCTACTGGAGCATCATGAGCATGTATTATGATGTCACAGTATATGATGACATCATAATTAGTATGCACTATAACGTCACAATGTATTATGACGTCATAATGTATCCGCATTATGACATCACAATATATTATGAGAGCGCAATTTGCAGGTATTATGAGCAATTTCTCTTACCCCAATTTGGGTCACATCTACTGGAGCATCATGAGCATGTATTATGACGTCACAGTATATGATGACATCATAATTAGTATGCACTATGACGTCACAATGTATTATGACATCATAATGTATCCGCATTATGACATCACAGTATATTACGAGAGCGCAATTTGCAGGTACTATGAGCAATTTCTCTTACCCCAATTTGTGTCACATATACTGGAGCATCATGAGCATGTATTATGACGTCACAGTATATGATGACATCATAATTAGTATACACTATGACGTCACAATGTATTATGACGTCATAATATATCCGCATTATGACATCACAATATATTATGAGAGCGCAATTTGCAGGTATTATGAAGAATTTCTCTTACCCCAATTTGTGTCACATCTACTGGAGCATCATGAGCATGTATTATGACGTCATAGTATATGATGACATCATAATTAGTATGCACTATGACGTCACAATGTATTATGACGTCATAATGTATCAGCATTATGACATCACAATATATTATGAGAGCGCAATTTGCAGGTATTATGAGCAATTTCTCTTACCCCAATTTGTGTCACATCTGCTGGAGCATCATGAGCATGTATTATGACGTCACAGTATATGATGACATCATAATTAGTATGCACTATGACGTCACAATATATTATGATGTCATAATGTATCCGCATTGTGACATCACAATATATTATGAGAGCGCAATTTGCAGGTATTATGAGCAATTTCTCTTACCCCAATTTGTGTCACATCTACTGTAGCATCATGAGCATGTATTATGACGTCACAGTATATGATGACATCATAATTAGTATGCAGTATGATGTCACAATGTATTATGACGTCATAATGTATCCGCATTATGACATCACAATATATTATGAGAGCGCAATGTGCAGGTATTATGAGCAATTTCTCTTACCCCAATTTGTGTCACATCTACTGGAGCATCATGAGCATGTATTATGATGTCACAGTATATGATGACATCATAATTAGTATGCACTATAACGTCACAATGTATTATGACGTCATAATGTATCCGCATTATGACATCACAATATATTATGAGAGCGCAATTTGCAGGTATTATGAGCAATTTCTCTTACCCAATTTGGGTCACATCTACTGGAGCATCATGAGCATGTATTATGACGTCAGAGTATATGATGACATCATAATTAGTATGCACTATGACGTCGCAATGTATTATGACGTCATAATGTATCCGCATTATGACATCACAGTATATTACGAGAGCGCAATTTGCAGGTACTATGAGCAATTTCTCTTACCCCAATTTGTGTCACATCTACTGGAGCATCAAGAGCATGTATTATGACGTCACAGTATATGATGACATCATAATTAGTATGCACTATGACGTCACAATGTATTATGACGTCATAATGTATCCGCGTTATGACATCACAATATATTATGAGAGCGCAATTTGCAGGTTTTATGACAAATTTCTCTTACCCCAATTTGTGTCACATCTACTGTAGCATCATGAGCATGTATTATGACGTCACAGTATATGATGTCATCATAAGTAGTATGCACTATGATGTCACAATGTATTATGACGTCATAATGTATCCGCATTATGACATCACAATATATTATGAGAGCGCAATTTGCAGGTATTATGAGCAATTTATCTTACCACAATATGTGTCACATCTACTGGAGCATCATGAGCATGTATTATGATGTCACAGTATATGATGACATCATAATTAGTATGCACTATAACGTCACAATGTATTATGACGTCATAATGTATCCGCATTATGACATCACAATATATTATGAGAGCGCAATTTGCAGGTATTATGAGCAATTTCTCTTACCCCAATTTGGGTCACATCTACTGGAGCATCATGAGCATGTATTATGACGTCACAGTATATGATGACATCATAATTAGTATGCACTATGACGTCACAATGTATTATGACATCATAATGTATCCGCATTATGACATCACAGTATATTACGAGAGCGCAATTTGCAGGTACTATGAGCAATTTCTCTTACCCCAATTTGTGTCACATATACTGGAGCATCATGAGCATGTATTATGACGTCACAGTATATGATGACATCATAATTAGTATACACTATGACGTCACAATGTATTATGACGTCATAATATATCCGCATTATGACATCACAATATATTATGAGAGCGCAATTTGCAGGTATTATGAAGAATTTCTCTTACCCCAATTTGTGTCACATCTACTGGAGCATCATGAGCATGTATTATGACGTCATAGTATATGATGACATCATAATTAGTATGCACTATGACGTCACAATGTATTATGACGTCATAATGTATCAGCATTATGACATCACAATATATTATGAGAGCGCAATTTGCAGGTATTATGAGCAATTTCTCTTACCCCAATTTGTGTCACATCTGCTGGAGCATCATGAGCATGTATTATGACGTCACAGTATATGATGACATCATAATTAGTATGCACTATGACGTCACAATATATTATGATGTCATAATGTATCCGCATTGTGACATCACAATATATTATGAGAGCGCAATTTGCAGGTATTATGAGCAATTTCTCTTACCCCAATTTGTGTCACATCTACTGGAGCATCATGAGCATGTATTATGACGTCACAGTATATGATGACATCATAATTAGTATGCACTATGACGTCACAATGTATTATGACGTCATAATGTATCCGCATTATGACATCACAATATATTATGAGAGCGCAATTTGCAGTTATTATGAGCAATTTCTCTTACCCCAATTTTTGTCACATCTACTGGAGCATCATGAGCATGTATTATGACGTCACAGTATATGATGACATCATAATTAGTATGCACTATGACGTCAAAATGTATTATGACGTCATAATGTGTCCGCATTATGACATCACAGTATAATACGAGAGCGCAATTTGCAGGTACTATGAGCAATTTCTCTTACCCCAATTTGTGTCACATCTACTGGAGCATCATGAGCATGTATTATGACGTCACGGTATATGATGACATCATAATTAGTATGCACTATGACGTCACAATGTATTATGACGTCATAATGTATCCGCATTATGACATCACAATATATTATGAGAGCGCAATTCATCATAATTAGTATGCACTATGACGTCACAATGTATTATGACGTCATAATGTATCAGCATTATGACATCACAATATATTATGAGAGCGCAATTTGCAGGTATTATGAGCAATTTCTCTTACCCCAATTTGTGTCACATCTACTGGAGCAACATGAGCATGTATTATGACGTCACAGTATATGATGACATCATAATTAGTATGCACTATGACGTCACAATGTATTATGACGTCATAATGTATCCGCATTATGACATCACAATATATTATGAGAGCGCAATTTTCAGGTATTATGAGCAATTTCTCTTACCCCAATTTGTGTCACATCTACTGGAGCATCATGAGCATGTATTATGACGTCACAGTATATGATGACATCATAATTAGTATGCACTATGACGTCACAATGTATTATGACGTCATAATGTATCCGTATTATGACATCACAATATATTATTAGAGCGCTATTTGCAGGTATTATGAGCAATTTCTCTTACCCCAATTTGTGTCACATCTACTGGAGCATCATGAGCATGTATTATGACGTCACAGTATATGATGACATCATAATTAGTATGCACTATGATGTCAAAATGTATTATGACGTCATAATGTGTCCACATTATGACATCACAGTATATTACGAGAGCGCAGTTTGCAGGTACTATGAGCAATTTCTCTTACCCCAATTTGTGTCACGTCTACTGGAGCATCATGAGCATGTATTATGACGTCACAGTATATGATGACATCATAATTATTATGAACTATGACGTCAAAATGTATTATGACGTCATAATGTATCCGCATTATGACATCACAATATATTATGAGAGCGCAATTTGCAGGTATTATGAGCAATTTCTCTTACCCCAATTTGTGTCACATCTACTGGAGCATCATGAGCATGTATTATGACGTCACAGTATATGATGACATCATAATTAGTATGCACTATGACGTCACAATGTATTATGACGTCATATTGTATCCGCATTATGTCATCACAGTATATTACGTGTGCGCAATTTGCAGGTACTATCAGCAATTTCTCTTACCCCAATTTGTGTCACATCTACTGGAGCATCATGAGCATGTATTATGACGTCACAGTATATGATGACATCATAATTAGTATGCACTACGACATCACAATGTATTATGACGTCATAATGTATCCGCATTATGTCATCACAATATTTTGTGAGAGCACAATTTGCAGGTATTATGAGCAATTTCTCTTACCACAATTTGTGTCACATCTACTGGAGCACAATGAGCATGTATTATGACATCACAGCATATGATGACATCATAACTAGTATGCACTATGACATCACAATGTATTATGACGTGATAACGTATCCGCATTATGACATCTCAATATATTATGAGAGCGCAATTAGCAGGTATTATGAGCAATTTCTCCTATCCCAATTTGTGTCACATCTACTGGAGCATCATGAGCATGTATTATGACGTCACAGTATATGATGACATCATAATTATTATGCACTATGACGTCACAATATATTATGACGTCATAATGTTTCCGCATTATGACATCCCAATATATTATGAGAGCGCAATTTGCAGGCATTATGAACAATTTCTCTTACCTCAATTTGTGTCAGATCTACTGGGGCATCATGAGCATGTATTATGACGTCACAGTATATGATGACATCATAATTAGTATGCACTATGACGTCACAATGTATTATGACGTCATAATGTATCAGCATTATGACATCACAATATATTATGAGAGCGCAATTTGCAGGTATTATGAGCAATTTCTCTTACCCCAATTTGTGTCACATCTACTGGAGCATCATGAGCATGTATTATGACGTCACAGTATATGATGACATCATAATTAGTATGCACAATGACGTAACAATATATTATGACGTCATAATGTATCCGCATTGTGACATCACAATATATTATGAGAGCGCAATTTGCAGGTATTATGTGAAATTTCTCTTACCCCAATTTGTGTCACATCTACTGGAGCATCATGAGCATGTATTATGACGTCACAGTATATGATGACATCATAATTAGTATGCACTATGACGTCACAATGTATTATGACGTCATAATGCATCCGCGTTATGACATCACAATATATTATGAGAGCGCAATTTGCAGGTTTTATGACAAATTTCTCTTACCCCAATTTGTGTCACATCTACTGTAGCATCATGAGCATGTATTATGACGTCACAGTATATGATGACATCATAATTAGTATGCACTATGATGTCACAATGTATTATGACGTCATAATGTATCCGCATTATGACATCACAATATATTATGAGAGCGCAATGTGCAGGTATTATGAGCAATTTCTCTTACCCCAATTTGTGTCACATCTACTGGAGCATCATGAGCATGTATTACGATGTCACAGTATATGATGACATCATAATTAGTATGCACTATAACGTCACAATGTATTATGACGTCATAATGTATCCGCATTATGACATCACAATATATTATGAGAGCGCAATTTGCAGGTATTATGAGCAATTTCTCTTACCCAATTTGGGTCACATCTACTGGAGCATCATGAGCATGTATTATGACGTCAGAGTATATGATGACATCATAATTAGTATGCACTATGACGTCACAATGTATTATGACGTCATAATGTATCCGCATTATGACATCACAGTATATTACGAGAGCGCAATTTGCAGGTACTATGAGCCATTTCTCTTACCCCAATTTGTGTCACATCTACTGGAGCATCAAGAGCATGTATTATGACGTCACAGTATATGATGACATCATAATTAGTATGCACTATGACGTCACAATGTATTATTACGTCATAATATATCCGCATTATGACATCACAATATATTATGAGAGCGCAATTTGCAGGTATTATGAGCAATTTCTCTTACCCCAATTTGTGTCACATCTACTGGAGCATCATGAGCATGTATTATGACGTCACAGTATATGATGACATCATAATTAGTATGCACTATGACGTCACAATGTATTATGACGTCATAATGTATCCGTATTATGACATCACAATATATTATGAGAGCGCAATTTGCAGGTATTATGAGCAATTTCTCTTACCCCAATTTGTGTCACATCTACTGGAGCATCATGAGCATGTATTATGACGTCACAGTATATGATGACATCATAATTAGTATGCACTATGATGTCAAAATGTATTATGACGTCATAATGTGTCCGCATTATGACATCACAGTATATTACGAGAGCGCAATTTGCAAGTACTATGAGCAATTTCTCTTACCCCAATTTGTGTCACATCTACTGGAGCATCATGAGCATGTATTATGACGTCACAGTATATGATGACATCATAATTAGTATGCACTATGACGTCACAATGTATTATGACGTCATAATGTATCCGCATTATGACATCACAATATATTATGAGAGCGCAATTTGCAGGTATTATGAGCAATTTCTCTTACCCCAATTTGTGTCACATCTACTGGAGCATCATGAGCATGTATTATGACGTCACAGTATATGATGACATCATAATTAGTATGCACTATGACGTCACAATATATTATGATGTCATAATGTATCCGCATTGTGGCATCACAATATATTATGAGAGCGCAATTTGCAGGTATTATGAGCAATTTCTCTTACCCCAATTTGTGTCACATCTACTGGAGCATCATGAGCATGTATTATGACGTCACAGTATATGATGACATCATAATTAGTATGCACTATGACGTCACAATGTATTATGACGTCATAATGTATCCGCATTATGACATCACAATATATTATGAGAGCGCAATTTGCAGGTATTATGAGCAATTTCTCTTACCCCAATTTGTGTCACATCTACTGGAGCATCATGAGCATGTATTATGACGTCACAGTATATGATGACATCATAATTAGTATGCACAATGACGTAACAATATATTATGACGTCATAATGTATCCGCATTGTGACATCACAATATATTATGAGAGCGCAATTTGCAGGTATTAAGAGCAATTTCTCTGACACCAATTTGTGTCACATCTACTGGAGCATCATGAGCATGTATTATGACGTCACAGTATATGATGACATCATAATTAGTATGCACTATGACGTCACAATGTATTATGACGTCATAATGTATCCGCGTTATGACATCACAATATATTATGAGAGCGCAATTTGCAGGTTTTATGACAAATTTCTCTTACCCCAATTTGTGTCACATATACTGTAGCATCATGAGCATGTATTATGACGTCACAGTATATGATGACATCATAATTAGTATGCACTATGACGTCACAATGTATTATGACGTCATAATGTATCCGCGTTATGACATCACAATATATTATGAGAGCGCAATTTGCAGGTTTTATGACAAATTTCTCTTACCCCAATTTGTGTCACATCTACTGTAGCATCATGAGCATGTATTATGACGTCACAGTATATGATGACATCATAATTAGTATGCACTATGATGTCACAATGTATTATGACGTCATAATGTATCCGCATTATGACATCACAATATATTATGAGAGCGCAATTTGCAGGTATTATGAGCAATTTCTCTTACCCCAATTTGTGTCACATCTACTGGAGCATCATGAGCATGTATTATGATGTCACAGTATATGATGACATCATAATTAGTATGCACTATAACGTCACAATGTATTATGACGTCATAATGTATCCGCATTATGACATCACAATATATTATGAGAGCGCAATTTGCAGGTATTATGAGCAATTTCTCTTACCCCAATTTCTGTCACATCTACTGGAGCATCATGAGCATGTATTATGACGTCACAGTATATGATGACATCATAATTAGTATGCACTATGACGTCACAATGTATTATGACGTCATAATGTATCCGCATTATGACATCACAGTATATTACGAGAGCGCAATTTGCAGGTACTATGAGCAATTTCTCTTACCCCAATTTGTGTCACATCTACTGGAGCATCATGAGCATGTATTATGACGTCACAGTATATGATGACATCATAATTAGTATGCACTATGACGTCACAATGTATTATGACGTCATAATGTATCAGCATTATGACATCACAATATATTATGAGAGCGCAATTTGCAGGTATTATGAGCAATTTCTCTTACCACAATTTGTGTCACATCTGCTGGAGCATCATGAGCATGTATTATGACGTCACAGTATATGATGACATCATAATTAGTATGCACTATGACGTCACAATATATTATGATGTCATAATGTATCCGCATTGTGACATCACAAAATATTATGAGAGCGCAATTTGCAGGTATTATGAGCAATTTCTCTTACCCCAATTTGTGTCACATCTACTGGAGCATCATGAGCATGTATTATGACGTCACAGTATATGATGACATCATAATTAGTATGCACTATGACGTCACAATGTATTATGACGTCATAATGTATCCGCATTATGACATCACAATATATTATGAGAGCGTAATTTGCAGTTATTATGAGCAATTTCTCTTACCCCAATTTGTGTCACATCTACTGGAGCATCATGAGCATGTATTATGACGTCACAGTATATGATGTCATCATAATTAGTATGCACTATAACGTCAAAATGTATTATGACGTCATAATGTGTCCGCATTATGACATCACAGTATATTACGAGAGCGCAATTTGCAGGTACTATGAGCAATTTCTCTTACCCCAATTTGTGTCACATCTACTGGAGCATCATGAGCATGTATTATGACGTCACAGTATATGATGACATCATAATTAGTATGCACTATGACGTCACAATGTATTATGACGTCATAATGTATCCGCATTATGACATCACAATATATTATGAGAGCGCAATTTGCAGGTATTATGAGCAATTTCTCTTACCCCAATTTGTGTCACATCTACTGGAGCATCATGAGCATGTATTATGACGTCACAGTATATGATGACATCATAATTAGTATGCACTATGACGTCACAATGTATTATGACGTCATAATGTATCCGTATTATGACATCACAATATATTATGAGAGCGCTATTTGCAGGTATTATGAGCAATTTCTCTTACCCCAATTTGTGTCACATCTACTGGAGCATCATGAGCATGTATTATGACGTCACAGTATATGATGACATCATAATTAGTATGCACTATGATGTCAAAATGTATTATGACGTCATAATGTGTCCACATTATGACATCACAGTATATTACGAGAGCGCAATTTGCAAGTACTATGAGCAATTTCTCTTACCCCAATTTGTGTCACATCTACTGGAGCATCATGAGCATGTATTATGACGTCACAGTATATGATGACATCATAATTAGTATGCACTATGACGTCACAATGTATTATGTCGTCATAATGTATCCGCATTATGACATCACAATATATTATGAGAGCGCAATTTGCAGGTATTATGAGCAATTTCTCTTACCCCAATTTGTGTCACATCTACTGGAGCATCATGAGCATGTATTATGACGTCACAGTATATGATGACATCATAATTAGTATGCACTATGACGTCACAATGTATTATGACGTCATATTGTATCCGCATTATGTCATCACAGTATATTACGAGAGCGCAATTTGCAGGTACTATCAGCAATTTCTCTTACCCCAATTTGTGTCACATCTACTGGAGCATCATGAGCATGTATTATGACGTCACAGTATATGATGACATCATAATTAGTATGCACTATGACATCACAATGTATTATGACGTCATAATGTATCCGCATTATGACATCACAATATTTTGTGAGAGCACAATTGGCAGGTATTATGAGCAATTTCTCTTACCACAATTTGTGTCACATCTACTGGAGCACCATGAGCATGTATTATGACATCACAGCATATGATGACATCATAACTAGTATGCACTATGACATCACAATGTATTATGACGTCATAACGTATCCGCATTATGACATCTCAATATATTATGAGAGCGCAATTAGCAGGTATTATGAGCAATTTCTCCTACCCCAATTTGTGTCACATCTACTGGAGCATCATGAGCATGTATTATGACGTCACAGTATATGATGACATCATAATTAGTATGCACTATGACGTCACAATATATTATGACGTCATAATGTTTCCGCATTATGACATCCCAATATATTATGAGAGCGCAATTTGCAGGCATTATGAACAATTTCTCTTACCTCAATTTGTGTCAGATCTACTGGGGCATCATGAGCATGTATTATGACGTCAAAATATATGATGACATCATAATTAGTATGCACTATGACGTCACAATGTATTATGACGTCATAATGTATCAGCATTATGACATCACAATATATTATGAGAGCGCAATTTGCAGGTATTATGAGCAATTTCTCTTACCCCAATTTGTGTCACATCTACTGGAGCATCATGAGCATGTATTATGACGTCACAGTATATGATGACATCATAATTAGTATGCACAATGACGTAACAATATATTATGACGTCATAATGTATCCGCATTGTGACATCACAATATATTATGAGAGCGCAATTTGCAGGTATTATGTGAAATTTCTCTTACCCCAATTTGTGTCACATCTACTGGAGCATCATGAGCATGTATTATGACGTCACAGTATATGATGACATCATAATTAGTATGCACTATGACGTCACAATGTATTATGACGTCATAATGTATCCGCGTTATGACATCACAATATATTATGAGAGCGCAATTTGCAGGTTTTATGACAAATTTCTCTTACCCCAATTTGTGTCACATCTACTGTAGCATCATGAGCATGTATTATGACGTCACAATATATGATGACATCATAATTAGTATGCACTATGATGTCACAATGTATTATGACGTCATAATGTATCCGCATTATGACATCACAATATATTATGAGAGCGCAATTTGCAGGTATTATGAGCAATTTCTCTTACCCCAATTTGTGTCACATCTACTGGAGCATCATGAGCATGTATTATGACGTCACAGTATATGATGACATCATAATTAGTATGCACTATGACGTCACAATGTATTATGACGTCATAATGTATCCGCATTATGACATCACAATATATTATGAGAGCGCAATTTGCAGTTATTATGAGCAATTTCTCTTACCCCAATTATTGTCACATCTACTGGAGCATCATGAGCATGTATTATGACGTCACAGTATATGATGACATCATAATTAGTATGCACTATGACGTCAAAATGTATTATGACGTCATAATGTGTCCGCATTATGACATCACAGTATAATACGAGAGCGCAATTTGCAGGTACTATGAGCAATTTCTCTTACCCCAATTTGTGTCACATCTACTGGAGCATCATGAGCATGTATTATGACGTCACGGTATATGATGACATCATAATTAGTATGCACTATGACGTCACAATGTATTATGACGTCATAATGTATCCGCATTATGACATCACAATATATTATGAGAGCGCAATTCATCATAATTAGTATGCACTATGACGTCACAATGTATTATGACGTCATAATGTATCCGCATTATGACATCACAATATATTATGAGAGCGCAATTTGCAGGTATTATGAGCAATTTCTCTTACCCCAATTTGTGTCACTTCTACTGGAGCAACATGAGCATGTATTATGACGTCACAGTATATGATGACATCATAATTAGTATGCACTATGACGTCACAATATATTATGACGTCATAATGTATCCGCATTGTGGCATCACAATATATTATGAGAGCGCAATTTGCAGGTATTATGAGCAATTTCTCTTACCCCAATTTGTGTCACATCTACTGGAGCATCATGAGCATGTATTATAACGTCACAGTATATGATGACATCATAATTAGTATGCACTATGACGTCACAATGTATTATGACGTCATAATGTATCCGCATTATGACATCACAATATATTATGAGAGCGCAATTTGCAGGTATTATGAGCAATTTCTCTTACCCCAATTTGTGTCACATCTGCTGGAGCATCATGAGCATGTATTATGACGTCACAGTATATGATGACATCATAATTAGTATGCACTATGACGTCACAATATATTATGATGTCGTAATGTATCCGCATTGTGACATCACAATATATTATGAGAGCGCAATTTGCAGGTATTATGAGCAATTTCTCCTACCCCAATTTGTGTCACATCTACTGGAGCATCATGAGCATGTATTATGACGTCACAGTATATGATGACATCATAATTAGTATGCACTATGACGTCACAATGTATTATGACGTCATAATGTATCCGCATTATGACATCACAGTATATTACGAGTGCGCAATTTGCAGGTACTATGAGCAATTTCTCTTACCCCAATTTGTGTCACATCTACTGGAGCATCATGAGCATGTATTATGACGTCACAGTATATGATGACATCATAATTAGTATGCACTATGACGTCACAATGTATTATGACGTCATAATATATCCGCACTATGACATCACAATATATTATGAGAGCGCAATTTGCAGGTATTATGAGCAATTTCTCTTACCCCAATTTGTGTCACATCTACTGGAGCATCATGAGCATGTATTATGACGTCACAGTATATGATGTCATCATAATTAGTATGCACTATGACGTCAAAATGTATTATGACGTCATAATGTGTCCGCATTATGACATCACAGTATATTACGAGAGCGCAATTTGCAGGTACTATGAGCAATTTCTCTTACCCCAATTTGTGTCACATCTACTGGAGGATCATGAGCATGTATTATGACGTCACAGTATATGATGACATCATAATTAGTATGCACTATGACGTCACAATGTATTATGACGTCATAATGTATCCGCATTATGACATCACAATATATTATGAGAGCGCAATTTTCAGGTATTATGAGCAATTTCTCTTACCCCAATTTGTGTCACATCTACTGGAGCATCATGAGCATGTATTATGACGTCACAGTATATGATGACATCATAATTAGTATGCACTATGACGTCACAATGTATTATGACGTCATAATGTATCCGTATTATGACATCACAATATATTATGAGAGCGCTATTTGCAGGTATTATGAGCAATTTCTCTTACCCCAATTTGTGTCACATCTACTGGAGCATCATGAGCATGTATTATGACGTCACAGTATATGATGACATCATAATTAGTATGCACTATGATGTCAAAATGTATTATGACGTCATAATGTGTCCACATTATGACATCACAGTATATTACGAGAGCGCAATTTGCAGGTACTATGAGCAATTTCTCTTACCCCAATTTGTGTCACGTCTACTGGAGCATCATGAGCATGTATTATGACGTCACAGTATATGATGACATCATAATTATTATGAACTATGACGTCAAAATGTATTATGACGTCATAATGTATCCGCATTATGACATCACAATATATTATGAGAGCGCAATTTGCAGGTATTATGAGCAATTTCTCTTACCCCAATTTGTGTCACATCTACTGGAGCATCATGAGCATGTATTATGACGTCACAGTATATGATGACATCATAATTAGTATGCACTATGACGTCACAATGTATTATGACGTCATATTGTATCCGCATTATGTCATCACAGTATATTACGTGTGCGCAATTTGCAGGTACTATCAGCAATTTCTCTTACCCCAATTTGTGTCACATCTACTGGAGCATCATGAGCATGTATTATGACGTCACAGTATATGATGACATCATAATTAGTATGCACTATGACATCACAATGTATTATGACGTCATAATGTATCCGCATTATGACATCACAATATTTTGTGAGAGCACAATTTGCAGGTATTATGAGCAATTTCTCTTACCACAATTTGTGTCACATCTACTGGAGCACAATGAGCATGTATTATGACATCACAGCATATGATGACATCATAACTAGTATGCACTATGACATCACAATGTATTATGACGTGATAACGTATCCGCATTATGACATCTCAATATATTATGAGAGCGCAATTAGCAGGTATTATGAGCAATTTCTCCTATCCCAATTTGTGTCACATCTACTGGAGCATCATGAGCATGTATTATGACGTCACAGTATATGATGACATCATAATTATTATGCACTATGACGTCACAATATATTATGACGTCATAATGTTTCCGCATTATGACATCCCAATATATTATGAGAGCGCAATTTGCAGGCATTATGAACAATTTCTCTTACCTCAATTTCTGTCAGATCTACTGGGGCATCATGAGCATGTATTATGACGTCACAGTATATGATGACATCATAATTAGTATGCACTATGACGTCACAATGTATTATGACGTCATAATGTATCAGCATTATGACATCACAATATATTATGAGAGCGCAATTTGCAGGTATTATGAGCAATTTCTCTTACCCCAATTTGTGTCACATCTACTGGAGCATCATGAGCATGTATTATGACGTCACAGTATATGATGACATCATAATTAGTATGCACAATGACGTAACAATATATTATGACGTCATAATGTATCCGCATTGTGACATCACAATATATTATGAGAGCGCAATTTGCAGGTATTATGTGAAATTTCTCTTACCCCAATTTGTGTCACATCTACTGGAGCATCATGAGCATGTATTATGACGTCACAGTATATGATGACATCATAATTAGTATGCACTATGACGTCACAATGTATTATGACGTCATAATGCATCCGCGTTATGACATCACAATATATTATGAGAGCGCAATTTGCAGGTTTTATGACAAATTTCTCTTACCCCAATTTGTGTCACATCTACTGTAGCATCATGAGCATGTATTATGACGTCACAGTATATGATGACATCATAATTAGTATGCACTATGATGTCACAATGTATTATGACGTCATAATGTATCCGCATTATGACATCACAATATATTATGAGAGCGCAATGTGCAGGTATTATGAGCAATTTCTCTTACCCCAATTTGTGTCACATCTACTGGAGCATCATGAGCATGTATTATGATGTCACAGTATATGATGACATCATAATTAGTATGCACTATAACGTCACAATGTATTATGACGTCATAATGTATCCGCATTATGACATCACAATATATTATGAGAGCGCAATTTGCAGGTATTATGAGCAATTTCTCTTACCCAATTTGGGTCACATCTACTGGAGCATCATGAGCATGTATTATGACGTCAGAGTATATGATGACATCATAATTAGTATGCACTATGACGTCACAATGTATTATGACGTCATAATGTATCCGCATTATGACATCACAGTATATTACGAGAGCGCAATTTGCAGGTACTATGAGCAATTTCTCTTACCCCAATTTGTGTCACATCTACTGGAGCATCAAGAGCATGTATTATGACGTCACAGTATATGATGACATCATAATTAGTATGCACTATGACGTCACAATGTATTATTACGTCATAATATATCCGCATTATGACATCACAATATATTATGAGAGCGCAATTTGCAGGTATTATGAGCAATTTCTCTTACCCCAATTTGTGTCACATCTACTGGAGCATCATGAGCATGTATTATGACGTCACAGTATATGATGACATCATAATTAGTATGCACTATGACGTCACAATGTATTATGACGTCATAATGTATCCGTATTATGACATCACAATATATTATGAGAGCGCAATTTGCAGGTATTATGAGCAATTTCTCTTACCCCAATTTGTGTCACATCTACTGGAGCATCATGAGCATGTATTATGACGTCACAGTATATGATGACATCATAATTAGTATGCACTATGATGTCAAAATGTATTATGACGTCATAATGTGTCCGCATTATGACATCACAGTATATTACGAGAGCGCAATTTGCAAGTACTATGAGCAATTTCTCTTACCCCAATTTGTGTCACATCTACTGGAGCATCATGAGCATGTATTATGACATCACAGTATATGATGACATCATAATTAGTATGCACTATGACGTCACAATGTATTATGACGTCATAATGTATCCGCATTATGACATCACAATATATTATGAGAGCGCAATTTGCAGGTATTATGAGCAATTTCTCTTACCCCAATTTGTGTCACATCTACTGGAGCATCATGAGCATGTATTATGACGTCACAGTATATGATGACATCATAATTAGTATGCACTATGACGTCACAATATATTATGATGTCATAATGTATCCGCATTGTGGCATCACAATATATTATGAGAGCGCAATTTGCAGGTATTATGAGCAATTTCTCTTACCCCAATTTGTGTCACATCTACTGGAGCATCATGAGCATGTATTATGACGTCACAGTATATGATGACATCATAATTAGTATGCACTATGACGTCACAATGTATTATGACGTCATAATGTATCCGCATTATGACATCACAATATATTATGAGAGCGCAATTTGCAGGTATTATGAGCAATTTCTCTTACCCCAATTTGTGTCACATCTACTGGAGCATCATGAGCATGTATTATGACGTCACAGTATATGATGACAACATAATTAGTATGCACAATGACGTAACAATATATTATGACGTCATAATGTATCCGCATTGTGACATCACAATATATTATGAGAGCGCAATTTGCAGGTATTAAGAGCAATTTCTCTGACACCAATTTGTGTCACATCTACTGGAGCATCATGAGCATGTATTATGACGTCACAGTATATGATGACATCATAATTAGTATGCACTATGACGTCACAATGTATTATGACGTCATAATGTATCCGCGTTATGACATCACAATATATTATGAGAGCGCAATTTGCAGGTTTTATGACAAATTTCTCTTACCCCAATTTGTGTCACATATACTGTAGCATCATGAGCATGTATTATGACGTCACAGTATATGATGACATCATAATTAGTATGCACTATGACGTCACAATGTATTATGACGTCATAATGTATCCGCGTTATGACATCACAATATATTATGAGAGCGCAATTTGCAGGTTTTATGACAAATTTCTCTTACCCCAATTTGTGTCACATCTACTGTAGCATCATGAGCATGTATTATGACGTCACAGTATATGATGACATCATAATTAGTATGCACTATGATGTCACAATGTATTATGACGTCATAATGTATCCGCATTATGACATCACAATATATTATGAGAGCGCAATTTGCAGGTATTATGAGCAATTTCTCTTACCCCAATTTGTGTCACATCTACTGGAGCATCATGAGCATGTATTATGATGTCACAGTATATGATGACATCATAATTAGTATGCACTATAACGTCACAATGTATTATGACGTCATAATGTATCCGCATTATGACATCACAATATATTATGAGAGCGCAATTTGCAGGTATTATGAGCAATTTCTCTTACCCCAATTTCTGTCACATCTACTGGAGCATCATGAGCATGTATTATGACGTCACAGTATATGATGACATCATAATTAGTATGCACTATGACGTCACAATGTATTATGACGTCATAATGTATCCGCATTATGACATCACAGTATATTACGAGAGCGCAATTTGCAGGTACTATGAGCAATTTCTCTTACCCCAATTTGTGTCACATCTACTGGAGCATCATGAGCATGTATTATGACGTCACAGTATATGATGACATCATAATTAGTATGCACTATGACGTCACAATGTATTATGACGTCATAATGTATCAGCATTATGACATCACAATATATTATGAGAGCGCAATTTGCAGGTATTATGAGCAATTTCTCTTACCCCAATTTGTGTCACATCTGCTGGAGCATCATGAGCATGTATTATGACGTCACAGTATATGATGACATCATAATTAGTATGCACTATGACGTCACAATATATTATGATGTCATAATGTATCCGCATTGTGACATCACAATATATTATGAGAGCGCAATTTGCAGGTATTATGAGCAATTTCTCTTACCCCAATTTGTGTCACATCTACTGGAGCATCATGAGCATGTATTATGACGTCACAGTATATGATGACATCATAATTAGTATGCACTATGACGTCACAATGTATTATGACGTCATAATGTATCCGCATTATGACATCACAATATATTATGAGAGCGTAATTTGCAGTTATTATGAGCAATTTCTCTTACCCCAATTTGTGTCACATCTACTGGAGCATCATGAGCATGTATTATGACGTCACAGTATATGATGTCATCATAATTAGTATGCACTATAACGTCAAAATGTATTATGACGTCATAATGTGTCCGCATTATGACATCACAGTATATTACGAGAGCGCAATTTGCAGGTACTATGAGCAATTTCTCTTACCCCAATTTGTGTCACATCTACTGGAGCATCATGAGCATGTATTATGACGTCACAGTACATGATGACATCATAATTAGTATGCACTATGACGTCACAATGTATTATGACGTCATAATGTATCCGCATTATGACATCACAATATATTATGAGAGCGCAATTTGCAGGTATTATGAGCAATTTCTCTTACCCCAATTTGTGTCACATCTACTGGAGCATCATGAGCATGTATTATGACGTCACAGTATATGATGACATCATAATTAGTATGCACTATGACGTCACAATGTATTATGACGTCATAATGTATCCGTATTATGACATCACAATATATTATGAGAGCGCTATTTGCAGGTATTATGAGCAATTTCTCTTACCCCAATTTGTGTCACATCTACTGGAGCATCATGAGCATGTATTATGACGTCACAGTATATGATGACATCATAATTAGTATGCACTATGATGTCAAAATGTATTATGACGTCATAATGTGTCCACATTATGACATCACAGTATATTACGAGAGCGCAATTTGCAAGTACTATGAGCAATTTCTCTTACCCCAATTTGTGTCACATCTACTGGAGCATCATGAGCATGTATTATGACGTCACAGTATATGATGACATCATAATTAGTATGCACTATGACGTCACAATGTATTATGTCGTCATAATGTATCCGCATTATGACATCACAATATATTATGAGAGCGCAATTTGCAGGTATTATGAGCAATTTCTCTTACCCCAATTTGTGTCACATCTACTGGAGCATCATGAGCATGTATTATGACGTCACAGTATATGATGACATCATAATTAGTATGCACTATGACGTCACAATGTATTATGACGTCATATTGTATCCGCATTATGTCATCACAGTATATTACGAGAGCGCAATTTGCAGGTACTATCAGCAATTTCTCTTACCCCAATTTGTGTCACATCTACTGGAGCATCATGAGCATGTATTATGACGTCACAGTATATGATGACATCATAATTAGTATGCACTATGACATCACAATGTATTATGATGTCATAATGTATCCGCATTATGACATCACAATATTTTGTGAGAGCACAATTGGCAGGTACTATGAGCAATTTCTCTTACCCCAATTTGTGTCACATCTACTGGAGCACCATGAGCATGTATTATGACATCACAGCATATGATGACATCATAACTAGTATGCACTATGACATCACAATGTATTATGACGTCATAACGTATCCGCATTATGACATCTCAATATATTATGAGAGCGCAATTAGCAGGTATTATGAGCAATTTCTCCTACCCCAATTTGTGTCACATCTACTGGAGCATCATGAGCATGTATTATGACGTCACAGTATATGATGACATCATAATTAGTATGCACTATGACGTCACAATATATTATGACGTCATAATGTTTCCGCATTATGACATCCCAATATATTATGAGAGCGCAATTTGCAGGCATTATGAACAATTTCTCTTACCTCAATTTGTGTCAGATCTACTGGGGCATCATGAGCATGTATTATGACGTCAAAATATATGATGACATCATAATTAGTATGCACTATGACGTCACAATGTATTATGACGTCATAATGTATCAGCATTATGACATCACAATATATTATGAGAGCGCAATTTGCAGGTATTATGAGCAATTTCTCTTACCCCAATTTGTGTCACATCTACTGGAGCATCATGAGCATGTATTATGACGTCACAGTATATGATGACATCATAATTAGTATGCACAATGACGTAACAATATATTATGACGTCATAATGTATCCGCATTGTGACATCACAATATATTATGAGAGCGCAATTTGCAGGTATTATGTGAAATTTCTCTTACCCCAATTTGTGTCACATCTACTGGAGCATCATGAGCATGTATTATGACGTCACAGTATATGATGACATCATAATTAGTATGCACTATGACGTCACAATGTATTATGACGTCATAATGTATCCGCGTTATGACATCACAATATATTATGAGAGCGCAATTTGCAGGTTTTATGACAAATTTCTCTTACCCCAATTTGTGTCACATCTACTGTAGCATCATGAGCATGTATTATGACGTCACAATATATGATGACATCATAATTAGTATGCACTATGATGTCACAATGTATTATGACGTCATAATGTATCCGCATTATGACATCACAATATATTATGAGAGCGCAATTTGCAGGTATTATGAGCAATTTCTCTTACCCCAATTTGTGTCACATCTACTGGAGCATCATGAGCATGTATTATGATGTCACAGTATATGATGACATCATAATTAGTATGCACTATAACGTCACAATGTATTATGACGTCATAATGTATCCGCATTATGACATCACAATATATTATGAGAGCGCAATTTGCAGGTATTATGAGCAATTTCTCTTACCCCAATTTGTGTCACATCTACTGGAGCATCATGAGCATGTATTATGACGTCACAGTATATGATGACATCATAATTAGTATGCACTATGACGTCACAATGTATTATGACGTCATAATGTATCCGCATTATGACATCACAGTATATTACGAGAGCGCAATTTGCAGGTACTATGAGCAATTTCTCTTACCCCAATTTGTGTCACATCTACTGGAGCATCATGAGCATGTATTATGACGTCACAGTATATGATGACATCATAATTAGTATGCACTATGACGTCACAATGTATTATGACGTCATAATATATCCGCATTATGACATCACAATATATTATGAGAGCGCAATTTGCAGGTATTATGAGCAATTTCTCTTACCCCAATTTGTGTCACATCTACAGGAGCATCATGAGCATGTATTATGACGTCACAGCATATGATGACATCATAATTAGTATGCACAATGACGTAACAATATATTATGACGTCATAATGTATCAGCATTATGACATCACAATATATAATGAGAGCGCAATTTGCAGGTATTATGAGCAATTTCTCTTACCCCAATTTGTGTCACATCTGCTGGAGCATCATGAGCATGTATTATGACGTCACAGTATATGATGACATCATAATTAGTATGCACTATGACGTCACAATATATTATGATGTCATAATGTATCCGCATTGTGACATCACAATATATTATGAGAGCGCAATTTGCAGGTATTATGAGCAATTTCTCTTACCCCAATTTGTGTCACATCTACTGGAGCCTCATGAGCATGTATTATGACGTCACAGTATATGATGACATCATAATTAGTATGCACTATGACGTCACAATGTATTATGACGTCATAATGTATCCGAATTATGACATCACAATATATTATGAGAGCGCAATTTGCAGTTATTATGAGCAATTTCTCTTACCCCAATTTTTGTCACATCTACTGGAGCATCATGAGCATGTATTATGACGTCACAGTATATGATGACATCATAATTAGTATGCACCATGACGTCAAAATGTATTATGACGTCATAATGTGTCCGCATTATGACATCACAGTATAATACGAGAGCGCAATTTGCAGGTACTATGAGCAATTTCTCTTACCCCAATTTGTGTCACATCTACTGGAGCATCATGAGCATGTATTATGACGTCACAGTATATGATGACATCATAATTAGTATGCACTATGACGTCACAATGTATTATGACGTCATAATGTATCCGCATTATGACATCACAATATATTATGAGAGCGCAATTTGCAGGTATTATGAGCAATTTCTCTTACCACAATTTGTGTCACATCTACTGGAGCATCATGAGCATGTATTATGACGTCACAGTATATGATGACATCATAATTAGTATGCACTATGACGTCACAATGTATTATGACGTCATAATGTATCCGTATTATGACATCACAATAGATTATGAGAGCGCAATTTGCAGGTATTATGAGCAATTTCTCTTACCCCAATTTGTGTCACATCTACTGGAGCATCATGAGCATGTATTATGACGTCACAGTATATGATGAAATCATAATTAGTATGCACTATGATGTCAAAATGTATTATGACGTCATAATGTGTCCGCATTATGACATCACAGTATATTACGAGAGCGCAATTTGCAAGTAATATGAGCAATTTCTCTTACCCCAATTTGTGTCACATCTACTGGAGCATCATGAGCATGTATTATGACGTCACAGTATATGATGACATCATAATTAGTATGCACTATGATGTCACAATGTATTATGACGTCATAATGTATCCGCATTATGACATCACAATGTATTATGAGAGCGCAATTTGCAGGTATTATGAGCAATTTCTCTTACACCAATTTGTGTCACATCTACTGGAGCATCATGAGCATGTATTATGACGTCACAGTATATGATGACATCATAATTAGTATGCACTATGACGTCACAATATATTATGACGTCATAATGTATCCGCATTGTGGCATCACAATATATTATGAGAGCGCAATTTGCAGGTATTATGAGCAATTTCTCTTACCCCAATTTGTGTCACATCTACTGGAGCATCATGAGCATGTATTATGACGTCACAGTATATGATGACATCATAATTAGTATGCACTATGACGTCACAATGTATTATGACGTCATAATGTATCCGCATTATGACATCACAATATATTATGAGAGCGCAATTTGCAGGTATTATGAGCAATTTCTCTTACCCCAATTTGTGTCACATCTACTGGAGCATCATGAGCATGTATTATGACGTCACAGTATATGATGACATCATAATTAGTATGCACTATGACGTCACAATGTATTATGACGTCATAATATATTCGCATTATGACATCACAATATATTATGAGAGCGCAATTTGCAGGTATTATGAGCAATTTCTCTTACCCCAATTTGTGTCACATCTACTGGAGCATCATGAGCATGTATTATGACGTCACAGTATATGATGACATCATAATTAGTATGCACTATGACGTCACAATGTATTATGACGTCATAATGTATCCGCATTATGACATCACAATATATTATGAGAGCGCAATTTGCAGGTATTATGAGCAATTTCTCTTACCCCAATTTGTGTCACATCTACTGGAGCATCATGAGCATGTATTATGACGTCACAGTATATGATGACATCATAATTAGTATGCACTATGACGTCACAATGTATTATGACGTCATAATGTATCCGCATTATGACATCACAGTATATTACGAGAGCGCAATTTGCAGGTATTATGAGCAATTTCTCTTACCCCAATTTGTGTCACATCTACTGGAGCATCATGAGCATGTATTATGACGTCACAGTATATGATGACATCATAATTAGTATGCACTATGACGTCACAATGTATTATGACGTCATAATGAATCCGTATTATGACATCACAATATATTATGAGAGGGCAATTTGCAGGTATTATGAGCAATTTCTCTTACCCCAATTTGTGTCACATCTACAGGAGCATCATGAGCATGTATTATGACGTCACAGTATATGATGACTTCATAATTAGTATGCACTATGATGTCAAAATGTATTATGACGTCATAATGTGTCCGCATTATGACATCACAGTATATTACGAGAGCGCAATTTGCAAGTACTATGAGCAATTTCTCTTACCCCAATTTGTGTCACATCTACTGGAGCATCATGAGCATGTATTATGACGTCACAGTATATGATGACATCATAATTAGTATGCACTATGACGTCACAATATATTATGACGTCATAATGTATCCGCATTGTGGCATCACAATATATTATGAGAGCGCAATTTGCAGGTATTATGAGCAATTTCTCTTACCCCAATTTGTGTCACATCTCCTGGAACATCATGAGCATGTATTATGACGTCACAGTATATGATGACATCATAATTAGTATGCACTATGACGTCACAATGTATTATGACGTCATAATGTATCCGCATTATGACATCACAATATATTATGATAGCGCAATTTGCAGGTATTAAGAGCAATTTCTCTTACCCCAATTTGTGTCACATCTACTGGAGCATCATGAGCATGTATTATGACGTCACAGTATATGATGACATCATAATTAGTATGCACTATGATGTCACAGTGTATTATGACGTCATAATGTATCCGCATTATGACATCACAGTATATTATGAGAGCGCAATTTGCAGGTATTATGAGCAATTTCTCTTACCCCAATTTGTGTCACATCTACTGGAGCACCATGAGCATGTATTATGATGTCACAGTATATGATGACATCATAATTAGTATGCACTATAACGTCACAATGTATTATGACGTCATAATGTATCAGCATTATGACATCACAATATATTATGACAGCGCAATTTGCAGGTATTATGAGCAATTTCTCTTACCCCAATTTCTGTCACATCTACTGGAGCATCATGAGCATGTATTATGACGTCACAGTATATGATGACATCATAATTAGTATGCACTATGACGTCACAATGTATTATGACGTCATAATGTATCCGCATTATGACATCACAGTATATTACGAGAGCGCAATTTGCAGGTACTATGAGCAATTTCTCTTACCCCAATTTGTGTCACATCTACTGGAGCATCATGAGCATGTATTATGATGTCACAGTATATGATGACATCATAATTAGTATGCACTATGACGTCACAATGTATTATGACGTCATAATATATCCGCATTATGACATCACAATATATTATGAGAGCGCAATTTGCAGGTATTATGAGCAATTTCTCTTACCCCAATTTGTGTCACATCTACTGGAGCATCATGAGCATGTATTATGACGTCACAGTTTATGATGACATCATAATTAGTATGCACTATGACGTCACAATGTATTATGACGTCATAATGTATCAGCATTATGACATCACAATATATTATGAGAGCGCAATTTGCAGGTATTATGAGCAATTTCTCTTACCCCAATTTGTGTCACATCTGCTGGAGCATCATGAGCATGTATTATGACGTCACAGTATATGATGACATCATAATTAGTATGCACTATGACGTCACAATATATTATGATGTCATAATGTATCCGTATTGTGACATCACAATATATTATGAGAGCGCAATTTGCAGGTATTATGAGCAATTTCTCTTACCCCAATTTGTGTCACATCTACTGGAGCATCATGAGCATGTATTATGACGTCACAGTATATGATGACATCATAACTAGTATGCACTATGACGTCACAATGTATTATGACGTCATAATGTATCCGCATTATGACATCACAATATATTATGAGAGCGCAATTTGCAGTTATTATGAGCAATTTCTCTTACCCCAATTTGTGTCACATCTACTGGAGCATCATGAGCATGTATTATGACGTCACAGTATATGATGTCATCATAATTAGTATGCACTATGACGTCAAAATGTATTATGACGTCATAATGTGTCCGCATTATGACATCACAGTATATTACGAGAGCGCAATTTGCAGGTACTATGAGCAATTTCTCTTACCCCAATTTGTGTCACATCTACTGGAGCATCATGAGCATGTATTATGACGTCACAGTATATGATGACATCATAATTAGTATGCACTATGACGTCACAATGTATTATGACGTCATAATGTATCCGCATTATGACATCACAATATATTATGAGAGCGCAATTTGCAGGTATTATGAGCAATTTCTCTTACCACAACTTGTGTCACATCTACTGGAGCATCATGAGCATGTATTATGACGTCACAGTATATGATGACATCATAATTAGTATGCACTATGACGTCACAATGTATTATGACGTCATAATGTATCCGTATTATGACATCACAATATATTATGAGAGCGCAATTTGCAGGTATTATGAGCAATTTCTCTTACCCCAATTTGTGTCACATCTACTGGAGCATCATGAGCATGTATTATGACGTCACAGTATATGATGACATCATAATTAGTATGCACTATGATGTCAAAATGTATTATGACGTCATAATGTGTCCACATTATGACATCACAGTATATTACGAGAGCGCAATTTGCAAGTACTATGAGCAATTTCTCTTACCCCAATTTGTGTCACATCTACTGGAGCATCATGAGCATGTATTATGACGTCACAGTATAGGATGACATCATAATTAGTATGCACTATGACGTCACAATATATTATGACGTCATAATGTATCCGCATTATGACATCACAGTATTTTGTGAGAGCAGAATTTGCAGGTATTATGAGCAATTTCTCTTACCCCAATTTGTGTCACAACTACTGGAGCACCATGAGCATGTATTATCACATCACAGCATATGATGACATCATAACTAGTATGCACTATGACATCACAATGTATTATGACGTCATAATGTTTCCGCATTATGACATCACAATATATTATGAGAGCGCAATTTGCAGGCATTATGAGCAATTTCTGTTACCTCAATTTGTGTCAGATCTACTGGAGCATCATGAGCATGTATTATGACGTTACAATATATGATGACATCATAATTAGTATGCACTATGACGTCACAATGTATTATGACGTCATAATGTATCTGCATTATGACATCACAATATATTATGAGAGCACAATTTGCAGGTTTTATGACCAATTTCGCTTACCCCAATTTGTGTCACATTTACTGGAGCATCATGAGCATGTATTATGATGTCACAGTATATGATGACATCATAATTAGTATGCACTATGACGTCACAATGTACGATGAAGTCATAATGTATCCGCATTATGACATCACAATATATTACGAGAGCGCAATTTGCAGCTATTATGAGCAAATTCTCTTACCCCAATTTGTGTCACATCTACTGGAGCATCATGAGCATGTATTATGACATCACAGTATATGATGACATCATAATTAGTATGCACTATGACGTCACAATGTATTATGACGTCATAATGTATCCGCATTATGACATCACAATATTTTGTGAGAGCACAATATGCAGGTATTATGAGCAATTTCTCTTACCCCAATTTGTGTCACATGTACTGGAGCACCATGAGCATGTATTATGACATCACAGCATATGATGACATCATAACTAGTATGCACTATGACATCACAATGTATTATGACGTCATAATGTATCCGCATTATGACATCACAATATATTATGAGAGCGCAATTTCCAGGCATTATGAGCAATTTCTCTTACCTCAATTTGTGTCAGATCTACTGGAGCACCATGTGCATGTATTATGACGTCACAATATATGATGACATCATAATTAGTATGCACTATGACGTCGCAATGTATTATGACGTCATAACGTATCCGCATTATGACATCACAATATATTATGAGAGTGCAATTTGCAGGTATTATGAGCAATGTCTCTTACCCCAATTTGTGTCACATCACCTGGAGCATCATGAGCATGTATGATGACGTCACAGTATATGATGACATCATAATTAGTATGCACTATGACGTCACAATGTAATATGACGTCATAATGTTTCCGCATTATGACATCCCAATATATTATGAGAGCGCAATTTACAGGTATTATGAGAAATTTCTCTTACCCCAATTTGTGTCACATCTACTGGAGCATCATGAGCATGTATTATGACGTCACAGTATATGATGACATCATAATTAGTATGCACTATGACGTCACAATGTATTATGACGTCATAATGTATCCGCATTATGACATCACAATATATTATGAGAGCGCAATTTGCAGGTATTATGAGCAATTTCTCTTACCCCAATTTGTGTCACATCTACTGGAGCATCATGAGCATGTATTATGACGTCACAGTATATGATGACATCATAATTAGTATGCACTATGACGTCACAATGTATTATGACGTCATAATGTATCCGCATTATGACATCACAGTATATTACGAGAGCGCAATTTGCAGGTACTATGAGCAATTCTCTTACCCCAATTTGTGTCACATCTACTGGAGCATCATGAGCATGTATTATGATGTCACAGTATATGATGACATCATAATTAGTATGCAGTATGACATCACAATGTATTATGACGTCATAATGTATCCGCATTACGACATCACAGTATTTTGTGAGAGCAGAATTTGCAGGTATGATGAGCAATTTCTCTTACCCCAATTTGTGTCACAACTACTGGAGCACCATGAGCATGTATTATCACATCACAGCATATGATGACATCATAACTAGTATGCACTATGACATCACAATGTATTATGACGTCATAATGTTTCCGCATTATGACATCACAATATATTATGAGAGCGCAATTTGCAGGCATTATGAGCAATTTCTGTTACCTCAATTTGTGTCAGATCTACTGGAGCATCATGAGCATGTATTATGACGTTACAATATATGATGACATCATAATTAGTATGCACTATGACGTCACAATGTATTATGACGTCATAATGTATCTGCATTATGACATCACAATATATTATGAGAGCACAATTTGCAGGTTTTATGACCAATTTCGCTTACCCCAATTTGTGTCACATTTACTGGAGCATCATGAGCATGTATTATGATGTCACAGTATATGATGACATCATAATTAGTATGCACTATGACGTCACAATGTACGATGAAGTCATAATGTATCCGCATTATGACATCACAATATATTACGAGAGCGCAATTTGCAGCTATTATGAGCAAATTCTCTTACCCCAATTTGTGTCACATCTACTGGAGCATCATGAGCATGTATTATGACATCACAGTATATGATGACATCATAATTAGTATGCACTATGACGTCACAATGTATTATGACGTCATAATGTATCCGCATTATGACATCACAATATTTTGTGAGAGCACAATATGCAGGTATTATGAGCAATTTCTCTTACCCCAATTTGTGTCACATGTACTGGAGCACCATGAGCATGTATTATGACATCACAGCATATGATGACATCATAACTAGTATGCACTATGACATCACAATGTATTATGACGTCATAATGTATCCGCATTATGACATCACAATATATTATGAGAGCGCAATTTCCAGGCATTATGAGCAATTTCTCTTACCTCAATTTGTGTCAGATCTACTGGAGCACCATGTGCATGTATTATGACGTCACAATATATGATGACATCATAATTAGTATGCACTATGACGTCGCAATGTATTATGACGTCATAACGTATCCGCATTATGACATCACAATATATTATGAGAGCGCAATTTGCAGGTATTATGAGCAATGTCTCTTACCCCAATTTGTGTCACATCTACTGGAGCATCATGAGCATGTATGATGACGTCACAGTATATGATGACATCATAATTAGTATGCACTATGACGTCACAATGTAATATGACGTCATAATGTTTCCGCATTATGACATCCCAATATATTATGAGAGCGCAATTTACAGGTATTATGAGAAATTTCTCTTACCCCAATTTGTGTCACATCTACTGGAGCATCATGAGCATGTATTATGACGTCACAGTATATGATGACATCATAATTAGTATGCACTATGACGTCACAATGTATTATGACGTCATAATGTATCCGCATTATGACATCACAATATATTATGAGAGCGCAATTTGCAGGTATTATGAGCAATTTCTCTTACCCCAATTTGTGTCACATCTACTGGAGCATCATGAGCATGTATTATGACGTCACAGTATATGATGACATCATAATTAGTATGCACTATGACGTCACAATGTATTATGACGTCATAATGTATCCGCATTATGACATCACAGTATATTACGAGAGCGCAATTTGCAGGTACTATGAGCAATTCTCTTACCCCAATTTGTGTCACATCTACTGGAGCATCATGAGCATGTATTATGATGTCACAGTATATGATGACATCATAATTAGTATGCAGTATGACATCACAATGTATTATGACGTCATAATGTATCCGCATTACGACATCACAGTATTTTGTGAGAGCAGAATTTGCAGGTATGATGAGCAATTTCTCTTACCCCAATTTGTGTCACATCTACTGGAGCACCATGAGCATGTATTATCACATCACAGCATATGATGACATCATAATTAGTATGCACTATGACATCACAATGTATTATGACGTCATAATGTTTCCGCATTATGACATCACAATATATTATGAGAGCGCAATTTGCAGGCATTATGAGCAATTTCTCTTACCTCAATTTGTGTCAGATCTACTGGAGCATCATGAGCATGTATTATGACGTCACAATATATGATGACATCATAATTAGTATGCACTATGACGTCACAATGTATTATGACGTCATAATATATCCGCATTATGACATCACAATATATTATGAGAGCACAATTTGCAGGTTTTATGACCAATTTCGCTTACCACAATTTGTGTCACATTTACTGGAGTATCATGAGCATGTATTATGATGTCACAGTATATGATGACATCATAATTAGTATGCACTATGACGTCACAATGTACTATGACGTCATAATGTATCCGCATTATGACATCACAATATATTACGAGAGCGCAATTTGCAGCTATTATGAGCAAATTCTCTTACCCCAATTTGTGTCACATCTACTGGAGCATCATGAGCATGTATTATGACGTCACAGTATATGATGACATTATAATTAGTATGCACTATGACGTCACAATGTATTATGACGTCATAATGTATCCGCATTATGACATCACAATATTTTGTGAGAGCACAATATGCAGGTATTATGAGCAATTTCTCTTACCCCAATTTGTGTCACATATACTGAAGCACCATGAGCATGTATTATGACATCACAGCATATGATGACATCATAACTAGTATGCACTATGACATCACAATGTATTATGACGTCATAATGTATCCACATTATGACATCACAATATATTATGAGAGCGCAATTTCCAGGCATTATGAGCAATTTCTCTTACCTCAATTTGTGTCAGATCTACTGGAGCACCATAAGCATGTATTATGACGTCACAATATATGATGACATCATAATTAGTATGCACTATGACGTCACAATGTATTATGACGTCATAACGTATCCGCATTATGACATCACAATATATTATGAGAGCGCAATTTGCAGGTATTATGAGCAATGTCTCTTACCCCAATTTGTGTCACATCTACTGGAGCATCATGAGCATGTATTATGACATCACAGTATATGATGACATCATAATTAGTATGCACTATGACGTCACAATGTAATATGACGTCATAATGTTTCCGCATTATGACATCCCAATATATTATGAGAGCGCAATTTACAGGTATTATGAGAAATTTCTCTTACCCCAATTTGTGTCACATCTACTGGAGCATCATGAGCATGTATTATGACGTCACAGTATATGATGACATCATAATTAGTATGCACTATGACGTCACAATGTATTATGACGTCATAATGTATCCGCATTATGACATCACAATATATTATGAGAGCGCAATTTGCAGGTATTATGAGCAATTTCTCTTACCACAATTTGTGTCACATCTACTGGAGCATCATGAGCATGTATTATGACGTCACAGTATATGATGACATCATAATTAGTATGCACTATGATGTCAAAATGTATTATGACGTCATAATGTGTCCACATTATGACATCACAGTATATTACGAGAGCGCAATTTGCAAGTACTATGAGCAATTTCTCTTACCCCAATTTGTGTCACATCTACTGGAGCATCATGAGCATGTATTATGACGTCACAGTATATGATGACATCATAATTAGTATGCACTATGACGTCAAAATGTATTATGACGTCATAATGTATCAGCATTATGACATCACAGTATTTTGTGAGAGCAGAATTTACAGGTATTATGAGCAATTTCTCTTACCCCAATTTGTGTCACAACTACTGGAGCACCATGAGCATGTATTATCACATCACAGCATATGATGACATCATAACTAGTATGCACTATGACATCACAATGTATTATGACGTCATAATGTTTCCGCATTATGACATCACAATATATTATGAGAGCGCAATTTGCAGGCATTATGAGCAATTTCTGTTACCTCAATTTGTGTCAGATCTACTGGAGCATCATGAGCATGTATTATGACGTTACAATATATGATGACATCATAATTAGTATGCACTAAGACGTCACAATGTATTATGACGTCATAATGTATCTGCATTATGACATCACAATATATTATGAGAGCACAATTTGCAGGTTTTATGACCAATTTCGCTTACCCCAATTTGTGTCACATTTACTGGATCATCATGAGCATGTATTATGATGTCACAGTATATGATGACATCATAATTAGTATGCACTATGACGTCACAATGTACTATGACGTCATAATGTATCCGCATTATGACATCACAATATATTACGAGAGCGCAATTTGCAGCTATTATGAGCAAATTCTCTTACCCCAATTTGTGTCACATCTACTGGAGCATCATGAGCATGTATTATGACATCACAGTATATGATGACATCATAATTAGTATGCACTATGACGTCACAATGTATTATGACGTCATAATGTATCCGCATTATGACATCACAATATTTTGTGAGAGCACAATATGCAGGTATTATGAGCAATTTCTCTTACCCCAATTTGTGTCACATGTACTGGAGCACCATGAGCATGTATTATGACATCACAGCATATGATGACATCATAACTAGTATGCACTATGACATCACAATGTATTATGACGTCATAATGTATCCGCATTATGACATCACAATATATTATGAGAGCGCAATTTCCAGGCATTATGAGCAATTTCTCTTACCTCAATTTGTGTCAGATCTACTGGAGCACCATGTGCATGTATTATGACGTCACAATATATGATGACATCATAATTAGTATGCACTATGACGTCGCAATGTATTATGACGTCATAACGTATCCGCATTATGACATCACAATATATTATGAGAGCGCAATTTGCAGGTATTATGAGCAATGTCTCTTACCCCAATTTGTGTCACATCTACTGGAGCATCATGAGCATGTATGATGACGTCACAGTATATGATGACATCATAATTAGTATGCACTATGACGTCACAATGTAATATGACGTCATAATGTTTCCGCATTATGACATCCCAATATATTATGAGAGCGCAATTTACAGGTATTATGAGAAATTTCTCTTACCCCAATTTGTGTCACATCTACTGGAGCATCATGAGCATGTATTATGACGTCACAGTATATGATGACATCATAATTAGTATGCACTATGACGTCACAATGTATTATGACGTCATAATGTATCCGCATTATGACATCACAATATATTATGAGAGCGCAATTTGCAGGTATTATGAGCAATTTCTCTTACCCCAATTTGTGTCACATCTACTGGAGCATCATGAGCATGTATTATGACGTCACAGTATATGATGACATCATAATTAGTATGCACTATGACGTCACAATGTATTATGACGTCATAATGTATCCGCATTATGACATCACAGTATATTACGAGAGCGCAATTTGCAGGTACTATGAGCAATTCTCTTACCCCAATTTGTGTCACATCAACTGGAGCATCATGAGCATGTATTATGATGTCACAGTATATGATGACATCATAATTAGTATGCAGTATGACATCACAATGTATTATGACGTCATAATGTATCCGCATTACGACATCACAGTATTTTGTGAGAGCAGAATTTGCAGGTATGATGAGCAATTTCTCTAACCCCAATTTGTGTCACATCTACTGGAGCACCATGAGCATGTATTATCACATCACAGCATATGATGACATCATAATTAGTATGCACTATGACATCACAATGTATTATGACGTCATAATGTTTCCGCATTATGACATCACAATATATTATGAGAGCGCAATTTGCAGGCATTATGAGCAATTTCTCTTACCTCAATTTGTGTCAGATCTACTGGAGCAGCATGAGCATGTATTATGACGTCACAATATATGATGACATCATAATTAGTATGCACTATGACGTCACAATGTATTATGACGTCATAATATATCCGCATTATGACATCACAATATATTATGAGAGCACAATTTGCAGGTTTTATGACCAATTTCGCTTACCACAATTTGTGTCACATTTACTGGAGTATCATGAGCATGTATTATGATGTCACAGTATATGATGACATCATAATTAGTATGCACTATGACGTCACAATGTACTATGACGTCATAATGTATCCGCATTATGACATCACAATATATTACGAGAGCGCAATTTGCAGCTATTATGAGCAAATTCTCTTACCCCAATTTGTGTCACATCTACTGGAGCATCATGAGCATGTATTATGACGTCACAGTATATGATGACATCATAATTAGTATGCACTATGACGTCACAATGTATTATGACGTCATAATGTATCCGCATTATGACATCACAATATTTTGTGAGAGCACAATATGCAGGTATTATGAGCAATTTCTCTTACCCCAATTTGTGTCACATATACTGAAGCACCATGAGCATGTATTATGACATCACAGCATATGATGACATCATAACTAGTATGCACTATGACATCACAATGTATTATGACGTCATAATGTATCCACATTATGACATCACAATATATTATGAGAGCGCAATTTCCAGGCATTATGAGCAATTTCTCTTACCTCAATTTGTGTCAGATCTACTGGAGCACCATAAGCATGTATTATGACGTCACAATATATGATGACATCATAATTAGTATGCACTATGACGTCACAATGTATTATGACGTCATAACGTATCCGCATTATGACATCACAATATATTATGAGAGCGCAATTTGCAGGTATTATGAGCAATGTCTCTTACCCCAATTTGTGTCACATCTACTGGAGCATCATGAGCATGTATTATGACATCACAGTATATGATGACATCATAATTAGTATGCACTATGACGTCACAATGTAATATGACGTCATAATGTTTCCGCATTATGACATCCCAATATATTATGAGAGCGCAATTTACAGGTATTATGAGAAATTTCTCTTACCCCAATTTGTGTCACATCTACTGGAGCATCATGAGTATGTATTATGACGTCACAGTATATGATGACATCATAATTAGTATGCACTATGACGTCACAATGTATTATGACATCATAATGTATCCGCATTATGACATCACAATATATTATGAGAGCGCAATTTGCAGGTATTATGAGCAATTTCTCTTACCCCAATTTGTGTCACATCTACTGGAGCATCATGAGCATGTATTATGACGTCACAGTATATGATGACATCATAATTAGCATGCACTATGACGTCACAATGTATTATGACGTCATAATGTATCCGCATTATGACATCACAGTATATTACGAGAGCGCAATTTGCAGGTACTATGAGCAATTCTCTTACCCCAATTTGTGTCGCATCTACTGGAGCATCATGAGCATGTATTATGACGTCACAGTATATGATGACATCATAATTAGTATGCACTATGACATCACAATGTATTATGACGTCATAATGTATCCGCATTATGACATCACAGTATTTTGTGAGAGCAGAATTTGCAGGTATTATGAGCAATTTCTCTTACCCCAATTTGTGTCACATCTACTGGAGCACCATGAGCATGTATTATCACATCACAGCATATGATGACATCATAACTAGTATGCACTATGACATCACAATATATTATGACGTCATAATGTTTCCGCATTATGACATCACAATATATTATGAGAGCGCAATTTGCAGGCATTATGAGCAATTTCTCTTACCTCAATTTGTGTCAGATCTACTGGAGCATCATGAGCATGTATTATGACGTCACAATATATGATGACATCATAATTAGTATGCACTATGACGTCACAATGTATTATGACGTCATAATGTATCCGCATTATGACATCACAATATATTATGAGAGCACAATTTGCAGGTTTTATGACCAATTTCGCTTACCCCAATTTGTGTCACATTTACTGGAGCATCATGAGCATGTATTATGATGTCACAGTATATGATGACATCATAATTAGTATGCACTATGACGTCACAATGTACTATGACGTCATAATGTATCCACATTATGACATCACAATATATTACGAGAGCGCAATTTGCAGCTATTATGAGCAAATTCTCTTACCCCAATTTGTGTCACATCTACTGGAGCATCATGAGCATGTATGATGACGTCAAAGTATATGATGACATCATAATTAGTATGCACTATGACGTCACAATGTATTATGACGTCATAATATATCCGCATTATGACATCACAATATATTATGAGAGCGCAATTTGCAGGTATTATGAGCAATTTCTCTTACCCCAATTTGTGTCACATCTACTGGAGCATCATGAGCATGTATTATGACGTCACAGTATATGATGACATCATAATTAGTATGCACTATGACGTCACAATGTATTATGACGTCATAATGTATCCGCATTATGACATCACAATATATTATGAGAGCGCAATTTGCAGGTATTATGAGCAATTTCTCTTACCCCAATTTGTGTCACATCTACTGGAGCATCATGAGCATGTATTATGACGTCACAGTATATGATGACATCATAATTAGTATGCACTATGACGTCACAATGTATTGTGACGTCAAAATCTATCCGCATTATGACATCACAATATATTATGAGAGCGCAATTTGCAGGTATTATGAGCAATTTCTCTTACCCCAATTTGTGTCACATCTACTGGAGCATCATGAGCATGTATTATGACGTCACAGTATATGATGACATCATAATTAGTATGCACTATGACGTCACAATGTATTATGACGTCATAATGTATCCGCATTATGACATCACAATATATTATGAGAGCACAATTTGCAGGTATTATGAGCAATTTCTCTTACCCCAATTTGTGTCACATCTACTGGAGCATCATGAGAATGTATTATGACGTCACAGTATATGATGACATCATAATTAGTATGCACTATGACGTCACAATGTATTATGACGTCATAATGTATCCGCATTATGACATCACAGTATATTACGAGAGCGCAATTTGCAGGTACTATGAGCAATTCTCTTACCCCAATTTGTGTCACATCTACTGGAGCATCATGAGCATGTATTATGACGTCACAGTATATGATGACATCATAATTAGTATGCACTATGACATCACAATGTATTATGACGTCATAATGTATCCGCATTGTGACATCACAGTATTTTGTGAGAGCAGAATTTGCAGGTATTATGAGCAATTTCTCTTACCCCAATTTGTGTCACATCTACTGGAGCACCAGGAGCATGTATTATCTCATCACAGCATATGATGACATCATAATTAGTATGCACTATGACATCACAATGTATTATGACGTCATAATGTTTCCGCATTATGACATCACAATATATTATGAGAGCGCAATTTGCAGGCATTATGAGCAATTTCTCTTACCTCAATTTGTGTCAGATCTACTGGAGCATCATGAGCATGTATTATGACGACAAAATATATGATGACATCATAATTAGTATGCACTATGACGTCACAATGTATTATGACGTCATAATGTATCCGCATTATGACATCACAATATATTATGAGAGCACAATTTGCAGGTTTTATGACCAATTTCGCTTACCCCAATTTGTGTCACATTTACTGGAGCATCATGAGCATGTATTATGATGTCACAGTATATGATGACATCATAATTAGTATGCACTATGACGTCACAATGTACTATGACGTCATAATGTATCCGCATTATGACATCACAATATATTACGAGAGCGCAATTTGCAGCTATTATGAGCAAATTCTCTTACCCCAATTTGTGTCACATCTACTGGAGCATCATGAGCATGTATTATGACGTCACAGTATATGATGACATCATAATTAGTATGCACTATGACGTCACAATGTATTATGACGTCATAATGTATCCGCATTATGACATCACAATATATTATGAGAGCGCAATTTGCAGGTATTATGAGCAATTTCTCTTACCCCAATTTCTGTCACATCTACTGGAGCATCATGAGCATGTATTATGACGTCACAGTATATGATGACATCATAATTAGTATGCACTATGACGTCACAATGTATTATGACGTCATAATGTATCCGCATTATGACATCACAATATATTATGAGAGCGCAATTTGCAGGTATTATGAGCAATTTCTCTTACCCCAATTTGTGTCACATCTACTGGAGCATCATGAGCATGTATTATGACGTTACAGTATATGATGACATCATAATTAGTATGCACTATGACGTCACAATGTATTATGACGTCATAATGTATCCGCATTATGACATCACAGTATATTACGAGAGCGCAATTTGCAGGTACTATGAGCAATTCTCTTACCCCAATTTGTGTCACATCTACTGGAGCATCATGAGCATGTATTATGACGTCACAGTATATGATGACATCATAATTAGTATGCACTATGACATCACAATGTATTATGACGTCATAATGTATCCGCATTATGACATCACAGTATTTTGTGAGAGCAGAATTTGCAGGTATTATGAGCAATTTCTCTTACCCCAATTTGTGTCACATATACTGGAGCACCATGAGCATGTATTATCACATCACAGCATATGATGACATCATAACTAGTATGCACTATGACATCACAATGTATTATGACGTCATAATGTTTCCGCATTATGACATCACAATATATTATGAGAGCGCAATTTGCAGGCATTATGAGCAATTTCTCTTACCTCAATTTGTGTCAGATCTACTGGAGCATCATGAGCGTGTATTATGACGTCACAATATATGATGACATCATAATTAGTATGCACTATGACGTCACAATATATTATGACGTCATAATGTATCCGCATTATGACATCACAATGTATTATGAGAGCACAATTTGCAGGTTTTATGAACAATTTCGCTTTCCCCAATTTGTGTCACATTTATTGGAGAATAATGAGCATGTATTATTATGTCACAGTATATGATGGCATCATAATTAGTATGCACTATGACGTCACAATGTACTATGACGTCATAATGTATCCGCATTATGACATCACAATATTTTGTGAGAGCACAATATGCAGGTATTATGAGCAATTTCTCTTACCCCAATTTGTGTCACATCTACTGGAGCACCATGAGCATGTATTATGACATCACAGCATATGATGACATCATAACTAGTATGCACTATGACATCACAATGTATTATGACGTCATAATGTATCCACATTATGACATCACAATATATTATGAGAGCGCAATTTCCAGGCATTATGAGCAATTTCTCTTACCTCAATTTGTGTCAGATCTACTGGAGCACCATAAGCATGTATTATGACGTCACAATATATGATTACATCATAATTAGTATGCACTATGACGTCACAATGTATTATGACGTCATAACGTATCCGCATTATGACATCACAATATATTATGAGAGCGCAATTTGCAGGTATTATGAGCAATGTCTCTTACCCCAATTTGTGTCACATCTACTGGAGCATCATGAGCATGTATTATGACATCACAGTATATGATGACATCATAATTAGTATGCACTATGACGTCACAATGTAATATGACGTCATAATGTTTCCGCATTATGACATCCCAATATATTATGAGAGCGCAATTTACAGGTATTATGAGAAATTTCTCTTACCCCAATTTGTGTCACATCTACTGGAGCATCATGAGCATGTATTATGACGTCACAGTATATGATGACATCATAATTAGTATGCACTATGACGTCACAATGTATTATGACATCATAATGTATCCGCATTATGACATCACAATATATTATGAGAGCGCAATTTGCAGGTATTATGAGCAATTTCTCTTACCCCAATTTGTGTCACATCTACTGGAGCATCATGAGCATGTATTATGACGTCACAGTATATGATGACATCATAATTAGTATGCACTATGACGTCACAATGTATTATGACGTCATAATGTATCCGCATTATGACATCACAGTATATTACGAGAGCGCAATTTGCAGGTACTATGAGCAATTCTCTTACCCGAATTTGTGTCACATCTACTGGAGCATCATGAGCATGTATTATGACGTCACAGTATATGATGACATCATAATTAGTATGCACTATGACATCACAATGTATTATGACGTCATAATGTATCCGCATTATGACATCACAGTATTTTGTGAGAGCAGAATTTGCAGGTATTATGAGCAATTTCTCTTACCCCAATTTGTGTCACATCTACTGGAGCACCATGAGCATGTATTATCACATCACAGCATATGATGACATCATAACTAGTATGCACTATGACATCACAATATATTATGACGTCATAATGTTTCCGCATTATGACATCACAATATATTATGAGAGCGCAATTTGCAGGCATTATGAGCAATTTCTCTTACCTCAATTTGTGTCAGATCTACTGGAGCATCATGAGCATGTATTATGACGTCACAATATATGATGACATCATAATTAGTATGCACTATGACGTCACAATGTATTATGACGTCATAATGTATCCGCATTATGACATCACAATATATTATGAGAGCACAATTTGCAGGTTTTATGACCAATTTCGCTTACCCCAATTTGTGTCACATTTACTGGAGCATCATGAGCATGTATTATGATGTCAGAGTATATGATGACATCATAATTAGTATGCACTATGACGTCACAATGTACTATGACGTCATAATGTATCCACATTATGACATCACAATATATTACGAGAGCGCAATTTGCAGCTATTATGAGCAAATTCTCTTACCCCAATTTGTGTCACATCTACTGGAGCATCATGAGCATGTATTATGACGTCAAAGTATATGATGACATCATAATTAGTATGCACTATGATGTCACAATGTATTATGACGTCATAATATATCCGCATTATGACATCACAATATATTATGAGAGCGCAATTTGCAGGTATTATGAGCAATTTCTCTTACCCCAATTTGTGTCACATCTACTGGAGCATCATGAGCATGTATTATGACGTCACAGTATATGATGACATCATAATTAGTATGCACTATGACGTCACAATGTATTATGACGTCATAATGTATCCGCATTATGACATCACAATATATTATGAGAGCGCAATTTGCAGGTATTATGAGCAATTTCTCTTACCCCAATTTGTGTCACATCTACTGGAGCATCATGAGCATGTATTATGACGTCACAGTATATGATGACATCATAATTAGTATGCACTATGACGTCACAATGTATTGTGACGTCAAAATCTATCCGCATTATGACATCACAATATATTATGAGAGCGCAATTTGCAGGTATTATGAGCAATTTCTCTTACCCCAATTTGTGTCACATCTACTGGAGCATCATGAGCATGTATTATGACGTCACAGTATATGATGACATCATAATTAGTATGCACTATGACGTCACAATGTATTATGACGTCATAATGTATCCGCATTATGACATCACAATATATTATGAGAGCGCAATTTGCAGGTATTATGAGCAATTTCTCTTACCCCAATTTGGGTCACATCTACTGGAGCATCATGAGCATGTATTATGACGTCACAGTATATGATGACATCATAATTAGTATGCACTATGACGTCACAATATATTATGACGTCATAATGTATCCGCATTATGACATCACAGTATATTACGAGAGCGCAATTTGCAGGTACTATGAGCAATTCTCTTACCCCAATTTGTGTCACATCTACTGGAACATCATGAGCATGTATTATGACGTCACAGTATATGATGACATCATAATTAGTATGCACTATGACATCACAATGTATTATGACGTCATAATGTATCCGCATTATGACATCACAGTATTTTGTGAGAGCAGAATTTGCAGGTATTATGAGCAATTTCTCTTACCACAATTTGTGTCACATCTACTGGAGCATCATGAGCATGTATTATGACGTCACAGTATATGATGACATCATAATTAGTATGCACTATGACGTCAAAATGTATTATGACGTCATTATGTGTCCGCATTATGACATCACAGTATATTACGAGAGCGCAATTTGCAGGTACTATGAGCACTTTCTCTTACCCCAATTTGTGTCACATCTACTGGAGCATCATGAGCATGTATTATGATGTCACAGTATATGATGACATCATAATTAGTATGCACTATGACGTCACAATGTACTATGACGTCATAATGTATCCACATTATGACATCACAATATATTACGAGAGCGCAATTTGCAGCTATTATGAGCAAATTCTCTTACCCCAATTTGTGTCACATCTACTGGAGCATCATGAGCATGTATTATGACGTCACAGTATATGATGACATCATAATTAGTATGCACTATGACGTCACAATGTATTATGACGTCATAATATATCCGCATTATGACATCACAATACATTATGAGAGCGCAATTTGCAGGTATTATGAGCAATTTCTCTTACCCCAATTTGTGTCACGTCTACTGGAGCATCATGAGCATGTATTATGACGTCACAGTATATGATGACATCATAATTAGTATGCACTATGACGTCACAATGTATTATGACGTCATAATGTATCCGCATTATGACATCACAATATATTATGAGAGCGCAATTTGCAGGTATTATGAGCAATTTCTCTTACCACAATTTGTGTCACATCTACTGGAGCATCATGAGCATGTATTATGACGTCACAGTATATGATGACATCATAATTAGTATGCACTATGACGTCACAATGTATTGTGACGTCAAAATCTATCCGCATTATGACATCACAATATATTATGAGAGCGCAATTTGCAGGTATTATGAGCAATTTCTCTTACCCCAATTTGTGTCACATCTACTGGAGCATCATGAGCATGTTATATGACGTCACAGTATATGATGACATCATAATTAGTATGCACTATGACGTCACAATGTATTATGACGTCATAATGTATCCGCATTATGACATCACAATATATTATGAGAGCGCAATTTTCAGTTATTATGAGCAATTTCTCTTACCCCAATTTGTGTCACATCTACTGGAGCATCATGAGCATGTATTATGACGTCACAGTATATGATGACATCATAATTAGTATGCACTATGACGTCAAAATGTATTATGACGTCATTATGTGTCCGCATTATGACATCACAGTAAATTACGAGAGCGCAATTTGCAGGTACTATGAGCACTTTCTCTTACCCCAATTTGTGTCACATCTACTGGAGCATCATGAGCATGTATTATGACGTCACAGTATATGATGACATCATAATTAGTATGCACTATGACGTCACAATGTATTATGACGTCATAATGTATCCGCATTATGACATCACAATATATTATGAGAGCGCAATTTGCAGGTATTATGAGCAATTTCTCTTACCACAATTTGTGTCACATCTACTGGAGCATCATGAGCATGTATTATGACGTCACAGTATATGATGACATCATAATTAGTATGCACTATGACGTCACAATGTATTATGACGTCATAATGTATCCGTATTATGACATCACAATATATTATGAGAGCGCAATTTGCAGGTATTATGAGCAATTTCTCTTACCCCAATTTGTGTCACATCTACTGGAGCATCATGAGCATGTATTATGACGTCACAGTATATGATGACTTCATAATTAGTATGCACTATGATGTCAAAATGTATTATGACGTCATAATGTGTCCGCATTATGACATCACAGTATATTACGAGAGCGCAATTTGCAAGTAATATGAGCAATTTCTCTTACCCCAATTTGTGTCACATCTACTGGAGCATCATGAGCATGTATTATGACGTCACAGTATATGATGACATCATAATTAGTATGCACTATGATGTCACAATGTATTATGACGTCATAATGTATCCGCATTATGACATCACAATATATTATGAGAGCGCAATTTGCAGGTATTATGAGCAATTTCTCTTACACCAATTTGTGTCACATCTACTGGAGCATCATGAGCATGTATTATGACGTCACAGTATATGATGACATCATAATTAGTATGCACTATGACGTCACAATATATTATGACGTCATAATGTATCCGCATTGTGGCATCACAATATATTATGAGAGCGCAATTTGCAGGTATTATGAGCAATTTCTCTTACCCCAATTTGTGTCACATCTACTGGAGCAGCATGAGCATGTATTATGACGTCACAGAATATGATGACATCATAATTAGTATGCACTATGACGTCACAATGTATTATGACGTCATAATGTATCCGCCTTATGACATCACAATATATTATGAGAGCGCAATTTGCAGGTATTATGAGCAATTTCTCTTACCCCAATTTGTGTCACATCTACTGGAGCATCATGAGCATGTATTATGACGTCACAGTATATGATGACATCATAATTAGTATGCACTATGACGTCACAATGTATTATGACGTCATAATGTATCCGCATTATGACATTACAGTATATTACGAGAGCGCAATTTGCAGGTATTATGAGCAATTTCTCTTACCCCAATTTGTGTCACATCTACTGGAGCATCATGAGCATGTATTATGACGTCACAGTATATGATGACATCATAATTTGTATGCACTATGACGTCACAATATATTATGACGTCATAATGTATCCGTATTATGACATCACAATATATTATGAGAGCGCAATTTGCAGTTATTATGAGCAATTTCTCTTACCCCAATTTGTGTCACATCTACTGGAGCATCATGAGCATGTATTATGACGTCACAGTATATGATGACTTCATAATTAGTATGCACTATGATGTCAAAATGTATTATGACGTCATAATGTGTCCGCATTATGACATCACAGTATATTACGAGAGCGCAATTTGCAAGTACTATGAGCAATTTCTCTTACCCCAATTTGTGTCACATCTAATGGAGCATCATGAGCATGTATTATGACGTCACAGTATATGATGACATCATAATTAGTATGCACTATGACGTCACAATGTATTATGACGTCATAATGTATCCGCATTATGACATCACAATATATTATGAGAGCGCAATTTGCAGGTATTATGAGCAATTTCTCTTACCCCAATTTGTGTCACATCTACTGGAGCATCATGAGCATGTATTATGATGTCACAGTATATGATGACATCATAATTAGTATGCACTATGACGTCACAATATATTATGACGTCATAATGTATCCGCATTGTGGCATCACAATATATTATGAGAGCGCAATTTGCAGGTTTTATGAGCAATTTCTCTTACCCCAATTTGTGTCACATCTCCTGGAACATCATGAGCATGTATTATGACGTCACAGTATATGATGACATCATAATTAGTATGCACTATGACGTCACAATGTATTATGACGTCATAATGTATCCGCATTATGACAGCACAATATATTATGATAGCGCAATTTGCAGGTATTAAGAGCAATTTCTCTTACCCCAATTTGTGTCACATCTACTGGAGCATCATGAGCATGTATTATGACGTCACAGTATATGATGACATCATAATTAGTATGCACTATGATGTCACAGTGTATTATGACGTCATAATGTATCCGCATTATGACATCACAATATATTATGAGAGCGCAATTTGCAGGTATTATGAGCAATTTCTCTTACCCCAATTTGTGTCACATCTACTGGAGCATCATGAGCATGAATTATGATGTCACAGTATATGATGACATCATAATTAGTATGCACTATAACGTCACAATATATTATGACGTCATAATGTATCCGCATTATGACATCACAATATATTATGAGAGCGCAATTTGCAGGTATTATGAGCAATTTCTCTTACCCCAATTTCTGTCACATCTGCTGGAGCATCATGAGCATGTATTATGACGTCACAGTATATGATGACATCATAATTAGTATGCACTATGACGTCACAATGTATTATGACGTCATAATGTATCCGCAATATGACATCACAGTATATTACGAGAGCGCAATTTGCAGGTACTATGAGCAATTTCTCTTACCCCAATTTGTGTCACATCTACTGGAGCATCATGAGCATGTATTATGACGTCACAGTATATGATGACATCATAATTAGTATGCACTATGACGTCACAATGTATTATGACGTCATAATATATCCGCATTATGACATCACAATATATTATGAGAGCGCAATTTGCAGGTATTATGAGCAATTTCTCTTACCCCAATTTGTGTCACATCTACTGGAGCATCATGAGCATGTATTATGACGTCACAGTATATGATGACATCATAATTAGTATGCACTATGACGTCACAATGTATTATGACGTCATAATGTATCAGCATTATGACATCACAATATATTATGAGAGCGCAATTTGCAGGTATTATGAGCAATTTCTCTTACCACAATTTGTGTCACATCTGCTGGAGCATCATGAGCATGTATTATGACGTCACAGTATATGATGATATCATAATTAGTATGCACTATGACGTCACAATATATTATGATGTCATAATGTATCCGCATTGTGACATCACCATATATTATGAGAGCGCAATTTGCAGGTATTATGAGCAATTTCTCTTACCCCAATTTGTGTCACATCTACTGGAGCATCATGAGCATGTATTATGACGTCACAGTATATGATGACATCATAATTAGTATGCACTATGACGTCACAATGTATTATGACGTCATAATGTATCCGCATTATGACATCACAATATATTATGAGAGCGCAATTTGCAGTTATTATGAGCAATTTCTCTTACCCCAATTTGTGTCACATCTACTGGAGCATCATGAGCATGTATTATGACGTCACAGTATATGATGTCATCATAATTAGTATGCACTATGACGTCAAAATGTATTATGACGTCATAATGTGTCCGCATTATGACATCACAGTATATTACGAGAGCGCAATTTGCAGGTACTATGAGCAATTTCTCTTACCCCAATTTGTGTCACATCTACTGGAGCATCATGAGCATGTATTATGACGTCACAGTATATGATGACATCATAATTAGTATGCACTATGACGTCACAATGTATTATGACGTCATAATGTATCCGCATTATGACATCACAATATATTATGAGAGCGCAATTTGCAGGTATTATGAGCAATTTCTCTTACCACAATTTGTGTCACATCTACTGGAGCATCATGAGCATGTATTATGACGTCACAGTATATGATGACATCATAATTAGTATGCACTATGACGTCACAATGTATTATGACGTCATAATGTATCCGTATTATGACATCACAATATATTATGAGAGCGCAATTTGCAGGTATTATGAGCAATTTCTCTTACCCCAATTTGTGTCACATCTACTGGAGCATCATGAGCATGTATTATGACGTCACAGTATATGATGACATCATAATTAGTATGCACTATGATGTCAAAAGGTATTATGACGTCATAATGTGTCCACATTATGACATCACAGTATATTACGAGAGCGCAATTTGCAAGTACTATGAGCAATTTCTCTTACCCCAATTTGTGTCACATCTACTGGAGCATCATGAGCATGTATTATGACGTCACAGTATATGATGACATCATAATTAGTATGCACTATGACGTCACAATATATTATGACGTCATAATGTATCCGCATTATGACATCACAGTATTTTGTGAGAGCAGAATTTGCAGGTATTATGAGCAATTTCTCTTACCGCAATTTGTGTCACAACTACTGGAGCACCATGAGCATGTATTATCACATCACAGCATATGATGACATCATAACTAGTATGCACTATGACATCACAATGTATTATGACGTCATAATGTTTCCGCATTATGACATCACAATATATTATGAGAGCGCAATTTGCAGGCATTATGAGCAATTTCTGTTACCTCAATTTGTGTCAGATCTACTGGAGCATCATGAGCATGTATTATGACGTCACAATATATGATGACATCATAATTAGTATGCACTATGACGTCACAATGTATTATGACGTCATAATGTATCCGCATTATGACATCACAATATATTATGAGAGCGCAATTTGCAGGTATTATGAGCAATTTCTCTTACCCCAATTTGTGTCACATCTACTGGAGCATCATGAGCATGTATTATGACGTCACAGTATATGATGACATCATAATTAGTATGCACTATGACGTCACAATGTATTGTGACGTCAAAATCTATCCGCATTATGACATCACAATATATTATGAGAGCGCAATTTGCAGGTATTATGAGCAATTTCTCTTACCCCAATTTGTGTCACATCTACTGGAGCATCATGAGCATGTATTATGACGTCACAGTATATGATGACATCATAATTAGTATGCACTATGATGTCACAGTGTATTATGACGTCATAATGTATCCGCATTATGACATCACAATATATTATGAGAGCGCAATTTGCAGGTATTATGAGCAATTTCTCTTACCCCAATTTGTGTCACATCTACTGGAGCATCATGAGCATGAATTATGATGTCACAGTATATGATGACATCATAATTAGTATGCACTATAACGTCACAATATATTATGACGTCATAATGTATCCGCATTATGACATCACAATATATTATGAGAGCGCAATTTGCAGGTATTATGAGCAATTTCTCTTACCCCAATTTCTGTCACATCTGCTGGAGCATCATGAGCATGTATTATGACGTCACAGTATATGATGACATCATAATTAGTATGCACTATGACGTCACAATGTATTATGACGTCATAATGTATCCGCAATATGACATCACAGTATATTACGAGAGCGCAATTTGCAGGTACTATGAGCAATTTCTCTTACCCCAATTTGTGTCACATCTACTGGAGCATCATGAGCATGTATTATGACGTCACAGTATATGATGACATCATAATTAGTATGCACTATGACGTCACAATGTATTATGACGTCATAATATATCCGCATTATGACATCACAATATATTATGAGAGCGCAATTTGCAGGTATTATGAGCAATTTCTCTTACCCCAATTTGTGTCACATCTACTGGAGCATCATGAGCATGTATTATGACGTCACAGTATATGATGACATCATAATTAGTATGCACTATGACGTCACAATGTATTATGACGTCATAATGTATCAGCATTATGACATCACAATATATTATGAGAGCGCAATTTGCAGGTATTATGAGCAATTTCTCTTACCACAATTTGTGTCACATCTGCTGGAGCATCATGAGCATGTATTATGACGTCACAGTATATGATGACATCATAATTAGTATGCACTATGACGTCACAATATATTATGATGTCATAATGTATCCGCATTGTGACATCACCATATATTATGAGAGCGCAATTTGCAGGTATTATGAGCAATTTCTCTTACCCCAATTTGTGTCACATCTACTGGAGCATCATGAGCATGTATTATGACGTCACAGTATATGATGACATCATAATTAGTATGCACTATGACGTCACAATGTATTATGACGTCATAATGTATCCGCATTATGACATCACAATATATTATGAGAGCGCAATTTGCAGTTATTATGAGCAATTTCTCTTACCCCAATTTGTGTCACATCTACTGGAGCATCATGAGCATGTATTATGACGTCACAGTATATGATGTCATCATAATTAGTATGCACTATGACGTCAAAATGTATTATGACGTCATAATGTGTCCGCATTATGACATCACAGTATATTACGAGAGCGCAATTTGCAGGTACTATGAGCAATTTCTCTTACCCCAATTTGTGTCACATCTACTGGAGCATCATGAGCATGTATTATGACGTCACAGTATATGATGACATCATAATTAGTATGCACTATGACGTCACAATGTATTATGACGTCATAATGTATCCGCATTATGACATCACAATATATTATGAGAGCGCAATTTGCAGGTATTATGAGCAATTTCTCTTACCACAATTTGTGTCACATCTACTGGAGCATCATGAGCATGTATTATGACGTCACAGTATATGATGACATCATAATTAGTATGCACTATGACGTCACAATGTATTATGACGTCATAATGTATCCGTATTATGACATCACAATATATTATGAGAGCGCAATTTGCAGGTATTATGAGCAATTTCTCTTACCCCAATTTGTGTCACATCTACTGGAGCATCATGAGCATGTATTATGACGTCACAGTATATGATGACATCATAATTAGTATGCACTATGATGTCAAAAGGTATTATGACGTCATAATGTGTCCACATTATGACATCACAGTATATTACGAGAGCGCAATTTGCAAGTACTATGAGCAATTTCTCTTACCCCAATTTGTGTCACATCTACTGGAGCATCATGAGCATGTATTATGACGTCACAGTATATGATGACATCATAATTAGTATGCACTATGACGTCACAATATATTATGACGTCATAATGTATCCGCATTATGACATCACAGTATTTTGTGAGAGCAGAATTTGCAGGTATTATGAGCAATTTCTCTTACCCCAATTTGTGTCACAACTACTGGAGCACCATGAGCATGTATTATCACATCACAGCATATGATGACATCATAACTAGTATGCACTATGACATCACAATGTATTATGACGTCATAATGTTTCCGCATTATGACATCACAATATATTATGAGAGCGCAATTTGCAGGCATTATGAGCAATTTCTGTTACCTCAATTTGTGTCAGATCTACTGGAGCATCATGAGCATGTATTATGACGTCACAATATATGATGACATCATAATTAGTATGCACTATGACGTCACAATGTATTATGACGTCATAATGTATCCGCATTATGACATCACAATATATTATGAGAGCGCAATTTGCAGGTATTATGAGCAATTTCTCTTACCCCAATTTGTGTCACATCTACTGGAGCATCATGAGCATGTATTATGACGTCACAGTATATGATGACATCATAATTAGTATGCACTATGACGTCACAATGTATTGTGACGTCAAAATCTATCCGCATTATGACATCACAATATATTATGAGAGCGCAATTTGCAGGTATTATGAGCAATTTCTCTTACCCCAATTTGTGTCACATCTACTGGAGCATCATGAGCATGTATTATGACGTCACAGTATATGATGACATCATAATTAGTATGCACTATGACGTCACAATGTATTATGACGTCATAATGTATCCGCATTATGACATCACAATATATTATGAGAGCACAATTTGCAGGTATTATGAGCAATTTCTCTTACCCCAAATTGTGTCACATCTACTGGAGCATCATGAGCATGTATTATGACGTCACAGTATATGATGACATCATAATTAGTATGCACTATGACGTCACAATGTATTATGACGTCATAATGTATCCGCATTATGACATCACAGTATATTACGAGAGCGCAATTTGCAGGTACTATGAGCAATTCTCTTACCCCAATTTGTGTCACATCTACTGGAGCATCATGAGCATGTATTATGACGTCACAGTATATGATGACATCATAATTAGTATGCACTATGACATCACAATGTATTATGACGTCATAATGTATCCGCATTATGACATCACAGTATTTTGTGAGAGCAGAATTTGCAGGTATTATGAGCAATTTCTCTTACCCCAATTTGTGTCACATCTACTGGAGCACCAGGAGCAAGTATTATCACATCACAGCATATGATGACATCATAATTAGTATGCACTATGACATCACAATGTATTATGACGTCATAATGTTTCCGCATTATGACATCACAATATATTATGAGAGCGCAATTTGCAGGCATTATGAGCAATTTCTCTTACCTCAATTTGTGTCAGATCTACTGGAGCATCATGAGCATGTATTATGACGACAAAATATATGATGACATCATAATTAGTATGCACTATGACGTCACAATGTATTATGACGTCATAATGTATCCGCATTATGACATCACAATATATTATGAGAGCGCAATTTGCAGGTATTATGAGCAATTTCTCTTACCACAATTTGTGTCACATCTACTGGAGCATCATGAGCATGTATTATGACGTCACAGTATATGATGACATCATAATTAGTATGCACTATGACGTCACAATGTATTATGACGTCATAATGTATCCGCATTATGACATCACAATATATTACGAGAGCGCAATTTGCAGGTATTATGAGAAAATTCTCTTACCCCAATTTGTGTCACATCTACTGGAGCATCATGAGCATGTATTATGACGTCACAGTATATGATGACATCATAATTAGTATGCACTATGACGTCACAATGTATTATGACGTCATAATGTATCCGCATTATGACATCACAATATATTATGAGAGCGCAATTTGCAGGTATTATGAGCAATTTCTCTTACCCCAATTTCTGTCACATCTACTGGAGCATCATGAGCATGTATTATGACGTCACAGTATATGATGACATCATAATTAGTATGCACTATGACGTCACAATGTATTATGACGTCATAATGTATCCGCATTATGACATCACAATATATTATGAGAGCGCAATTTGCAGGTATTATGAGCAATTTCTCTTACCCCAATTTGTGTCACATCTACTGGAGCATCATGAGCATGTATTATGACGTTACAGTATATGATGACATCATAATTAGTATGCACTATGACGTCACAATGTATTATGACGTCATAATGTATCCGCATTATGACATCACAGTATATTACGAGAGCGCAATTTGCAGGTACTATGAGCAATTCTCTTACCCCAATTTGTGTCACATCTACTGGAGCATCATGAGCATGTATTATGACGTCACAGTATATGATGACATCATAATTAGTATGCACTATGACATCACAATGTATTATGACGTCATAATGTATCCGCATTATGACATCACAGTATTTTGTGAGAGCAGAATTTGCAGGTATTATGAGCAATTTCTCTTACCCCAATTTGTGTCACATATACTGGAGCACCATGAGCATGTATTATCACATCACAGCATATGATGACATCATAACTAGTATGCACTATGACATCACAATGTATTATGACGTCATAATGTTTCCGCATTATGACATCACAAAATATTATGAGAGCGCAATTTGCAGGCATTATGAGAAATTTCTCTTACCTCAATTTGTGTCAGATCTACTGGAGCATCATGAGCGTGTATTATGACGTCACAATATATGATGACATCATAATTAGTATGCACTATGACGTCACAATGTATTATGACGTCATAATGTATCCGCATTATGACATCACAATATATTATGAGAGCACAATTTGCAGGTTTTATGAACAATTTCGCTTTCCCCAATTTGTGTCACATTTATTGGAGCATCATGAGCATGTATTATTATGTCACAGTATATGATGACATCATAATTAGTATGCACTATGACGTCACAATGTACTATGACGTCATAATGTATCCGCATTATGACATCACAATATATTACGAGAGCGCAATTTGCAGCTATTATGAGCAAATTCTCTTACCGCAATTTGTGTCACATCTACTGGAGCATCATGAGCATGTATTATGACGTCACAGTATATGATGACATCATAATTAGTATGCACTATGACGTCACAATGTATTAAGACGTCATAATGTATCCGCATTATGACATCACAATATTTTGTGAGAGCACAATATGCAGGTATTATGGGCAATTTCTCTTACCCCAATTTGTGTCACATCTACTGGAGCACCATGAGCATGTATTATGACATCACAGCATATGATGACATCATAATTAGTATGCACTATGACATCACAATGTATTATGACGTCATAATGTATCCGCATTATGACATCACAGTATTTTGTGAGAGCAGAATTTGCAGGTATTATGAGCAATTTCTCTTACCCCAATTTGTGTCACATCTACTGGAGCACCAGGAGCATGTATTATCACATCACAGCATATGATGACATCATAATTAGTATGCACTATGACATCACAATGTATTATGACGTCATAATGTTTCCGCATTATGACATCACAATATATTATGAGAGCGCAATTTGCAGGCATTATGAGCAATTTCTCTTACCTCAATTTGTGTCAGATCAACTGGAGCATCATGAGCATGTATTATGACGACACAATATATGATGACATCATAATTAGTATGCACTATGACGTCACAATGTATTATGACGTCATAATGTATCCGCATTATGACATCACAATATATTATGAGAGCACAATTTGCAGGTTTTATGACCAATTTCGCTTACCCCAATTTGTGTCACATTTACTGGAGCATCATGAGCATGTATTATGATGTCACAGTATATGATGACATCATAATTAGTATGCACTATGACGTCACAATGTACTATGACGTCATAATGTATCCGCATTATGACATCACAATATATTACGAGAGCGCAATTTGCAGGTATTATGAGCAATTTCTCTTACCCCAATTTGTGTCACATCTACTGGAGCATCATGAGCATGTATTATGACGTCACAGTATATGATGACATCATAATTAGTATGCACTATGACGTCACAATGTATTATGACGTCATAATGTTTCCGCATTGTGACATCACAATATATTATGAGCGCGCAATTTGCAGGTATTATGAGCAATTTCTCTTACCCCAATTTGTGTCACATCTACTGTAGCAACATGAGCATGTATTATGACATCACAGTATATGATGACATCATAATTAGTATGCACTATGACGTCACAATGTATTATGACGTCATAATGTGTCCGCATTATGACATCACAGTATATTATGAGAGCGCAATTTGCAGGTATTATGAGCAATTTCTCTTACCCCAATTTGTGTCACATCTACTGGAGCATCATGGGCATGTATTATGACCTCACAGTATATGATGACATCATAATTAGTATGCACTATGACGTCACAATGTATTATGAGAGCGCAATTTGCAGGTATTATGAGCAATTTCTCTTACCCCAATTTCTGTCACATCTACTGGAGCATCATGAGCATGTATTATGACGTCACAGTATATGATGACATCATAATTAGTATGCACTATGACGTCACAATGTATTATGACGTCATAATGTATCCGCATTATGACATCACAATATATTATGAGAGCGCAATTTGCAGGTATTATGAGCAATTTCTCTTACCCCAATTTGTGTCACATCTACTGGAGCATCATGAGCATGTATTATGACGTTACAGTATATGATGACATCATAATTAGTATGCACTATGACGTCACAATGTATTATGACGTCATAATGTATCCGCATTATGACATCACAGTATATTACGAGAGCGCAATTTGCAGGTACTATGAGCAATTCTCTTACCCCAATTTGTGTCACATCTACTGGAGCATCATGAGCATGTATTATGACGTCACAGTATATGATGACATCATAATTAGTATGCACTATGACATCACAATGTATTATGACGTCATAATGTATCCGCATTATGACATCACAGTATTTTGTGAGAGCAGAATTTGCAGGTATTATGAGCAATTTCTCTTACCACAATTTGTGTCACATCTACTGGAGCACCATGAGCATGTATTATCACATCACAGCATATGATGACATCATAACTAGTATGCACTATGACATCACAATGTATTATGACGTCATAATGTTTCCGCATTATGACATCACAATATATTATGAGAGCGCAATTTGCAGGCATTATGAGCAATTTCTCTTACCTCAATTTGTGTCAGATCTACTGGAGCATCATGAGCGTGTATTATGACGTCACAATATATGATGACATCATAATTAGTATGCACTATGATGTCACAATGTATTATGACGTCATAATGTATCCGCATTATGACATCACAATATATTATGAGAGCACAATTTGCAGGTTTTATGAACAATTTCTCTTACCCCAATTTGTGTCACATTTATTGGAGCATCATGAGCATGTATTATTATGTCACAGTATATGATGACATCATAATTAGTATGCACTATGACGTCACAATGTACTATGACGTCATAATGTATCTGCATTATGACATCACAATATATTACGAGAGCGCAATTTGCAGCTATTATGAGCAAATTCTCTTACCCCAATTTGTGTCACATCTACTGGAGCATCATGAGCATGTATTATGACGTCACAGTATATGATGACATCATAATTAGTATGCACTATGACGTCACAATGTATTATGACGTCATAATGTATCCGCATTATGACATCACAATATTTTGTGAGAGCACAATATGCAGGTATTATGAGCAATTTCTCTTACCCCAATTTGTGTCACATCTACTGGAGCACCATGAGCATGTATTATGACATCACAGCATATGATGACATCATAACTAGTATGCACTATGACATCACAATGTATTATGACGTCATAATGTATCCACATTATGACATCACAATATATTATGAGAGCGCAATTTCCAGGCATTATGAGAAATTTCTCTTACCTCAATTTGTGTCAGATCTACTGGAGCACCAAAAGCATGTATTATGACGTCACAATATATGATGACATCATAATTAGTATGCACTATGACGTCACAATGTATTATGACGTCATAACGTATCCGCATTATGACATCACAATATATTATGAGAGCGCAATTTGCAGGTATTATGAGCAATGTCTCTTACCCCAATTTGTGTCACATCTACTGGAGCATCATGAGCATGTATTATGACATCACAGTATATGATGACATCTTAATTAGTATGCACTATGACGTCACAATGTAATATGACGTCATAATGTTTCCGCATTATGACATCCCAATATATTATGAGAGCGCAATTTACAGGTATTATGAGAAATTTCTCTTACCCCAATTTGTGTCACATCTACTGGAGCATCATGAGCATGTATTATGACGTCACAGTATATGATGACATCATAATTAGTATGCACTATGACGTCACAATGTATTATGACATCATAATGTATCCGCATTATGACATCACAATATATTATGAGAGCGCAATTTGCAGGTATTATGAGCAATTTCTCTTACCTCAATTTGTGTCAGATCTACTGGAGCATCATGAGCATGTATTATGACGTCACAATATATGATGACATCATAATTAGTATGCACTATGACGTCACAATGTATTATGACGTCATAATGTATCCGCATTATGACATCACAATATATTATGAGAGCACAATTTGCAGGTTTTATGACCAATTTCGCTTACCCCAATTTGTGTCACATTTACTGGAGCATCATGAGCATGTATTATGATGTCACAGTATATGATGACATCATAATTAGTATGCACTATGACGTCACAATGTACTATGACGTCATAATGTATCCACATTATGACATCACAATATATTACGAGAGCGCAATTTGCAGCAATTATGAGCAAATTCTCTTACCCCAATTTGTGTCACATCTACTGGAGCATCATGAGCATGTATTATGACGTCAAAGTATATGATGACATCATAATTAGTATGCACTATGACGTCACAATGTATTATGACGTCATAATATATCCGCATTATGACATCACAATATATTATGAGAGCGCAATTTGCAGGTATTATGAGCAATTTCTCTTACCCCAATTTGTGTCACATCTACTGGAGCATCATGAGCATGTATTATGACGTCACAGTATATGATGACATCATAATTAGTATGCACTATGACGTCACAATGTATTATGACGTCATAATGTATCCGCATTATGACATCACAATATATTATGAGAGCGCAATTTGCAGGTATTATGAGCAATTTCTCTTACCCCAATTTGTGTCACATCTACTGGAGCATCATGAGCATGTATTATGACGTCACAGTATATGATGACATCATAATTAGTATGCACTATGACGTCACAATGTATTGTGACGTCAAAATCTATCCGCATTATGACATCACAATATATTATGAAGGCGCAATTTGCAGGTATTATGAGCAATTTCTCTTACCCCAATTTGTGTCACATCTACTGGAGCATCATGAGCATGTATTATGACGTCACAGTATATGATGACATCATAATTAGTATGCACTATGACGTCACAATGTATTATGACGTCATAATGTATCCGCATTATGACATCACAATATATTATGAGAGCGCAATTTGCAGGTATTATGAGCAATTTCTCTTACCCCAATTTGTGTCACATCTACTGGAGCATCATGAGAATGTATTATGACGTCACAGTATATGATGACATCATAATTAGTATGCACTATGACGTCACAATGTATTATGACGTCATAATGTATCCGCATTATGACATCACAATATATTATGAGAGCGCAATTTGCAGGTATTATGAGCAGTTTCTCTTACCCCAATTTGTGTCACATCTACTGGAGCATCATGAGCATGTATTATGACGTCACAGTATATGATGACATCATAATTAGTATGCACTATGACGTCACAATGTACTATGACGTCATAATGTATCCGCATTATGACATCACAATATATTACGAGAGCGCAATTTGCAGGTATTATGAGCAATTTCTCTTACCCCAATTTGTGTCACATCTACTGGAGCATCATGAGCATGTATTATGACGTCACAGTATATGATGACATCATAATTAGTATGCCCTATGACGTCACAATGTATTATGACGTCATACTGTATCCGCATTATGACATGACAGTATATTACGAGAGCGCAATTTGCAGGTACTATGAGCAATTTCTCTTACCCCAATTTGTGTCACATCTACTGGAGCATCATGAGCATGTATTATGACGTCACAGTATATGATGACATCATAATTAGTATGCACTATGACGTCACAATGTATTATGACGTCATAATGTATCCGCATTATGACATCACAATATATTACGAGAGCGCAATTTGCAGGTATTATGAGCAATTTCTCTTACCCCAATTTGTGTCACATCTACTGGAGCATCATGAGCATGTATTATGACGTCACAGTATATGATGACATCATAATTAGTATGCACGATGACGTCACAATGTATTATGACGTCATACTGTATCCGCATTATGACATGACAGTATATTACGAGAGCGCAATTTGCAGGTACTATGAGCAATTTCTCTTACCCCAATTTGTGTCACATCTACTGGAGCATCATGAGCATGTATTATGACGTCACAGTATATGATGACGTCATAATTAGTGTGCACTATGATGTCACAATGTATTATGACGTCATAATGTATCCGCATTATGACATCACAATATATTACGAGAGCGCAATTTGCAGGTATTATGAGCAATTTCTCTTACCCCAATTTGTGTCACATCTACTGGAGCATCATGAGCATGTATTATGACGTCACAGTATATGATGACATCATAATTAGTATGCACTATGACGTCACAATGTATTATGACGTCATAATGTTTCCGCATTGTGACATCACAATATATTATGAGCGCGCAATTTGCAGGTATTATGAGCAATTTCTCTTACCCCAATTTGTGTCACATCTACTGGAGCATCATGAGCATGTATTATGACGTCACAGTATATGATAACATCATAATTAGCATGCACTATGATGTCACAATGTATTATGACGTCATAATGTTTCCGCATTATGACATCACAATATATTATGAGAGCGCAATTTGCAGGCATTATGAGCAATTTCTCTTACCTCAATTTGTGTCAGATCTACTGGAGCATCATGAGCATGTATTATGACGTCACAATATATGATGACATCATAATTAGTATGCACTATGACGTCACAATGTATTATGACGTCATAATGTATCCGCATTATGACATCACAATATATTATGAGAGCACAATTTGCAGGTTTTATGACCAATTTCGCTTACCCCAATTTGTGTCACATTTACTGGAGCATCATGAGCATGTATTATGATGTCACAGTATATGATGACATCATAATTAGTATGCACTATGACGTCACAATGTACTATGACGTCATAATGTATCCACATAATGACATCACAATATATTACGAGAGCGCAATTTGCAGCTATTATGAGCAAATTCTCTTACCCCAATTTGTGTCACATCTACTGGAGCATCATGAGCATGTATTATGACGTCAAAGTATATGATGACATCATAATTAGTATGCACTATGACGTCACAATGTATTATGACGTCATAATATATCCGCATTATGACATCACAATATATTATGAGAGCGCAATTTGCAGGTATTATGAGCAATTTCTCTTACCCCAATTTGTGTCACATCTACTGGAGCATCATGAGAATGTATTATGACGTCACAGTATATGATGACATCATAATTAGTATGCACTATGACGTCACAATGTATTATGACGTCATAATGTATCCGCATTATGACATCACAATATATTATGAGAGCGCAATTTGCAGGTATTATGAGCAATTTCTCTTACCCCAATTTGTGTCACATCTACTGGAGCATCATGAACATGTATTATGACGTCACAGTATATGATGACATCATAATTAGTATGCACTATGACGTCACAATGTATTGTGACGTCAAAATCTATCCGCATTATGACATCACAATATATTATGAGAGCGCAATTTGCAGGTATTATGAGCAATTTCTCTTACCCCAATTTGTGTCACATCTACTGGAGCATCATGAGCATGTATTATGACGTCACAGTATATGATGACATCATAATTAGTATGCACTATGACGTCACAATGTATTATGACGTCATAATGTATCCGCATTATGACATCACAATATATTATGAGAGCGCAATTTGCAGGTATTATGAGCAATTTCTCTTACCCCAATTTGTGTCACATCTACTGGAGCATCATGAGAATGTATTATGACGTCACAGTATATGATGACATCATAATTAGTATGCACTATGACGTCACAATGTATTATGACGTCATAATGTATCCGCATTATGACATCACAGTATATTACGAGAGCGCAATTTGCAGGTACTATGAGCAATTCTCTTACCCCAATTTGTGTCACATCTACTGGAACATCATGAGCATGTATTATGACGTCACAGTATATGATGACATCATAATTAGTATGCACTATGACATCACAATGTATTATGACGTCATAATGTATCCGCATTATGACATCACAGTATTTTGTGAGAGCAGAATTTGCAGGTATTATGAGCAATTTCTCTTACCCCAATTTGTGTCACATCTACTGGAGCACCAGGAGCATGTATTATCACATCACAGCATATGATGACATCATAATTAGTATGCACTATGACATCACAATGTATTATGACGTCATAATGTTTCCGCATTATGACATCACAATATATTATGAGAGCGCAATTTGCAGGCATTATGAGCAATTTCTCTTACCTCAATTTGTGTCAGATCAACTGGAGCATCATGAGCATGTATTATGACGACACAATATATGATGACATCATAATTAGTATGCACTATGACGTCACAATGTATTATGACGTCATAATGTATCCGCATTATGACATCACAATATATTATGAGAGCACAATTTGCAGGTTTTATGACCAATTTCGCTTACCCCAATTTGTGTCACATTTACTGGAGCATCATGAGCATGTATTATGATGTCACAGTATATGATGACATCATAATTAGTATGCACTATGACGTCACAATGTACTATGACGTCATAATGTATCCGCATTATGACATCACAATATATTACGAGAGCGCAATTTGCAGGTATTATGAGCAATTTCTCTTACCCCAATTTGTGTCACATCTACTGGAGCATCATGAGCATGTATTATGACGTCACAGTATATGATGACATCATAATTAGTATGCACTATGACGTCACAATGTATTATGACGTCATAATGTTTCCGCATTGTGACATCACAATATATTATGAGCGCGCAATTTGCAGGTATTATGAGCAATTTCTCTTACCCCAATTTGTGTCACATCTACTGTAGCAACATGAGCATGTATTATGACATCACAGTATATGATGACATCATAATTAGTATGCACTATGACGTCACAATGTATTATGACGTCATAATGTGTCCGCATTATGACATCACAGTATATTATGAGAGCGCAATTTGCAGGTATTATGAGCAATTTCTCTTACCCCAATTTGTGTCACATCTACTGGAGCATCATGGGCATGTATTATGACGTCACAGTATATGATGACATCATAATTAGTATGCACTATGACGTCACAATGTATTATGAGAGCGCAATTTGCAGGTATTATGAGCAATTTCTCTTACCCCAATTTCTGTCACATCTACTGGAGCATCATGAGCATGTATTATGACGTCACAGTATATGATGACATCATAATTAGTATGCACTATGACGTCACAATGTATTTTGACGTCATAATGTATCCGCATTATGACATCACAATATATTATGAGAGCGCAATTTGCAGGTATTATGAGCAATTTCTCTTACCCCAATTTGTGTCACATCTACTGGAGCATCATGAGCATGTATTATGACGTTACAGTATATGATGACATCATAATTAGTATGCACTATGACGTCACAATGTATTATGACGTCATAATGTATCCGCATTATGACATCACAGTATATTACGAGAGCGCAATTTGCAGGTACTATGAGCAATTCTCTTACCCCAATTTGTGTCACATCTACTGGAGCATCATGAGGATGTATTATGACGTCACAGTATATGATGACATCATAATTAGTATGCACTATGACATCACAATGTATTATGACGTCATAATGTATCCGCATTATGACATCACAGTATTTTGTGAGAGCAGAATTTGCAGGTATTATGAGCAATTTCTCTTACCACAATTTGTGTCACATCTACTGGAGCACCATGAGCATGTATTATCACATCACAGCATATGATGACATCATAACTAGTATGCACTATGACATCACAATGTATTATGACGTCATAATGTTTCCGCATTATGACATCACAATATATTATGAGAGCGCAATTTGCAGGCATTATGAGCAATTTCTCTTACCTCAATTTGTGTCAGATCTACTGGAGCATCATGAGCGTGTATTATGACGTCACAATATATGATGACATCATAATTAGTATGCACTATGACGTCACAATGTATTATGACGTCATAATGTATCCGCATTATGACATCACAATATATTATGAGAGCACAATTTGCAGGTTTTATGAACAATTTCGCTTACCCCAATTTGTGTCACATTTACTGGAGCATCATGAGCATGTATTATGATGTCACAGTATATGATGACATCATAATTAGTATGCACTATGACGTCACAATGTACTATGACGTCATAATGTATCCACATTATGACATCACAATATATTACGAGAGCGCAATTTGCAGCTATTATGAGCAAATTCTCTTACCCCAATTTGTGTCACATCTACTGGAGCATCATGAGCATGTATTATGACGTCAAAGTATATGATGACATCATAATTAGTATGCACTATGACGTCACAATGTATTATGACGTCATAATATATCCGCATTATGACATCACAATATATTATGAGAGCGCAATTTGCAGGTACTATGAGCAATTTCTCTTACCCCAATTTGTGTCACATCTACTGGAGCATCATGAGCATGTATTATGACGTCACAGTATATGATGACATCATAATTAGTATGCACTATGACGTCACAATGTATTATGACGTCATAATGTATCCGCATTATGACATCACAATATATTATGAGAGCGCAATTTGCAGGTATTATGAGCAATTTCTCTTACCCCAATTTGTGTCACATCTACTGGAGCATCATGAGCATGTATTATGACGTCACAGTATATGATGACATCATAATTAGTATGCACTATGACGTCACAATGTATTGTGACGTCAAAATCTATCCGCATTATGACATCACAATATATTATGAAGGCGCAATTTGCAGGTATTATGAGCAATTTCTCTTACCCCAAATTGTGTCACATCTACTGGAGCATCATGAGCATGTATTATGACGTCACAGTATATGATGACATCATAATTAGTATGCACTATGACGTCACAATGTATTATGACGTCATAATGTATCCGCATTATGACATCACAATATATTATGAGAGCGCAATTTGCAGGTATTATGAGCAATTTCTCTTACCCCAATTTGTGTCACATCTACTGGAGCATCATGAGAATGTATTATGACGTCACAGTATATGATGACATCATAATTAGTATGCACTATGACGTCACAATGTATTATGACGTCATAATGTATCCGCATTATGACATCACAATATATTATGAGAGCGCAATTTGCAGGTATTATGAGCAGTTTCTCTTACCCCAATTTGTGTCACATCTACTGGAGCATCATGAGCATGTATTATGACGTCACAGTATATGATGACATCATAATTAGTATGCACTATGACGTCACAATGTACTATGACGTCATAATGTATCCGCATTATGACATCACAATATATTACGAGAGCGCAATTTGCAGGTATTATGAGCAATTTCTCTTACCCCAATTTGTGTCACATCTACTGGAGCATCATGAGCATGTATTATGACGTCACAGTATATGATGACATCATAATTAGTATGCCCTATGACGTCACAATGTATTATGACGTCATACTGTATCCGCATTATGACATGACAGTATATTACGAGAGCGCAATTTGCAGGTACTATGAGCAATTTCTCTTACCCCAATTTGTGTCACATCTACTGGAGCATCATGAGCATGTATTATGACGTCACAGTATATGATGACATCATAATTAGTATGCACTATGACGTCACAATGTATTATGACGTCATAATGTATCCGCATTATGACATCACAATATATTACGAGAGCGCAATTTGCAGGTATTATGAGCAATTTCTCTTACCCCAATTTGTGTCACATCTACTGGAGCATCATGAGCATGTATTATGACGTCACAGTATATGATGACATCATAATTAGTATGCACGATGACGTCACAATGTATTATGACGTCATACTGTATCCGCATTATGACATGACAGTATATTACGAGAGCGCAATTTGCAGGTACTATGAGCAATTTCTCTTACCCCAATTTGTGTCACATCTACTGGAGCATCATGAGCATGTATTATGACGTCACAGTATATGATGACGTCATAATTAGTGTGCACTATGACGTCACAATGTATTATGACGTCATAATGTATCCGCATTATGACATCACAATATATTACGAGAGCGCAATTTGCAGGTATTATGAGCAATTTCTCTTACCCCAATTTGTGTCACATCTACTGGAGCATCATGAGCATGTATTATGACGTCACAGTATATGATGACATCATAATTAGTATGCACTATGACGTCACAATGTATTATGACGTCATAATGTTTCCGCATTGTGACATCACAATATATTATGAGCGCGCAATTTGCAGGTATTATGAGCAATTTCTCTTACCCCAATTTGTGTCACCTCTACTGGAGCATCATGAGCATGTATTATGATGTCACAGTATATGATGACATCATAATTAGCATGCACTATGATGTCACAATGTATTATGACGTCATAATGTTTCCGCATTATGACATCACAATATATTATGAGAGCGCAATTTGCAGGCATTATGAGCAATTTCTCTTACCTCAATTTGTGTCAGATCTACTGGAGCATCATGAGCATGTATTATGACGTCACAATATATGATGACATCATAATTAGTATGCACTATGACGTCACAATGTATTATGACGTCATAATGTATCCGCATTATGACATCACAATATATTATGAGAGCACAATTTGCAGGTTTTATGACCAATTTCGCTTACCCCAATTTGTGTCACATTTACTGGAGCATCATGAGCATGTATTATGATGTCACAGTATATGATGACATCATAATTAGTATGCACTATGACGTCACAATGTACTATGACGTCATAATGTATCCACATTATGACATCACAATATATTACGAGAGCGCAATTTGCAGCTATTATGAGCAAATTCTCTTACCCCAATTTGTGTCACATCTACTGGAGCATCATGAGCATGTATTATGACGTCACAGTATATGATGACATCATAATTAGTATGCACTATGACGTCACAATGTATTGTGACGTCAAAATCTATCCGCATTATGACATCACAATATATTATGAGAGCGCAATTTGCAGGTATTATGAGCAATTTCTCTTACCCCAATTTGTGTCACATCTACTGGAGCATCATGAGCATGTATTATGACGTCACAGTATATGATGACATCATAATTAGTATGCACTATGACGTCACAATGTATTATGACGTCATAATGTATCCGCATTATGACATCACAATATATTATGAGAGCGCAATTTGCAGGTATTATGAGCAATTTCTCTTACCCCAATTTGTGTCACATCTACTGGAGCATCATGAGAATGTATTATGACGTCACAGTATATGATGACATCATAATTAGTATGCACTATGACGTCACAATGTATTATGACGTCATAATGTATCCGCATTATGACATCACAGTATATTACGAGAGCGCAATTTGCAGGTACTATGAGCAATTCTCTTACCCCAATTTGTGTCACATCTACTGGAACATCATGAGCATGTATTATGACGTCACAGTATATGATGACATCATAATTAGTATGCACTATGACATCACAATGTATTATGACGTCATAATGTATCCGCATTATGACATCACAGTATTTTGTGAGAGCAGAATTTGCAGGTATTATGAGCAATTTCTCTTACCCCAATTTGTGTCACATCTACTGGAGCATCATGAGCATGTATTATCACATCACAGCATATGATGACATCATAATTAGTATGCACTATGACATCACAATGTATTATGACGTCATAATGTTTCCGCATTATGACATCACAATATATTATGAGAGCGCAATTTGCAGGCATTATGAGCAATTTCTCTTACCTCAATTTGTGTCAGATCAACTGGAGCATCATGAGCATGTATTATGACGACACAATATATGATGACATCATAATTAGTATGCACTATGACGTCACAATGTATTATGACGTCATAATGTATCCGCATTATGACATCACAATATATTATGAGAGCACAATTTGCAGGTTTTATGACCAATTTCGCTTACCCCAATTTGTGTCACATTTACTGGAGCATCATGAGCATGTATTATGATGTCACAGTATATGATGACATCATAATTAGTATGCACTATGACGTCACAATGTACTATGACGTCATAATGTATCCGCATTATGACATCACAATATATTACGAGAGCGCAAATTGCAGGTATTATGAGCAATTTCTCTTACCCCAATTTGTGTCACATCTACTGGAGCATCATGAGCATGTATTATGACGTCACAGTATATGATGACATCATAATTAGTGTGCAGTATGACGTCACAATGTATTATGACGTCATAATGTTTCCGCATTGTGACATCACAATATATTATGAGCGCGCAATTTGCAGGTATTATGAGCAATTTCTCTTACCCCAATTTGTGTCACATCTACTGTAGCAACATGAGCATGTATTATGACATCACAGTATATGATGACATCATAATTAGTATGCACTATGACGTCACAATGTATTATGACGTCATAATGTGTCCGCATTATGACATCACAGTATATTATGAGAGCGCAATTTGCAGGTATTATGAGCAATTTCTCTTACCCCAATTTGTGTCACATCTACTGGAGCATCATGGGCATGTATTATGACGTCACAGTATATGATGACATCATAATTAGTATGCACTATGACGTCACAATGTATTATGAGAGCGCAATTTGCAGGTATTATGAGCAATTTCTCTTACCCCAATTTCTGTCACATCTACTGGAGCATCATGAGCATGTATTATGACGTCACAGTATATGATGACATCATAATTAGTATGCACTATGACGTCACAATGTATTATGACGTCATAATGTATCCGCATTATGACATCACAATATATTATGAGAGCGCAATTTGCAGGTATTATGAGCAATTTCTCTTACCCCAATTTGTGTCACATCTACTGGAGCCTCATGAGCATGTATTATGACGTTACAGTATATGATGACATCATAATTAGTATGCACTATGACGTCACAATGTATTATGACGTCATAATGTATCCGCATTATGACATCACAGTATATTACGAGAGCGCAATTTGCAGGTACTATGAGCAATTCTCTTACCCCAATTTGTGTCACATCTACTGGAGCATCATGAGCATGTATTATGACGTCACAGTATATGATGACATCATAATTAGTATGCACTATGACATCACAATGTATTATGACGTCATAATGTATCCGCATTATGACATCACAGTATTTTGTGAGAGCAGAATTTGCAGGTATTATGAGCAATTTCTCTTACCACAATTTGTGTCACATCTACTGGAGCACCATGAGCATGTATTATCACATCACAGCATATGATGACATCATAACTAGTATGCACTATGACATCACAATGTATTATGACGTCATAATGTTTCCGCATTATGACATCACAATATATTATGAGAGCGCAATTTGCAGGCATTATGAGCAATTTCTCTTACCTCAATTTGTGTCAGATCTACTGGAGCATCATGAGCGTGTATTATGACGTCACAATATATGATGACATCATAATTAGTATGCACTATGACGTCACAATGTATTATGACGTCATAATGTATCCGCATTATGACATCACAATATATTATGAGAGCACAATTTGCAGGTTTTATGAACAATTTCGCTTACCCCAATTTGTGTCTCATTTATTGGAGCATCATGAGCATGTATTATTATGTCACAGTATATGATGACATCATAATTAGTATGCACTATGACGTCACAATGTACTATGACGTCATAATGTATCCGCATTATGACATCACAATATATTACGAGAGCGCAATTTGCAGCTATTATGAGCAAATTCTCTTACCCCAATTTGTGTCACATCTACTGGAGCATCATGAGCATGTATTATGACGTCACAGTATATGATGACATCATAATTAGTATGCACTATGACGTCACAATGTATTATGACGTCATAATGTATCCGCATTATGACATCACAATATTTTGTGAGAGCACAATATGCAGGTATTATGAGCAATTTCTCTTACCCCAATTTGTGTCACATCTACTGCTGCACCATGAGCATGTATTATGACATCACAGCATATGATGACATCATAACTAGTATGCACTATGACATCACAATGTATTATGACGTCATAATGTATCCACATTATGACATCACAATATATTATGAGAGCGCAATTTCCAGGCATTATGAGCAATTTCTCTTACCTCAATTTGTGTCAGATCTACTGGAGCACCAAAAGCATGTATTATGACGTCACAATATATGATGACATCATAATTAGTATGCACTATGACGTCACAATGTATTATGACGTCATAACGTATCCGCATTATGACATCACAATATATTATGAGAGCGCAATTTGCAGGTATTATGAGCAATGTCTCTTACCCCAATTTGTGTCACATCTACTGGAGCATCATGAGCATGTATTATGACATCACAGTATATGATGACATCATAATTAGTATGCACTATGACGTCACAATGTAATATGACGTCATAATGTTTCCGCATTATGACCTCCCAATATATTATGAGAGCGCAATTTACAGGTATTATGAGAAATTTCTCTTACCCCAATTTGTGTCACATCTACTGGAGCATCATGAGCATGTATTATGACGTCACAGTATATGATGACATCATAATTAGTATGCACTATGACGTCACAATGTATTGTGACGTCAAAATCTATCCGCATTATGACATCACAATATATTATGAAGGCGCAATTTGCAGGTATTATGAGCAATTTCTCTTACCCCAATTTGTGTCACATCTACTGGAGCATCATGAGCATGTATTATGACGTCACAGTATATGATGACATCATAATTAGTATGCGCTATGACGTCACAATGTATTATGACGTCATAATGTATCCGCATTATGACATCACAATATATTATGAGAGCGCAATTTGCAGGTATTATGAGCAATTTCTCTTACCCCAATTTGTGTCACATCTACTGGAGCATCATGAGAATGTATTATGACGTCACAGTATATGATGACATCATAATTAGTATGCACTATGACGTCACAATGTATTATGACGTCATAATGTATCCGCATTATGACATCACAATATATTACGAGAGCGCAATTTGCAGGTATTATGAGCAGTTTCTCTTACCCCAATTTGTGTCACATCTACTGGAGCATCATGAGCATGTATTATGACGTCACAGTATATGATGACATCATAATTAGTATGCACTATGACGTCACAATGTATTATGACGTCATAATGTATCCGCATTATGACATCACAATATATTACGAGAGCGCAATTTGCAGGTATTATGAGCAATTTCTCTTACCCCAATTTGTGTCACATCTACTGGAGCATCATGAGCATGTATTATGACGTCACAGTATATGATGACATCATAATTAGTATGCACTATGACGTCACAATGTATTATGACGTCATACTGTATCCGCATTATGACATGACAGTATATTACGAGAGCGCAATTTGCAGGTACTATGAGCAATTTCTCTTACCCCAATTTGTGTCACATCTACTGGAGCATCATGAGCATGTATTATAACGTCACAGTATATGATGACATCATAATTAGTATGCACTATGACGTCACAATGTATTATGACGTCATAATGTATCCGCATTATGACATCACAATATATTACGAGAGCGCAATTTGCAGGTATTATGAGCAATTTCTCTTACCCCAATTTGTGTCACATCTACTGGAGCATCATGAGCATGTATTATGACGTCACAGTATATGATGACATCATAATTAGTATGCACGATGACGTCACAATGTATTATGACGTCATACTGTATCCGCATTATGACATGACAGTATATTACGAGAGCGCAATTTGCAGGTACTATGAGCAATTTCTCTTACCCCAATTTGTGTCACATCTACTGGAGCATCATGAGCATGTATTATGACGTCACAGTATATGATGACGTCATAATTAGTGTGCACTATGACGTCACAATGTATTATGACGTCATAATGTATCCGCATTATGACATCACAATATATTACGAGAGCGCAATTTGCAGGTATTATGAGCAATTTCTCTTACCCCAATTTGTGTCACATCTACTGGAGCATCATGAGCATGTATTATGACGTCACAGTATATGATGACATCATAATTAGTATGCACGATGACGTCACAATGTATTATGACGTCATACTGTATCCGCATTATGACATGACAGTATATTACGAGAGCGCAATTTGCAGGTACTATGAGCAATTTCTCTTACCCCAATTTGTGTCACATCTACTGGAGCATCATGAGCATGTATTATGACGTCACAGTATATGATGACGTCATAATTAGTGTGCACTATGACGTCACAATGTATTATGACGTCATAATGAATCCGCATTATGACATCACAATATATTACGAGAGCGCAATTTGCAGGTATTCTGAGCAATTTCTCTTACCCCAATTTGTGTCACATCTACTGGAGCATCATGGGCATGTATTATGACGTCACAGTATATGATGACATCATAATTAGTATGCACTATGACGTCACAATGTATTATGAGAGCGCAATTTGCAGGTATTATGAGCAATTTCTCTTACCCCAATTTCTGTCACATCTACTGGAGCATCATGAGCATGTATTATGACGTCACAGTATATGATGACATCATAATTAGTATGCACTATGACGTCACAATGTATTATGACGTCATAATGTATCCGCATTATGACATCACAATATATTATGAGAGCGCAATTTGCAGGTATTATGAGCAATTTCTCTTACCCCAATTTGTGTCACATCTACTGGAGCATCATGAGCATGTATTATGACGTTACAGTATATGATGACATCATAATTAGTATGCACTATGACGTCACAATGTATTATGACGTCATAATATATCCGCATTATGACATCACAGTATATTACGAGAGCGCAATTTGCAGGTACTATGAGCAATTCTCTTACCCCAATTTGTGTCACATCTACTGGAGCATCATGAGCATGTATTATGACGTCACAGTATATGATGACATCATAATTAGTATGCACTATGACATCACAATGTATTATGACGTCATAATGTATCCGCATTATGACATCACAGTATTTTGTGAGAGCAGAATTTGCAGGTATTATGAGCAATTTCTCTTACCACAATTTGTGTCACATCTACTGGAGCACCATGAGCATGTATTATCACATCACAGCATATGATGACATCATAACTAGTATGCACTATGACATCACAATGTATTATGACGTCATAATGTTTCCGCATTATGACATCACAATATATTATGAGAGCGCAATTTGCAGGCATTATGAGCAATTTCTCTTACCTCAATTTGTGTCAGATCTACTGGAGCATCATGAGCGTGTATTATGACGTCACAATATATGATGACATCATAATTAGTATGCACTATGACGTCACAATGTATTATGACGTCATAATGTATCCGCATTATGACATCACAATATATTATGAGAGCACAATTTGCAGGTTTTATGAACAATTTCGCTTACCCCAATTTGTGTCTCATTTATTGGAGCATCATGAGCATGTATTATTATGTCACAGTATATGATGACATCATAATTAGTATGCACTATGACGTCACAATGTACTATGACGTCATAATGTATCCGCATTATGACATCACAATATATTACGAGAGCGCAATTTGCAGCTATTATGAGCAAATTCTCTTACCCCAATTTGTGTCACATCTACTGGAGCATCATGAGCATGTATTATGACGTCACAGTATATGATGACATCATAATTAGTATGCACTATGACGTCACAATGTATTATGACGTCATAATGTATCCGCATTATGACATCACAATATTTTGTGAGAGCACAATATGCAGGTATTATGAGCAATTTCTCTTACCCCAATTTGTGTCACATCTACTGGAGCACCACGAGCATGTATTATGACATCACAGCATATGATGACATCATAACTAGTATGCACTATGACATCACAATATATTATGACGTCATAATGTATCCACATTATGACATCACAATATATTATGAGAGTGCAATTTCCAGGCATTATGAGCAATTTCTCTTACCTCAATTTGTGTCAGATCTACTGGAGCACCAAAAGCATGTATTATGACGTCACAATATATGATGACATCATAATTAGTATGCACTATGACATCACAATGTATTATGACGTCATAACGTATCCGCATTATGACATCACAATATATTATGAGAGCGCAATTTGCAGGTATTATGAGCAATGTCTCTTACCCCAATTTGTGTCACATCTACTGGAGCATCATGAGCATGTATTATGACATCACAGTATATGATGACATCATAATTAGTATGCACTATGACGTCACAATGTAATATGACGTCATAATGTTTCCGCATTATGACCTCCCAATATATTATGAGAGCGCAATTTACAGGTATTATGAGAAATTTCTCTTACCCCAATTTGTGTCACATCTACTGGAGCATCATGAGCATGTATTATGACGTCACAGTATATGATGACATCATAATTAGTATGCACTATGACGTCACAATGTATTGTGACGTCAAAATCTATCCGCATTATGACATCACAATATATTATGAAGGCGCAATTTGCAGGTATTATGAGCAATTTCTCTTACCCCAATTTGTGTCACATCTACTGGAGCATCATGAGCATGTATTATGACGTCACAGTATATGATGACATCATAATTAGTATGCGCTATGACGTCACAATGTATTATGACGTCATAATGTATCCGCATTATGACATCACAATATATTATGAGAGCGCAATTTGCAGGTATTATGAGCAATTTCTCTTACCCCAATTTGTGTCACATCTACTGGAGCATCATGAGAATGTATTATGACGTCACAGTATATGATGACATCATAATTAGTATGCACTATGACGTCACAATGTATTATGACGTCATAATGTATCCGCATTATGACATCACAATATATTATGAGAGCGCAATTTGCAGGTATTATGAGCAGTTTCTCTTACCCCAATTTGTGTCACATCTACTGGAGCATCATGAGCATGTATTATGACGTCACAGTATATGATGACATCATAATTAGTATGCACTATGACGTCACAATGTATTATGACGTCATAATGTATCCGCATTATGACATCACAATATATTACGAGAGCGCAATTTGCAGGTATTATGAGCAATTTCTCTTACCCCAATTTGTGTCACATCTACTGGAGCATCATGAGCATGTATTATGACGTCACAGTATATGATGACATCATAATTAGTATGCACTATGACGTCACAATGTATTATGACGTCATACTGTATCCGCATTATGACATGACAGTATATTACGAGAGCGCAATTTGCAGGTACTATGAGCAATTTCTCTTACCCCAATTTGTGTCACATCTACTGGAGCATCATGAGCATGTATTATAACGTCACAGTATACGATGACATCATAATTAGTATGCACTATGACGTCACAATGTATTATGACGTCATAATGTATCCGCATTATGACATCACAATATATTACGAGAGCGCAATTTGCAGGTATTATGAGCAATTTCTCTTACCCCAATTTGTGTCACATCTACTGGAGCATCATGAGCATGTATTATGACGTCACAGTATATGATGACATCATAATTAGTATGCACGATGACGTCACAATGTATTATGACGTCATACTGTATCCGCATTATGACATGACAGTATATTACGAGAGCGCAATTTGCAGGTACTATGAGCAATTTCTCTTACCCCAATTTGTGTCACATCTACTGGAGCATCATGAGCATGTATTATGACGTCACAGTATATGATGACGTCATAATTAGTGTGCACTATGACGTCACAATGTATTATGACGTCATAATGTATCCGCATTATGACATCACAATATATTACGAGAGCGCAATTTGCAGGTATTATGAGCAATTTCTCTTACCCCAATTTGTGTCACATCTACTGGAGCATCATGAGCATGTATTATGACGTCACAGTATATGATGACATCATAATTAGTATGCACGATGACGTCACAATGTATTATGACGTCATACTGTATCCGCATTATGACATGACAGTATATTACGAGAGCGCAATTTGCAGGTACTATGAGCAATTTCTCTTACCCCAATTTGTGTCACATCTACTGGAGCATCATGAGCATGTATTATGACGTCACAGTATATGATGACGTCATAATTAGTGTGCACTATGACGTCACAATGTATTATGACGTCATAATGAATCCGCATTATGACATCACAATATATTACGAGAGCGCAATTTGCAGGTATTCTGAGCAATTTCTCTTACCCCAATTTGTGTCACATCTACTGGAGCATCATGGGCATGTATTATGACGTCACAGTATATGATGACATCATAATTAGTATGCACTATGACGTCACAATGTATTATGAGAGCGCAATTTGCAGGTATTATGAGCAATTTCTCTTACCCCAATTTCTGTCACATCTACTGGAGCATCATGAGCATGTATTATGACGTCACAGTATATGATGACATCATAATTAGTATGCACTATGACGTCACAATGTATTATGACGTCATAATGTATCCGCATTATGACATCACAATATATTATGAGAGCGCAATTTGCAGGTATTATGAGCAATTTCTCTTACCCCAATTTGTGTCACATCTACTGGAGCATCATGAGCATGTATTATGACGTTACAGTATATGATGACATCATAATTAGTATGCACTATGACGTCACAATGTATTATGACGTCATAATATATCCGCATTATGACATCACAGTATATTACGAGAGCGCAATTTGCAGGTACTATGAGCAATTCTCTTACCCCAATTTGTGTCACATCTACTGGAGCATCATGAGCATGTATTATGACGTCACAGTATATGATGACATCATAATTAGTATGCACTATGACATCACAATGTATTATGACGTCATAATGTATCCGCATTATGACATCACAGTATTTTGTGAGAGCAGAATTTGCAGGTATTATGAGCAATTTCTCTTACCACAATTTGTGTCACATCTACTGGAGCACCATGAGCATGTATTATCACATCACAGCATATGATGACATCATAACTAGTATGCACTATGACATCACAATGTATTATGACGTCATAATGTTTCCGCATTATGACATCACAATATATTATGAGAGCGCAATTTGCAGGCATTATGAGCAATTTCTCTTACCTCAATTTGTGTCAGATCTACTGGAGCATCATGAGCGTGTATTATGACGTCACAATATATGATGACATCATAATTAGTATGCACTATGACGTCACAATGTATTATGACGTCATAATGTATCCGCATTATGACATCACAATATATTATGAGAGCACAATTTGCAGGTTTTATGAACAATTTCGCTTACCCCAATTTGTGTCTCATTTATTGGAGCATCATGAGCATGTATTATTATGTCACAGTATATGATGACATCATAATTAGTATGCACTATGACGTCACAATGTACTATGACGTCATAATGTATCCGCATTATGACATCACAATATATTACGAGAGCGCAATTTGCAGCTATTATGAGCAAATTCTCTTACCCCAATTTGTGTCACATCTACTGGAGCATCATGAGCATGTATTATGACGTCACAGTATATGATGACATCATAATTAGTATGCACTATGACGTCACAATGTATTATGACGTCATAATGTATCCGCATTATGACATCACAATATTTTGTGAGAGCACAATATGCAGGTATTATGAGCAATTTCTCTTACCCCAATTTGTGTCACATCTACTGGAGCACCATGAGCATGTATTATGACGTCACAGCATATGATGACATCATAACTAGTATGCACTATGACATCACAATATATTATGACGTCATAATGTATCCACATTATGACATCACAATATATTATGAGAGTGCAATTTCCAGGCATTATGAGCAATTTCTCTTACCTCAATTTGTGTCAGATCTACTGGAGCACCAAAAGCATGTATTATGACGTCACAATATATGATGACATCATAATTAGTATGCACTATGACATCACAATGTATTATGACGTCATAACGTATCCGCATTATGACATCACAATATATTATGAGAGCGCAATTTGCAGGTATTATGAGCAATGTCTCTTACCCCAATTTGTGTCACATCTACTGGAGCATCATGAGCATGTATTATGACATCACAGTATATGATGACATCATAATTAGTATGCACTATGACGTCACAATGTAATATGACGTCATAATGTTTCCGCATTATGACCTCCCAATATATTATGAGAGCGCAATTTACAGGTATTATGAGAAATTTCTCTTACCCCAATTTGTGTCACATCTACTGGAGCATCATGAGCATGTATTATGACGTCACAGTATATGATGACATCATAATTAGTATGCACTATGACGTCACAATGTGTTATGACATCATAATGTATCCGCATTATGACATCACAATATATTATGAGAGCGCAATTTGCAGGTATTATGAGCAATTTCTCTTACCTCAATTTGTGTCAGATCTACTGGAGCATCATGAGCATGTATTATGACGTCACAATATATGATGACATCATAATTAGTATGCACTATGACGTCACAATGTATTATGACGTCATAATGTATCCGCATTATGACATCACAATATATTATGAGAGCACAATTTGCAGGTTTTATGACCAATTTCGCTTACCCCAATTTGTGTCACATTTACTGGAGCATCATGAGCATGTATTATGATGTCACAGTATATGATGACATCATAATTAGTATGCACTATGACGTCACAATGTACTATGACGTCATAATGTATCCACATTATGACATCACAATATATTACGAGAGCGCAATTTGCAGCTATTATGAGCAAATTCTCTTACCCCAATTTGTGTCACATCTACTGGAGCATCATGAGCATGTATTATGACGTCAAAGTATATGATGACATCATAATTAGTATGCACTATGACGTCACAATGTATTATGACGTCATAATATATCCGCATTATGACATCACAATATATTATGAGAGCGCAATTTGCAGGTATTATGAGCAATTTCTCTTACCCCAATTTGTGTCACATCTACTGGAGCATCATGAGCATGTATTATGACGTCACAGTATATGATGACATCATAATTAGTATGCACTATGACGTCACAATGTATTATGACGTCATAATGTATCCGCATTATGACATCACAATATATTATGAGAGCGCAATTTGCAGGTATTATGAGCAATTTCTCTTACCCCAATTTGTGTCACATCTACTGGAGCATCATGAGCATGTATTATGACGTCACAGTATATGATGACATCATAATTAGTATGCACTATGACGTCACAATGTATTGTGACGTCAAAATCTATCCGCATTATGACATCACAATATATTATGAAGGCGCAATTTGCAGGTATTATGAGCAATTTCTCTTACCCCAATTTGTGTCACATCTACTGGAGCATCATGAGCATGTATTATGACGTCACAGTATATGATGACATCATAATTAGTATGCGCTATGACGTCACAATGTATTATGACGTCATAATGTATCCGCATTATGACATCACAATATATTATGAGAGCGCAATTTGCAGGTATTATGAGCAATTTCTCTTACCCCAATTTGTGTCACATCTACTGGAGCATCATGAGAATGTATTATGACGTCACAGTATATGATGACATCATAATGAGTATGCACTATGACGTCACAATGTATTATGACGTCATAATGTATCCGCATTATGACATCACAATATATTATGAGAGCGCAATTTGCAGGTATTATGAGCAGTTTCTCTTACCCCAATTTGTGTCACATCTACTGGAGCATCATGAGCATGTATTATGACGTCACAGTATATGATGACATCATAATTAGTATGCACTATGACGTCACAATGTATTATGACGTCATAATGTATCCGCATTATGACATCACAATATATTACGAGAGCGCAATTTGCAGGTATTATGAGCAATTTCTCTTACCCCAATTTGTGTCACATCTACTGGAGCATCATGAGCATGTATTATGACGTCACAGTATATGATGACATCATAATTAGTATGCACTATGACGTCACAATGTATTATGACGTCATACTGTATCCGCATTATGACATGACAGTATATTACGAGAGCGCAATTTGCAGGTACTATGAGCAATTTCTCTTACCCCAATTTGTGTCACATCTACTGGAGCATCATGAGCATGTATTATGACGTCACAGTATATGATGACATCATAATTAGTATGCACTATGACGTCACAATGTATTATGACGTCATAATGTATCCGCATTATGACATCACAATATATTACGAGAGCGCAATTTGCAGGTATTATGAGCAATTTCTCTTACCCCAATTTGTGTCACATCTACTGGAGCATCATGAGCATGTATTATGACGTCACAGTATATGATGACATCATAATTAGTATGCACGATGACGTCACAATGTATTATGACGTCATACTGTATCCGCATTATGACATGACAGTATATTACGAGAGCGCAATTTGCAGGTACTATGAGCAATTTCTCTTACCCCAATTTGTGCCACATCTACTGGAGCATCATGAGCATGTATTATGACGTCACAGTATATGATGACGTCATAATTAGTGTGCACTATGACGTCACAATGTATTATGACGTCATAATGTATCCGCATTATGACATCACAATATATTACGAGAGCGCAATTTGCAGGTATTATGAGCAATTTCTCTTACCCCAATTTGTGTCACATCTACTGGAGCATCATGAGCATGTATTATGATGTCACAGTATATGATGACATCATAATTAGTATGCACTATGACGTCACAATGTATTATGACGTCATAATGTTTCCGCATTGTGACATCACAATATATTATGAGCGCGCAATTTGCAGGTATTATGAGCAATTTCTCTTACCCCAATTTGTGTCACATCTACTGGAGCATCATGAGCATGTATTATGACGTCACAGTATATGATGACATCATAATTAGTATGCACTATGACGTCACAATGTATTATGACGTCATAACGTATCCGCATTATGACATCACAATATATTATGAGAGCGCAATTTGCAGGTATTATGAGCAATGTCTCTTACCCCAATTTGTGTCACATCTACTGGAGCATCATGAGCATGTATTATGACATCACAGTATATGATGACATCATAATTAGTATGCACTATGACGTCACAATGTAATATGACGTCATAATGTTTCCGCATTATGACCTCCCAATATATTATGAGAGCGCAATTTACAGGTATTATGAGAAATTTCTCTTACCCCAATTTGTGTCACATCTACTGGAGCATCATGAGCATGTATTATGACGTCACAGTATATGATGACATCATAATTAGTATGCACTATGACGTCACAATGTATTATGACATCATAATGTATCCGCATTATGACATCACAATATATTATGAGAGCGCAATTTGCAGGTATTATGAGCAATTTCTCTTACCTCAATTTGTGTCAGATCTACTGGAGCATCATGAGCATGTATTATGACGTCACAATATATGATGACATCATAATTAGTATGCACTATGACGTCACAATGTATTATGACGTCATAATGTATCCGCATTATGACATCACAATATATTATGAGAGCACAATTTGCAGGTTTTATGACCAATTTCGCTTACCCCAATTTGTGTCACATTTACTGGAGCATCATGAGCATGTATTATGATGTCACAGTATATGATGACATCATAATTAGTATGCACTATGACGTCACAATGTACTATGA